>NC_137889.1:25584795-26784795 GCF_963455335.1 Martes martes | reverse complement strand
AGTTAAAGAAGACTCAGACACTTGTAGAGAGGGAAAATAAATCTAGAGTTACCTAACATATTTTGCTTAGAAACTAGCCGTTGTAATTTCTCAAGTATAATGTAAGGTGGTTTTTGATATTCATGTATACAATATATTCAACTGTAAATCAAAGAAAACACTAAAGAATTTTACATTTTCTTATGGGAAGTAACTTTAAAATTGTAGTAGGAAGGTCAGGAAAACACGAATTGCTTCAGGAGTATAAATGAGACTCACAGTCATTATCACAATCAATTACACAGTGTATGTAACTAAGGAAAAGCATGTGGGGAAAGAATACATCCTATGTGGAAAAAAATATTTCCCAAGAAGAGAGAAGGGAATAATAATGAGTGGACTGGGAAAGTTATTTGTTATAGAATCAAGACTAATATGCCAAGAAAGTGAAACCACAAAGATTATGCTCGAAAGTAGTGTCAGACAAGCTGGCATGGCGACTTTCTGGGAAGAGTACTGTGGTTGAACATCTGCTTTCAACAAAAAAGGGCAAATATCATGGTACCAGCAATTCCGGGCATTCTACCAAGGAGTCTCTTTGCTCATGCTAATTCATGTTAGATGTGCATTTCTAGTTTCTGCTGGGATTCTAGACAGTTTGTTGGTTTGGTCAACAAGCTGACGGCATGACAGATCAGATGTAATCAGATATAATCAAATGGATTTCTATCCTCCCTGGGGGCTTAGGAAAGCAGGCTATCTGAAGGCCTAAAGGGATGCTCCTGGATACATTTCAGAACGACCCATGACAGAAGGAACGGCTGCAAGACTGAGCCCGGGTCTTGCAGGTCTGAACACCAGAGATGGTTTAGATATTTTAAAAGCACACTAAAGGCTTTTTCAGTCTATTCTGCTTCCATTACGCAAGGATGCAATTAGAAAGCTGGTAGCCGATTTCAGACTAGACTTCTACTACTAGGAGAAACTCTTCTCACACAAAGCAGCCTTTTCCAACATTCTCAACAGTCATTCACGTGGCAGGCTGGGCCACATTTAGACGCTATGGAAACACATTTAGAAAACTATGTGAGAGGAACTGTGTCATTTTGCAAAGTTAACACAGTGCGAAGATAGGAATAGCAGATAAAATCTTCACCACATTTAAGATTTTTGTTGCTAATACACTTGTCTCAATTCTGCTGCCTGATAACAAATGCTCAGGTAGTCTACCAAAAAACTGTAATAACAATATTAATAATAACTGCGCAACTCTCAAGATTCTCTTGGACACTGAATGGTAGCACAGTCAACTTGCCACCAAGTCCATCTACAAATCCATCTACAGATATTTGACCTAAAACTGACAATAAGCTGTCAGACCCCCATGCATGAGGATCCCAAAATTCAAAAACGCTTTATTAATATCACCAACAAGCCACTCTCAGGATGAAATAGAAAAGACACGCTAACCAATAACAAGCTGTGAGACTGGGGAGAGTCATCAATATTGATACTGAAATCGGATTCCTGTGGTTTAATTCTCTTAAGAGGTCCTGGCAGGTAAGAAAAGAGATGAAAGAACATTCTCCAACCAGATCTGGAGCGGTGGGCTGACACTCAGGCAGGAAATTAACTATATTTCCATGCAACATCCATGAGTACGGGTTGTGAAATGCAAAGAAACAATAGCAGAGGAACCAACAGGCCGCATGATAGCAACAAATATTGAGAAAGAATTATCAAGTAACCTCTGATAGAGAAAACAGGCTAGTTTGTTTTTTACTTATAAAATTTCAGAAAATATGGCATTTGTTTGAGTCAAGAGAGATGTTTTACTTTTTATTCTAGATAGTCCAAAATACCTAGGGAACTTATAATTGATGCCCTAAGGCCCCCCTCCCCCTTTCTCCTGCCAGTATAAACACCTTTACCCCTGGCTGTTCCTGGGGCTACTGGCTATAGGGCGCTCCCACACACACGCAGAATATCTTTTTCTCCTGTTAATCTGTCTATTGTCAGTTAATTCACAGGCCTCCCCCTACGGCCCACCGCCCACCCCCCACCAGTCAGACCTAAACTGGTGGAGATGTTTTCCATCCCAACACTGAAAATCTCACAACTGCCTCTGCCAGGCACTGTGGCTTGTCCATTACAGGACACCCTACGGAGCTGCTGCCTTCGAAACCAGGTGTAGCTGCGGCCTCAGCCTGCCCCTCACCGCCTCACCCCCTTCTGCATGGCTCTTACTCTTCCATGTGGTCAGTTTGAGAGGGAGGGGAGGGGTTGATGAGTGGGGTCGCCATCATGTGGCTGACCACTGTGTGCCTACCCCCCCAGCGGCCAGGTCAACGGTTGGGCATTTTCAGTTTCAATAGTAGTAACTGGGCGCTCTTTCTCAAAGGGTTCTGGATACTTATTCAAGGAAAAGATTATATTTTATTTATTTATTTATTTATGTAAGAGAATAAAACGACCCTCCAAAAATCACTGTAGGAGACTTTGAAATCTACCAGACTTCTTTACCTGGTTGCAAGGGAAGAGCAATTTTTTCCTTTTTTTTTTGGCTGGACACTTAGAAGCACTCATTTCCGCTCACAGACCTGAGGCAGTTCAAGGCATTCAATCTGCAACGGGGGCATTCAGCCCTACACAGAATTTACGTTTAAAGACCCTGCATATTAAGGGTAAAGTTTACAAGTCACAACAAGATTGCTCTAACTGCCAAATTAGGAGCTCAGGGTGCTGTGCTCAAACCATTTTTGCTTTAAACATCATTACCAATAATAATCTGTGGGATCTGAGTTGGGCTGGATGTTTGGCGGCTGATGTGTGAGGGGGGAAAGAAAGCAGCTGCCGGCTTGTCAGCTCTATGAGCTAAGCATCGCTAAGCAGCAGAGACTTGCTTTTATGAGCTTGTCCAGTATAGGTCTATATAATTTTATTTAGCCATTTATGAGTCAGGAGACACATAGGCTGTCTAATTAAAAATGCCCTTCTGTACAGGCTCTTTTCAGACCCAAACCACACTTTCATACAAAGGAATGCATAAATATACATGATAATTGACTCTAATGACAGGAAAAGAATGTGATGAAACATTTCCTGATAAAATCTAGTCTCAGGCATGCAAAGGGGATCAAGACTCCTCTTCAGTCACTGTGATTTACAACATAAAGGGAGAAATTCTAAAGGGTGAAGTAATTTTCTTCTAAAGGCAGAATATATGTATGAAGAAAAGCAGAGGGTCTTTGTGTGATCTGGACAAGGAAAAATTATGAATGTTCTCTAGATGGAAGAGGAAAATCCCATTTGACAAGCCAGCCTTCCTTCACGGCCTTTTTAGTTTCTAGGTATCGAGTCCATTTTTCAATTCCTCTCGCAAGTTTGCTGTGCTTCTGATTACAGAGCAGTTAGGCTTAGTAAGCAACATGAAAAGGACATTGTTTCTGGGCTTTCTTCCATTGTTTTTTTAGAGCACGCCTCTAGACACACTTCCCCTCTTCTATTATGAATCCAGCGTTCTTCAGAGATATGGAATGCAATTATAATGATTAAGGATCTTAGTGTTTGAAAATGAATCTTTAAAACTGGACACAGTTGTTAGAACACAATTGCAAGGCCTTCAATAAACATCTTGGAGGTACTGGAATTTACAGAGACCTCCTTGCATGCAATGCTATGTATTAATAAAGCCGAATGTGATAGTTATCAGATGGATAGTTTGTCTGATTTCTTATCTTAAAGTCATTGAGTGTTGAGCTTCTCCCAGAAATAGCTTTAGGTCTCTTAAGAATAGAAAATGAAAAAATACAGGAACAAATAAAACTCGAGAGCAAGAAACAAATATTTCATCGGATTCAAAAGAAAGGATTTTGGCAATCAAAAGGATCGTCAACAGAATAGCTTGATTATTTACTGCGTTAAATAGCAAGCACCTGACAGATTTAGCATTTACAATGCTTATTATGTAAGAAAAATAGGCAAAATCACATTTTGCACATGAGAGTGCTTCCTTTGTAACAATTAAAATAGTTTCAGGGAAGGATATGGAAATACTCTTAGCCAATCTAAAGGATATGTTTTCAAAGAGCCCAAATTATTTACTGAAACAGAGTTCATTAAAACAACAACAACAACAACAACAACAACAACAAACCATGTATTTATTTTAGAGAGAGAGAGAACATGTGTGTGCATGTGAGCAGGGGGTGGGGGCAGAGAGAAAATCTCAAGTGGACTCTGTGCTGAGTGCAGAGCCTGACACAGGGCTTGATCCCACCACCCTGAGATCAGGACCTGAGCCAGAATCAAGTCGGACATTTCACTGACTGAGCCACGCAAGTGCTCCTGAAACAGAGGTCTTAAACCAAGTGCCAGGACCAGAAGCTTACTACTCTATCAAAATGATGGATAATCTTTTATGAATATGCATGTACACTGAATATTCATTCTCTTACCAATTTAAGGACCAGACAGATAGGACTTTTAAAACAGCTATCTGTGGCCCCCAGGGACTCCCTGTCTTGCCCTTTAACCTGCTTTCCCTACCTTTTCCATGCTAACTACTCTGGCAAAGGAACCCTTGGCTTCCTGGTTGACATAACAGGCTCTTGCAAGGTGGCAAACAAGGCCCACTGAGCTCAGAGCGTGCGCGCAATGGACAGCGGTGGGGGAGAAAGAGGTTCCTGCTGCCTCACAGAAATCCAGTGGGAAGCTGGAAATAGAGAATGTCTCTAACCTCAGCACCACATCCTTACCTCCCTTTCTCTCCTGCCCTATGGCTCTGTCTTTAGATATCCGTTGATCCTCGATCCCCTTCCCTTGACTTGACCAGCCAGAACACCCCCTGTGCCACTTCCTCTATCAGCCTTGTGGAGGAGAGCTTGCTTCTAAGTAAAATTTTAGAGAGGGAAACTTCAACAGAATGCTTCACTCAAGCCTTCTTTTGCCCCCTTGCTCTTCCCAACACATTTCTTTCCTTGTTCTCATTCATTCACTGAATGGGGCTTCCTCCATCACCCTTTGGGGCTCCTCTGCCCCAAACATGTTACAGTTTGCCCCACCCCCACCCCCCGTGGTTCTTTCACTTCCTGCTGCTCTTCTCCTTCCAACGCTCTCCCTCGTGACCCTATCCACGCTCATGGTTCCAAATACTCACCTGACCTCTGGCCAACACCATTTTCCTGAGCTTCAGATCCATCTCCAGCTCCATTCTGGAAGTCTTCATGCAATGAACTGAATGTTTCTCTCTCTTTAAAATTCAGATGTTGAAGTCTTAATTCCCAGGGTAATGATATTAGACGGTGGAGCCTTTGAGAGGATAAACCCTTATGAATGGAATTAGTGCCTTTTTGTAGAAGAGGCCCTAGAGAGATCCCTTCTCTGCTACGGGAGGTCAGAGTGAAAAGATATGGTCTACAGACCAGGAAGTGGGCTCTCACCAGACACTGAATCGGTCAACATCTCGATTTTAGATTTCCTAACCTCTGGAAATGTGAGAAATAAATTTCTGTTGTTTATAATCCACCCAGATTATGGTATTTTGTTAGAGCGGCCCCAACAGACTCAGATCCTTCACCTTGTTATCCTTAAATCATCTTAAACACAGCTTTCTCTGAATAGAATGCTTTGGGGGCACCTGGGTGGCTCAGTCGGTTAAGTGTCTGCCTTTGGCTCAGGTCATGATCCCAGGGTCCTGGGATCGAGTCCCGCATCTGTTTTCTCCTCAGTGGAGAGTCTGCTTCTCCCTGTGCTTCTCCCCCTGGCTTGTGCTCTCTCTCATTCTCTCTGAAATAAATTAAATAAAATCTTAAAAAAACAAAACAAAACAAATGGAAAGCTTTATTTGTACACCCTTGCTCTCCTTCCAGTGTTAGTTGGTGGCATCTACACGGTCACAGGAGAGAGAAGAACTTAAACCCAATTTCCAACTGGGAGAACTTAAACCCAATTTTCCTGGGCAAAGTGAGACATGGGAGGGCCGAGAGGGAGCAGGGAAAGCTCTTTGTTTTTGAATTTGGGTTTTTGGCTCAAAGTTCTGCTTGACTGCCATGGATGATGGCCCTTAATCCAACTGGCTCCCGAAAATGAAAGACTGGAGACCAGGGGTGGTAGAGAGAATGGGAGTTTAGTTTCTGCAGTGAGGGGAGCCATACCAGTTAGTGGCAGTTAGTTGCTGGTAAGAGAAATCTGAAATGATAATAACTTCAGTAAGAAAGAGGTTCATTTTCTCTCAAGGAAGAGGTACAATTAGGCAGTCCAGGGCTGTTGTGATGGTGCCATGATGACTTCAATGTTCCAGGCTGTTCTATTTTTAACTTTTCCATCTTTAGCAACTCGTGCTCATCCTCAGGGTTACTGCAGATCTACAGAAAATGCTGGTGAAGCTCCAGCCATCAGACCCATATTCTGCTCAGAAAAGAAAGGAGAGGACCAAAGGAACTTCCAAGCAGCTATATCCAATGCACTCTACCAGCTTCTCCTTGGCTACCTTGAGAGGGAAAAGTGGCTGAATTTTTTTTCTGCCCCTAATAATGTGCAAGTTCTATCTGGTAAGAAGACGACTTAATGGAAATTAGGTAGAAAACTAGCAGAAGTTTGTACTGGGGGTTCTAAAAAAATGCTTGAGTTGTTTTTTTTTTTATATTTTATTTATTTGAGAGAGAGAGAGTGTGTGTGAGAGTGCACATGAGTGCGTGCATGGTGGGGGAGGTGCAGAGGGAGAAGCAGACTCCCTGCTTAGCAGGGAGTCCTACACTAGCTTGAGCCCAGCACCTTGAGATCATGACCGGAGCCAAAGGCAGTCACTTAACCAACTGGACCACCCAGGCGCCCCAAAACTTGAGCTTTTAAAAACATTCAAATGCTTGGGCCCGCTAGGTTCATGTCACTGGCCGAAGCCCCTCTAGCGTTCTCTGGCCGTCCTCACCCACCACACTGAATCAGTTGCCAAGACCTGCCCATTTTAATTCCCTGCATCTAACTTGAAGCCATAGCCTCATCTTCCCTCTTGCCACCACTCCCCTAGTCCGGCTCCCGCCCTTCCCAGATTGATTACTGCAACCACCTCCTGGGAGATTTGATAAGACAGTATCTGGAAAGCACTTGCACAGTATCTGGCTCACGGTAAGCACTCAATGCATGTTAACAATCATTACTATTGTGCTTTAAAAAATTTCAGTTTGTATGCTGTACCAGAGCTATTTGTTTAAATAGCTGATTCTTTTACTATTGGGTGGCTAAGGGCAGGGCCCGCCCTAGCTCATCTTTTCTTCTTCAACACCTAACACAATCACTAGTGCACAGTAGGTTCTGGAATGCATGAGCACTGATATTTCTGTAGGACTGATACCCTGCAGACAGCAGAGCAGATTCATGGAACTCCACAGATCCCGCATAGGGATGGATCTCTTATTTCTACTTATTAGTCTGCTGTCAGCAGCAGACCAGTGTCTCTAGTTCTCATATCTTTTTCTCCAAGCTTAGACTTTATTCCCATTTCAGGCTCCTGATACGTCCCCTTTGAATTTTTTTCTAATCCTATAGGAGTCTTTCTTTCTTCCTATCTAGCTAGCTATAGTCATATATATATATATATATATATATATATATGATATTATATTCTGTGATGTATATTATATATTTTCGAGGAGTGGTATTTTTATATAAGAACATCTATAAATTATAGGATATATATATTCCTCTTCATCTTCATCTTCATTTTTCCATATTTCCATATTTCCTTCATATTTCCATATTTATACAAAAACAACCTATCTGGCAATAATAGTAATAATGATGATAATAGTTAATATTTTTAGCCCTTGAGCTGCACCAGAGACTTCTCACAGCTCTGTGAGGCAGTCAAGTTTTCCATCTCCATGTTCCAGAAGCACAGAGGCGTCTGATACTCTGCCTAAGGTCTCTGGCTTGTAAGTGGGAAAGTAGATGTTGACTTGGATATTGTTTGAATCTCAGTCTCATAATTTTTCCCTCTTAAGACTTTGATTCCTCCACCCCCCTGTATTTCCAAGTATGCCAAACTTCCCATCATACAGTGTGTCTTAATTTATAAATCACTGGCACATACATTATTTTACTTATCTTCATAACAACTCTCAGAGGTGAGTTAGGAAGATTTTGTAACTTGCACTTGACAAATGGGAAAAATGATGCTCATAGACATCGCTATTTAGATGTATAGGGTATTAATTCTGGCCACGTATAGTAAAGAGTATCTAGTCCAGCCCACTGGAGAGAAGGACATGGAGCCTCAAAGAAGTCACTGGCTTTCCCTGGTTCCCCCCAGCTCGTTGCTGTACCTATAGCCGGTCTTCGAATTGATTGTCAGCCCCATGATGTGGAAGATATATCGACTTCGGAGCCAGTGATTGAATTTCTCGGAGCTACAGTTTACTCATTTATAAAGTTATAAAATGGGGGATTTTATTAAGACTGCTGTGAAAAATAAATGCAATTAATATGGAACGGCCCTAACACAACTCAGGTACCTGGTAAGTATTTACCAGACGCCAGCGATTTGGCTTCCTCCTTTCTTTCTAAGGTTGTTGTGAGGCTGTAATAAAGAAACTTGCTTTTCCACGCCGTGGACTGTCTCCCATACCACTGAGCTATGAAACCGGAACTCCCCATCCTCTCCTCTCCCACGGCGGGTCTCAACCCGGGCACCCTGCCGTCTGGGTCACCGCATCCCTTCCTCGCCTGCAATCCTCTGGGGACACAGGCAAACTTCTAGGCTCCATCAGGTCACTTTTGCTTTTGCCAGGTTCCATTTCCAGCCCAACTCTCTGGTCCATCACTTCCAATCACTCTCTCGCCACTATTTTGTAACTCCCTTGCCGGCTTTGCTCCCCTGAGCCCCCATCCCAAACGCTGCCAGAGAGCCCCAGTTCCCTGCCCTGTTGCCTCAGACCTTCCTGGGCCCACTGCAGCACCCCCCCCCCCCCCATTCCACCAGCAGGGGCTGCCATTCTAGCCCAGGGCCCTCCATGTTCACCTCCTTCCTCCAACCCCTCCCCGGCCCTCTCACCTACTTCTGCAGAACACAGTGCGCTCCATTCTGCAGAGAAAACCAAACTTGTCCGGATGCATCATGGCTAACATCCGCTGAGAGCTGACTGTATGCCAGGCACTGGGCGAGGCTTTGATTCTCGTCTCCTCATCTCACCTTCCGTGGAGCTTCCTGCCTCAGACGCGGTTATGACCGCTCCACTTTGCAGCAGAAGCCCGGGCCCCAAACCGGAAGCCGAAAGAGGTTGGCTGATTTACCCCAGCTGCAGCTGGGGGCACGCAGCGGGACGCAGACCCTCGCCGCGTGGCTCCCGAACTGACCTTTAAAGCATCAGACAACAAATTCTCCAAGTTTCTCCTCTGTAGACCACAGACTTAATCTTCATTAATTTTTAAAAATTGGGTTTAACATTTTTTTTTTCTCAGAGCTATTCATGCACATAATTTAGAAAGAAAAACAGGTATGTAAAACAAACAAACAACAACCAAAAACCGCCCCCCAAAACAAAAAGTACCCAGCGGCCCCTGACTGGCATCCTTCATTTCCTCTTCTCTCCAGAAGCAACCACTTTTAGTTAACTCTTTGGGCACTTCTATGCATATTTCTAAATATCATGCCCGTGTTGCTACTTACTGATCTGTCCGTGTTAGCCATATTCTGTTGAGTTCCCACAACGAAGCACGAGGAATTAGCTATTATTTCCCAGAGCAACACCTGGGCCCCCTGAGCACCTACGCCTCGTTGTCCTACCCCATTCAGCTACAGGTTATGTTCATTTATATATAATAAAATGTAAATGCCTATCACGACTAAGCCACAGGTGGCTTACAAATACTTTCCCTTTCCTGAATGCCGTGCCGTAAGGTCTATCATTAAAGCCTAGAATTATGTGCTGCCTTGACATCTGGGGAAACCAGGAGGCGTCAGATGGCTTCACCGCATGCTCCCCCTTCCCCACTCGGCTCTCCTGCCTAAGGTCCCCCAGCTAAACAACTCTCCTTATCAAGGGGACCAGGTGCCGCTCCTGCTTATCCCTGAGTAATGAATTTCAGTGCCCTGCTAGCCCTTGGAATTATTAAAAAAAAAGCCGAACACATCATCTTGTGGGGAAGGAGGGGTCACTTTGCTCTCTTGATACTGCAAAGAAGGCCTCCCACAGTCCCTGCTGATTCATTCCATCCGAGAGCCTCTGTGTGGGCCTGCCTGGCAGGGCGGTCCTCCTCCCCCAAGGTGTATTTGATATTAATAAACTGCTGTCAGTCTCACTGCCCAGTGTCCGGGGTGGTGTGTTCAGCCACCCCATAACCCTAGGATGGGAACTCATCCTCACCCAAGAGATAAATGGGAGGCAATTAAAACACACATCTCTTTGTGTTTTAAGGACTGATAACCTTCTGGGTTTTCCCCCAGGCCCTTCCCAGTGATGTAAATTTCCTCTCCATCTCTTCAAGTCTTCATGTTAATTTCCTCTGCTTGCCAAAGTCTCTTCATGGAGCCCCTGCCCTGTTCCAGTCTGGCTGGGTTCATTACTCTGTGGGCTCAGCAACCATCATCTTTTTGAGATTTTGCATGTCTGAGAATGTTGTTATTCTCACATGTACTTGATAGGTTAGCCAGGTTTCGAATTCTTGGCTGGAAATGATTTTTCCTTCGAATTTGGAAGCCACTTTCTGTGTCTTTCGGTTTCCAACATTGCTGTTGAAAAGTCCAAAACCACTCAAAACCCTAATCCTTCTTATGTGACCTGTTTTTCCTTTGCATCGTGGAAAAAAAAAAAAAAATCCTTTCTCTCCCTCATCTCCCCCTCCTTCTTTGAATTTACCAATGTAATGTACTGGTGTAGTTCTATTTTCATTCACTGAACTTGGCACTTGCTGGGTCTTTCTAATCTGGAAACTCATATCCTTCAGCTCTGGGGAAATTTTCTTGTCTTATTCATTTGATTTTCTCCATTCCATTTGCTTTCTTTATTCTCCCTTTCTGGAACTCGTTTATATAGATATTGGCTCTTTTAAATTGTTCTCTTATTTTTTCTTTTCTTTCATGTTTTCTCTGCTCTTCTAAGATTTCTTCTGATTTCTAGATTTCTTCACCTTCTCTTCCAATCCTTCTATTGAGTTTTCCATTCTGATTGGTAGAATTTAAATTTTAAGTTTGTTTTCCAGTGTTCTTTTTGGGCATCTCTGTGCTGCTGGCTGGATTTTATTGATAGTGGGCTTCACTGTCTCATGATTTGGCTGGTTGTTTTCTTGCAGAATCCCCAGTGTCAGTATTTCTGGTTTTTTCTTGTGGGTGGGCCAGATTTCCCAGGGAAAGCTCTTCCAGACTCTTGCCTGGAGGAATGCCCTGTGCCACCAGCATTCTGCAAGAGGGTTTCTCCAATTCTTGAGTCTTCTGCAGTAGGGGAGATGTACCTTGGGTTACTTTCTTGCTTTCTCTACTTTCCCAGGTCTGCTAAGCCAGTTACCACTCACCCATCCCCTTTTCAATTTTTAAAACTACACTGCTGATGTTTACATTCCTTTTGCATTTTTATACTTTCCATGTATTAATTAGCTTTACTGCTATCTAAATAGGATTTGGGAAAGAATTTGAGGCTAATGCATGTGTTTAATTCTTGTCCCTTTATTTCTATTTCTACCATCCCTTCCTCATTTCCTCTTATTTTAGCTAAAGTCTTTTTGAGTCTAAGGCTCTTCACTGAAATTTGAATTCAGTGTCTTACTGTGTCTCTAGAGTTAGTGCTTCAATAGTCATCCAGTCCCTGTCTTGTACTTTTGAATCTGTATTGGCTTTTTCTGTCAGCTGTAAACACACTGACATAAGTCCATCTCTAGACATTCTTTTGAACTGATATCTTCATCGTATGTTTCCAACCATATTTCTGCTTCCTTTTAGAGTCAAGCTTTTTGAAAGCAGCCTCTGTGCTTTTTTCCTTTTTTTTTTTTAAGATTTATTTATTTAATTTTAGAGAGAAAGAGAGAGTGTGTAAGTGGGTGGGGGAGGACCAGATGAAGAAGGAGAGAATCCTTAAGCAGACTCCCTGCTGAGTGTGGAGCCTGAAGTGGGGCTCGATCCCAGGGCCTTGAGATCACAACCTGAGCCAAAATCAAGAGCTGGATGACTAACTGAGCCACTCAGACACCCCTCCTGCATGCTTTCTATTTCTATTTCCTCTGAGCCCATGTACAACTCTATCCATGGAAAAAGACTTCTAGTAAAATCATCAAATGACTTCCATATTGCTGAACTAATAGATACTTCCTTGCTATGAGTTTAAGGCTCTGTGGTACTCTTGGCTACGTCGACCTTTTTTCCCCCTCTGTGTCTCTTTGAAAAGATTTTATTTACTTATTTGAGAGAGAGAGAGCAAGAGTTGGGGTGGGGGTGGGGGAGGGAGAAGCAGACTTCTGCTGAGCAGGAAGCCCAGCATAGGGCTGGAGATCACAGGACACCAAGATCACAACCTAAGCCAAATGCAGACACCCAGCCTACTGAGCCCCCCAGGTGCCCCATGACCTTTCTTTTTTTCTTACTAGTTTTTATTTTAGCATTAGAAGTAATATATATTCATTACATAAAACTTAGAAAATAGGCAAAACATAGGAAGGAAAAAGGAAAAAGGAAATCCAATCCCTAAATCTACCAAATAGAGATAACTCCTATTCAACTTAGGATGTATTCTCCCAACTTTTGCTCAGAATATTTGCTAACTGTGTGTGTGTGTATATATATATATGCCACAAACTTAACATTTTCAAAGAGTTCTTCAGAAAATTGGTTACTTTTACATTTTCTATCTCAATCAACGATACAGCCAGAAGCCCACGTGACATCCTCACCTTTTCCCTCTCCCTCACCTCCTGCAGTGAGTCACACAGTGTTTGGAATTCTACTTCGAAGAGTTTAGCCACCTACCTCTTCCATCTTAACATCATCACTTTGGGTTAGGATCTCACCCTGTGTGCCTGAATGATTGCATTAACCACCTAATTAATATCCTTGCCTGTCTTAAACTATTATTCAGAATGCTGTCAGAACGACTGCTATAAAATGCTTGCCCTATCATGTCATTCATGTGCATAAAAATCCTTTGACAGTTCTCCATAGCCCGATGAATAAAGTTCAAATTCCTTAGCCTAGGAATCATGGCTTTTGTGTGTCTTTCAGAAGTGTCCTGTCTCTTTCCCCAGCTTTATTTGTTCCTTTCCCCCCAATTTTCTCTGGTATGGAAACAGTGGGTCACGCTGTTTCTTTCTGCTAAAGCTTTCTTCATTCTCTTTTCTTTTTCCCCTTCTTGTCTAACTTCTACAACATGGTTCAAACATATGAGCATCACTTCTTCAGAGAGATCCTCTTTTATCTCTTAACCTAATTTAGAAATTTCTTCTCTGTGCTTCCATATTACCACCTGAAGACAGCTACCCCACACTGAAATGATTTGCTTTGCTGCTATTCCTACTAAAATATATACATCTTCAGAGTTAAGACTATACATTGTTTGACTTTCTTTTCCTAATGCCTTATCTAGTGCTTGACAAAAGATGAGATGTCAATGTTAAAGGAGTAGTTTTCCATTTTGATTTTCATAGGGGTAGTCTGTTTTCAAGGACAGCCTTTTTTACTTTACAATACCCTTAGGAATCTGTGAGGAGAGACTGTTACATGGGTAGGTGGGAAGAAAAGAAGGGATATAGAATTTACAGATTATCACAAAGGATTATTCTAAATTATCCTTAGGTTTGCCATCTTGGTTTTTAGAATAGACCTAGAATGCAACCAAAGTAGAGAAGTAGGAAGAGATGGGAAGTTACCTCATTTGAAAGTCTAAGGCAATGTCTTGAATATTTCCAACGGGAAATCATTGCAGAATAATATCATTAAAATACTTTAATAGATAATTGTTTGTTAGTGTTTGTGTGTGTGTTTACTTGCCAAATTACATAGTAGGATAATGAGAAAAACCCTATCATTTAAAATTACACACTCAAAAAATATTGAATTCTAAAAAATCATGTACAAATTGTCTTACTAATAGTTGAGTTGTCATTAATTTTCCAGGTAAACGTTTTCTCTGTTTATACAAAGGCTTTTTCATTACCCGGTAAGACTCCTTCCTTTCCTTCCCATGGTGCTTCTCTCTTAGCTCACTTAGATAATAAAGCATTTCACATTCAGACTACACTTTCTTCAATTGTGTTACCTCAAGATGAAAGGTACTTGGCTTTAGAAGGAAGCCATCACATTGGTCCTGAACATGATACCCTATTTATTTTCTTGGCTTTATTTTTTAGAGCAGTTTTAGGTTCATTAGAAAAATTGAGTGAAAGGTACAGACATTTCTTATATGCCCCTTGGTCCTACACATGCATGCCCCCCATTATCAACATCCTCCTCCAGCGTGTGCATTTTTATAACTGAAGCTACATTGACACATCGCGATCACTCTAGGTCCACAGTTCATGTTAGGGTTCACTCCTCATGTTGTACTTCCAATGGGTTTGAACAAATGTATGATGACACGTATCTCTCGTTATAGCATTGTACAGAGTAGTTTCACCTTCCTAATAATCCTGTCTTCCATATATTTATGCCTCCCTTACAAAACCTTGCAACCACTGATCATTTTACTGTCTACATAGTTTTGCATTTTCCAGAACGTTATATAGTTAGAATCATACAGTATGAACCCTTTTCAGATCTGTGTCTCTCACTTAGTAACATGTATTTAAGGTTCCTTCATGTCTTTTCATGGTTTGTAACTCGTTCCCTTCCAGTGCTAAATAATATTACGTTGTCTGGACGTGCCACAGTTTACTTATCACTCACCTACCGAATGACGTCTTCACTGTTTCCATGTTTTAACAATTATGAATAAAGCTGCTAACCATGTGCAGATTTTTGTGTGGACATAGGTTTTCATTTACTCTGGGTAAATATCAAGGAGCATGACTTCTGGATCACATGGTAACAGTACGTTCAGTTTTGTAAGAAACTGCCCAATTGTCTTCAAAGCATTGGTACCATTTTACACTCCTACCAGCAGTGAATGAGAGTTCCTGTTCCTCCATGTCCTTGCCAGCATTTGGTGTTGTTAGGGTTTTAGATTTTGGCCTCTCTAGTAGGTGTGTACTGATATCATTGTTGCCTTAGTTTACATTTCCATATTTATTTTTTTTGTCTTTCGAGTAAGTCATTTAATGTTAGAGACAAAAGAGATCCTAGATATGAATCTAATCCAGAGAGTATCAGGAAGTGGTGGGAATGAAGTTGGGGATGATTTCTATCAAAAGCATCTCCAGAACTTAAAAAAAAAAAACATCTACCCCAGTTTCTTGGTTTCCTCCCTCCTAAACTCTTAACATTCTTGGAAGCTTGGTGTCAGGCATGAGTGTTAAATCCATATGCCTAGCCTTCCAAGTGGTCATAATATCTTCCATCCCTCTGAGGTGACAACTATTGATTTAATGTAGCTTTTATTTTCCAGGAAACTGAAGCTCAGATGGTTCAAGTTTCAGCGTCTTTCCTGAGTCATGGAGCTAGTTAATGGCAAAAGCAACACTAGAACCTCTGTCTCTTGCTCTTGGCAGAGGACTTCTATTAGGTTTCTTGATCTAGTTTCAGAACTACCCCCTCAAGAGGAAGCCGGTGTCCAACCTGTCAGTAGCCAGCAAGGCTTCCCAGGAGGAGAGCCCAGCTCTTCTTGTGAGCTTTCCCAGGGCCGGGGGTGGGGGTGGGGGGCGATGGGGGAGGAGCGGCAGCCAGGCAGGTCTCCCCTGCCTGGCCGCCCAAGGGCGTGGCTCCATGAAGCTGTTAGGTCTCAGCATCCTGCGCAAAGAGAAGCCCAAGGCGGTGCTGCTCAAAGCCGTGGATGACATGTCCTCCTTCAGCTTCTTCCACAGGTTCAATGCTCAGGAGACTATCTGTGCCCTCTATGTGTGGCATGACAGTCTTGCAGAAATGGTCGTAATGGACAGTGAATATCCATCCCAGGGGGCTGTGGCCTTGCCAGAGAAGGTGCTAGATGAATTCTCCAAGCAGGTCGACAAGACAGAGTGGCCCATCGGATCCTCTGCTACCATCCTAGATGGCCACCTCACGAGATCCCAGAACCTTGGAGAAACTGACCCCATGTCCAAGGCATGGGCTGAGCTGGAGGCAACCAAAATCGTTCTGCACAACACCACGGAGCCTCTGTTAGAGTGAGGGGAGAAGCTAGATGACCTGGTGTTCAAACCCCAAGTGCTAGAAGCAGTCTGAAGCCCAGAAACAGCCTGGAAACAGGACTTGCGCTGTGCAGCCACATGAAGGCAGCCGGCGGGGGCCCCTGTGCTGAAACACCACCGTCATTCCCATCAGAACCACAGCCCCTGGGGAAGTGGAGCCACGTGGAGAGACCCTGCGTGGGCTCACTCTCATCTTCCACTTTGGAGCTCCCTGGAGGAACTGAGCAGCCGTGGAAGGGCCCTGGGGCCGGGACACCGGCAAATCTACAAGTCCAGTAATTTTTGAAAAGATCATTTGGGGTCCCTAAAGGTGTAGTATTGGGCCCAACGAAACCATAAGCTCTGAGTGACTCACATTAAACAAAAACAACCTCTTTAGATCTGAAGAATCTAGAGGAACCCTTACCCTGACAGTTGCGACCAAGCAGCTCTAAGGACAACCGCAGTATCCCTCTGCTGGGCGAACCGTCCAGCATCTCCTCCCCAGCAGTGGGCGTGGTAAGTGCCATTGGGATCACAGGCTGTGTAGCCTTTCGTTTCTCCCAGGAAGCAAGGAGCACAGAATTGCAGAGAGATAGCCAGGGAGAGCACGCCCTTGTAAAAGGAGAAGATGGAACGGATGTGGCCACGTGGAAGCTAAGTGGTCAGACTACATTCAGCCTGGGATAAAAGGCATTTAGGAATGGCTTCGTCAAGTGCTGCAAATAAAAGACAACTGCAGTCGGTTGGGAGGGTGGGGCAGGCGGGCTGGGCTGGAAGACAGCAGCTGCGCTTTGTACCAGGACCCGGGAAAGCAGACTTGAAACCTCACCCTAGATGCGTCCTACCCGCCACCCCCCCCAGCCCTGATTCACTAATCCATATACACACATCATAGAACATGTCTTTACTCTGGGCTAAAAATTAATAAAGCAATAAGTGACTGCACAGGGAGTAAGTTCTAGAGTCGGCTCTAGCAAGCTAGGAAAACAACAGATGGTTGAAAGTTTGCTTATCCTGCTTACAAACCGCGCGAAGGAGGGCGGCGGCGAAGCTGTCATTTGATTTTTAGGAGTTTGTTTTGAACAACTTGGATTCAATTCAAATGGAGTTTCAAGTTGTGTGGATTTGCAAGTATATTACTGGACTTTTTCTCATTATTTGAGCATCAAGACAGGCAGTTCTTGAATTCCTTGGAATGATCACATCTGAAATTAGGCGGCAGGACAGACTCTGAGGCGACACAGGAGGGCCTTTCTTGCTGTCCTTCTCCACCTCCCAGGTTTAATCGAGTCCCATTGTTTTTTTTTTTTTTTCATGGTAACTCCATTGATTTTCTCCATCCCCATCACTCTTCCAGAATACCATTTTCCAAACTTGCTGCCTAAACAGAAGAATGACTGGGGACCAACTCTTTTCCCTCCAATTAAACCTTCCATTCAGATCATTCTGAGCTTGTCAGGGAGCAAATCTTTCCTGTACTCAAAAGCCTTCAATACTCCCTTTTATTTGTATAATAAAATCACCTCACACCTGTCAGAATGGCTAACATTAACACCCCAAGAAACAGAAAGTGTTGGCGAGGATGTGGAGGAAAAGGAACACTCTTGCCCTACTGGTGGGAATGGAAACTGGGGCAGCCGCTGTGGCAAACAGTATGGAAATTCCTCAAAAAGTTAAAAATAGAACTACCCTATGATCTAGTAATCATTCTACTGGGTATTAACCCAAAGAATACAAAAACACTAATTCAGAGGGATATGGGCTTCCTCCCCCACCCGGACACTGTTTATTGCAGCATTATTTACAATAGCCCAACTATGGAAGCATCCTGGGTGCTCATCAATTGACAAATGGATAAAAATAATGTGGTATATATATATACAATGGAATACCATTCAGCCATAACAGAAGAACGAAATCTTACCATTTGCAACAAGGATGCAACTAGAGAGTATAATGTTAAGCAAAATAAGTCAGTCAGAGAGAGACAAATACCATACGATCTCATATGTGAAATTTAAGAAACTAAACAAATGAGCAAAAGGAAAAAAAAAGTGAGAGAGAGAGAGAGAGAGAGAAACCAAGAAACAGGCTCTGGACTATAGAAAACAAAATGATAGTTACCAGAGGGGAGATCGGGTGGGGGTTGGGGGAAATAGGGGATAGGGATAAAGGATATATTTATCATGATGAAATAAAATAAAATTTAAAAAAATTCAAATCTGACCCAGCCTCTGCCTCTCCCTCTACATTGTGAGCTCCTTGAAAAGGGCAGTGAGTGAAGGGTAATATAAAAGGACAATGGAGAAAAATAGGATTAAGACTAGGAGCAGACAAGATTATAATAGAGCCAAGAGAGCTTCAAATGTCACCGCATTGGTATCTACTGGTGATTACAATTCATTTTACATACAAAATCCAGTATTTATAGGGCTTATACATGTTCGCTAACACTAAGGTTATATCTGTAACCAAATGTTCCATAACACACGTAAATATGTGATGCTCAGCTGTAAGTAGGTTATGTCCAGGAAAAATAGTCAGATGTTATCCAAATAGGGATATAAAAAATTAAATCTGTTAAAAATACCCAGAAAGCCGTCCAAAGGATTCTATGTAATCACTGACTTTTAATTCTTGGAGAAAGAGAGGAAGAATAAAATCAGACCAGATTTAGTACAATGGGCTTTCACCGCCAGATATTCAGAATGTCTTGTCATCTGTTTAAGTTCCTTATTTAAAAAGAAAGAGAAATTTTTACTTACCACTTCTCAATATTTATTTATGCAGATGAGACATGAGTCACAAGGATGTAGAGATGAGCCCTGATTTATGACAACATCAGGAAAATGGCTAAAAATAAGTGTGTCTTAGGATGATTCAAAGTGCAATAAGGGAATTTCCAATGATTTGGTAACAAATGTAGCAGCCCAACTCCATTTATTTTTCCAGCAAATAGTCCCAAGTAGCATGAAAAATGACAGCTGCATAATCGGAAAAGCTAATTTTTTCATGTTAGTTGATTCAAGCTTTTGTGTCACGAAAAAAAAAGAGAGAAAAGGAAAAGAAAGAGAGGGCATGAGTAATAGACCAAGTTTGTCTTTTTACAACTTGGGAAATACAATTTCCAATCATCTATCGGTAGCCTAATGTTAATGTTCTAGCCATTAAGCCTAATGGCATAGAAAGGATAGAGTAAGCAACAGGATGAGGCTATGATTTCGGTGGGCTAGTAGCTAGGTGAAAGTCACAAGGGCAGAACCCTGGAATTGAAAACAACATGAGATATCACTGGACTCAGTCTCCTGTCCTGAGCAACGATTGTCTCCAAAACATTGTTCTCAGAAGCAGAATCCAGCCTGTTAAATACTTCTAGCAATGGGAAGCTCACCACCTGTGTTTTAATTTCCTAGAGCTGCTGTGACAAATTTCCACACGTTTAGTGACTTAAAAACCACTAATTTATTATCTCATAGTTCTGGAGGCCAGAAATTTGCAGGTGTTCAGCAAGACCGTGCTCTCTACAGAGACCCTAGGGGAGAAGCCATTCCTTGCCTCTGCTAGTGTCTGGTGGATGCTGGCTTCCTTGGCTTGTGGCCACATCACCCCAATCTCTGCTTCTGCTTTCACATCATCATTCCCTCTCTGTGTCTCTTAAATGGACACTTGTAATTATATTCAGGAATCAACCAGATAATTCAGAACAAACTCCTTGTCTCAAGATCTCTAACTTAAGGACATCTTCAAAGACCCTTTTTCCAAAGAAGGGGACAAATTCACAGATTCTGGTGGTTAGGACATGGCGCTATCTTTTGAGGGACCATCATTCAGCCTACTATACAACCTCCAAAAACAATCCCTTTATTTTTGGTCAGTTCTTATTAAAGTGGACTTGTGTTGTTTTGGACAGTATCCACACACCTTTACTACGGGGAAGTAATTCCAGGGTAGATGTGAGGTAAGGCTCTGTCTCCTACTACTGAGCTGAAATGGGGAAATTCTTCTCTTCTTAGACCCTGGACTCTAGGGCAAGACTGTGTGTATAAGCAGAGCCAGTCAGATGCCCATGTACTGTTCCTGCCAAGCTCCTCCTTCTGCCTTCAGCCGTAACCCCAACCTTCACTCACACCCTGGTTACTCCCGCTTCCAGGTCTCTACTCTTTTGAGACACTGACGCAAGCATACCGGTTTCTCTTCTTCTTATCCTCCTCCTTCCTCTTCAAGTAGGCTCCATGCCCTGTGGAGCCCAACATGGGGCTTGAACTCACGACTCTGAGATTAAGACCCGAGCTGAGGTAAGAGTTGATGCTTAACCAACCAAGCCACCCAGGCACCCTGCCTTCTCTCTTCTTTAGACCTATAAATTAGACCTGTATTACTACCCCACCCACTGCTTCCCAAATACTGATCATGCCTTTCAGACAACTGCCACTTTTTGCATTTAGACCACATCCATTTGATTACAGTCAACCTGGAACTTTAGAGTAGGCTGTCTAGGATTTTTTTCTAAATTGATTTATTTGCAAGCCTTACCTCCCCAACAAAATACTAGACTCCTAGAGGGTAGGCTTTCTTATTTCTTTAGTATAATGACTCAGAGGTGGTTAGTGGGCACAATAGACATTTAGTTTTTCCTGTTTATGAGAGACCTCATAATACATGACTTAAAGACATTTGTAATTTTCCAAAGCAGAATTTTTATAATTATAAAAGTTATATAAGCTCTTGAAAAACAAATTTCCTTGAATTATTCCATCTTCCAATCCTGCTTGATTTTAAGATTTTTAAAAATGTATTTATTTGTTAGAGAGACGAAGAGAGAGAGAGAGCACACAAGCAAGGGGAGTGGCAGGCAGAGGGAGAAGCAGACTCCCCGCTGAGCAGGGAGCCCAACGCAGGACTCTATTCCAGGACCCTGGGGTCATGACCTGAGCCAAAGGCAGACGCTTAACCCACTGAGCCACCCAGGTGTCCCCTACTTGATTTTAATTTTACCAAAATTAAAGGTTTCATGTATAATCTTTCAGAAAATTGATTTCAAACCCAAGCACAGTGGCTTTTAAAATAAATACAAAAAAGTTATATGCATTCGAAATATTCTTTTACAAGTACTGCCAAATTGTGTCTTGAAAAGTTTGTAGGAACGAAGAATTTGAGTTTTTAAAGACTGTAAGTTTGGTGGGCAGGGATGAGTCACTTAACCAATGACAAGAACCAGCCTACCTTTCACATTCCAGGGAGGCTGGGGACTCTGCACCCATACAATTATAGACCATGAAGTATGTATTTATTTTTGGGAGAGTTTCTCAGAAAAGAGGACAATGCTGTTGCTGATGATAGCAATGGAGGAAAAAATAAATACGTCTTAAAAAGTGCTGGTTTTGGTCAGAAAGTAAAAGTTTTTTTTGTTTTTGTTTTTGTTTTTGTGAGAAAGATAAATAGAATGTGATAATCTGTTTACAAATCTCAAAAGCCTCCTGATGGGGATGTTAAGGGTCTTCTGTCTTCAAGTGAATGGAATTTAACTTAGTGACAAGGGAGAAAGGTGAACATAGCATGTTGTTCCATGAATCACTGATAAACTGTTGACTATTAAGATTAAATAAATGTATATAGACATATAAAGTATATTCTTTCCCATAATTCAGCTGTGCCGGAAGTATAAAATTTATGACTAAATTGCACAGCTTCTAATATTCATCCTGAACCCATTTATCATTTTTAAATGTATCTATTATTTGCATGATATTTGTTGTTAAAAGTCAAATAAAACTGAAATATATAACAAATAACTGTAAGGTCCTTTGATATTTCGCCCATCTGAGAAAATGGATACTAATATTCTGGTGTCTCTAGAGTTTGTGACATGCTTTTCATGTCATAGAATATTTACTTAGTGGTTAAGTCCATAACTTTTATAAATTGCTTTTATAGGTTTAAAATTCTGATGAATTGGGAAATCACTTGTTTATTTTAGAATGAGGAAAGAAATGGTTACTAAGTTAAATTTCTTTTAAATGGATAATCAAATACACTATTTGCTGAATAATACTTTTTTCTTCCTATTATTTTGCAATGTCACCATTACCACAAACTAAATTCCATATATGATCAGTATAACTTTGGACTTTACTTTTCTATTCCTGAGCTGGGAATAAGTTTTACAACAGTAACTTTTAATATCAAGAAATACTTGCCAATTTACGAAAAAATGACATTAAAGTGAATAAAGCAGAAAGTGAAAGTCTTCCATATAATCCTACTTCCCAAAGATTGATACTGTTCACAGCTGCATATTCTGAAGTTTTTTCCACACAATATGCATAATTTAAATGTAATCATTTTATATCCTGATGTATAACTTTTTCCACTTAGCAATCTATTGTGGGTATTTTTCAAATCAGTATAGACAGGTACATCATATACTTTTAACTGAATATGTCATTGTATAGTATGGCATCATTTACTTATTCAAACTCTTTTTTTTATGATTTTATTTATTTGAGAGAGTGAAAGAGCGACAGAGATAGCGAGAGAGCATGAGCAGGGAAGAGAGGGAGAAGCAGGTTCCCTGTTGAGTGGGGAGCCTGATGTGGGGCTCATTCCCAGGACCCTGGGATCATGACCTGAGCAAAGGCAGATGCTTAACAGACTGAGCCACCAAGGCACCTCTACATATCCAATTTCTTGTTGAAAGCATTTATGTTTTTTTTCCTAATTCCTAGTTGTTTTTACCATTACCAAGGATACTCAAAGCTTTTCTATCATGTATTGTTGTGTGCTCTATTTCTATATAATAAATTTCTAGAAGTAAGGTTTTGTGGTACAATTTTTAATATTAGCAGGTATTTCCAAATTGTTTTCCCCAAAATTTAGTTTTTGTTTGGTAGAGCAGTGAGCAGGAGCTCACTTACCTCTCCAATGCCCTGGGCGTTTTTAGGGGACAAAGGGATGCAAAAGAGAGGTCAAGAAGATATAAAGACCGGGACACCTGTGTGGCTCAGTTGGTTGAGCATCTGCCTTTGGCTCAGGTCATGATCCCTTGGTCTAAGAATGGGGCCCAAGCCCAGCTCAGCGGGGAGCCTGCTTCACATCTCCCTCTGCCTCTACCTCTCTCTCCGCCTCTCCCTCTGCCTCTCCACCCACTCCTGCTGTCTCTCTCTCAATCAATGAATCAATCAGTAAATCTTAAAAAAGAAAAAGAAGATACAGAGACTAAGAGCAGAGCTGAGAAGGTGGGTTGAAAGTTATAGCTTTCTCTCAGACTGCATAAACAAGAAAGATGGCGTTGGGAATAAAGGTACGTTAGATAAGAGAAGTAACCAATTTAACTCTCTGTCTCCATAGAGCCCCCATTTTGGAGTCTTTCAAGTGAGTGAAACAGGAGAGTTACAATATTTATTGAGGGGGAACTTCTCTGAAAAACATCCACATAATAACTGTCTGTTAAGAATCTCTTGATTTTTTTTCCCCATAACTGTGGAGGTTTTGGTGTCTTTAAGAAAGGATTAATAGAAATTAAAATAATAATGATAAACACACCAAAGGAAAAAATGACCACTTTTCTCAATGCAGAGGTAAAACGTCTTTCCAGTGTGTTTAAATGAAAGGAGTGTTCAGCATCAGGAAATGTTAGACTTCACTGGGTAAAATCTTATTATATAAATAAATGAGTATAACAGAATTATTATTTTAATTTTTGATGAGCCAATGACCATTCAACATTGTGAAATTAGTTGATAGAAATACTTGAATTAAGACCCCATCATTCAAAGTTGTATTCAGCAACAACAGATTTTCATCTTCCTTCCTTTCTTTCTCTTCCTCTTCTGGTGGTACTGGGGTGGCGGGGGGGGCAGTGGGGGCTGTTGTAATGTGTGCTATCTCCAAGGAACCTTAATCCAGATGTCCATAATGTTACGATGGCACTTCCTACAAACAAAAAGATTGTGAGGGACTCTGGGGCTTATTTTGTAAATTGTTCCATGTAGAGATTTGCCTGTCTTGGCATCAAGCCCTGGATGGAAGCCAGAGAAAGGGTTACAGAAAGAGATTAAGGTGTCAGTGCCAGAGGCAGGAAAAGAATATTGGGCAATGTATTTGCCTGGTTCTACCACACACCTCATTTCCAGCCTGATTGTGAATATCTTACAGTGGGTAAAATGCCAATAGCTGTTCTATTATGGTAGTAGGTTTTTGAGTGATTTAACCCCTACATTTTTCAAATTTTATGTAATGTCTTATTGTTTTTGTAACAAATATTTCTGAAACATTTTCTGGAAGATGTTTGGAGGCACCAATAGCATAAAATACATGAAGTATGTAATACATAAAGTAAGATATAATTTTATGCATATTGAAACAGATTAGTGTTTTCTGAGATTAAATACTAACACGATATTACCAATGATTGCTGGAAATTATTTTAACGATGTGAATATTTAAAAATTAATCCAAATCCAAATGTATAGCATAATCAATATATTCTAAATAATATTTATAGTACAATTAATTTTATTGGAAGGATGGATTCAGTTATTTAGGTTTAGGTTATTTTGAATGCCCTACACATTATACAATGCTAGATAAAAAGGAAGAATTTTCTAACTAAGAGTATTATTTAAGTATAAAATTATTCTCATATAAGGCACACTTTCCCTTCAAGTTTATTTTGATAGCTCATTTTATGGATTTTTAGCAAAATTATTAAAAAACTAAGATTTAAAATCTTTCAATATTACATATTTTAACTCTTAGAAAAACTTTTTTTGTTTGTTTGTTTAAGATTAAAATTCATCTTTAGAAAGTAATAAATATTATAAGTAAACCTTGACCAATCAAGAAAGACTAAATGAGAAAGTCAAGGCATTCTAAGTGTAGGCTTTGTAGATTATGAGGACCTCAGGGAACAGATATGAATTCCTGGTTGCAGGAAAACAAAACAGTGAAAATAGGGTCTCCATTTTGCTGCTTTGTAGCTACGTGGTCCTAGAGCAGTGCTCCCCCTTCTATCTCTTTAAAAAAAAAATTTTTTTTTTTAGATTTTATTTATTTATTTGACAGACAGAGATCACAAGTAGGCAGAGAGGCAGGCAGAGAGAGAGGAGTGGAAGCAGGCTCCCTGCTGAGCAGAGAGCCCGATGCGGGACTCGATCCCAGGACCCTGGGATCATGACCTAAGGATGCGGGACTTGATCCCAGGACCCTGGGATCATGACCTAAGCCGAAGGCAGAGACTTTAACCCACTGAGCCACCCAGGCGCCCATCCCCCTCCTATCTCATTCCTCCTTTCTCCTTTTCCTACTCCCTCTTTTCTCTCTCCCTCCTGCCTTCCTTTCTTCCTTCCTTCCCTCTTCTTCTGTGACCTCCTCCTCCATCAGCCCACCCACCCCTTCATTGACTCCTGGGGCTTTACTGCTATTCCTCATTCAGACTACATTTAAAAGTCTGTACCTCTAGCAAGAGTTTCCTGGTAGCACATGTCTGGTTTCCTGGGTTGCTTCCCTTCCTGTGTGCTCCCCTCAAGGAGGACTATGACATCATGCTATAATTGCCTTTTCTCTTATCTGTCCCCCTGCAATGCCTGTGTCTGCCAGGTTCACTTTGTATGGTCCAGTATGATATTTATGACTAGTGGGAGTTGAACACCCCTTTCCAAATAAACATCAAGCAAATAATAAAAAAGGAATCAAACATGATTTTTTAACTTAAGAAGGCAATGTAAGGCATTTGTTCACCTATTAACACATTGAATGTTTATTAAGTGTGTGATGGTTATCTGAATATTTACATCAGGAATTGGGTAAAATTCTATTGAAAACAATGAAACCATGTATTCAGATTTTTTCTTTTTTTTCTTTTCACTATCACAACTTAATCCACTTCCCCCCCCAAACCATTACTATAAAAGGTACAGAATATTTCAAATTATTCTGTTAAGCTTTTAGAAAAAGACACTATTTCCTTCATTCTATGACATAATATTTTTGTTTGACCACTGAGAACAGGTGGTGGCTGGTATTGTTAAAGAGCTCATGGCCTTATCTAAGCTGAGCGTATCCTGAGGTGAGCAGTTATAAATCACATGTCTAAAGAGAAGTGACTCATATTTACATGGGTGGCAACTTGGGGTAAGAAATGTGGGAGGTAGGCAGAAAGGAAAACAATGCTGTAGGTATTTTCTCCTTAACGTGTGAGTATGAAAGCTTTTACTGCCAAGATCCTGATGATTAGTGAGTTTAAAAGGAAATGTACAAAGTTGTAAAAACACTGTGCTAAAAGAAGTGAGTGGTTTTTCTTACTGTCTTCACTCAGCTTCATCACATCTGAACCCTCCGTAGCTGGTAAAGTATAGCATTTTCATATTAAGAAGAGGTTTGTAGGCAATAAATACATTCAATGCTGAGAACAAAAACGTTAAAGACTTTCCTCTTTTGTTAGTAAGTCAAACCAGAAGTGGGTCCTGGATCCTCTGTTTTACTACTCAGATTTCTCTCACAGTTTATAGCCTAGTTAGCGTGACTAAAAGCAATTTACAAGTGGTTTTCTATGGAGTGCTCAACCCAGAGAGAGGCACGTGAGACCCTTTGAAATGAATTATTCAGTGCTTCTATCTTAAATGGTGGATGACTTCAGGAACAGATACCTGAGGGAGAGTCAGAAATAGCAGTTCCACGAAATGTCTGCAGAGCCCTTATCTCTGAGATTAAGGCAATCAAGGACAAGGTACAAATTCCTCTCAAAAAATGGTATCGTGCACGACCGTGCTTAGAGTACTATGTATACCTCATCTGGATTAGACCAAACAAAATCTCTGAATCAAACTATCACCAAGTTATTTATCTGATATATTCTCCCAAAGTCAATAAAAAGAAATGATAAAATAGTGCGTTCTTACCTCTGGAAGAAGGATGGGAAAGCAAAAGTGCTTGTCTAAAATTTAGCTCTCGAAACTACTTTTTACCGGAAATACTCTTATGTTAGAGCGTTTTTTGTTGTTGTTGTTGTTGTTTGTTTTTTCTGTAAGAACTGTGCTAGGAAACTCCATCAGCTATGAAATTCAAATGCTCTGTGCAAGACCTGGTACAGAGAACACCGCGTGGAAGGAGACAGACTGGGGCTTGCTGCGAGAAGAGATGGGTGGTACTGCCATGGGACAGCCCTCCCATGATGCACTGCCTACCTACCGCCATGGGACAACCCCCCCCCGCCCCCCGCCATGATGCACTGCCTACCTCTCCTGGTCTTTTTCTTCTTTACTTTTTTCTCCACCCATTTTCTTCCAACAATGCTGCTGTGTCATCACATGGGCTTCCTGAGAAGTCCATCTTCACCTTGTGTAAAAGTGCTGATGAGTTATTCCCTTAAAGGTTTTTCATTATCTTTTCCCTAATATAGACCCTAAATACGTGTGCATGTCTTTTCATATAGTGGAGATGCTGGAGGGCTTTTTTTTTTTCCTGTCCTGTGTGGAGGAAAATGTGGGTACAGAAAAATAAGACAGAAGGAGCAAGTTAAGGACAGGGGGTACTTCCCACATCATAGAGCACATATTGTGAGTTGGGAGGGGGAGGGCTGACGTAAAGGGTTTGAATTTAACGGGCACATGATAGAACTTATGGTTATAAGTTAAGACGTCTGCTCTAAAATGGATAGGATAGCATAGACTACATAGCACAGTAGTTTAGTATCCGCTAGGATCAGTGGAAACTGACATGCTAACTGAATCTAAGACTTAATCTCTCAGTTTATTCATCCACAAACTGGGAGTAACAACAGTAACCTCATAGCATCATTGTGAGACATTAATGAGACTATCAGACATAAACATCTGTTAATCAGGTAATGGTTTGTACTTCCTAAAGATTTATTTACTGATTTGAGAGAGAGTGTGTGCATGCACCGAAGCAGGGGGAGGTGCTGGGGGAGAAGGAGAGAGAGACTCTCAAGCAGACTCCCTTCCCTGCTGAATGTGGAGCTGGACTTGAGGCTCGATCCCAGGACCCTGAGATCATGACCTGAGCCGAAATCAAGAGTCAGGAGTGCAACCAACAGAATCACCGAAGTACCCCTACTTTGTACTTTCTAAATGATAGTTATTACAAAAATAAATATTTTTATCAAGATCTCTAAATTAAACTATGTATTGGCCCCTCAGGCTCATTTCCTTGACAGCAAAGGTATTTGGAAAGTTGCTCAAAAGCTAGACTCTCAGTTTTGGAAGATTGAGAAGATAGGGTTTTGAGGCCCGTTATATTCACACCACTTGTCCGAGGAAGATCTGGGGTCCTCTTGGTAGATGGAACGTGTTACCAGGATTTTCTTCTGCAAATACTCGGCCTGCCTGCCTTTAGTTCTGCTGGTAGAAACTGGTGCTTACTCTAATTCATTGTCACATTGACCACTAGAAGAGTCTTTGCTCTGGACCTTAGGACAGGGATGACTCCGTGTGATTCTGCTTCGTGCTTACATTTCTGGGCATCCTCAGGCCAGCTGGACTTCTTGTTGCATGACCTGTTGTTGCAGGTGACTTTGATCTGTCTTGTTCCCTGCATTAACTCAGGAAAATCTGGCATTTTTATTCAGTTCCTATGCTTGCGGCAATGACCATAAATGATCATCTGCCTGTGGATTTAAAGATTTCAGTAGGTCTCTAGGAACTGAAGAAAGTTTCCAACCCTCTATCTAACTCAGTGGTTCTCAAAATGGGATTTCTAGATCTTTCTCAGATGTGTTTTTTGGGATCTGTGAGTTCTCCACAAGAACCGTTTTTAAACAGTGTTGATTTATTTGTTCTGCTTTGTTTTGTTTCAAATGATAGGCTAAAAAATTAATCAACTGAAGCGTGTTCTGCACTATCTTGATGCCCTCTTTATAATTAAATCTCATTTCCATGCCTGCTTCTGGCTTTGTTTACTAGCTTGCTGGAGCTGCTGTCATAACAAAGTACCATAGCCTGGGGACTTAAACAACAGAAATTTACTGCCTCACCGTTCTGGAAGCTAGAGGTCCAAAATCCAGGTGTTGGCAGGACTGGTTCCTTCCGAGGGCTGTGAGGGAGGGATGCTGTAACATCAAATTAAAGCCCAATAAATATCAGAGGGCATGAGGTTTTTCCAAGTTGAAGACAATGTGTAAGCAATGGGAAGAAAACTTGACTCGTGCTCAAGAGATCTTTACATTGATATGAATGAGTGATACCTAGCATTTCTTAATTTCCATCACTGCTTTGGTGGTAACGTTTATGCTGAAACTAGAGATTCTTTTCACTGTCTGCAAGAACTGAAAACTAATTCCAGACATTATTTTCCTGATTGATTGCAACAATAATTGGATTGGGTTCACATTTCATGCTGGTTTCAATAATTTCACCATAGTTTTCTTTGTAAAAAAGAAAGTTTAAATTAATCCCGAGAACATTTTTTTTTTTTTTTTTGCTTTGGAAGTTTCCAGCACAGTATTTACGTTTGTGAACCACTACTTGATAGGAATAAGCCAGCTATTCAAGGGGACCTTTCTGTCCCTTCCCTAATTTTGTGATCCTAAGACAGTCGGACCCTTGAAAAGCTCTCTATATGTCATATCTCTATGGCACTGAATCATTTTTGCGATATAAATTTGCTTTCTTAAAATAAAGACTTCCTCAGTGGGGAAAGAATTAGAGGATAGCTCATATGCTTTGGAAGAGGGATTTAGAGGATTAAACTCAGACATTCGGGGATAAATCAGATGTCAGACCTCAGACTGAGACCTATTTCCTAACAACTGTGAGGAACTGGGAAGCAACCCACCAGAGATCTTCTCACCTCCTGAAATAGCCGATGATCAGAGACACCCACCTGTGGCTTTATATCATAATATAATAACCTGCTGATTGCAAAGCTTGAATTAGGCCTGTCTGTGATTTACTCATAGCTATCAGATTTTTCTCTCAGTACCAATATCGTTAATTTTATTGTTATCTTGTGTTTGTAAGCTAGTCCAGAAGTAGCTTATGCACGATAGCATAATTTTATTTAACTTTAATTTTTTGGTACTAACATAATTTTAATGTAATTAAATGCGTGGGAATTTTTTAACGCATAGCAAAGCAATTTATGGTCATTTTAACAATCTATGGCAATGTTTTGTTTTGTTTTAAAGATTTTACCCATTTATTTGACAGACAGAGATCACAAGCAGGCAGAGAGAGGAGGAAGCAGGCTCCCTGCCGAGCAGAGAGCCCGACGCGGGGCTCGATTCCAGGACCCTGGGATTATGACCTGAGCTGAAGGCAGAGGCTTTAACCCACTGGACCACCCAGGTGCCCCAACCTATGGCAATGTTAATGCTGTTCTCTATATATAGTAAATCAAATATTACACATATATCTATGAACATATGCAATATGTTTATGAGGAAAATGGCCTTTTACTTTATGTCATGGTAGAATTCTTAAAAGCTTTGTTTATACAGAAAATTGAGAACCATATTATAGTAGATATCCACGATTTGGTCAAATCATAGTTCTGTAAGTTTTAATCTTAGAATCTTAATCTTGCTAATGATTAAGATTCTAAGTGATGGTGAAGACTTGCCTAGGAAGAAGAAAGTAACTTTATGTCATAACAAGTTATGTTTGTTGATAAAGCACGGCCGAGCTCAAAGGAAAGGCTTTTATGGAATTCTGGCTCTAGCACTTTTTGTCAAAATAAATCAACTAACACAGAAAAGTTGAAGGGTCTCTCAGTGCAGTACACTTTCCCGAAACATTTCATTTGCCTTCCCTCTTTTCTCTTTTTTCTTCAGCCTTTCTATGGATTTTGCAGTCTCTCGGTGCCATGTTTTAGCTACATTTTAGAATAACTCTGCCTCTTTCTGTAGAAGTTAGAAGACTCTCGTGCATTCAAAATATATTTGTTAAGGACCTATTACATGACATCTGCATGTTTGAGGATAAAGACATCAAGTAGAGAATCCATAGTTCATAGCCTCTACCTTCAAGAAACACAGTGCACGGTGAGCAAGGGAACATAAACAGATTCAGTACATAGGACAGTTCAAGTGGCAACTCAGAGCCCTGCCCACATTATTATGGGGACACCAAGGATCCTACTTCTCATTGTGCCTTGGGAAAGCAGGCAAAGCTTAACAGTGGATAGTGCATTTGACCAAGCTTTCTGGGAAAAGTAGGAATTTAGCAAACAACAACAAAAAAGGGGAGGGAGTGAAATTCTACCCAGGTAGAGCCCAGCACTTAAGCAACATCCTGGAATTCTGAAAGCCTATGGAGCATCCAAAGACTCCCAACAGCACAAGAGTTGTCCTTCCTCTGCCATGTGTGAGAGAGAGATGAAACCAAAAAGCAAGATAAGAATAAACATGGAGGTATAGAATGCATTTTTAAAAATAATTCAGGGGCAAAAGGAGGAGATTAAGTGATCAAAAACAAGAGAAATATCGCATTCCAAGCAAAAGTAAGTTTTAGCTTGTATTGACATACAGAAAAAGTTAATAAAAAAATCACATTTAGGGAGGTAATATAAATAGAAGGAGCCAAAGTGAAGAAATATATGACTGATGTTTGGGTATAGCAGGAACAAACAAGCAAAAGTCTTTTATGATTGCATGGTAGTAATGACTAACATTTATTGAACACTTACCATGTAGCACATTCTGGGCAAGCACTTTATTATCTTATTGAATCCTCACTGGCTTTTAGTAAGTACCACTCAATTAATAGGCATTGTTACTATATCCACTTTATGGAAAGACAATTGAGGACCAAGGAGATTAAGTAACCTGCCCAAGTTCATTTCTGTATAAAGAGGCAGACGCAGGCTATGAACCAGTCCGTCACACTCCAGAGTCCTGAGGGTGTAGCCACTACATAAACTGCCTCTCCCATGAAGTGAGATGACCCCATGAGTGGCAGACTCAGATTTTCTGTGGCCACGTGGATGCCTCAAGGAGGCAAGTCTTGATGCACAGAATAAATACAAAATAAAACAGAGGAAACAATAGCAACAATAACATTTCTTAGCAGAATTTGGACATGTTGATTCAAAGGAAACCTGGTTGAAGTAGTCATAAAATAAAATGATGAGGTCAAAATACAAGATTTTGGTCAGAGTGGAATAAAAACATCCAAGTTTTATAGTAATGTATGCTCAATGGAAAACTTCTGGGATTGGGGGATGGGGGATGATACGATATGAATTATGACCTGTGATAAGGATCCTTGGAGGAAATAAAAGGAAATATGCATACAAGTCCATGCATTGTTCTCCTCTGGATGTTACCAGGTTTTCTCTTACTTTCAGCAATTTTATCCTAAAAAATGATTATTTCTTTCAATCATGTCTAGATCTCCTTGTTATTCTCTCTGTAGGCCATCTTCTCTTTTTTATATTTTTCCCAAGTAAGCAATGCATATTAATAAGGATGCATTCCTTCAGCCACACATCTAAGATTTGTGGCTTTATAGAATGTGGTGGGGAGTCATATGCAGGATAGTAAGAATGTTCCCACTACTGGATGATGGTGTTGTACAGAGAAGGAATGGGAGGTGAGTGCTTTGTTCTCTGCTAGAGAGGAGAACAGAGAGTTGGCCAGAGGATCTGAAACCTTGGGAGGTTATCCCTTATTAAGACTTATATTGTATTTCCTTCATACAACATATATTTCCTGTAAATTTAGACAGAAAGTGTACCGCCTCTTGTGTTGGTCAGAAAGCTCAAATATCATTCAAGACACAGGTTTGGGGATACAACTCAACACCCAAAAACAAATAATCCAATTAAAATTGGGCAGAAGGCTGAACAGACATTTTCCCAAAGAAGACATAGAGATGGCCAACAGACACATGAAAAGATGCTCATCCTCACTTATCATGAGCGAAACAGAAGTCAAAATGATAATGAGATATCACCTCATACTAGTCAGAATGGCTTAGATCAAAAAACACAAGAAGCAGGGCACCTGGGTGGCTCAGTTCATTGAGCATCTGCCTTTGGCTCAGGTCATGATCCCAGGGTCCTGGGATCAAAACCCATGTTGGGGGGCACCTGGGTGGCTCAGTGGGTTAAAGCCTCTGCCTTTGGCTCAGGTCATGATCCCAGGGTCCTGGGATCGAGCCCCGCATCGGGCTCTTTGCCCGGCAGAGGGCCTGCTTCCTTTCCTCTCTCTCTCTGCCTCTCTGCCTACTTGTGATCTCTGTCTGTCAAATAAATAAATAAAATCTTTAAAAAAAAACAAAACAAAACCCATGTTGGGCTTCTTGTTCCTTGGCAGGGGGTCTGCTTCTCCCTCTGTTGCTCCCCTTACTTATGCTCTTTTGTTCTCTCTCTCTGACAAAATCTTAAATAACAAAACAAATCAAAACAAAAACAAAATACAAGAAGCAACAAGTGTTGGTGAAAAAGGTACCGTTGTGTACTGTTGGTGGGAATACAAACTGGTCCAGCCACTGTGGAAATTCTGGAAGCCAAATTCTGGAAGCAGTCCAAATGTTCATCGATAGATGAATGGATAAAGAAGATGTGGTGTATATGCACCACAGAATATTATTTAACCATAAAAAAGAACGAAATCTTGCCATTTGCAATGACATAGACGGAGCTTGAGAGTGTCATGCTAAGTGAAATAAGTCAGTCAGAGAAAGACAAATACTATATAATTTCATTCATGTGTGGAATTTAAGAAACAAAGGAAATGAGCAAAGGAAAAAGAAAGAAGAGACAAACCAAGAAACAGACTCTTACATACAGAGAACAAACTGGTGGTTCCCAGAGGGGAGGTGGGTGAGGGATGGGTGAAATAGGTGAAGGGGATTGAGCACACTTATCATGATGAGCACTGAGTAATGCACAGAACTGTTGAGTCACTATACTGTACACCTGAAATTAATATAAGACTGTATCTAACAATACTGGGATTAAAATAAAAAACAACAAAATTAAAAGAAAAAAAAAGATATAGGTTTGGGGGTGTCACATACCCAGAGGGTAAGATTGTGAACAAGGCCTTTTGTGGGCACACAGTGCGCAGCTTTCAAGACTCAGGACTTCTAGAGAGTCAATGAGAGGATATGCCTGTGGGAAATGCTCTGCCTGGCCCCATCCCATTACCGCATCTGATTTAGAGTGGATTGGGGTGACACAGAGGGTAGAAGCAATACAGAAACTGATCCTAATAACAAATAATAACTCTTTCCAAAAAAAAATGCCATGTGTAGAAATCATAATGGGGCTTTGGCCATCTGGCAGGGGGGTCGTGGGGATGGTGGGGAGGAGGAAAAGAGGGATCAGCATATACAAAAGAGAAAGTTCAGTTCCTTTGAAGAATATAGCGAGAGTGTAGCCTCGCAGGCCATAGGATGTGATGCTACAGATCTCCATGCCCTGGTGATCCCAGACATTATCAGTAAAGGCGACCTGTAACTTCTCGGATTCCTGGTGATCCAAACAAAAAGGTTGAACAGACAATTTACATGATTTTTACTAATTATAAGGGGGAAACACACTAGGATGTCAAGTGTTAAAACCACTTTTCATCACAGTTCAAAGGAAACAAAGCAGGAAGGGAGCAGAAATTGCTCAGAGGAAAATTAATTAGCATAGGACCTTAATGATATCCTTCGTTTACTGATGTTTTAGAAAGAAATCCTCAAAAGTTATTTTTCTCAGAGTTTAAAAACAATAGTATATTCCCACGAGTTCTAATAAATCAACCTGAAAAATTTTCATACATGTGTAAAGGTGTCCTAACAACTGTATTCTGTATATATAATCAAGTCTGATTTTACTAGACTTTGACATTTTGGTTACAGAAAAGATTCATCCACAATGAAAATATACTGTAGATAATAGATTCATAAGCACGTGATTTTTATTTGTTAGTATTAGCGGATTGAACAAGTGCAGAACAGAAAGAAAATATACATTTGTCAGAGGAGAATTCTTTTCACAAGGCCTGTCACATTCTGACACGGAATGTAGTTAATTTCTCTCCTTTCTCAGTTCAGTGAGTTTGTTTTCTTAAAATCCATTCTCTGAGTTAGTTTAAGGAACTAGTTTCAATTAAGTGCCATATTGGAAGTAGCTCAATAAATAGCCAAGGCTAAACTCAGGAAAAATGATATCCACAGATGAAATTCAAGTCAGAGAACTGGAAAGAAGAAGAAGAACAATAAAGAGCTGTGTATCACTGAGAAAATGTGGATTCATTATTGTTTAATAATTAAATGAACTAATGGACAAAGAGTGCTCACAGGGCATGCCTGGGCAAAGGGCTTTTGCTTTTATCATTCACACAGAAAGAGCTATCATGAGATCCTCAAAGGCAGTTCTGGTTTCTGGACCAAAATGCAGTGAATGCTGTTATTATATTGCTCTTTGTAGTGAAATGCAAAAATAAAAGGAATATTTTATTGGTCTTTAAAAACAGTTTTCACATGGATGTTCACGGACTGGAAGGTTTCAAAACCTAGAAGATTGAAATGCTTTTCTTTTGAGATGTAATAGAAATCTGATAGTACAATTATCCAGATTTGTGTCGATTTACTTCAACCCATCAAGTAGTCACAGAGATTATTTATTTTGAAACTGGAAATAATAGAAAGAGACAAAATAACATATCTGTTTTTATTGTTCAGTATGACTTGCCTGCATAAAAGTCAATGCCTTGAAATATCGATCAATCTGGAAATTATTCTTATTTTTTTTTAATGCACTGCGGTATGGGTTATCAGACACTGCAGACTTTCTGAGCAACTAACAGGGAACAAGATCAGGTGTGTTATATAAGCCATTGATTTGTCCGTGATGAATTCATGTAAAATGGCATAATTAAAATCACACAAACTTCTTTTCAACCATTTTAAAAAAGCTAATCTGTTTGGGTTTATTGTTTCAAAGCACCCACTTTTGTGCACTGGTACTCAGATAAAGCAGGTTAAATGCCTTACTACTGCTAGGAACTTGATAAGAATGCCACCAAACTTCCTAAGCCATGGTTTTCCTACACTGGAAGAAATCATAAAATGTCAAGTTGATGTAAACATAAGGATTCATCTGTTAAGAAAGATTCATGCTCAGTTTATTTTCTTTGGTTATCAAATCGAGGAAATATGGCAGGCATCACAAATGTTGCCAGCAAGAGACACGTTTTGGGGTTAAATGGAATAAATACCTTTATTTGAAAAAGAACTAACACTTTCATTGTTTTACAGATTTTAAATCTTGGGTTTTTTTTTTAATTGGTGAAACTCTATATAATTTGATTCCAAGGTACGTTTATAGGCTAACAGGACTGACCATTAATATGGAAATTTCTCTTGCCAGATTTTTGTACACTTGCAAAGAAATTGAACAGCAAGTAGTAAAACATCCTAGGAGTTTCTGATAAATACGAACTTTTCTTGCATATGTGTTCATGCTTTAGTATCACAATGATTTCCAGTCCCATTGTTAGTTTTTCTTTATTTTTACAAAATGGCTTTTGGGACAAAACTTTGAAGACCCTAAATTTATTCTTACTAAGTCAATTTTCTTCCCCCCATGGAGTGTAGTTTTTATATATATTTCACAGTTCAGTGTGGATGAGGAGAAGTGGCAAGCTCTAATGAAATTTCCAGTTTCATTTCCTGTCTTTCCCCGCGTCACATTTTACATTGTGCGCCCAGCCTCAGCAGGCATTACACATCCTGATGGGCCAACTGCTACTTTCCATAGAGCACATGACAAGCAACTTTGCTGTACGGAGGAGGGAACTCATTCAGATATCATTCATCCCCCGAGGGGCTGCCAGAGAAAATAATCTTGCATCTGCCAAGTCTGAAGGTGAAGTACAAAGCTGCAGAGAGTAGGACAAATCGAGATGCTCATTCTTTCACATTTACTTAAGTCCTTACTAGCATCAACCCCCTTTAGTATCAACCCTCACTAGTATCAACAGTTACTGATCCCAAGAGCAGGGAAAAAAAAATTCAAACTACCCCATGCCTATTCTAAAGTGTTTGAAGGGAAAATTCCCTTCTGATTTCAAATTTTGGCAGGCTGTTAAACATAGGAACATGATTCACCAGAATCAAGCATATAATACCATTTATAGTCTGAAATCTCAAGTGGATAATAAAGGAAGTCACATATTTGAAAATTATGTCCTATTATTTCCTGCTAGTGAGGTGGTAGACTTCAGAATGAAAAATCTGTTTTAAGAATCAATTACTTAATATTTTACCCTATGCTATACTTCTAGACTTGATGGTACCACATAATAAACTCTAGGAATTCTTTATCCAAGTACAATATAAGAAATAATTTCTTTGGAGGCAAGATACTGGTTTTATGAACATAGACCTTTAAAGTTCTATATAAAAACATCCTATAGGCTGTTCAGGTTTTTTTTTTTAAGATGTTATTTATTTATCTGACAGACAGAGATGGCAAGTGGGCAGAGAGGCAGGCAGAGAGAGAGGAAGGGAAGCAGGTTCCCTGCTGAGCAGAGAGCCTGATGAGGGACTCGATCCCAGGACCCTGGGATCATGACCTGAGCCAAAGGCAGAGACTTTAACCCACTGAGCCACCCAGGCGCCCCACGCAGCGATCTTTAGGATCGCTGGCATATAATATGTGCAGACAATGTGATTCTTATTCATCTTAAATACACCAAAGTGTATGTGGAAAGTGTACAGAATATAGTCAGTCAACTAATATTCTATAACGAAGAACATTCTTACTAAGATTATCCCTTGGTTCCATTAGGACTATATATTATATTACCAGACACAATAAGTATTTTACACTATTCAGTTGGAAGTGTTAAGTCCATTGTATTTATCAAAAATGCTGAAGACAGAGATGAGGATGAAGATGAAGAATGGAAGTAATTCAAGTCCTCACATACCTTTACTTCAATATGTGGATGGTTTTGGCCAATTTCTACTTCCTATATCATTGTTTCAATTATCTGCTTTAAACTGTCAATCAGTTTAACAAGTTAAATAAGTCTGAGTTCAAATTAATGTTGGTTTCTTATAAATCACTGAGGTAAATAAACCTTTTTTAAAAGATGTATTTATTTTTAGAGAGAGAGAGAGAGAGCGCAGACGTGAACATGAGCGGGGGGAGGAGCAGAGGGAGAGGGAGAAACAGGCTCTCCACTGAGCAGGGAGCCCAATGCGGGGCTCAATCCCTGGACCCTAGGATCATGACCTGAGCCAAAGGTTGACGCTTAACTTAACTGACACTTAACTGACTGGGTAGAAGCCACCCAGACGCCCTGTAAATAAACCTTTTTACTGTAACCCATGTTTTTTACCTAGTTAATTCTATGTAAAAATTTAAGTGTGTAGTCCAAAATTCTGAAATTCACCATTGTTTCACTCTCAAAAATTATTACACTTACCAATTAAAAGTGTTTATTTGCAGTTTATATTTGTAAATCTGGGCTTATGAAATGCAATGAGAAATGCAATAGGCTAATTTTTCTGTTTTTGAGAAAAACATTGTTAGTGCATTTTATCTGACATAAATTGCAGAAAGCAAAATGGTTTCATGAATAGAATACTATCATTTCATAGTTGCTGATCTCTCTTTATATTTAACGTTATCCTTTCTTTGAGTTTGTGGCTTGGCAGATAGTTATCCCAGGACATAGATTAGACAATAGATTCCACCTGAACAACTTTTCTTTCAGTCTACAAACATTCCAAAAGGCTTTTTTCATACGTGCTTGTTTTGTTTTGATGAAACTTTTCATAAAGGCAAAAGAAGTTCAATGCCATCATTACAAAGAATTTCAATTTCTTTTCAAATTATTGATTTTAAGAGTATAACTTTTATTAAAAGAAAACTATACAGGTAAGCTAGAATCACCTTCGGCGTGAGTTTTTTATTGAGATGACTGAGAATATGACTTTTAACTTTCTAACTTTCTAAAGGACGTTGAGTTGTATCATCCATAGTCTTTTCAGAGTCTCATTTGAATAGAAAAATAAGGTTGGTTTTGGCTGATCCATTATTGAAAAAAATTTGTGTATGGGTGTGTGTGTATTTTATGTGTGTGTAAGCTCCTAGACTCCAGAACTGGAAAATTCACTTTCCCTATTCTAATAAAGTGATTTAGTCCCTATCCATAGGGGTACAATATGATCCTCATATTTGTTTTTTGAAAGGAAATACTATGAACTGTAGAAGATGGAATTTTTGGATATAACTCAAATCTAGTATTCAGACTGAAAAGGGACTATAGCCAGCAGAATCCCATGTGTTTTTTGAATAAGAATAGATTTAACTATTTGTCTTCAGTAGTCTGTTATAGTATATACTAACTCATGCACTTATGAATTATGTTTATTTCAAGGCATAAAATAGGTCTCTGTTCTTTCTCAATTCTATGAGGAGTTACCACACTAACTAAGGTTTTAATTTTAGGAGAAAACCATGTCTGGCATAATAAAACCAGTTTCGAAGCTTAATTCTTTCCACATTATGCAACTCAAAGAAGAGGCTTTATTTAATAGTATTTTAGTTCATTACAGGCAAGTGATTCAGTTACTGAAGTCTGATGAAGATTGGATTCTCAGTCTCTCGAGAATTGAATTCCCTTTCCATTCTCTACAAGAAGATATTTACCTATTTATTGGATGAAGAAATGAGCAAAGTGGAGTTTAGAGAAAGTTATCCGATATTAGGTGAGACTGACAAAACAAAACAGAACAAGACCAAAAATTTCTTGAGTTAAAACACTATTATTCAGCTTTCTTAAAATAAAAATTGAAAAGTAGGAAAAAAAAATCTTAAGATGGGGCACCTGTGTGGCTCAGTTGGTTAAGCGTCTGCAGTCAGAAAGAATGAATATCTACCATTTGCATCAACATGGATGGAACTGGAGGGGATTGTGCTAAGTGAAATAAGTCAGGCAGAGAAAGACAATTATCATATGGTTTTACTCCTATGTGGAACATAAGGAATAGCATGGAGGACTATGGGGGAAGGGAGGGAAAACTGAATGGGAAGAAATCAGAGAGGGAGACAAATCAAGAGAGACTGTAGACTCCGGGGAACCAAATGAAGGGTTACAGAAGGGAAGGGGGTAGAGGGATGGGATAACCGGGTGATGGGTATTAAGGAGGGCATGAGTTGTGACAAGCATCATGTGTTAAACATAACTAATGAATCATTGAACACTACATCAAAAACTAATGATGTACTGTATGTTGGTTAATTGAACATAATAATAATAATTTTTTTAAAAAGTGCCTTGGGCTCAGGTCATGATCCTATGGTCCTGGGATCCAGCCTCTCGTTGGGCTCCCTGCTCCATGGGGAGCCTGCTTCTCCCTCTCCTTCCTGCTCATGCTTTCTCTATGTCTCTCTTAAATAAATAAATGAAATCCTAAAAAGAGATCTGAGGACAGTAAGAAAGCTTATATTTTAATATGTATTTTAATAAAAAGTGCTGAGATTAAAAAAAAAAAAAAAAAAAGCTTTGACTTTTAGGTAATCTCTATTCCCAATGTGGGACTTGAACTCACAAACGCGTGATCAAGAGTTGCATGCTCTACCGACTGAGCCAGCCAGTGACCTCAAAAGTATTGAGATTTTTAAAATCCTATTCCAAGTCTTAAGTTTACCTTTCATATTCTTTTCTTCAGATGTATCCTAAATTATCACTATTACTAATACTATTATCAGCAGTCGTATTTTGTGCAATGACATACACCTGGAAGAACTGGACATCTTCTAAATAATATCACTTACTTGTGGTTCTACCTGCAGTAGTTGCCACCCTCTGAGCCTGTGCTGGGGTATGGGGGTCCTGGGAGCTCATGGGGATGGGTAATGTTTTACTTAGTTGTTGTGTACTTAGTGAGAAGAAACAGAATCGTGGTTGGGAAGGGAAACAAAAGTTTGAAGCAGCACCAAGGCTTGATGGAAAAGCTAAAGAGAGCTATGACTCATGAGGTCAGAGGATAGGATGATTTGAAACAGGACAGAGAGAAAGAATAAAAATGAGTCAAGAGGGTGGTTCACTACTCAAGCCATGAAGGTGTCAAAGGTCTAAATGTTGCAGAAACAGATGGATGAGACAAAGCCATCTGTAAGTGTGGAAGGTAGCCTTGCCCCGAAATAGTTTCCCTGCCAGGGTAAATAACAGCCCTAATGTGAGAGAGTATTACATAGTGTGGGAACCCATTTCACATGAAACACGGTCCTCACTTTTTTTAATAAAAGGAATGAAATTTATATTTGTCAAAAAAACCAGTTATATCATTATTCTCATGTTTTCAAGGTCAATTATAATCTGTGCTGGTATTGTTAGTGTGGTTAATATAAATAACCAGTATTTTCCAAGAACCACTGTCAATGGAGTATGTGGGGTGGGAAGAGTTGATATGGTGAGAAAGAAGGCTTTGAATTGCTTTGCGCAACATATGGATGTAGCTTCGGGCCTTTAAAATAGAGTAAAAAATAAGAGCATGGGAAGAGAGGGCTAGAACATTTTAGTGAGGAAGACACGGAGTGAAGGGCCAGAGGTGGTAGCACCATCTTAGGAGTCTATTCTGAGCGTAGAGGAAGAGGTAGGATTAACTGGTGAGTAAGCCTGGCTTATCTGTTTGATTCATTTCCAACTTCCAAGTTGGAATAATTTAGTGTCTCCCCAGCTGGACCTGGAGGTTGAGTTCAACCCAGGTTCTGGCACCATGCTGGTTCCCAGAATGGAGGACATTTAATTAGAATTCGACCACAATAAATCAGTTGCAAGCCTGTTTCGCTGCTGGTTCCGGTATTTCCTTACTCTGTTTCATGGAGTGTCTAGTTTGTGACTTCTACGGGGTAAGTACATATCTGTGTTGTTCCCAGGTCTGTGACCTCTTGCTCCCTATCTAAGCCCTACCTTCCTTTCTGCAGCCATGGACTGGGCCTCAGTACCTCCAGTCTGAGGTTTTGATACTAGTTTTATAGGGAGAGATGATAACCACAGGCTGTTGGCTGAACACCGAGGGTACTTTGACCCAGATACAAGAAAGATGCTGGTGGAACTTGTTGAGTCATCTCCTGGAATAGTTCAAAAGTTTCAGCAATGCTGCATAGTGAAGATAAGGCTTTAAATAAGTGAATGCCCTGTTAGAATTCTTAGCCAACAACACTCTATAAATAAAATCATAATAATTATAGCTAGAAAATACCTCCCACTGTCCCACTATCTTAATAGATTAACTTTATGCATTTTTCCAGTCTTCTTTTTAGTTTGTACACATAGGAACACATGATTTTTCCTTAGTTACCACCATAGCAGAGATCCAAATGAGTATGCCAAGTCTAGTCCATACAGAAAATATAAAGATTTGTCTTTTACTACCTGCTATGGCCTGAATAATTGTGTCTTCCTAAAATTCACATGTTGTATTCACATGGTATTAGGGGATACAGCCTTCAAGAAGCACTTACAGCATGACTGTGGAACCCTCATAAATGGGATTAATGCCCTTAAAAGAGGCTCCAGGGAGAGCCCCAAGCCCTTCTGCCTTTAAGAATACAATGATGAATTTGTGACCTAGAAGAAAGCCTTCACCCAACTACAATGGTCCTCTGATCTCAGACTTCCCATCCCTATAATGGTCAGTTATGGATCTCCGTCATTTACAAGCTATCCAGTCTATGGTGTTTTGTTATAGCAGCCCAAATGAGTGGATTAAGATACCACCCAGGACACTGAAACAAAACTTATCAAAGAATATGTTAACCCTTGCAGCACAAGCTGGTGGATATTGTAGCTCCTGGATTGCCTACTTTGGTAAGTGGAGTGGGACCTCCTTTGTGAGAAAAAGATAATTTCACCACCACTGGTAGGAAAATCCTTGAGAAGTGTCAAAAACTTTTGTTTCATGCATTGCAGACATTGTCAATTTTATCTGCTGGTTTGGTCCTAAACTTTACTTAAGCTCACCTCAAAATTTGACTCCCCAACGTTTTATTTACTATCGTGCTCTCCTTCCAGACAGGATTTTGAGAGACTAGGAAACATCTTTCAGTGAGGAAAGTACAGCAACAATAAACATGGTCTGGGCTGTTAGGAAAGGGATACTAAGCCATGGAGAGAGGCACAGTTGCTGTTGTCATTTTTTGGGGTGTTTCTAGATGACATTGCATTACTTCAATTTTTAAAAAATTTTTACTTACATTCCAGGTAGTTACCACCCAGTGTAATATTAGATTCAAGTGTACAATACAGCAACTCAACATGTCCATACAACACCCTGTGCTCATCACAGGTGCACTCCTTAATCCCTATCACCTATTTCACCCAACCCCCCAGTCTCCTCCCCTCTGCTAACCATCAGTTTGTTCTCTATAGTTCAGAGTGTATCTTGTTTTGCTTCTCTCTCTCTCTTTTTCCTTTGCTTGTTTGTTTTGGTTCTTAAATTCCACATATGAGTGAAATCAGATGGTATCTGTCTTTATCTTATTGACTTATTTCACTTAGCATCACACTCTCTTGCTCCATCCATGTCATGGAAATGGCAAGATTTCGTTCTTTTCGATGGTTGAGTAATATTCCATTGTACATGTGTGCATATGTTCTTTATCCATTCGTCAGTTGATGGACACACTTGGGCTGCTTCCATAATTTGGCTATTGTAGATAATGCAGCTATGAATATCAGGGTGTGTGTGCGTTATTTGAATTTGATGACTTAACACAACTTTCAAAGGTACACATAACAAACTGAGGGTTGAGGAAGGGGAGGTGGGAGGGGAGTTGGGGTAACTGGGTGATGGGCATTAAGGAGGTGAACGTGATTTGATGAACACTGGGTGTTACACACAACCGATGAATCATTGAACACTACATCCGAAACTAATGATGTACTACATGTTGGCTAATTGCATTTAAATAAAAAAAAAAATAAAGCCACAGGCTATTAACTTTAAAAAAATTCTTCTAAAATATGGAAGGGACGCCTGGGTGGCTCAGTTGGTTAAGCAGCTGCCTTCGGCTCAGGTCATAATCCCAGCATCCTGGGATCAAGTCCCACATCGGGCTCCTTGCTTGGCGGGGAGCCTGCTTCTCCCTCTGCCTCTGCCTGTGCTTGCTCTCTCTCTCTCTCTGACAAATAAATAAATTAAAAAAAAATCCTAAAATATAGAAGAAAAATACAATTTTGTGGATGGAGATCACAGTCTGGAGGATAGGAAATGGAGTTAGTTTTACGCAAACTGGTTAATTTGGTTAAGTCTGTCTTTGAATTATATTACCCCTTCTTTTTCTACTCTTTCTCCTTCTTGTCCTACTCACTACCATGTACTCCCAAACTATGCAGAGTCCTTCTTGGTGGATTAATTAACACAGAGGTTTTAATTACCAGCTGTCTGGAAGGATATAAATTTTGTAAGGAGAACCTCAGGGGACAATATTTAACCAAGTGAGTTGTTCTCCAATAGTGGAATTTCAAGAGTTACGTTCCTGGAAGGGGAAGAGTTTGCTGGACTTCTTGACCTGCAATTAGACGATATGAGAGTAGAACTACACAGTGTATATAAAGACACCTTGAAAATATTCAAGATCTTTGGAAAGGCAGTAGGGTAGATAATCTCAAGACTTAGAGAAAAATGGGGAACAGGAAATTGCAAATCATCTTTACTGGAAGGATAGTTGTGTCTGCTGTGTGATTGCTCTAATCCTATCACCTTTCCTCAAGAATGACAAGGTAAAAAAAAAAAAAAAAAAGAATGACAAGGTAAATTCATTGATTATCAGAATCCATCAAGGCAAATATTTCCCTCGGGGATTTAGTAAACAATTAAGTGAAATCACTTTTTCGAACATTCCTGTAATATCAGACTTACCGGTCTTGTTAACATTATATTTTTCTTTAGCAATTGGTTCAGGTCTCCAAAAGCTCCTCTCTTAGGACACATTCAAAATTCTATTCCAGTCACTAAGGTCAAGATTAGATGAACTCTTTTGCAATATCGTTCAGAAGTCCCAAACTCCGCTGGGGTGTGGGAGCATGGCTAGGTTGGTTCTTTGTCCTCTGGGGATTTTGGGTCGTGGGACATGTTTAGAGACATGGTGATTTGGGGCATATAAAGAAACAAAAATCTGCAGTTGGTTTCTTGATCACTTGGTAGTTGCTAAAATAGTATGTATCTATTTAAATCAAATTCAGAGGTAGTGAAAGAAAAATGATAAAAATAGTAATATTTATTTACTTTTATAAATACATTTACCAGTCTACATTCATTGGCATTATATGTAAACATCACGGACCCTTGAAGCCAATATGTGAATGTTTTATTCATTTCCTTTTCCAAGAAATATATTGACATAAATAAAACTATACTTTTTAGAAAAGTTACTTATGGATTCAATTAATTAGGACCTTTTTCTCACACTAATTTTGTTTCAAGAAGGCAGCTCATTTATGTGTTACTATAGCAGTTCATGTCACAAACAAATTAAAATATGAAATGTCCACTTTTAGAAATTTTTCTCTTATGGTCTGAAACTGCCATAACTACCATCTAGTGAAATATTGCTATATAAATTCATACCATTGCATTTGGCCAAATACAAAAATTTGTTATATTGAGGGTCTAATAGTTGGCAAAACTTTTATCCGTCAGTATCTAATGCTTCATGGTTAAACGCATCGGCTTTATTTGGCCTCAAAAGTCAAATGCTTTGTTCTTTCTAAGATTTTCAAACACAGAAAAATCAGCTATTAGCTTTTTGTCAGCTAAGTTGGTGGCAAACTGATGAGATTTACAGCATGTCATTCGTTTCTTTTCTTTTTTTTTTTTTAGATTTTATTATTTATTTATTTGACAGAGATCCCAAGTAGGCAGAGAGGCAGGCAGAGAGAGACGAGGAAGCAGGCTCCCTGCTGAGCAGATAGCCCGATGTGAGGCTCGATCCCAGGATCCTGGGATCATGACCTGAGCCGAAGGCAGAGGCTTTAACCCGCTGAGCCACCCAGGTGCCCCAGCATGTCATTCTTGACCAGAATTTGCATTTGTTCATCACTCGTTCAAATGATTTTTCTTTCTTTCTATGTTCCACAATTATCTTCTTGCCCAAAGACGTCTTTTTCTCCGCTTGAGAGATAATCATTAATTTATTTATTTTCAAGGGTTAGAAACCCACAAAATTATGATTAAAGATGTGGAAATCGGGGCACCTGGGTGGCTCAGTGGGTTAAGGCTCTGCCTTCGGCTCAGGTCACGATCTCAGGGTCCTGGGATCGAGCCCCGCATCGGGCTCTCTGCTCAGCAGGGAGCCTGCTTCCCCCTGTCTCTCTGCCTACTCTGCCTGCTTGTGATCTCTCTGTGCCAAATAAATAAAATCTTCAAAAAAAACCAGATGTGGAAATCAAGTACACATACCAGGTAATGCTGCCTTTTGAATGGCGAAGGCATGTCTGTACGCTCTTCTTCAGACAGTCGCGTCAGCTGTGATGTATCAGTGTGTGGTAAATTGATGACAATTGCCTGACCCGCGTGAGTGGTCTAGTTTGGACTTCTTTGTTCTCTGGGGCTCTGTCCTGCGACATTTTGCTACTTCCTTTAAAGTGGAGGCTGGCATAATGGACTGTAGAGAGATGGCCTGGTACAACCCAACCTACACAAACACATTGGCCTTTATTCATTGGCCCCTTTGGCATGTCTTTCTAGAGGTTACTGTATTAGTATTGATTTGGAATGGAAGAATTCGATTGCTTTCAGTAATCAATATTTACTCTGGATATTCTGAAACATGTTGAGCAAGATAAACTTGCTACTTTTTCCTCCCTCCATTTTTAGACACATGACTCTTTTAGGGAAATTTAATCCGTATGTTTCTGATTCCTTTACACTTAACTCATCAAAATGTTGTTTTGTAAGAGCCTTTGAAGTCAAGGAAGCCTTTTAAGTCATTTTTTATGAGACTTTTTCAAGCCTCTTTTCTTAGGAACAGGAAGTGGCATTTAGCCAACAGTTAACAAACTCAAACACCAAAAGGTTCAACTTGGGTTTGAATCCCTGAACCCACAAGTGTTTGGATGGACTTGTGACATGACCCATCTTTGCTGTATATGTAGTGCCAACAGACATCATAACAGTTCTAATTACCGAGAGGGCTCCAGGATCCTAACTGCCTGCCAACTTGCAAGTGTTTCTCTAATCAATCTAGTTCATGCTAAATTATGACTCATTTAACTTTAAAGGCACCACTTTATTACCCAATCGGCCTTGCGTTTTTGTGACTTCTGTGAGAGCTATTTAAATTGTCATTCTCACAAAGGAGCTAGCGAGAACTTTCAAGTCTGGTCACCAGGAAAATCACACAAGAGTTCAAGTTCACAGGACAACTGAGTGTTGATTGACCATGAAGGCTTCTATCCGACACAGAGATTATTTCAGCCACTCAGTTTCTGAGTGAAGAAGATAACGTGGAGGCCGCAGCCCCTCAGAAAATACAATGTGCATTAAAATAACAAATGAAGCATCTGGCTTCAGAAGTTCCCGCTTGATTTATACTCAACAGTTGTTGTAAGTATAAACTAGCCTCCATTTCTCGGGAAATTTATAGCCCCAACAAGCTCACGACTGCCGTGGTAGTTCCCACTGCCTAGTGCATTTCAAGTGATTCTGTCCAGTAGGCTTTGAAATCATCCTGCTAAGTACTCATTCTGCAACTTGCAAATTATGCAGCAATGAACATGCCAAATAGCAACAGAGGATCTACGTGGTTAAAAGCTTTAAAGTAGTCTCAAGGATAGCTCAGAAAGGGGTAGTGAGAATTCATTCTAGAAACAAGCGACTTTCAGTAATTAACATTAATGTCAAGAGAGCTCAAGCAGAATACTATGCCTCTTTTTTTTCAGGGTGCTGTGACTCAGTGCTCTTTCGACTGCGTTTATTATCCAGGCTTAGGGGTCTGGAATATCGTCCAGACTACCGTTGTACAGATGTATCAGGATAGCATAGTAGCTAGACGCCTAGGGGCTCAGGATTCAGGCTGTCTGGTTCAAAACCTGACACCATCTATCACTGGAACTGGGACCTTAGAAAAGGGAGATAATAATAGGACCTATCTCACTGGGCTGTTCTGAGGATTCCTAACTTGATTCAGGTGAACTACCTTGTAGGTGTTCAGTAAGCTGTGATGTTGAGGCTACGTGGATGACGATGATGGTGATGACAGTGATGATGATGATGGTGATAACCATGATGATGGTGATGATGACGGTGACGGTGATGACGATGTTGCATAGGACCTGGAAACAGGGTAAGAGGAAAATATCACTCAGGTGTAAGTCACACACTAGGAGTTATGAGTTCTTTGTGTACTTCAGTTTTCCTAGGAATTCTCATCCACGTCCATGGCTTTCAGTGACACTTGTTTATTGAGGATTCTCAAATCAGTGTTCTTCCTCTAGGCTTCTCTCAGAGCAAGGCTTAAAAGGCTGCTGATAACCAGCTCGTCTTGCTCGTCTTGCTGGATTACAGGCTTTTTCTCCAACTTGCTTGTGCTTTTCATACTCTAAAACTTGGTGCAAGGTCCTCCCTCTGTCTTTAATGCCCCCACTCCTTGACCATCTGGCAAATTTCTGTTCATTCATCAGTGTTCAAGTACCATGTCCTTCGTAAAAGCCTTGAACTCCTTTTTGCTGATTTCGGTGTCCACCCTCTTTCCCCCCTTAATGCAATATTGCATCTTACTCATATTTTATTATAGTATTCATCTCATTGTGCTGAAAATCACTTGTATATTTATCTTCACACTTCCCTGTGTGTACTGTGAAGGCAGGAACTGCATCCTATGTCTTTGGGTACCAGCACCCAACATAGCACCTTGCATGTGGTAGACATTCAATAGACCCTTGGTGAGGGCATGAAATGTATCTGGAGAAATAACAAAAAGGCAAGGTGAGTTGAAAATAGTTTTGGTTTTATCATCTCCAGTTTTACTGTAATAGACTCTTGACTCTGTATCTCAATTCTTCTTGTGGTCACATCAAGCAATTTTGAATGTTTTGGAAGCAGTCTATGTGTATGAGGGAGTTTTATCTTCCTCTATGAAAGCTATGCAAAGTGCTCTATGGAGGAAGAGACCATATTGTATTTACCATATTAGACATTAAATACAATAGTTCAGATTCCAAAGCACCTTGACCGTGACAGAGGTTTTCTTTGCTGTTGGGTTAGTGCCTGTCAGACAGGAGACATACGGTATTTGCTGAATGTATGCCTGAAAGCAGAGGAATAATAGTATCTGAATAGTTAGGACAAAACCCCCAGTATTCTTTGCACTTATTCAGGTAGTTGCTTCAGTTCCTTAGTGTGATGTTCCAGTCTTTAGAGTGACTTGCTGTGTTTAACATCAGCCTTATCAAATGCCACTGTCAAAATGTCTTCTCTCTCCATCCGTGTTGCTAATGATACTGTCACAAGGTCCTCACCAGTGTGGGACTTACTGAGAAACTTGTATACAACCTTCAAAACCCAGTAACATATGCTCTCTGAAAGTTGCGAGTCGCTGACTGTGAATTATGGATGCACATGACCAAGAGGTGGCTTAAAGCCTAGAGATGCCCTACTGGCAAGAACGGCGACTGCCTGACTGCCCTCAGGGCTATTCTAGAAACGGAAAGTTGAGATACTAGTTAATTGCTAAAAGCAGCATGGCAGCCTGTGCCCTCAGAGATCCTCTGCACAAGAGATGTGACTTGAGACCTAAGTTGTTCTCTTTCACCATTTCACAACCTTCATGCTTATGTAGGGTGGTTCTAAGGGTTTTTATAGAAACCAGAAATCACAAGTTATTAATTGCTTATGAAATTCATTTAAAAACCAAAAAGAACAGAACATAGCAGCCTATTTTACATAGGAAGAGTAAGTATTGTTCCATAAAGCTTTGTGTTGTGTCATTTTAAAGACTATGCCTGTGTGTGTGTGTGTTGGGGGGATGGATGGGTGGGTGTGATGTGTGGTATGTGTGCGGGGTCTTGATGTAATATTTATTTCTTTCTCTGGGTTGCCCTAAAAACAATTGAAAGCTGCTGTCTTAGAAACTCTGAAGCAAGCTGGGGTTTGGATGCTGATCAAGGAATCATAACCACTCTGTAACACCAAACAGCTAAACTGGAACATGGCTTGGCGTAAACCTGGGTAGGTCATGTGACTTTTACCCATGTCAACTGTTGGTTATTCCCAGAAGTGGAAGACAGGATACCTTAGAAAATTTACAAATTTCCGGTATCTCAGGTGTAATTTTACTCATCTTTTCCCTTACTTTGAGAAATACCTATTGTGTGTAACAGTGTCAAGAACTATTCTAGATGCTAGGGCGATAACAGTGGAAAATCCAGTCACTGAATTTATTAACTCAGGACACTTCTAAACAAAATGTCTTACGATTCTAAGCTACAAATTTTATTGCTTTTTGGATCTCCTCCTTTTCTCCAGCAGTGAGCTTTTTCTGATAAAAAGGCTAATGACTAGTCAAAAAGGTGAACAAATGAAAGAAAAGAAATTGGGAAAAATTTGAGCCTGAAAACCCTATTATTAGCTCCTTGGTACTCATGATAATAAAGGAAGTAATAATGCCATCATAAGTTTGACTTCTAAAGTTGACAAAACCCCCTGAATCTTCAGTTCTATGAATCCAGACTCTCACAGTGCTGTTGTGGCTGTTGTCACAGATATCCTGGATTTTTTTGGTAGGAAGCGAAGGAGAAGACCCACCATTTAATTTTGATGGAGACTTCGAATTTTTTGGGACAAAAGCTAATGTTAGAGCAAGTTAATTTCCCCCTGGCAATTGTTTTTCTCTGCTTCTAGTTGCTCCATGCTGGACTGTTAACATTTAAGGATCACTGAGTAAAATCCCTTCAGTATAGCCAGTCATAAACATTCCATGTTTTGTTAACTATTAAAGTAAGGAAACAACATCTTGTTTTCTAACTGGGTAAAATAGTACATGCCACAGCCTCTAAAGGCCTCCAAAACAGCTTTTCCATGTTTTGTTTGCGCTGGAATCTCAAAAGCTGACAATATCTTTCCTTCCTTCCTGCTCCTTGATGTCATGAAAAGCTTCCCATGTAAGTCTGATCTTTCCAGTTGAACAGATTTATACAGTCTCTCATGGACACAAACACTCTTGTGCAAGAGAATTCTACAGAGTGAGGGCTTGAGAGTTCCTAAACTGTTATTTTTTCTCTCTCAATAAACTTAACTTGTCTTAACTATCATATAATTTAACTTTATGATCCATTCCACATTCCTGCAGGAAATCTTCTTTTAAACATGATTATATACTTCGAGAATGGAGCTGCTAATTTTTCCCTGAGTTGCATTTTTTATGGTTGCTCCTCTACTTCCTGGTAGCATATTTTGGATGACACATCCATAGCAACAGTAGATTTGTTTATAAGTAAACTGAAGAAGAAACATGGACTTTGGTTTGCCTGGGCATACAAAGCGCATCTAGACTGCAATTGTAATTATGTCCACTGGTGGTGATGTGGGCCAGAGTTTATCAGGATTTCCAAAGAAACCTGCTCTCTGGGAGGAAATCTATCAGCCACGGCAACACAAAATGAAACACGTTGGTGTGGAAATTTCCATTCTTTTAAAATATATTTTAAATTTAGTGTTTAAAAATAAGTGTAAGTCGAAATGGCATCCATATGGCTAAAAAGAAGCTAAGCTGTCACTATTTGCAGACAACATGATAGTATACTTGGAAAATTCTAAAGACCATCAAAAAACCCCCAAAAAACGATTAGAAATAATAAACAAATTCAATAATGTGGCAGGATACAAAATTAATACCCAGAAATTGGTAGCCTTTCTGTACACTAACAATGAAATCATAGAAAGAGAAATTTAAAAAAAAATCATTTATAATTACTCTAAAAAGAATAATATATCTAGGAGTAAACTTAACCGAAGAGGTGAAAGACCTATACTCTGAAAACTATAAAACGCTGATGAAAGGAACTGAAGATGACACAAAGAAATGGAAAGTTATCTTATGCTCATGGATTGGAAGAACACACGTCCATATTACCCAAAGCAACCTATAGATTCAGTGCAATCCCTATCAAAATACCAACAGCATTTTTCACAGAACTAGAACAAATAGTGCTAAAATTTGTAAGAAATCATGGAAAAGCCCAAATAACTAAAGCAATCCTGAGAAAGAACAGAGCTGGAGGTATCAGAATTCCAGATTACAAGATGTACTCCAAAACTATAGTAATCAAAACAATACGGTACTGGCACAAAAAACCAGACATATAGATCAATGGAACAGAAGAGAAAACCCAGAAATAAACCCATAATTATATGGGCAATTAATCTATTGCAAAGAAGGCAAGACAATGCAATGGGGAAAAGACAGTCTTTTCAATAAATGGTGTTGGGAAAACAGAACAGCTATATGCAAAAGAATGAAACTGGACCACTTTCTTATATCAAACACAAAAATAAACTCAAAATGGATTAAAGACTTAAATAGGGGTCCCTGGTTGGTGCAGTCGGTTGAGCATCTGACTCTTGGTCTCAGCTAAGTTTGTGATCTCAGGGTTGTGGAATTGAGCCCTGCATCAGGCTCTGTGCTTAGCACAGAGTCTGCTTAAGAGACTCTCTCCCCCTCTGCCTTTCCCCACCCCCTGCTCTCTCTCTTTCTTTTTTTTCTTTAAAGATTTTATTTATTTATTTGACAGACAGAGATCACAAGTAGGCAGAGAGGCAGGCAGAGAGAAAGAGAGAAGCAGGCTCCCCGCTGAGTGGAGAGCCTGATGAGGGACTCAATCCCAGGATCCCAAGATCACGACCTGAGCCGAAGGCAGAGGCTTTAACCCACTGAGCCACCCAGATGCCCCTCTCTTTTTCAAATAAATAAATAAATCTTAAAAAAAAAAAGAAAGATTTAAATGGTGAGACCTGAAACCGTAAAAATTCTAGAAGAGAACACACGCAGCCATTTCTCTGATGCTGACCACTAAGGCAATGAAAAGAAAAAAATAAACTACTGGGACTACATCAAAATCAAACGTTTCTGCACAGCAAAGGAAACAATCAACAAAACAAAAAGACAACATACTGAATGGGAGAAGATATTTGCAAATGATATATCCAGTAAGAAGTCAGTATCTAAAATATACAAATAACTTATAGAAGTCAATACTTAAAAAAAACCCAAGGAATCCAATTAAAAAATGAGCAGAGAACCTGAGTAGACAGTTTTCTAAAGGAGACATACAGATGGTCAACAAACACATGAAAAGATATTCAACATCATTAATCATCAAGGAAATGAAAATCAAAACTATAATGAGACATCACCTCATATCTGTCAGAATAGCTAAAATCAAAAATAAAGAAACAACAAGTGTTGGTGAGGATGTAGAGGAAAAGAGCCCCTCATGCACTGCTGATGAGAAGGCAAACTGGTAGAGCCACTGTGGAAAACAATATGGAGGTTCCTCAAAAAATTAAGAATAGAAATAACCATATTATCCAATAATTCCATTACTGGATATTTCCCCAAAGATTTACCCATATATTTATTGTAACATTATTGTAGCTATATATATAATAGACAACAGATGGAAGCAACCTAAGTGTCTAACAGATGAATGGATAAGGAGAATGTGAGATATATATATGTGTGTATATATATATATTATACAGCCACAAAAAGGATGAAATTGTGCCATTTGAGACAACATAGATGGACCTAGAGGGTGTTATGCTAAGTGAAATAAGTCCAGCTGAGTAAGACAAATACTATATGATTGCACTCATAAATGCAATCTTAAAAAATAAACAAAAAGCAAGATCATATCTATAAATACAGAGAACAAACTGTTGGTTGTCAGAGTGGAGGGTTGGGCAAGTGACTGACAGGGAAAGGGAGATACAGGCCTCCAGTTATGGAATGAATCAGTCATGTGAATAAAAAGCAGAGCATAAGGAATACAGTGTATGATAGATATTGTAATAGCGATATAATGGGACAGATGGTAGCTACACTGTGGTGAGCATGGCGTAATGTATATACTTGTCAAATCACTAAGTTATACACTTAAAACTGACATGTGTATCAACTATACTAAATGTATAATATATATTATAATAAATAGTATATATATCAGTACAATATATAGTGTATATTATAATAAATATACAAATAATAAAAATAATATATCATAATGTATATAATAAAAACTACTACCTGTTGAAGGAAAAACAATATGTGCGGGTTAGCAATAGGGGTGAACTAATGAGCAATCTGAGCCCACTCAATCATTAGTTCAACAAACATATTGAGTTCTTATTATATTAGACCTTGTGGGGACTACAGAGATAAATAGAATGTAATTTTCACCTTGAGGATCTCGTCCTGTGGACTAGAGATATATGCATGGAGAGCACAATGTGAGGTGATCCATGTTAAAACCAGGGATAAGCTGCATCAAGTTCAAATGGGCTCAGAGGAATGAGAAGTGCCTCCTTTTTGACTACAGTGTTGGAGAGTTTATGACAGGGAAGGGGAAGCCTTGAAGGAGAAGCAGGATTTCAACAGTTGCGATGGGAGAATGAAGAGAATTCCATAGTAAGTGAGCAGATGAATAAATGCCAGCTTTCCGTTTTGACTTGAGAACAGAGAGAGAATATCAAACAGGCAGGTTGGGGCTTGATTTTGGATGGTCTTGAATGTTACCCTATAGAGTTCACACTTCATATCCTGTAGCAAAGGAAAGTTCATGAAGACTTTAAAAGGAACTTGACATACCTTTGTTATTTTGTTTTTTTGTTTGTTTGTTTAAGAATGGTGAGCAGTAAGTAGCTGGGAGTGGGTGGAAATGCATTACAAGAAAGGGGAGAGGGAGAGCTTCCAGTTTGGATGTGACCCTAACCATCTAGGGGGAAAGGAGACCCAGTGCAGTAAGCAGGAGAACAAGGTAGGAAGAAGGACAGATCTTGGTAGTCAAATGGACCAGACTTGGCAACTGATGGACTGGTAGTTGAGGGCATTAAGGGAGAAGTACGAGCAGAGAATGATGCCAAGGATTTTGGGTTTTTTGACCCAGTAGATTAGTAAAATCATAATGGAGTCCTGGAAAGGAAGAGTGTGTTTTGTGGTAGCTGTGGGGAAGAGTTGCAGGGCGGGGGATGATTATTTTTGTTTTGGTAAGGTAGATGGAAATACATATTTAGAGCAGTAATTTTCATATTTTCACACACACGCAGATCACTGGGAGGCTTGTAAAAATGCAGATTCCGATTCAGTAGGTCTGAATGGAGCCTGCAATTCTGTTTTCCCTCTCAGCTCCCAGGAGATGTCAATTCCGCTGGCTGGTTCATGTAACACAAATCTAGAGCCTGGGAAAGAAATGAGTTTTGGATGATTTGGAGCCATTTTAATAGAGGTCACAATTAAAGTCATGGGACCAGGAGGCTTATGAACATTATAGAACATAGACTAAAAAGAGAAGTGGGAGGGAGACAGACAGCAGATGTGCCCAAACAAGAAGGTCAGGTGAGAAAGGTGAGCCAGTGAAACTATTAGGAAGGAACAGCCCGAGGTGTTTTAAAGAAACATGGGATCCTTACAATCCTGGAAGCCGATGGAAGAGTTTGAGAAAAATACAGTGTTTATCAGTCAAATGCTAAATTGTTCCAAATGCAGGAGGAATGGGACCAGGGCTCTGGATTAGCAAATTTTAACTGACTTTTCAAGATACTGCTTTCTGTGGGAAGACAAGAGCATAAACTGGGAAACAGAAATGAATGGAAGGTAAAGATGAAAGCAAAAATGTATGTTTACTGTATTTTTTCGAAAATTGCTTGTGTGTGGACGCATACACACTGACAGTTTCTTGGGTGTATTATTGTTACAAAAGCCCCCGCCCCGGGTGCTAAGACCATAAGATGGCAGTACATCATGAGACAGGTGACAGGAGGCCGTAGGGAGACAAGGTGTTGACTTCTCAGAGAGATGAGGCGAGGTCTCCGCAGCACAGAAGTTAGCTTTGGAAAAGAAGAGGGCTGTTGATACGTGTGTCAGTTATGCACGGCTGTGTAACAAACCTCCTCAAAGCCGGGGGAGAAGCACGGAGCAACATCGGTTTATGGCTTGCCACTAGAGACGGCTCCTTTACGCTCCAGGTGTCTCAGCTGGGCCCACCCGAAGCGGCCCCAGTTTGCACTCGGGTCCAAATGATCAGAGCCCTTCGCCTCCCTGCCCTGGCTTGGATGCAGAAATGCCGAGGAAGGCCTCAGCCTGGACTTTTCTACGTGGTGTCTCAGGAAAGGGGGTGCTGGTACTAAGACCTTTGTGGATCCAGGCACTGAGGTTCACGTGGCGTCACTGCTGTCATATTCCTTAGGTCAGAGCCAAGGATTCCAGAGGTCTCAGGCAGCTGAGGCCCAGTGTGGGGGAGGATGGCCCAGGGACATAAACACAGACTGACAATAGCTTCGGGACATTTTATAACTTGCTTCTAAGGCAACAGGAAAAGAGAGAGCACCGGTGAAGGTAAAGAACATTTTTGAAGTGAAGAGGGAAACTGAGGTAGTTCGGGTTGAAAGGCTTTGATCAGCAGAGACAAAAGACTTTTTCTTTTTCTCTCTTTTTTCTTTTCTTTTTGTTTTTTTAAAGGTTTTACTTATTTATTTGACCAACAGAGATCACAAGTAGGTAGAGAGGCAGGCAGAGAGAGAGAGGAAGCAGGCTCTCTGCCAAGCAGAGAGACCGATGCGGGGGTCGATCCCAGGACCCTGAGATCATGACCTGAGCCAAAGGCAGAGGCTCAACCCACTGAGCCACCCAGGCACCCCAGAAGCTCATCTTTTAAAAGAGAAGCAGTCACAAAACCATTTCTATGAGTCAGGGAGTGATTCCTTTTTTTCTTATACAGTTTCTTATGAACTCTGGGATTCTGAATTAAAGCTACTATTATGGGATGCCACGTGATAAAAAACTTAGTTTTAACAGAAATTCTTTTTTGTGTTGTTTTTTTTGAGTCAGGTATTTTGGAAATGCATGTCATTTGTACCTTCACATACAATATGATACTAAGTGAAAATAATGGCAAAAACTGTGGAGGGTGTGAGATTTTACCAAAATTGCAAGCTAAGGAGTTCGCGTGCCATACTTTCATGGGTGCTGGCAAAGACTCGAGTCTCCAGGGTCAGAGATAAAGGACTTTCTTATTCACAGCAACAGCAGTATCCAGAGTATCTCCATGCTCTCCACTGCTCCCCTTAGCCCTAAGCTCACGGGACAATGTGAAGAAGGCTGGTGGCATCTAAACATGTAGTTAGGAAGCCTGATTCTTTTATTAACTGGCAGTAGGCAGGTTTGCTCTTTTTCAGAGGGAAATACCATTTTCATTATACTGTACAGTCTGTCCTCCAGTAGGATGGGAGATACTCTTTTCATCTTCCCAGGCTGTAAGAAAGCCTATCCTCTGCTCCGGAGGGAGATGCTATCTCTAGCTTCCAACACCATTTGTTACGTAAGGCATCCCTGAAAAGACAGTCCAGAGCAAAGATGGCCAGGGCCCCTGTTTGTAAGAAAGGCAGAAATGCGGAGGGAGACACACAGAGCTTTGTCCCCCAACAACTGATTTTGAGATATCACTTCATTGTGCAAGAAATGGTCAAATTTGATGCAAATACATTTCTACCATGAAAAAATATTTCACGATAACCCTCAGTATACCATTACTTAACAATATTCTTTATTTTACATTTATGGCATGTTGTTTTATATATCAAATTTTATACCAACAAATTTTTCATGGAGTCAGAGAAAGTACAAATAAGGCTCTCTTATTATGATTCATGCTGGAGCCTGGGTGATCTATTGGAATTTTTTTTAATGAAAGTTTTAAACTGTCATCAGATGTTCATCAATTATCACTATGGTAGGCTTTCTGTAGAACATATAAATAGAAAACATGGAATTATCTTTAACTATTTGAAGCTGTGTTGTATTGAAGACTGAATAAATGAATTCATCATGCACATTTAAATAAAAGATAAGGACAAGAGTGTCATAATAGAAGTTGTAAGCAATTTAGGAAACCGATTTCAGTGTTTAGCAGCTTGGTGGAGTCTTTGGGGAAATCACAATCACGAGCGCATTGGTGGGGCTATGGGACATCAGTCACCAATGGCCCTCCCTACGGGGGTTCTGTGCAGGGATTCCTGGCTTTATTACCTGGGTTCCAACTCACCTCAGGGGTTTCCCTACACCTCTAATGGAACATTAGAGGTATAGGGAACCAATTAGGATCCCTAATTGGGGATCTAGGGCCGGTCTAGGTCTACAAATGCTTCAAGGGATTTGTTCCAGCCCAATGTATGGTGTGAACACATAGGGATGTGATGTGGATTTACATTTCAAATCTACCATGGGATGGTATAGGTGTGATGCAGTCCCAGGAGTACTGGAACCCAGAGATCTTTTTGCTTTTTTTTTTTTTTTTTAAATAAAGGGGAAGTGGCAAGAAGAGGGAGAGGGAGAAGCAGACTGACTGCCGAGCAGGGAGCCCAATGTGGGCTTGATCCCAGGACCAGGGATCATGAGCTGAGATGAAGGCAGATGCTTAACTGACTGAGCCACCCAGGTGCACCCCCCCAACCCTCGAGATCTTTTTAACACAAGGATCTGAAGTTTAGAGTGCCTGTGGAATGCTCTCACTTATTGGTGAAGTTTGAGGACAATATTTGTTAATCACTATGTAGTTCTACTTTTCTAACAGCTTTAAAGACACCAAATCTATTTTATCTGTAAATAGATCCTTATTCTTTTACATATTCAGTTCTACTCAAGAGATCATTATGGGGGAGAGCTGTGAATTCTGAATCACAGGTAGAAAACTGTCATAGAAAGAAGGGACACTTAGCAAGTAAGGTGGGACAAGAAATGGAATCTAAAATGTTCAATTTCTTACTTCAGGCTTGCAACACAAATAATAATCAAATTTCCTGTTTTGTTTTCTCCTAAATTTATGTTTGCATTTCTTTTCATTGGTTCAGCTGAGTTGAAAATACAATTTTATATTAAGGGGCAACACTAAATCAATTATTTATCTTCTTAATGTTCCAGTAGTGTCTGGTAAGTTGATGAAACACTGAAGTGGTTTGGAATATTGCATTAGTCAATATAGCTACAAAGAATAAGGAAAGAAATCAGTGGAAAGAATACATACATTAATATCCACATTTTCCCCAGCACGCAACTTGCCTACTTTTTCTCCTGTGACCACATTAAGCCCTTGCTGAATACTGGCTGCCTGGCCATACTACTATTTTCATATTACTTCACTTATTAGAACATTTATTTCCTTATTATTTATTACCTTTGCTTTTCTATCTATTACCTTCTTACTCTCTCCTTCCCCTCCCCCCCCCATTTAATGTTTTTTGAATACCTATTTTTACCACTGGGTAGTTTTAACCTTTCCCAGAATCGGAGCCTTGCTACTCAAATGATAAGGAAACAGGTTTCGAGAAATTAATGAATACGTTAGCTATTTAGTTCTGTGAAAAACATTAGTTCCCTGGGAAGTAATAAATGTCAGTTCTGTGGAAAATCCTCATTCTTCATGTTAGGAGATTTTGGTTTCCAGATGGGAATCTTTGTCATCTGTACTACTCTTCAGCTCTCCTTGCTAACTTTTAAGATTGAGTACACTGTCCCGATAGCAGAAGATGATCACTGAAAAGGACATTGGTTGACCGACCCAAACTATCACACCGCAAGCACTAGTTTGTGTTATCAAACTAACACACACACCAAACTATCACATTGGTCGTGAACAAATGACAGTGATGACATAAAAGTGAGAAATAAGACCCTTCTTAACAAAACCTCAGGCTTCTTACCCAGTGTTATCAGGCTTTTCTGAAAAACATAAGAATTCCTCACGAAGAGTACCTGGCATTCGACCACCCTGACGAACATCGGAGGGATGCTTTCCTCTGGGCTAGCTTGGCAAGGATGAGGAACAGGGAGTGTCAGTAGAGGGAGCTGGAATAGTGGGACTATGAGCAGAGGAAAAGCTTTAGGAAAGAACAAACCAATTCAGATGTTGCTACTGTACAGTGAACCGGGGGAAAATGGGTATGGTGAGAGGTTATCCCAGGAGTCTAAAAATCAGACGGGGCTTTTTGAACCAGGGGGACCTCCTGGTTGCTAGTGTTACAATGTAACTATTCCAAGTAGTTATCATTAATGTTACCTTTTTCTCAGGTTGAAAGGAGCTTAGGTCATGCAATCATCTTTCCTTGAACACACGTGACTGTGGACCCCTGGGTGGAGACGGAACACAGTAATGTGGTTGCAAGCAGTGGCTAGGAGTGCAGGAAGAAGGCACAGAATCTTATGGTTTGGGGGAAACTGAGCAAGTAATAAACAACGGATGCCATTTATCCATTGGCTGCAAAGAGCCAGGCTAAGGCCAAGATGTGGAGAACTTAGTCCAGGTAAATTGAATCTCTGCCCTCAAGTTTAGAGTCTGATGCAGATTAGAAAGCAGGGAATTCACAGGCACTGATGGTGAATGCAGAGCCTCAAGATGCTAGACAAGACAAAAAAAAATGTCAGAAACACAAGCAACAGATGCTTTACCATGGAGATCTTGGGGAAAAAACAAAAAACAAAAAACAACAAAAACCAACCAACAACAACTCTGTTTCTTCTTCAGCCAAGAAGTCTTCTTCCATATGTACAGGGGCAGAAATCTGTCAAAGGATGGAATGAACCATGGTCTTGCAGAAGGGAGCAAGGAGGACATGGAAGGGCCAGGAAATGGGCTGAGCCGGCTAGAGCAGAGAGGGCAGAACGCATGCTAAGGGCAGAACTGACATGCAGGTCATAATTTCCCCACCGGTCAGACGTGTGCTTCTGATGGACATCCCCATCCTCCAAAGAGGGCCATGACGCAAACACAAAGCGAGGCTTTGCTCCTGAAAACAGGGGGAAAAAGTCTAGCTTGGGCCTAGGATAGGGCCAGCTCATCATTCCCAACCTGGCTGCAGGTGTGAGTCAAGTTAACACGTTTGTCTCTGGCTGTCCCTGGCCACAGCTGATTGGACAGAACGTAGTTACATGACCCCAGAAGAACCAAACCATTGAGTAGACTGAACCCATTAAATGACTTCTTGTCCAAGATATGAGCTGAGAGTCATATTGGCCTGTGATGGATATGTGAGCCGAGGTCACCGGATCTGGGGTTGAGCAGCCCTTCTCCACGGCATGCCTCCCGAAGTCAAGCTTATGTGTCTACGAGAGAAATCAGCTGATAGAACAAGGCATGGGGAGAAGCAGAGACCTGACACCATGGGACACGGGGGAGGGACTCTTGAGGTGACTGCCTGCCTCTGTGTGTCATGAGATACCCTTGTAACTTTTAATAAATACCCCTTTGGGGGGAAGTTAGTTTGTGTTCTTTGCAAACAAACAGCCTTAAAATGCATGATTTTCTAAAGAGTTTGGGTTTATCTTGTAGGTATGGAGGAACTATACCAAGTATTAAGCAAGGGGTCCCACAATCAGAATTTATTTTGTTGTCATAAAATAACTTGGCTGCAACATGGAGGGTGCTTCAGAGAGGATTCAAATCAGAAGGAGAGAAAAATCCCAGGAATCCATGGGAATATTCTGGGCAAGAACTGAGGAATTCCTGAACCAAGGGAAAGATGCAAGGAAGATAATATAGAGCTAAGAGGTATTTAGAAAGCCCAGACAAAAGGACCCAGTAAATGACTATTGCCAAGGATTAAGGATAGAAGGACGGGTGATGAATTAGCTTGGGTGACTAGCAAATTGGTAATCATGGTAAGGACTTTAGAAGGTGTTAGATTTGCAAATGAAAAAAAAAATGAGATTAGTTTCAGAGGCTTTGAGGAATGCATCACAGGACACTCCCAAGGAGTGAGAGCTCCTGGGAAAGTTCTTGGCTTCCACAGACATAATGGTAGTTGAAACAATAGGAAGTAAGTGGAATGAGGAGTATAAAGGTATAAAAGAGAATTCAGAAGAACATCGGTGCTCAAGGCACAAACGGAGAAACAAACCAAGAAAAAGACTGAGGAGGAATGAGTAAGAGGTGGAAGAAAAGCCAGGAGAGCAATGGTCAGAGAGAGAAAAAAAAAAATTAAAAAAAAAAAAATTAAAATAAAAAAGTATGGGGGCACCTGGCTGGCTTAGTTGGAAGAGCATGTGACTCTTGGTCTCAGGGTCATGAGTTTGAGTCCCATGTTGGGTACAGAGAATATTTTAATAAATAAAACTAAAAAAAAAGGAAGGAAGGAAGGAAGGAAGGAAGGGAAGAGGAAAGGAAGGAAAGAGGGAAGGAACCAAAGGATTACGTGAAGTCAGCGGGTTTAAGACTAAATATAGACATTTCCAGGGCCATGGTAGATACCTGAGATCAAAGGAACAGGCTGATGGGCAAAGGCTGGTTTGGGGGACCACTGGGCAGAGGTTCACTCTAAGGTGCCCATAGGCCTGGGTCAGATATAGGCTTGGTGTCCAGGAAAGGCTGTTAAGAATTTGTTGAACCCTATACAAATTCACAAATCTAGGGGTTTTTTTTTTTTTTTAACCATAACCTTTCTTTATTCTGAATTTTATCAACCTAACTATCTAAGAGCAGTTAAGAACTGCATTTTTCCCAGGCTTATGAAATGCAAAAGGGCAAAGCTCCCATTTCGCTAATGAGAGATTACAATTACTGTCTAACGAAAATAATTTAAGGGCTAAGTAAGATAATTTAAAGAATCTGGAAGAGTCATAAATACAAATGAATAATTTTATATAATGTTTATCTACCCCTCCCAGCTGAAGTCACTGATCCCAGGAGCTACACATCTAGCTCTATTTGGTCCTGATGGGACTATGCCCAGGTGACCTGCTGGGTACACTTTGCAGCCCTAGCTCCCAGGCTCAGTTGGGCTTTGGGGGGAGTCTTGGGCACTCTGCAGCCTCCTGCAGGTGTGTCATGGGTTTTTCTGTCTCTCCTTTTCTCTCTAGACTTGAGAGAACTTTCTACCTGTACTCTTACCATCTGCCTATGTGGTCTGATAAGAACTCCATGCACTCTGACATTGACCTGAACCGGACTTGACTTAAGCCAGTTACCCGCATCACTCCGGGACCTCAGCTTTGAACCAGCCGAGCGTGGTTCCCACAGCTTCTCTCCAGCTGCCTCCACCTCTCCGTCTGGCTCTGTTCCTGAGGGCTCAGCCTGCTGGCCCCCATTCATGAAAGGGCATGATTTTTAATCACAGATAAATGGCTACTTTAACAGAAAAAGCATTCCATTTGTTTCTGTATTTTCCCAGAGACAAACTGAAGTTAAATAAAAGGAACGGAGGAAAGCATTCAATCCAGAGTAGGCTCTTCACTCGAAAACATTGTCCCAACGTCCCTATTTTGTCAGAGACAGGAATAAATGAAAGAGAGGATGTGATCATTTTTCAGCAGTTTGGCTGCTTTCGCAGTGAACAAAGAACTATGAGGGATGTTTATGAAATTCTTGCTTCAGGGTTAAGAGTCCAAACTAGTGTTTTAAGAAAACTGTTAAGGGAAATCTCAGATGTGATTGATAGCCTGTTGTAATTTGGTTGGCAAATAACCCTGTCTATACATTTTCTTTTCTTAAAACAAAATTTGGCATTTTTCCTGTTGTAAAAACTGATAACCTCAAATTAAAGAAAGATTTTATTATTTGGTGAAGCTATTTTTACATTTGCGATTAGAGCTATCAGAGGAAAATATATTACGGCAAAAACGATACGTGAATTTTAAAAATGTGGTTCCACTGAGATATCATTGCAACACAACTGATTCTGTCTGGGAAGAATCCGTTCTGTCACCTTCTCCATTCTGAAGAAAAAAAAAAATCTAAATTTTCCATAGCTTAATTGGCCCTGGGAATATTTGTGGCATTAATGTTAAAGGTTAGGGTTTTGATTTTTAAAAAAAGAAAATAATTTTTGATTTAAAAAAAAGAAAATAATGATCATTGATCACTTCCAGTATGGAAATGTTTTAAGATTTTTTTGAACGTTTTTTAGTATGCCTTTAAAAAAAACTCCCTGTGACCCCAGTGTTTTAAGATTCCAGGTATATTTTCTGCTCCGATGAAATATTGGGGTTGTTTCTGGCCAGGGGAGAGCGACAGAATAAGGCTGCCAATATATATTTATCAATATTATTGGGATACTTTTTATTCCCAGACCACAAACGTAAGGGTGGGGTGTGGGAAGCATCGCTCTTAAGAGGAGAGTACTTAATCACTAAAAATAGCTCATAGAATGTGAAGTCACTAAAAAGACACCACGAACTTCTCGTGGGAAAACGAGAGCCCTGTGATTGGCCTTCTGTGATAAGAAAATTTCAAAGTACATTAGGGACAGGCCGGGACATCAGACTGGCTCTCATTCCTTTCCCAGAGGCATTATTTTGGGAATGCTTACAGATGACAGAAACATGTTTGCACACGAAATACTCAGAGAGAAAATATACTCTACCGGCTATGTTAGTGACAGTAAAGGCAGGCTTCCCCTCCCAGCAAAGTCAGGGCTCCATGTGTAGAGAAATCAGAGGGACCTCATCAGCCTCTCAGACGCCCAGTGGTGAGGCCTGGCCAAGTGAGGGGAAGGGAGGCCAGACAGAAAACCAGCAGCCGAGGCTGGAATTCGTGTAAATCATGTGGCCTGCGTCTTGTGGGTGACCCGAGCAGTTGGAAAGGCCTCAGAACATCCTTCCTCCTTTGTCTGTCTCTCATGAATCCCCGGATTTGCCTGTGTCTCACCTATCCCACCATGGGAAGTCTCTGCATGGAAATGATTTTCAGGTTCATTGCTCTTAGGGGATATTTGGCTGTTGTCATGTTTCTGTAGCCTTCTCCTCCAAAGGCATATGGTCCCTTCCTATGGAATCTTGAAGTCTGTGCTCCCTCTAGACAGAGAGCCTGAGGTCAGGCCTGCACCCCAGAGGGATGGCACACTCAGAACTAGGAAGGGCTTACTTGGGGCAACCTCCCTGTCTTCCCACCTCAGGCCACAGGTTGGCAGTGGTGCCCAGCGTTCAGTGGGGAATGTTGGGTTGAGGCGGGAGGAGCCGGGGCTTCCTCAGCCTTGGGCCCTGTGTCCCTCAGGATGTCCTTCGCTACACTGGCTTCCCTGCCCTAAGTGGACCTGGACCTGTGGCAGGAACTCCGAGCTCTGGGCACGGAAAGATCTGAGCGTCGCTGGACTCACCTTGTCACCAGAATCTGACGTCTTTGATTCCCAGGAATGGAAGACAGACCGCCAGCCCTGCTCAGGGGACAACCAGAAACTCCATCTGAAGTCATTTTGGGGAGAGCTAGAGATGAGTCAACATTAATGTCGACTTTTATGTAAACAGCCTATCTGCTTCGGGTCTGGTGTAGTTGGAGCCTATAGAAAATCAGAGCATGGCTCGGTCAGTGATGACAGCTCTCAAGGGAAGCAGCTGTAGTGAGGGGAGACTTCCCTGCCCACATCCCAGGGCTTTCACGTACCAATGCTACCTTGTGGCCCCTTAGGACATACATAAATAAAAACAAAGCCTTGTTTCATCCCTAACAGCATCCTATGATCTGATGGCTCCCATCTTTATAGAAAGAGGAGTTCAGCCTTGGTTTGAGATCCTGCCTCTCCTACATGTATCTATCTAAGTCTGTGGGCAGTCCAGCTCTGAACTTTACTGTGCCCGCTGTACAAATAGGGATAGTCACACTCTTCAGGAATTTATTAGAAATAATATAATGTGTTTATTGTATCTGCCACGTACCAGGTATTCAAGAAGTCAGTAGTATATATAATTAGTATTAATTGAAATCTCAGGCCCTCCTGTACTTTTGCTCCTGGTAATCATGATAGAGGCAGTTTGCATGGCCCAAATTCCCAATCTTTTTAGACTCTCTCTCCAGCGACCTCCTAGACAACTGAATTTTAATCTCTCACCTTGTGGATTTTAATCTTTTTCCGCTGCAGAATTGCTGGGGAAATTTGTTAAAATGCAGGTTACCTGGCCCCAAGCATGGAGGTTCTAATTCTGTAGGTTTGCAATGAGGCCCACAGTTGCATTGTTAAAAGCACCCCCGGGGTTTGGGCCTGGTAATCAGACTGGCCACTGTTTGAAAAATAGGACCCTGTGCATGAAATGCACTGTACCCACCTGAGCCTTCACTGCTCCATGGGGCTCCTAGTTGGCTACAGTTTGCTGAGCAGCCAGCTATGGTCAAGGCATCATGCTAGGTTCTTACACACATCATGCTATTTTATCTTGATAATAATCCTATGCTACAGTAATGAGTGCCTCGGCTTTATGCTGAGGAGACTGAACTGGAATGTTCCACAGAGCTCCTTCAGTCACACCTCTGGCCCCTGGACGGAGATGACTGGAGATGGTGTCTATTGCTCACTCTTTATTTTGTGTCAGTCGTTCCTTCACTCACACTCACACACACACACACACACACACACACACACCCTACATCATCTCTGTACCCACATACGCATATATACATACACATATGTATTCCTAAGCAATACAGTGTATGTTTGTAAGGTAGATTCCTGTTGGCATATGTTCTACAGTTCATTCATTTACACTGCTATGTAATACGAAATTGAATGAATATAATACATGTTGAAGACGAAGGGCCAAGAGTAGTATGTGCTGAGTGTGAATTTAATTTTTTGGAGCAGCATTATTTTCCACATGAGTTCAGTGAGTCTTTCTGAAAGCTCCTTTCAAAAAAGGTAGGATTCTGAAAGGCACTTTTTGATTGAATATGGGAAGGAATTGAGAAGCCTTTCTGGGCGTGGGTCATTATCATGGCCTGATGGCTTCAGGGCAGGCATGAGATCTGGGTCCATTCTCTGCAGGGGTCTGCGATGAGTCAGAGAAGAGTCATGTAGGCTTAGGGTCAGGCAGCCATCAAGTATGTCAGTGCCTGTGCACGACTGGGCAGAGATTTCTGTTAACACGTTTCTGTTGTTCTCAGGTTCTTGGTTTGTTTGTCTTCTATGAAAAATAATGCGGCTGTGAACATTTTGGACGTGTGTCCTGGTGCAGATGGGGAACTTTCTCAAGGAAATTCACCCTGGAGTGGAAGATGGGGGTCACAGTATTTATGTGTCTTCAGGTTTCTTAGATAATGCTAAATTGTTCTGCAAGGCGTTTGTGCTAGTTCGCACTCCCACAGCAGTGTAGAAGACCTGCTGCTGTACATTCTCATAACACTTTGTTCCTTCTGGCTCATGATGAATGAACAGCTACTTCGAGAGTCAATTTGGGAAGGGATAAGAGAGTTGAATAAGTGCAATGTTATGAAACCTACCCAGAATTAGCATTAGAGATCTTTAGGAAAGAGCTTGGTTCATCTTTTTTTTTTTTTTTTTCTTTTAAATCCAAATGTGATGCAGAGTGCTGGCACTTACAGGTTTAACAAATTCACATTTACTTGGTTGTAAAATTCTAGCCCCTGAATTGCCTTTCTACCTGGTTTGTCAGATTAAAAATCCTTAAAACGCTTGTATGCGTTCTATCTACTCTGAAATAGGCATAATTCCAATCTATCATGTAGAATTTTCATGTGGGTTTATAAAAATGGGCTTAATGGCTAAAAAGCCTATGTAACATTTATGTAAATAATGAGGTTGGCGCATCAAAACAAAAGGGGAGGGATGCTCACAGGCCAAGTTAACGAGAGAAGATATAACACACACGCAAAATCTTCGAATGCCTTTAAGTATAGTAAAATTTCAGATATGTCATTATTTAGGGGGGGTCCTGGATGCAGAACAGCTGGGTCTGCCTAGCTTAGCAGGTGCTGGGTCCTCAGCCAATCTCTACAGTGGTAGCAAATTAAGGTCACTGGGAAAGGCAGCTCTTGCTGTTCCTGTCACTTTCTAACCATCTGAAAAATGATGCAACATTGTTTTGCAGAAAGGCTAATAAGCCTTCAAGGAATTGTAGAAGGATACGGAGAACTTGCAATGTCCAAGAGGCATTGGATCACAAGGAAAGAAAATGTGGAATTTACCCCGTTTGCCATTAAACTTCCAGAATGAACCCTCCTCAGGCTGATCACCACTCCGAGTTAACATCTCAGGGCCCGGCAGCAGTCTGTGAAATGATGTGGTGACTCAGCTCTGTCTTCGAGAGACAGGTGTCCACTTTAGAAAACCACCAACCCACTCAGCAGCCCTCACGACAAAGGCAATCAGTGGCTGACTCGTCAGCATCTGAGTCGACTGCAGGAAGGCATCTCTGGGAGCGGGAGAACAGAAGCAGCCAGCCTTCCGTTAAAAATAAAATTTGGTTCAATCCAAGAAATTCGTATTGCATTTCTATTATGTTCACAGCAGTGAATTGGGCATTGCAGGGGAGACAGGGCATCCGCTTGAAGGAGCTTGCAATCAGACATGTTCTTCCCTTAAAGGGAGAAGAGAGGCAAGAAAAGGAAGTCATTGTTGTGATCAAACTCAAATAAGCCTTCGCTCTACCTTGCTGGCAAAATGATAATTTACAACCTTCACATCAGTGATGTGCAGAAAAAGACGGGCAGCATCAATAAAGAAACTGGAGCTCTCTTAGATGTGTTTTACCAGTGAAAGAGGGAAAAGGGGAGAACAGAAGTCCTCTCTGAAAATGGACAGCTGGGGAGAAGTAAGGAGTCTCCTATCAAAGAGATAACGATCTTTGGAAAAGGGTTGCTTGCTTCTGTGTGCTTGACACTCCAGTGAGGGGAACTGGACCAATGTCAACCCAGAAAAATTGGAACAGCCTGGAATATCTGGAAGCAAATACTCCACAGATGGAGAGAGAAGTGGGAGGTTAGCTCAGACCACTTGATTTTAATTAAACAGCTTTCAATTTTGTGAACTTGGAAAAGAAAAGGCAAGCAGAACAGATAAAGTCCGTGTGACATTGACTCTGTTTCTTTAACCCTTCAATAAAAAACAAGAGCAGCGTGCTAACTGTTGCAGTCCCCCTTTCCAAGGAGGGTAGCGTTCAGGTTACTGGGACTAAGTATGAAGGATCTGAGAACCGGAGGATCATAGATGGAGGCTTTAATCATCGTTGGCACATATCTGAAGGACGGAGGGACATAGCGGTGATATTTGCTATTTAGGGATGTTTGACAGAACACCTTTGAGGGAGGGAACACGGTTTTCTGGTTTCATGGTTAGTAGAACAGATGGACCGAAGGGCAGGTCCAGCTCTGCTCAAAAATGGACGCCAGCACTCTTGGGTACAATTTAGAACGCAGCCTTTCAGATAGATGGTGAGGCCAGATGCAGGAAGCTTGCCAGAGTCCAGGTGCACAAAGGTGGGGGCTGAACTAGTTTTTTGCTTAGAACTTAAGCTGACTTGGGTTCTCTTGCTGCTGAAGGCTTTATAAGAGCCCAGGGGAGAAGGGAGAAGGAGGTACAGTCTCCAGTAGACTGTCACCTTCATTCCCACCCCTAATCCTATTAATGCCAACCTTCTCCTCATCATCCATATCTTTCTCTTTCTTTCTTTCATTCTTTCTTTCTTCCTTCCTTCCTTTTTTTCTTTTTTTTAAGATTTTACCTATTTATCTGAGACAGAATGAGAGAGAGAGAGAGAGAGAGAGCATATGAGAGGGGCGGGAGGGTCAGAGGGAGAGGGAGAAGTAGCCTCCCTGCTGAGCTCAGATTTCCCCCACATGGGGCTTGATCCTGAGACTCCATGATCATGACCTGAGCCAAAGGTAGACACTTAACTGACTGAGCCACCCAGGCGCCCCCTCCCCCAGCCCATATTTTTCTTATTCAGAAATCACTAGCCAGAAAATGTAGGTACAGCCATTATAAACATTCAACATGCAAGGTTTGGGGTGACTGTCCTCAACTAGGAGTGGTTCACCCCCTCCACCCCTCCACCATGGGGACCTCGGGCAATATCTGGAGATGTTTTGGGGTTGCCACGGCTGGGAAGAGCATGCTACTGTCATGTAGTAGATGGAGGCCGGTGACGCAGCTAAATATCCTACAGTGCAGAGGACGGGCCCTCACGGTCAAGGATTACTGGGCCCCAAATGTCAATTGCACCAAGGCTGAGAAACCCTGGGCTACGTTAAGACACGATTTTTTGCTGAAAAAATCTTAGAAAGGTTGACTGGGGCTGGATGAAGTTGTGCTGGCTGACCTAATTTTATAAGGTTGATCTTAGGCTTTATTTTATTGGCCCTGATGTATTAGCAGGTAGTTTTCATGATGTTTTTTTCACAAGGTAGCCTTGATCATTAATCTTGAGAAATGCTGCAGATCACAATTGTGAATTTCACCTCAGTTCTGTTGATGGCTGACTTTGATGGAAAAGCGAGATTTCCTACCTATTCTTCGAATCTAGATTCTCTTGTTTCAGGTAAGTGGGAAGAATCTCCCTGTCAATGATTTTTTTTTTTTTTTTTTTTTGCTCCTGAGGAAATGATATACTCAGGAAGAACCAACATCATATTTTGGATGGCCATTGCTTGAATACTTACCCTCTTTTGTTTTATTGAAATTTAATGGAAATGATTTTTATTTATAGCTCCATTATTAATATTACAAATATATTTGTTCAATAAGTTGAATCAAATGAAAGATTTTCCTGGGAAGCCTGCAGAAAGGTCATACACCTGACTGTGTTTACTCTTCCTTCATGATCACTCAGAGTAACTGCAGCTTCTAGGGCAGATGGCATGAAAGCTCGGTTGCTGGGTTCAACTCCATAACTTGGTATATGGCAGAGATTAGGAGATTTACTGCAGATGCCCAAATATTTGTTGCTCTTGAATACAAAGCATTCTTAATGAGAAAATTCTCGATTTTAAAAAATAATCAACTATCTAACTAAAAATGTTTAATAAATTTAGTTCTCACCATACATTTAAAATCCATTATTACCTAATATAATAATTGAGCAGTATTTTTTCCACCTTTAATTCTGTAAAATAATTTCGTTCAGCTTGTCATCTGGATCTTTAAACGGTAGATTTTCATCATCACTAGAGCTACCTTTTGAGCTCTCTCTTCTCACATTTTCTGTGTCATATTCCTTCCATTTTTGAGAAGTAGTATTTTTAAATTACATTTGATGTTATCATTGCAAATTTTATTCCATGCTATAGGTGCCCATTCATAGACTGTTAAGAATTATTATTATTTTTTCCATTAATGCTGCGATAAACATAGGGGTGCCTATATCTTTTTGAATTAGTGGTTTGATTTTTCTCTTGCCATTTGCAACAACGTGGATAGATCTAGAAGATATAATGCTAAGTGAAATGAGTCAGACAAAGAAAAATACCATATGATTTCACTCATATGTGGAATTTAAGAAACAAAACAAAATGAGCAAAGAAACAAACAAACAAACAAACAAACAAACAAAAACCAGACTTTTAACTATAGAGAACAAACTGGTGGTTACCAGAGGGCAGGTGGGTGGGGGGCTGGGTGGAACAGGTGAGGGAGATTAAGAGTGCACTTATTGTGATGAGTACAGGGTGATGTACGAAAGTGTTCAATCACTATATTGGACACCTGAAACTAATATAACAATGTATGTTAACTATACTGGAATTAAAAAAAGAATTTTTTTCATTCATCTTTTAAAGTGTATATTTACAGTGTTCACTTGTAATTGGTCATATATCTCCAGGAATAAGGATTGCATGCATTCAAAAAGATCTCTTCAGTAAATTCTACAAGCTGACTTCCCTAAACTCAAAAACTAGCAATGATAGAGGTCATTTCAGCAGAATCAGCCATAAACCTTATTTTATTGTTTATAATAAAGTAATTGAAATACCATCCTCTAAGTTAAGTGATTTTCTCTTTTCTGGGTACAATTTTTTTAGGGAAAAATCTCTGACTTTAATGTTTGGGTGTACAAAGTATGTAACTATGAATTTATTTAATTTGGCTCATTAGGTGTTATTTGGAGACTACTTGGCTTATACCTGGCTATAACTTGGATACCCTGAGAAGAATCTAGTATTATAGTTAGTAACTGGCTTAAGAATATACATATATAATTTTAAATATATATTTTATATATTTTTACATATTTTACATGTTTTTAAATATATGTTTTCATTGGTGTCTGGGTGGCTCAGTCAGTTGAGCATCTAGCTCTTGATTTCTGCTCAGGTCATGATCTCATGGTCCAGCAATCGAGCCCTCGATTGGGCTCCATACTCAGTGGGGATTCTGCTTGAGAATTTCTCTCTCCCTTTGCCCCTCTCCCCCCTCCTCTCTCACTCTCTCAAATAAATAAATGCATCTTTAAAAAATATATATGTATATTTTTAAATTCTAAACTCAGTCAAGTTTGACTTACAAATTTTTTTGAAAAGCTACTACTTGGCTTCATCCTAGACCCCATTCCCATCCCTAAACTGAGAAAAGACTCTTACTTATTGCTTAAATAAGAGCTCCCTGAATAATACCCACATGGGGGAAACCACAGAGCCCAGGTGCTGCATCTGTATGACTTCATCCTGAAACTACCACATGTTCGCCCCCAGAGAGGTAGCAATATATTTCTAAAATAATATGCAGATTAAAAGAAAGCTTTATGGAAAAAATGAATAAAATATCCAGCCAAGGTACATGGGTTCCAGGTGTGCCTCCAAGATGGCTTTTTGACAGATGTAAATATTTCTGAGAAATTGCCCTTGTTATGATATGTATCTTAAGGTCATTTGCACAACATCAATGCCAGTAAGTAAGGCAGGAAAAAAGAGAATTCCACCTGAATTTTAGCTGCAGCTCCATTTAGTACCTGGATGACTTTGGGCAAGTCACAACATCTGTTCAACTTTCTTTATCTCTACGAACACGTCTCAAGGTGGTGGTCAAAAATATATGGGATAATATACTTGGAAAAGCCTGGCACATAAATATCAGTTAAACTCTTATTAGTAAAAATATAAAATTGGTTGATAAATTAGTGATTGTTCATTGTATCTTTGATCGTCAATAATTTATTTCTACCAGTTTGACTGTAAAGGTATGGAATTTTTTTTCAGGGGCCACACAAGTATCCTGTATTGATAATTTGGGAAAAATTATAAATGGTTTTGCTTTCAAAATGTGAAATAATGGAAACTAAGAATTTTTAGGTCATTCCAGGCTTTTCCCAAGTGGAGCTCTTCCTGTCCAGTTTTCAGTGAATGGGGCATATGCAAATTTCCTCCCAATTTGCGAAACGTTTTATTTCCTGGAAACTTTTCACATGAAGGCATCACTTGTTCCATGTTTACTTTTGCCTGTGGCCATGTCTGAATCTGGTTGGAGTATCAACTTTGACCAACATGCTGAGACTTCTGGACAAGACAGCAAACTATTACGGTGCTGGTTGTTCCCTAAGTTCAACGAGGAAACTCAACACAAGCAACCAGAGAAGAATGATTGAAAACAGAATCAGTGCAACTCTAGTGGTAACCAAGGACATCATGGTCTTCTTCTGAGATGGGAATAGCGGTCCAAACCTGAAGAGCTGCCACTACCTAGGGGCTGCTGAGAAGAAGCTTTCTAATTGTCCTCATCTCTTTATTCTGCATTGCCCCAGATATATCACTGTTTTCCCCAGTACCCTGTAAGGAGGGACGCAGCATCCCTGTGCCAGCACCAGCAGATGAGACTGGTAACAGGAAAGTAGGGGAAGGAGCCCTGATAGCTTCCATCCCCAGTGGAGAGGCTGGTACTTTCTTCTTGCTTAATGGACAAGATAATTGCAACAGAGGGAAGCAGAATCCAGAAAAAAATCAGTGTGTATGCAGACGAAATGGGGAATTCGGTGATGGACAGGATTGGGTCCTCTGTGGAAATAAAGGCTTCCAGATTTGCAGTGGTAGAGGCTCTTCTCTCTAAGTCATTTCTGTGCATCCTACATGTACCTGGAGGTGAGCACATGCTAGGTTTAGGGTTTCATCTGGACTCCCATTACTACCAGCTATGAAAACCATTAGTCCTAAAAGGATCTGAGCACATGGGAAGAGAGCAAAAAGATACCCGAGGAGGAGTACTAGCTCTTTAAAAGAAAACTTAGTATTGAAGGACCTTATCAGAGGGAGTTGAATTAATGGCCCAGATAAAACAAGAATTTATTTATTTATTTATTTATTTATTTATTTACTTTTTAAAGATTTTATTTATTTATTTGACAGACAGAGATCACAGGTAGGCAGAGAGGCAGACAGAGAAAGAGAGGGAAGCAGACTCCCCGCCAAGCAGAGAGCCTGATGTGGGACTCGATCCCAGGACCCTGAGATCATGACCTGAGCCGAAGGCAGTGGCTTAACCCACTGAGCCACCCAGGCACCCTAAAACAAGAATTTAAAAATCAAGAAGATAAATGTCTTCAGAGAGGAGGGGAGATACTGCAAATATGAAACAGAAACAATCAGTGAAGAAGGATCAAATGGATCTAAGAATAACACATAGCAGCAGAACGGATACAGCCAAAGAACAAGCCCGTGACACCAATGATCTAGTAACAGAATTTTGCTGGACATTCAATAAAAGGACAGGGAGATGGACAATTAGAGAGGATAGAAATAGAAAGGTCAACTTTGACCTATTAGTTAGAACTAAATGGAGCAGAGACTTCTTATTGTTGTTATTCAAATAATGACCAAGAATTAAAGAAATATAGAAGAGTTAGATAAAAAAAAAAACCAAAAAGCAACAGACACCACAGATGAGGAAAACCCTAAATCTTGACCCATTATAGTATTTAAAAATATAAAAGACAAATTTCTAAAAGCATTAGGAAAAAAATAACATTTTGCTATAAATGAATTGTCATCAAAATTCTCAATGGCCACTGTAGAATATTAAAGTAACATTTCAAAAATATTGAAGGGAAATAACCTCAAACCTAGAATTTCATATATGATTCAACTATTATTTATATATGAACTTGAATAAAATGAAGACATTCTGAGATAAACATACACATATAAAGATACATAAGATGTTATAGAAAACATTCTACAGAAGGTTCTTTTTATTTTTTTATTATTAATTTTTTTAAAGATTCATTTCTTTATTTGAAAGAGAGAGAAAGAGCTTGCAAACATTGAGTGGGCACACCAAATCTCAGAGACGCTCAGGGAAAAGAAGATGCCACAAAACAAAGTCAACGAGAGATAATTAAAACAGAAAGAAACAGGAAGATTGAAAACCATTGGTTAAAAATGTATGATACTATCAACAATTTTAGTAATGGAAATAATCCAATTCGAGCTGTTAAGCTCTATAAGCAAAAGATGAAATTATTTATATTAGAACAAGAAAGAGTAGATCAAAAAGAAATTGATGGGAAAATACACACATCTATGTGTATTATGAAGAAAGATAAATCATGAGGGAAAAATAGCAAAATCAACAATTGCAGGTGGAGTTTGTAACACCTTTCAGAAGACAAAAAATAGAAAGAGAGAGGATTTAGAGGAGCTGGAAAAACTCTGTGGTTAATAAACCTAAATGAACAGATGTGTACAGAATTTTATACCCCAAAACCAGAGAATGTACATTCTTGCTGCAGGTACATGAATATTTATAAGTGCAGTCTTGAATTCTATACAATCAAAATCATAAAATTAGGGATCAATAACCAAAAGATAACTTTAAAACACCCACAGAAAACCTTATATAATATAAAAATCAAAGTATGACAAAAGTGGATCATGAATAACAGAATGACTAAAGATTTGAAAACTATGATGAGACAGATGCATTTCTCAAATTCTGTATAAAACCAAGAGTATTACAGGATTAAATAAAAACTTGAGTAAGATAGTTACCCAGGAAGAAATTAAAATGTAATCAAATAACTCTCCCCCTGAGAAGAGCTCCGAGACCAAATAGTTTGAAATGGGCATTCTGAGAAGACGTTAAGTAACTCTCAAGGAACAGATTGCTATCTCATACAATGAAAAGCTCCCAAACTCAATTAAATCTAATCTATTAATACATAATAAATGAATATATTTTCCCAAAAAATATAATGATATTTCAATATCAGACATCCTATTGAAGTAAATAACCTTCAGCAATGATCATATCTATTGGAAAACCTTTAGTTGCAGAGCTTTTAAAAATGGAAAAAGGAAAAAAAGATTTCCCCTACTATAGCAAATGTTTAACCTAAAATTGGAGGTTAGGGAATGCAAGGAAATTAGAAAAACAAGTAAGATGTGTAAGAGTCAGAAGGAAAGCAACAACATTCTCATTTATTTGCCGATAATTAGGACTCCCTAAATAGAAAACCAAGCAAAAGCAACAGAGTAATTTGGAAGTGATAAAACAGCAAAATTGTTATAACACAGGATAGACATCTTGAATCAACAGCATTTTTTAATGCCAAACTTGAAAATATAATAAAAATCAGATTATTCACAGTCACAACATTTCTATAAGTTTTCAGGAGTTAGCATAATAAAGGACCCAAACTTTCCTATAGTTCAGGAATTGGAGCAAGGACTAGAGTGAATCTAGTTAGTAGCATTTCAAAGAATTTTTTGAGTAAAGTCTAACTGAGCTTTGAATTTAGGAAAATATTTTCTTAAATCAGCTTCCAACGAGAATACCAGATTCTTCACATTTCATCCAAGTTATAATCTGAGTTGCTCAGAGTAGTGCCCAAGTCAAAGTGTCATAAAACACCCAGTTGGTCGCCAAGTTATACAGGCAATGCGGTAGGCAACCTCCAAGATGGCTCTCCAAGAAACCCTGCCCCCCGGTATTCATGCCTTCACATAATTCTTTCCCAGTGGGTGTGCACTGAACCTAGCGCGTGTCTTCTAATGTACAGAATATGGCACAGGTTATGGGATACCGCTCTAAGACGGGATTACAAAGAAACTGTGGTTTTTATCATGCATCCCCTCTCTCTCATCCTCTTGCTGGCTTCCTCTGAGGGGAACCAGGTGTGAGGCTGTGAGCAGCACGATGGAAAGGCCCACGTGGCAAGGAACCAAAGGAGGCCTTTGGCAACATCCAGAGAGAAACAGAATCCTGCCAGCAAACATGTGAGTGAGCCTGAAAGCTAATCCTCCCCGAGTTGAGTTGAATCTTTAGACAAGACTGTGGCGCTGCTGACAAACGCTGACAGCGCCTCGTGAGAGAGACCTTGAGGAAGACAGTCAACTGCGCCCCGCACCTGGATTCCTGATTCACAGAAACCGTGGGCTAGTAAGTGTTTGCTGTTCTGAGAGGCTATCTTTGGTGCAATTTACTATGTAGCAATAGAGATAAAGCAGACAATTATCTAAAATAAAACAAGCAATTTGCTAAAGAAGAATGTCGATGATTATGTGTTTCAAAATGAAAACTACGATTTACTTTGTGTCTTTACAGGCTAAAGAAATAATAACAAACCCAAACCCAAACTATGGTCACATTTCCATTAAGGCCTTGGAATCACTGGGTCCACATGGCAGAAAACCGTGTCACAAGACGTGGAAGACACTGTAGATGGACTCATTTAACACTCACTTGAACCCCTTCATTTCTTGTCTTTCAGCACCCTGGTGCTGGCAGCAAATTTTGAATTTCCAGCTTGCCTGACAGCTAAAAGTGATCATGAACATAGTTCTCAACAATAACAGAAAGAGAGAAGTTCCCTAGGAGAGTTTCATTTTTCATATTAAAAAACAAATTTTTCCCAGGAAGTGCCTTTTGCCTTGCCCCCCTGCATGTTCTTCCTCCTTTGACTCTAATAGTGATATTTAGAAGTGTGGGGAGTCTTGTAACCATGGCCATAGGGAGAAAGACCCACATACTAAGAATGTGAAGCAGGAAGCTGGCAGGTTCCTGGTTCCTAATGGCATTGTTGAGGTGATGGACGAGTCTAGACTCTTTGCTGGTGTGTCTAATATTCGACTTGTCGTCTAAGCCACGGTGGTATGGTTTTCCGCTACTCATAACTGAATGTATTCTTAACTGAAGCAGGAGAATAATTTTAGACTTTTGTATCAAAATTTCCTCAATTTAAATGGGATACTTTGAGAGACGCCTAAGTTTCCCCAGCTCATGTCAGTCAGTACTGGGTAAAATAAGAATGTCATGAACGTTCATTCCCGGTACCATTTTTGTTTTAGCAGAAATTTTGGAAAAATAAAGCTATGAAGAACTAGTCAGAGTACCAAAGACCTCAATCTTCCTTTGATGTTGGTTTGCTTGTAGAAGATCTACCGAATCTGGACTGAACGCTACCCAATTCCAAGAAGTTTCCAACCCAACCCAGGTATATAATAGCCCAAAAGGGGTCCTCATTTATTACTGGGTTTAACTTCAGGGATTATTCCAGGCTTATTAAATGGAATTCCTATGACAACCTGAAATCCACTGTTAGAATGAGACCAATCTATTCAAACTAATGAATCTAGCCCCATTTTACCAGTTTCTTTGGGTTCCGAAGAAATATATGTAAGTTATAAATTTCGTGGACCATCCAGGAAATAGTACACTCATGGTCTAAGAGTCCAATAAATCTCCCTGTTTTATGCTGGGTAATTTGTGGCTAGAAATAGAAAGTAACTTTGGCTGGTTTAAACAGAAAGTATTTTATTAAAAGGATGTTGGGTAATTCATAGAATTGCCAGAATAGCCGGAGAGTCAGACGTGAGGAATGGGCGGGTGACAACCAGAGCCAAACTTCCATCTGGGACAGGCTGGCAGGAATATTTCTCTTGTTGCGAAGGGACAATAGAGGTCAGTGCTAGTCCTGGATAGTGCCGCAAACACCAGCTCTCGTCCCCACCCCTGCCTCTCCTGTCTTGGAAAGAGAAGAGTGCTCCTCGTGCCTTTGGATCAGAATTCTTTTGGACCTAGCTTCTTTGCTCACTTACTCCAAGCTTGTGAGTATCAGTGTCCGTCTGAATTTAGCAATGGATTAAATACAAATTTAAAGAAATGAAAGGTAGACAAATCTTTGTACTTACTAGGTTCCAAAGGATTGATTTCTAACTCATTCCCTTACCCCCTGATTATTTGAAATAAGAGATGATGTAAGAATGGGGCAAACAAAGTTTTTTTTTTTAAATTATGACAAATGAGTGGTTGTTGAATAATTAAATGAGATTATCAAAGATTTCCAGAGACCTTCGTGTATTACACACACACAGCAAGAATCTAAAATGAGACTCTGGTGCATATTATGGAGTGATTTGGTTTTGGGTGTAGGGCTGACTCAGAAAAAGTAATTAAATAAATACATTAGCTTTCTCCTCTATCCTGTTTCAGGCAACTTAATCAGATGAGTCTTTTTTATTTTTAATGTATTTTTGTAAAAATAGTTTATTTATTTTTTGACAGACAGAGATCACAAGTAGGCAGAGAGGCAGGCAGAGTGGGAGGGAAGCAGGCTCTCTGCTCAGCAGAGAGCCCAATGCGGGCTCGATCCCAGGACTCTGAGATCATGACCTGAGCCAAAGGCAGAGGCTTTAACCCACTGAGCCACCCAGGCACTCCCACATGAGTCTTAAAAATCCCATGGTGATTGGGCATCTAGACCTTATGTTTTTAAAAATACAATTTGGATTATCCAATACTATTGCATTGATCATTAATACAATTCAGTGTCTTTGGCAAATTACTTGCACTTTAAGCTTTACTTCCTTTTTTATTAATTTTTAAACAATTTTTGTTAATTTTGTTTTTTCCTTTTTTGTTAATTTTGATTTATTTCTTTCAGTTTCCATCACCTCTTCACATGATATTCTGAGTACTTAATTCATTGTTGTAATTGTCAGCTGGGATTAATCCTGTTTGTGCTAGAGAGTTCCAAAAGTACCTACCAGAGGAGATATTTTACCAAGTTTGCATTATTCATGTATAAAGCAAATACACAAATGTTAAGAGTTGGAAAGAAAGAAAACCAAGAAGTTGATCTAAAGGTCTTTCTGTAGAGCTGAGGAAGACAGATAGCCGGAAAGGTTTTTGGTGTCAGATCTGAGCTCTAATCTGTCAAGGAGAGATATTTGCCGAACTGGGTGGTCAACATGGCATCTCAAGAATTTTCAGACTTCATTCTTGAATAAGAGAGCCTAAAAGTCAGTTCAAAGAAATGCTCCCCCTTGAGCATTTTTATGCAAAGTGATGAACTTTAGGGGAAAATTAGAAACAGCCAGATTCTGAGAACTATACACAATGAACTAACTATGGTGTGATCATTATTTGTGTTGGTACTGCTAAATATTTTGGGGAATTTTGTTTGACTAAAACCAGGATTCTTTCTTTTCCCAAATGACTAGATCAGGTGCTGTGGATACATGTTTCCATGGTGCTCCTTTACTGTGCTTGTAACATTTATAATTTCTTTACTGCTCATCCTCCCCACTAATTTGTAAGTTTCAGAGGACAGGAATTCGGTCTACTTTGTTACATCTGTGTTCCTGTTGTGTAGTGAATATATGCTTGGCACATAGTAAGTCTTTCATCATTTGTTAATTGATTGGCCAATAGGAACATGGAGGCCAATGAATTACATTCAGAAATTTCACCCTGAAGATATCCACTGAGAGTAGAAGGCAGAGGTGTATTCAAGTTGACTGTCTCATTTCTTGACTCCTTAATGCTATTGTTAGCCTTGACTCAGTTCCAAGATTCTATGTCTGGCTTGTGAGTGTCCACTGCAAGTCCTTGGAAAGGACTCATGCTTGTGTTCAACAGACTTTCTGTAAATATTTATTTTTGGATATTGTTTATTGCTGGCTGACCTGACAGTCTTGACTGCAAAGTTTTTTTTTTAAAGATTTTATTTATTTATTTGTGTGTGTGTGAGAGAGAAAGTGAATTGGGAGAGGAGCACAGGAAGAGGTACAAACAGACTCTGCACTGAGACAGAGGCCAATGCCGGGCTCGATCTCATGACCCTGAAACCATGGCCTGAGCTGAAATCAAGTCGGGCACTTAATCTGAAGCACCTGGGGCTCCTAGGCACCTCGTGGTTACAAAGTCTTAAGTAGAATTTGGTATGAATTTAATTGACTATGGAATTTAGAGTTATTTTAAGTAGCTGTTAAGACTAGGATGGTGTTAACATATATAATATATATAATTACATGTAATTGATTCTAGCACATTTATATATATCTGTTATATACCTAATTGGAATCCACTAGACTTGAGATAATCTGTCTGAAGCTGGAGCAAAACCTAATTGTTGCATGTACATTACCCTTTTCCATTGGGGTATTTTTTTGCTTAGTGATTTGCAGCTTTTATTTTTTAACATTTATTATTGTCTGTTAGACACATTCCAAAGAGTTTTTGATCTCTCACTTATGAGTTAATATTTTTTGAATGGTGTCATTTTTCTTATATAACTTTTAAGTTTTTACTGTATGATTTATTAGTGACTTTTGTTTTTCATCATGATCTCTTAGTTTGGGTTGTAACTTTAAAAGACCTTCTTTATCTCAAGATTATAAATATACTTTTCTGTGTCTTTTTCTTATACTGTTGTAGTTTTGCTGTATGATATTTAACTTCTAAAATAACTGGACGTTCATTTGAGTATGGTGCGAATTAAACGTATTCTTATTTCTCAAATGAAATGTTAATTACTTCATTATAATTTGTTAATGTTGACCAGACTTTTTTCTACTCCCTTGCTATCTTTATCATCATCCATATATTCACCTTGGTTTATTGTTCATCTGTCTATCAATTCATTTATTGTTTAATTCTTGGAGCTTTATTTAGATATGTGGTAGGTCATGTCCTCACTCACTGCACTTACTTGCAATATTTTTTTTACTATATTTATTTGTTCTTCTATTACAGATACACCTAAAATTATTTGTCAAGCAGCTTAGAAAAATTCTGGTTGGGATTTAAGATTGCATAAAACTCATGAATTCAGTTGGGAGAAGTGACTTTTGTCTGATATTTAGTTTTCTCAACCATAATATTTGTATCCATTTCTGTTCCTCATATCTTTTCTAGATGTATACAGAAAATGTTATGACCTTTTGTGTTTTGGACTCCTTTTCTCATTACAATTATTTCTCATTTTCTGTTTTTTATTGCTTTGCAAATAGGGTCCTCCCCAATTATATTTTCTAATTGATAATTAGTAGATTTTTGGAAAATTACTAATTTTTATATGATGACACTGAGTCTGGCCACTTTAAAGAATGCTTGTACCTTTTCATAAAAATTTACTTTATGGGGCATGTGAGTGTCTCAGTAGGTTAAGCTGCTGCCTTTTGCTCAGGTCATGATCCCTGGTCCTGGGATCGAGCCCCATATAAGCTTCCCTGCTTAGCAGGGAGCCTGCTTCTCCCTCTCCAGCTTCCCCATGCCTGTGTTCCCTCTCTTGCTATCTCTCTCTGTCATAATTAAATAAAAGCCTAAAAAAAATAAATAAAATATTACTTTCTTGTACTGAGTAGTTAGACAAATAATGAAATGATACAAATAGTAAAATAATATCTACAAATAACGAAAATATTATCTCTTTTATAATATTCATACCCTACTTCTTATCCTGTTCCTACAGAATACATTGATGATGATGATGATGATGATGATGATGTGTTTGTGTGTGTGTGTGTAGGGGGTGGGTTTATGTGTTGCATGGTCTCAAACAACAAAATAGTCTTAGATTAAAAAAAAAAGAACAAAAAAATAGTGTAAAGGTAGGTCACCTTAGTACTAATTGGAACTTAAAAGACAAAATTGAAAACAAATATATGGCTGCCAGATTTTGAATATAAGAACATAATGTGCTTTACCAATATCTAAAAAAAGCCTTAAATAATAATAAAATAATAATATATGCCAAAAGACACTGATAATCTCTCTAATTATTCATTATGCTGACAACATTGCTAAAGGAATTTTGAACATAGACTCTTCTTCCAAAAATATGTAGCAATGAAATGTATTAGTCACTGGGCATGAACAGCCTAGTCCAGGAAAAGACAATGAGTAGACAAATATGTATTGAGAATACAAGTCAAGAGTGCCAGGGCAAACCACATTAGTTTAAATTAAATAAAACATTTTAAAAATCCAGAAAGAATAGATATGAACTTAACTAAGTACACCAGTTTCTGCTTGGCTGGATGTTTTGGGTAGGTAAAAATGAAATGATGTGATTTTCATGGGCCTCTGAAGGTATCACTCAGGTGAAGGGCTCATCCTTTTGACTCTTAAGATGAAGTTGTGTTCTATGTAAACTATTCGTTTTTCAATGATCTGTGGTTATGATCTTCTTCTTTCTATTGTAACTCTCTTGGGATAATATTTTAATTTTAGTTTATTAAATGGTATTTTAATTATATTGTGTAATTAGGGTCAAGTTGGCTATTCTGTTAATATCCTCCAGAATATTGTCACATGATATTTATATCACTCCACTTAATATCTCTGATTGAATCAGGTCTCTCAGCTTTGGACATAGCAGTGAACGGTGTTGTACTTGGATTACAGATAATTCATTTACTTTTGGGAGCTTACTTATGGAGGCTTGGGGCAGGCATATGCATCCTTAATCCACTGGTTTTTAAGGCAAGCTCTTTCTGATGATAGCATGAAATGATCTTAATAAAGCAAAAATTTGGGAATTAGGTCACATTTCATTTAGAAATTAAGTTGAAATTGCTGATTTGGCAAGTCAAAACCAGTTGAATGCTGGAATATCATGATTTATAATTGTTGATATGAGTTCACTTACTAGATTTTGATAGCACAGAGGAACAGAGATGGGCAATCATTGTCTTCTGTGTTTTCTGCTTGTGACAAGATATAACCATGGGAATATTGATCTACTAGGACAAATAGTATTTTATCAACTTTACTAAGCTATATAGAGTCGAGAAATATAATAAAGGTTATTAATATTCCTTACTAAAAGGATTTATATTTCTTGAACTGCTAACTCGGTTATTTTAATAACATAATAGTTAATTCAGTTGAGGCTCTTCCCTCTAAATTATATTCATAGGGAATGGTTAAGATATATTGCACCCTCTTAGGAAAATGAGAGGCTTTTGGGAACTATCTGTAGGTTCCTTTAGAAGCATACTCTAGATGCTACTGTGACGAGCCATCTACAAACTTGTGATAGTCCTTGTTCAATCAATTTCAGTGAGATCTTTAGAGAACAGCTGAAGAATTGTTCTGTTAGGATAATGATTTAATTCCTCAAAGAGAGATCATAAAGAAAAACAAAATCAAAAGATTCAAGAAAAACAGTTTGTATCTAACAGAATTGGAATAATAGTGTCAAGTATAAAGAAAAAATGCAACAGAGCTTGATATGTTATGTATATATACATATATGTATATATATTTTGTTCTACTTAATATGTTAAATATATATGTTTAATGGTAAACATATATTGTTATTTTTCATTCTCAAATTATATTGTAAGGTAGAAAGAAGACATTTATGAATAATTTTAGTATCAAAATTTTTTCCTGAAATGGATAACTCCTTTAAGAAAAACTAATCTTTATTTGAATCAATTGAAAAGTGACACTGTTTTCCCACTTAATATATACAGAAAGGTTGGAGCACAAACAAAACAAGACAAAACACCCCAAAAGCAAAAAAAACCCTTAAGTTAAGGTGAGCTTTCCCGGCATTTATCTGTTAGATAAACATTATGAATTCTGGGGATTAAAAGTTAAGGATTATTTAACAGTATTTATTAAGGAACTTTTTCTGTTAAGTTCTTCAGTAAGTTGCTGTCTAGATCACAAGAGGTTATTTAACATCAGAAAGCATAACCCTTAAATCTCAAGACTTCTGCTTCAACTTGGCTATGCGAAATATTCTTCACCAATATTGCAATATTGTCTGTATACAGGTAGTAAACAATTTAGCACATTATCATTAGAATTTAGCATTCTTCAATTTAATTTTATATAGAATTTATTAATTGTAGATTCATGAGTCCTCCTTATTATTTGGTTTCACATAATTCCCCAACATGATGCTTTCTTTGCCTGCAGAACCACTTTAAGATGTAACCCACTGCACAAGTGCTACAAATCCTGGTATAGCAGTTTGCCCAAGATTCTGCACACATTTCTCCAGTGTGCAATGAGGCAAAGATAACTAAAATACTACACAGTGGATGGATTTGGCGTGAAGATCGACGGAAAGACCTCCTAAAGTAGAGCAAAGCACCAGACTAGGTCAAAAAGGAATTCACAATATTTCAAAAAGATAAATTCCACACAGACTGTTCTCCCCACCTCCCATCCCAGTAAAAGTTTAATGAAAATCTCTGGAATGGTTGTATTGGCATGGCAGTATACAGAGTATCAACTAGTCTATTGGGGATTAATTGTCCCTAAATGTGATATGAAGAAACTTCCTTAAAGCTCGTTCTGTTTGCTATAGATAGCTGTAATATGTGCTATGCTTGATTAAAAGGATGCAAAATGACTTTTCCATATTCAAATGTTTTGTAGGCACTACTCAGATTTTAGCCAGTAATGAAGTCCCAGTGAAGGGAAAGGTAATTGTCTAGGAACTGGACTGCAGTCTATGTTTCCATTCTTTGTAATCAGGGAGTCGTAGAAGGGGAAGTGACCACAGAAGTAATTTCATTGCTTAATCAATTTTTTACTTAATCAAGTTACTTGAGATATTTAATAAAAAGCTTTGCACAGTAACTCCTAACTTCAGCATCTCTAAATCCCTGATAAATCTCTTCTAGGTATTCTGTTTTCCATCTCTCTTCCCATCCAGGGTTTGGATTTGGACCATTTGGAATCAGTTTTCCATAAACATATCTGAGATTAAGAGGAAAAGATAAAAAAGAAGAGGTTCCTGAGATGGTGGTCCTGATGGTTTGAGATAAAACTGTCACCAGTGTGAGTTTCCCTCAACTTTATTGTCCAACTCCTTTTTAGAGTGGCCCTTAGGCAGAAAGCCAATATATGAGGGGAATCACACAAGGGAATCACAGAAAAATATCACTGAAGGTTTATTTTTTTTTTTAAAGATTTAATCTATTTATTTGAGACAGAACAGAAGTGAAGGGGAGGAAGGGGCAGAGGGAGAGGGAGAAGCAGACTCCCCACCGAGAGGGAGCCTGATGCAGGGCTTGATCCCAGGACCCTGGGATGATGACCTGAGCCAAAGGCAGATGCTTAACGACTGAGCCACCCAGGTGCCCTGGTTTGTTCATCTCTTATAGTGGTTCTGAGAAAGGGACCTATGGTCCCTTTGAGGGTTTCTGTGAGTAGCTTTCAAGGGATGTGTGAGTCAAAACTATTTTCATGGTAATACTACGATACTATTTGGCTCTTTCACTAATATTTATACTAGTTGTACAAAAACAATGTTGGGTGAAACTACTGGGACCTTAGCACAGATGAAGGTAGTGGCACCAAACTGTTGTGGTTAATACACTTGCATTAAACCACCCCCGCCACACACACTAGTTTGGCTTAAGAATACTCTTGATGAAGAGTAAAAATTACTAATTTTATTAATTTCAGTCTCTGAATGCATGTATTTTTAAACATTTTTGTGGGAGGAAATGGGAAGTACACATGAACATGCACTTCCACTGCTTATTGAATTATAATGGCTGTTCTGAGGAAAAGCCCTCAAGCAGTTATTTGAGGTACAGTCTGAACGGTCACTGGTTTTGTGGAACACCATTTCTACTTGAAAGAATGACTGAAAAACTACAGCTAATTAGTCTTGTGTATTTGGTAGATGTTTCTTTCTTTTTTAAAGATTTTATTTATTTATTTGAAAGAGTGAGTGAGTGAGAGAGAGAGCAAGAGCTAGCATGAGCCAGGGAAGGGAGAGGAAGAAGCAGACACCCCACTGAACAGGGACCCTGATGTGGGGCTTGATCCCAGGACTGTGGGATCATGACCTGAGCCAAAGGCAGATGCTTAACTGGCTGAGCCACCCAGGTACTCCTTGGTAGATGTTTCTTGAAAATGAATGAAGTGAGTGTGTCACCTCAAGGAAGAAAAATAATAACATTTGTTATTGATGAAAATTAGAATTTTGGACAATTTGTGTCTGCCCCTGTGCCTGACTGCTTCCTCTACTTACAGATTTTCCAATAAGATCCGTGATGATACTCATTAAGGGACTTCTAGGGAAGATGGTGGAGTATGGGGATCCTAAATTTACCTTGTCTGACAGATACACCTGGATAACACCCACCTTAATGTAAATAATGAAGAAAACATCCCGTATGCAGACGTGAGCAAAGTAGGAAGCACAAAAGCAGTAAAATTAAGTATGTCTAAAAAAGAAAAAAAAACTGGAGGTATCACAACCCCAGATTTCAAGATATACTATAAAGCTATAGCAATCAAAATAGTGGACTGGTACAAAAATAGACACATATAACAATGGGACAGACTGCAGAGCCCAGAAATAAATCTACGATTATATGGTCAATTAATCTTTGACAAAGGAGGCAAGATTCTACAATGGGAAAAAAGTCTCTCTGACCAACGGTGTTGAGAAAACTGGATAGCAACATGCAAAAGAATAAAACTAGACTACTTCCTTATACCATACATAAAGATTGACTCAAAATGGATTAAAGTCCTAAATGTGTGATATGAAACTATAAAAATTCTAGAGGAGAACATAGGCAGCAATCTCTTTGACACTGACTGTAGCAACTTCTTCCTAGATATGTCTCCTGAGGAAAGGGGAACAAAAGCGAAAATAAACTATTGGGATTTCATCAAAATAAAAAGTTTCTGCACAGCTAAAGAAACAATTAACAAAATAAAAAAGACAAAGCACTGAATGGAAAAAAGATATTTGCAAATGACATTATCTGATAAGGATTTCGTATCCAAAATATATAAAGAACTTATAAAACTCAACATCAAAAAAGAAATAATTAATTAAAAATGGGCAGAAGACATGAACAGGCCAACAGTCATATAAAAAGATACTCAACATCACCAATGATCAGGGAAATGCAAATTAAAACTACAATATGATCTTGTCTCACCCTTGTCAGAATGGCTAAAATAAAAAACACAAGAAACATCAAATGTTGGTAAGACTATGGAGAAAAAGCTCTCTTGCACTGTTGATAGAAATGCAAACTACTGCAGGCTCTATGGAAAATAGTACAGAATTTTCTCTAAAAATTAAAATAGAGTTACCATATGATTTAGTAATTAGTGAGTATTTGCTTAAAGAATACAAAAACACTAATTTTAAAAGATATATGCACTCCTCTATTTATTGCAGCTTTATTTACAATAGCCATGTTATCAGGGCCCCTGGGTGGCTCAGTCATTAAGCATCTGCCTTCGGCTCAGGTCATGATCCCAGAGTCCTGGGATTGAACCCTGCATCCGGCTCCCTATTCAACGGGAATCCTGCTTCTCCCTCTCCCACTCCCCCTGCTTGTGTTGCCTCTCTCGCTGTTGCTCTCTCTGTGTCAAATAAATAAATAAAATCTTAAAAAAAAAAAACCAATAGCCATGTTATCAAAGCAGCCCAGGTGTCTATTGATAAATGAATGGATAAATAAGTGAGATACATACATATATATATATATGTTATATATTTATATATATACACATCTATGTGTATATATATATAATGGAATATTACTTAGCCATAAAAAAGAATGACATCTTGCCATTTGCAACAACACAAATAAATCTAGAGGGTAAAATACTAAGTGATATGTCAGAGAAAGACAAATACCACATGATCTCAATCATATGTGGAATTTAAGAACCAAATGAATGAACAAAGAAAAAAAAGAGATAAGCAAAAAGAGACTCTTAACTATAGAGAAGGTTATATAACTATATAGAAGGTTACCAGAGGGGAGGTGGGGGGATGGGTGAAATAGGTGAAGTGGATTAAGAATACACTTAATGTGATGAGTACTGAGTAATGATTAGAACCATTGAATCACTATGTTGTACATCTGAAACTGATACAATACTGTATATTAATTATACTGGAACTAAAATAAATAAATGAAAAAAGTGCAAGCCAAACTCCTAAAAAAAAAAAAAAGATCAGTTATATTAAACAGGTGATTTCTTGACTAATAGAATGTGTCAATATTTGGATAATCTACATCTCTTACTATTCCATTTAGAAATGAATAATACTACAAAATCAGGCCTAACGTTAAAAAAAAGATCCATTCAAATTGTTAAATAGAGCAAGGGGTTTTAGTATGAGTATGCAAAGTTCATTGAGAATAATTCCATATTTCACATTGTAACTGCTTTTTAAAAACTACTAGTTGTCAATTTTTGATGTATTAATAAAGAAGACTACTCATTATTATCTTGAAAGGCAATTAAAATACTCTTTTTCTTTCCTCATGCATAAATGTGTGAGGATGACTTTGTTGATATGCTTTTAACCAAACCAACTTTTGAGCTCCTCTATTAAGTCAGACACTTAAAGAAATTTGCAAAATGGAAACCAATATCATTCTTCTCACTAACTTTTTTGGAAAAATATGGGTATTTTGCAAAAGAATGTATTATATATGTTAACATGTGGTAGGTTGCTACTGTGGTCTCTAAATAAATAAATGATAAATATTTAAAATTTTTTCTGTATTAATCTCTAACACAGAAAATATTGTTACATAACAATCCACATAAACAAAAGCTTTTATGGTCCTCAGTGTTTTTTAAAAATGTAAAGAAGAGGTCCTGAAATTTCAAAATTTAATAATTGCTTTATTCAAATACTTAGAGAAAACATTCTAAAGAAATTAAAGAGAAAAATATCTCATTATGGTATTCAGCAAGGTATCAAATATAATGAAATAGCAAAAAATAACATTTTGGCATGTTCGATGCTTTTTGCATAAACAAAATTTTGTAAGTTATTTTTCACAAAAATGAAGATATACATTTTCTTGTTTAGTTCCAAAGGATTCCTATAATGATCATTGTGAAGGATAATATACAGTTATGGAAATTATAATGAGAAAAATATTACCATAATCAGGAGACTAATCAAATTGTCTTTTCTTAAAATTTCTCATTCAGTGTGTAGTGTCTATCATTTCTCTTTTATAAACACACAGTCTCTGCCCTCCAAGCAGGATGTACTCGAGGCAGAAACTTCTCTGTGGTGCAATTTTTATGTTTCAGAGCTTTCCTAGGATCAGGCTGAAGCTACATCCCAACTAAAACCACTTCCTAGGGCACCTGGGTGGCTCAGTTTGTTAAGTGTCAGATTCCTGATTTTGGCTCAGGTCACGATCTCAGGGTCGTGAGCTCGAGCCCCACAGAAGACTCCACGCTCAGCTTAAGAGTCTCTTTCTCCTTCTCCCTTTGCACCCCTCCCCTCAAACAAACAAACAAACAAACAAATAAGACCACTTCTTAGTTGACTCTCTCTCCTTCTCTATTCTGGTTGCCCACTTTCTCTCAGGTTACTCTTGGGAGCAATCCCTCGGTTATAACCCATCAGGGTCTGAGAGAGAATCCGTGTCTTAGACATCCCACCTTCGATAGAATTCCATTTGTTCTTCAGGGTGAGGGAGGGAGTAGGAAGAGCAGATGAGGCATTTTGGGTACGTGAGTTGGGGTCAGTGGAGCCCAGCACACCACTGTTCCTTCATTTTTTCCCCCTTAATTACAACTACAATTTTAGAACCCTAAATTTCCTTTGCCATTCAGACGATAAGCATAAGGGATTTGTTATCAAAATGAAGTGTCACTATATGATCTGTGTGAAGGTGCCAACAGATTTACCCATCATTGCTTTTGCATTATTAGTACAAATATTGGTGAAAAATAATGGTTTTCAACTGGGATGATTTTGTCCCACAGGAGACATTTAGCAATTTTTAGTTGTCACAAACTGGGGAGGGTACCGCTGCCTGTATGAGGTAGGAGCCCCCAACGAGGGGGGCTACAGTGCATAGAACACCCCGAAACAAAGCATCACCTGGCCCGCAGTGTCAACCCTGCTGAAGCCGAAGAACCTTATTAAAAGTGAAAAATTGTCTAACACAGTGTTCATTAACGGAGCATGTCCTTTCCTAAAAGCTATTTGTGTGACTCAAATCGCAGAAGTAGAGATTTACTTTATATTTATCCTCCTTAGGAGAAGCTATGATTATGTCTGTTTATTTTTTCTTGGCACAGCTTATAGGAAGTCATGGGAGAAAATAATCAATTTCATTGATTTTCTCCCAGAAATTAACAAAAGTAATGAAGGAAGAAATTCTATTTGTTAGCTTCAGAGTTCTGGTTTGGGTCAAATTAATTTGACTGAAATGACTAGACCAAAAACTTTAAACAGGTTTTCCTACCATATCCCATGTTTATATTTACAACCCAGTCCTGAAGAAAATCTTGAACAGGCCAAAGTTTCTACTCCCTGAATGATATGGAGCCACTCTCAGCACTGAGAATATTTGCACCTTTTAACACAAAGCCACTGTGTTTACGAGTAGTTCATAAGATAATTGTGTTAGAGATCTTTCTGTTCCGGTTCAAATGAAAACTAGTACTTTGAAGTGTTATGATACACTTAATTTTCAAAGAATTAAGCATTAATGTAAATCAGCTAATTAATTAGCTTTTGCCTTTGACCTTGACTGGCTCGTACTGACTGCCATGTATTCATCACGGAAATCAGGGACTTTTCATTTCTTTTAAGTGTCAGTAGGGCTACTGGTTGGGTCTAGATGTTTTTTCCTGAGTTGTTCTTGTCGTAGTGATAGGCCCACGACGTGTTATCCTCCTTTGACTTCAAGGCATTTTCAAATTCTTTTTTGAAGCAGTTTCTTTCTCCCCCCCCCATAAAAGTTCTACTTTTTTTTCCCTAAGATTTTTATTTATTTATTCATTTTTGTGAGCGTGCACGCAAGGGAGAGATACAGAGAGAGAGAGAGAGAGAAAGAGAGTGAGTGTGGGAGCATGCCCAAGTGGAGGAGGGGCAGAGGGAGAAGCAGGCTCCCCGCTGAGCAGGGATTCCCAATGCAGGACTTGATCCCGGGACCCTGGGGTCATGACCTGAGCCAAAGGCAGATGCTTAACTGACTGAGCCACCCAGGCACCCAAAGTTCTTCTAATTATTTCTCTTCACTCCATTCTATCCCCAAATCTGGGAGCAAAAATCCATTTGGGTTTTCTTGTTCATGAATGTGCTTATATATGAAATGTCTCACTTTTAAGATACAAGATTAATTAGTAATAGGCCTTTTGGCTCATGAGTTTGTCTTTTGTTCTCTGGCTCTATTATCTCTCCTGGCCCAAGTTCAAGCATCTCCTTTAGCATCTACCTCTGTGATGTGTCCTGTCTTTGCAGGTAAGAACTCTTTGTGTCTGGTCTTAAGCCAAATATTCTCACCGTAAGTAGAAATGGCCCCGTAAATTCCTTTGATTCTGTCCTTAAAGAAGTTCATCTTCAGCTTCCCTGGCTTAAGTGGGTTACATAGTGCAAGGGTTTAGGCAAAAGATGAAGCATGAATATATTCCAGGCATTTTGAAGGGAAATATACTTTAAGAATTGAATGACGGGTACTTTTTTTTTTTTTTTTTTTTTCTGAAGAAATCACAAGAAATTTTCCAGTCATGTCCTTTCAGTGAGTTTGAAAAGTGAACCCAATAAATACAAATGGAGTCATGGTCTATTTCATTGCTTTGAAATATCTTTTTTTTTAAACACAGATTTGCAGCTTGAAATGTTGACAATCTAATATTTCCTCCCTTAATCTATAAATATAATGGGTTTTCGTAGCTGTCTTCTAGTTCACAACTCAGAAATGGTTTAAAACTGGATTACAGACCATTACATTTTCTGTATTATTTAAAATGTGCATTTGTGATACAAATTTTACCTATAATGGCCCCACTTCTAACTATGGTTTGCGTAGTAATATATCCATTACAGGTGTTTGCTAGAGTTAGAATGAGATTTCTGAGATTAGAAAACTTCCGTAGCTCAAGCAGTGAGTCATTATGGGCATCATTAATAAGCTGTGTTAGAAATGAAGGATGTTTCACAGTGATGATTAGCTAACGACATTTGAGGCAAAGACTCTGTCTTCTGTATAGTGTGCATTCCTTTGTCTTTCATAATCCCTCATGAAAAATAAAATTTACTGTGTAAAGACTGGTTGACGTTTTCTACTTTGTTTTTTTAAGGAAATCTTCCCCTCTCCCCCAGCAGCTTATTGCTTTGGATATTGCTTATCTTGAAGTTTCTTCTCCCCCTCTCCCCCACCTGCCCCCAACCCCAGTCTGGAGTAGTTGTTACCTAAGTGTCAGAGACAAATGATGGATGGTTGCTCAACTTCTTATAAATGCAAAATGTTTTAGTGCCTTTTCATACTTGACTTTCATCGCTAGTGTTGATTGATGATACGTTATTTACCAGACATTGAAGGGCTACTAGTTTATAACATTCAAGGTAAAATGTTCAAAGCAGTATGCAATGCAGACATTTCCTTCCACTGGGGCAGGTTAATGGCCTATCAAAAGGAGAAAGATCTGTCTGTGCTGGGAATGGTTCATGTCTTCTGAAGCCAAGATCTACTTGTGGGGTATCCTTTTGATGACTGGGTTAGCAGATTTTCATCTTTTAATTGCCCTCGATTTCTTCAGAAGGGAAATTTGGGATGATTGGCCATTAATGGTCTACCTGCTGAAAATACCTATATAAAACTTGCTTTTAGGAACCAGATTACTCCCTTGCTTTTCCCTATCTTGGCAGTGTTGTTGCTTATAACACCTAATCAGTGTTTGCACAGGAGATGAATTTGACTGCGTGCACTGCGGAGGCACAGGCATGTTTCACCTTACTCCCCAGACAATTTAATACAATATGGGTTATGTGGTAGAGAGCACAATGCCTACAGGTTTGTGGCTCAGTGAATAACAATGAATGACCTGACTTCTTTGTTTTTAAATTTTTAATTTTTTAACATATAATGTATTATTAGCCCCAGGGGTACAGGTCTGTGAATCGCCAGGTTTACACAATTCACAGCACTCACCATAGCACATACCTTCCCCAATGTCCATAACCTCACCACCCTTTCCCTACACCTGTCCCCCAGCAACCCTCAGTTTATTTTGTGAGATTAAGACTCTCCTATGGTTTGTCTCCCTCCCGATCCCATTGAATGACCTAACTTCTAAGTTGTCATTTGTAATTTACCTTTCTATTTTGAGAAAATTTAAAAAAAAAAAGCGTCAAATATCTTGTTAAAATATGACTTTTGGACTATGGATTGAGCTTTATAAATTGTTTGGTTTTGGTTATATCATGGTTATACAACAGATGACAGAGAGATGATTGTGAATCAAAGTAGGGAGAAGGAGGAAATATATGTATGTAGGTTGAAGTGATATGCATCTTTTCATGGGATAAATGTGAATAACAGCTTCAATGGGCTCTAGTTTGCTAATCTAGCATTTTGAATTTCTTTAGAATTCATTTTCAGGTCATGTTTTAGTTCTATGTTTCTTACAAGAACAAATTAATTGAGCATTAAAAAACATCAAACATTTTTGGATAATACAACACTTCAAATAATCCAGCTTAGATTTTTGAAAGCAAAACAGCACAAATAAACCAAATTTGCATAAGCTTGACATAAAGGAATGAAATATTGTTTGTTGACTTTTCAGCAAACTACAGATTGAATTGTTTTGGGGGAGAAGACCCTTTTCTGTAGTCGGATGGGGGCATTTACTGGCACTTCTAAGAGTTTCCCTCTAAATGGGATTAATATTTAATGTGCCACTTAACATACACAGATTAGAAGCTGGAAAAATACTTACACAACACAATATGAGGTTGTCATCAATTTCATGAAATGAAAATGAAGAAACAAGTTTTTGCTCTGTTTTAAGGAAATCCAATCATAACATAATGATACAACATTAAAGCAACATTTTGGAAATAAATTGTCAGGTATGTAGGTTACAGGTTCAAAGGATGACTAAAGACTGAGAAACTTGCATATAGCATATAAGAATTCATAACAAGTTTCAACAGCATTGTTAACTGATTAAAAATTCCTAATAAGGTTGCTGGAATCATTAATGGGTTCTTTTAAAGAAAAATTGGCAATAAAACAATAGTATTTGTTTAAACAGAAAAAAAAAAAATCCCCTGCATTCTTTCTTTCTGAAAAGAAACAGCCGCATTATGGGTGTTCTCATAGTTTTATGTTGAAACAAGGCACCTTTTCAAAACCGTCAAGTTCGGTGTTTCAAAGACATGTTGAAGAATTAAGACAGCGGGTGTGTAAATAAATGTGCTGATTGCGAAAAAACTTCCTAGTTTTGCTCAAGTGATTTTAGAGCATCTGAAGGGGTATGGTTTTAAAGTAAATCTCTAAGTCAATAATTTTCCTTTACTTATAATGTATGTACAAAGTGACCTTAAAATGTTCCTTTGCCTAAGTAAGAATTCTGGTCAATTCAGGCCATGCTACTGTAGTTCAATCCTTACATTATAATTCTCTGAACAGAAGTTTAAAAACATTCCAGAAATTTTTCCATTGATGTTAGAGGTTCCAGCTTAAGTTTAATTACATTCAAAATAGGTGAAAATGAGGCCATCAACCAAGGATGGTGGTTAAAACACCGCTAGGGGCGTCTGGCCGGCTCAGTTGATGGAGCATGTGACTTTTGATCTTAGGATTGTGGGTTTGAGCCTCATGTTGGGTGTAGAGATTACTCAAAAATAAAATCTTAGGGGGTCCTGGGTGGCTTGGTTGGTAAGTGTCTGCCTTCGGCTCAGGTCATGATCCCAGGTCCTGGGATCAAGTCCCACACTGGGCTCCCTACTTGGCCGGAAGCCTGCTTCTCTGTCTCCCACTCCCCCTGCTTGTGGTCCCTCTCTCGCTCTCTCTCTCTCTCTGTCAAATAAATAAATAAAAATCTTAAAATAAAAAAAACTTAAACAAACACACACCAGGGGCACCCGGGTAGCTCAGTTGGTTGAGTATCTGACTTGGTTTCAGCTCAGGTCTTGATTCAGGGTTGTAAGACGGAGTTCCCTGTCGGGCTCTGCACTCAACTGGGTGTCTGTCTGAGATTCTCTCTCTCCCTCTCCCTCTGCGCCTCTCCCCACTCATGCATGATGATTTCTCTTTCACTCTCAAATAATAAATAAATAAATAAGTCACTAACTCTATTTCCAACATGATGTAAGTGAACTGAGTAGAAAGAAAGTAAAAGTTCTGGTGACTTCTCTTTAACTTGCGATTTAATTGGTAAATTTATATCATTATACAAAACCATTAGAAGAGCAAGTGCATAAATAGTCAAGCAGCAGTTAAATTTTTGAAGAATAAATGTCGGATATTCTATTTTGTTGTATAGCCTCTAGGAAGCTCAGACTTCATGTTTGGTCAATTCATTACCCTGTTGAATTTTGGCTTGACTTCATAATTAAGCAAAAACAAATAAAACAAACAAACAAAAAAACTGTAAAAGACCCAAGGAGGACAAATTTCCTGCCACCGACTATTAAAAAAACCCCAAGAACCTCACAACAATAACACTGAAAAACAAAGTACTCAAGTAATCCTGGAACATTTTTTGAAATTGAGAGTTTCTGAACATGTAATTAAATTAAACTTAATTTTTAAAAATATGCTTAAAAAGTAATCTCAGTGGGTAGATTTGTTTTTAAATTAAGGTGAAGTTCACATAATATAAAATTGACCATTTTAATGTGTACAAGCCAGTGGCATTGAGTTCATTCACAATGTTGTGCTGCCACTGCTTCTATCCAGTTCTAAAACATCTATATCACACCCAAGGGAGACTCCATACGCATTAAGCATCCCTCTGAATGTTACCCTTCTCACAGCCTGACAACCACTAATCTGTTGTCCGTCTCTACTCATTTACCTCATCCAGACATTTCGTATAATTAGAATCCTACATTGTGTGAACTTTTGTGCCTGGCTCCTTTCACTTAGCATAATGCTTTCAAGGTTCATCGATGGAGTAGCAGGTATCAGTACTTCTTTCTTTTTTATGGCTGAATAATGCTCCATTGTATGGATAAACCACAATGTGTTTACCCATTTGCCATTGATGACTTTTGGGTTTTCCCCACTTTTTAGTTACTCTGAATAGTGATGCTATGAAGATTCAATATTCTCACCAATACTTGTTATTTCAGTGTTTTTTTTTTTTTCTTTAATTATATGGTGTGGATATGAAGTGGTATCTTATTGTGGTTTTGATTTGTATTTCCCTGATAACTAATGATTTTGACCATCTTTTCATGTGTTGTTGACTATTGTGTCACCTTTGGAGAAATACCTATTCAGGTCCCTTTTCCATTTTTAAATTGCATTATCTTTTTTTTTTATAGTTGGGTTGTAACTTTTTTTTTTCCCTATATTTTATTTATTTGACAGAAATCACAACTAGGCAGAGAGGCAGGCAGAGAGAGAGGAGGAAGCAGGCCCTCTGCAGAGCAGAGAGCCCGATGCGGGGCTCGATCCCAGGACACTGGGATCATGACCTGAGCCGAAGGCAGAGGCTTTAACCCACTGAGCTACCCAGGCGCCCCAACTTTTTTTTTTTTTTAATATATATTTTGGATACTAGATCTTTGTCAGACAGATAACTTGCAAATATTTTCTTCTATTCTATACATGGTCTTTTTTACTTTCTTGATAGTGTTTTTTAATGCATAAAAGTTTTAATTTTGATGAAGTCCAGTTTATTTTTTTTTTGTAGTTGCTTTTGTTGTTAGTATCACAAATAAGAATCCATTACCAAATTTAAGGTCATCAATATCTTTATGTTTTCTTCTAAGAGTCTTAGAGTTTTAGGTCTTACATTTTGGTCTTTGATTCATTTGAGTTACCTTATGCATACAGTGTAATAATGTAAGGGTCCAAATTCATACTTTCACATATGATATCCAGTCATCTCAGCACTCTTTGTTGAAAAGATTATTCTTTCTCCATTGAATGGTCTTCATACCCTTGTCAAAAACCATTTGACTGTATATGCAAGGGTTTATTTCTGGGGTCTCTATTTTATTTCATTGTTTCTATGTCTATTCTTAAATCAGTACCCCACTGTTTTAATTACTATAACTTTGTAGTAAGTTTTGAAGCCAGAGCCCATGAGTCCTACTATTTTGCTTTGCTTCAGCAAGATTATTTTGGCCATTCGGGGTCCCTTGCAATACCATATGAATTTTAGGATCCGTTCTATTCCTGCAAAAAGAGATCATCGGCATTTTGACAGGAATTGCATTGAATCTATAGATCATGTTTGGAGTGTTGCCATCTTAATAATATTAAGTCCTCCAATTCATGAGCACAGGATGTCTTTCCATTGATTTAAGTCTTCTTGTTTCTTTCTTATTTTGTAGCTTTCAGTGTACAAATCTTGTACCTTCTTGGTTAAATTTATTCCTATGTATTTTATTATTTTTTATGTTATTGTAAATTGAACTTTTTAAAAATTTCATTTTTAATTTGTTCATTGCTAGTCTATAGAAACACAACTTTTTCTTTCTTTCTTTCTTTTTTTTTTTTTTTGTGAGTTTATCTTCTAGCCTGTAACTTTGCCAAATTTGCTAGTTCTAATAGATTTCTAGGGAGAATTCTTTAGGATTGTCTACATAGGAGATCATGTCATTTGTGAGTAGAAATAGTTTTACTCTTTCTTTTCCCATAAGGATCCCTTTTATTTCCTTTTCTTATCTAATTGCCCTGGCTAGAACTTCAGGTACAATGCTGACTGGAACTGGTAAAGGCAGGATCTTGTTACTGATCTTAGGGGAGAGTTTTCAGTCTTTTATCACTTGGTATGATGTCAGCTGTGCGTTCTTCATAAATACCCTTTATCGGGTCAAGGAAGCTGCCTTCTATTCTTGGTTGAACATGTTAACACAAAAGGATATTGGATTTTTTCAAATGCTCTTTCTGCATCAGTTGAAATGATCATGTGATTTTTTTTGCCCCTTATTCGATTAATGTATGTGTATTAGTTTGATTTTCTCCTTGTATATTGAACCACCGTCACATTCAGAGTATAAATTCTACTTGGTCATGATAATATAATCCTTCTAAATATGCTTCTGGATATCAGTTTGCTAATATTCTGTTGTGGACCTTGCATCTATATTCATGAGGCATATTGGTCTGTTATTTTCTTTCTTTGGGATACCTGTGGCTTTACTATCAGGGTAATGTTGACCTCATAGACTGATTTAGGATATGTTCTTTCCTCGTCTACTTTTTGGAAGAAATTGAGAAAAATGTGCTAGTTCTTCTTCAAAGGTCTGGTAGCATTCACCAGTGAAGTCATCTTTAGAATTTTACTTTAAAAAATGGGTACATACTGACAATTAAACCTAAAGCATTAAAATTTAGATGGAAATATTTAGATTTGGCAATAAAAAATTTATAAACACAAAACAAGTTTGCCAAAATAAGGATCCATACCACTTCCAAAATGATATATTTAGAAAAATTAAAAAGGGGGGGATAAAATGATTTTTATACCATATTCAAAATATGGATAACACTTAACTTCAATTAGGTAAACTCTACATGTATAAAATCTGTTGAAAGGCAATTACTCAAACAAATAGGAATATAACTGAAAAATGAGTGTTATAATGTACTAAGACTCACTTGGATTCTTCGTTTCACTTATCCATACACAAATCATCAGAATTACTTTTTGTTGGAGATTCGTTTAAACCAGAAAGAGAAGAATATCTCTAAATACTTTTGCAACTTTATTTCCTTTTCAGGTTCATTATTTTTCAAGTTAATCTTTAAAAAACTTTTAAAAACTTATACAAATATAGATATTAACAATATATATAATAGTTGTCCATTCAGATACACAACTAACTGGATTTGAAAATATTAAGCCATGGTTTATACATCACTATCTCCTGGATACCTGAATTGACATTGTCATTATCATAAATATTAGTGCCAGAAAGTGTAGATCAGAGAATGTGCTTGGAAAGACACATAGGAAGTAATGTCTTTCAAATTTTTGAGTGATGATGATGAACAGCCATGAGAATAACAAAATTGAATATCAATTTGTTTTTGAGTGAGTGGAAATGATGTTAATGTTTAGCGGGTTCCTGTCAGCATTAAAGAGATAGATAAGCACAGATCAAACTTCAGAGGTAGGAAGTTGGTAATTTTGCTACCTCTTGAAATAAGTATACCATACAAAAAGCATTATTTGCCTACCTGAAGTTTCAGAAACATAAACATTTTGATTTCACATAATGTTTGGGTTATTAGCAAACCTCTCAGAAGAATAAGTTTATAAATAACTTCTGGGTGAATCATACCAGCTTGTCTCAAGATAAAGCACTTGTATCAGAAGTCTTGACTCACTCTGACATTTTATGTGGTTTTCTATTATTAAAACAACTCTAAAGGTCTTCTGTGCATTCTTTTCAGGGTGTCACTTAATATTATTAGATGTCAGGTCCTGGACTTTGAGTGGCTTATAGCTGAGTTCACATATTATTTTGAATGGCTGGCAAAAATACAGTAAGTGTTCAACAAATATTTATTGAATGAATAATTTTATTGTGAAGCAGAATGAACTGGAAAGCACATGGTCTTCTAGTTCTCAAAGTTTAAGAGCATACTACAAAGCATGACTATTTAGATCTGCAACCTTAACTTACTTAAACTTCAGTTTTCCTGAATTAACGTGTTGGGGTGGTGTATTTTTAATTCCCTTTTATCTCCTAAGTGTCATGATATGGGTCCCAGACTAAACTTGTGAGTACCTTTTCAACTGAACTCCATTTTCAATGTCTTACATTAAGTCTTGTAAGAGGAGCCATTGGGTGGTCTTATGACATCACTTGGATTTTCTTGTTCTTTACCTGAATTGCTATAAATGTAATCGGAATTGGCAACTACAAATGCAGGGACTATACGCAGACATTTTTCTAAGTATAATACATGGCCTCCACTACAAAGGAGCTTGTAATCTAGGATGAGATACAGAAATATGTAGAAAATGATATAACAGACACAAGGAAACTTGGGGTGGGATGGACAATCTTTTATAATGACTTTGCTGGGAATGTAGATTTAGTTGAAACTTGAAATAAGTACATGCTGTGATGAGGAAGGGACCAGCACAAGCTAGAAAAAAAGAAACCCATGTGAAAAGGAATTAAAAAACCCTGTATTTTATTTTACTATTAAAAAAAAATTATTTGTGTGAGAGAGAGAACATGCAGAGGGAGGGACAGAGGAAGAGAGAATCTGAAGCAGACTCCTTGCCGAGCAGGGAGCCTACGTGGGGCTGACACGGGGTAATGTGGGGTGCCATAGGTCTCGATCTCATGATCTGGAGATCATGATCTGAGGTGAAACCAAGAGTTAGATGCGCAACTAACTGAGCTATCCAGGTGCCCCCAAACCCTATATTTTAGAGTGCATACCACTCTTCTCAGAATCCATTCTAAACTTCGTACCCCAGGTACGTAATGTTTTCCTATGTACTATTCTATGTAGTGAAGGTTTTTCCTTCATTTACTATTTTCACGTAAGCAAATGAACTTTAGTAGTTTGGATAGAAACCCAAATCATTACTTATGGATGGCATTATTAAAACGGTTCCAATGAAAATAAAATGCTATTTAGTTCTTTCTGTGTACTGTTGCCTCCTTGAAATTTCTGCACTTGAGTCTTGCTTTTCTCTTTTTAAAGTGGAAACTTAGCACAAAGTTAAAGAGTTTGGTAAAAATGTACTGTCTCCAAATGGAGACTTCCTTCTTGAAGAATTCAGAAGCAGTGAGAAGAGTTGAATAGAATGGAAAAAGAGTAACTGCCCCAGTCTTAGGATCAGGTGGCTTTGTTTATGCATATTCCTTCTGAAAGGAAGACGTTGTGGTTATCTGCTGAGACACTTGAGGAAGCATTGTTAATAACGTTTCCGTAACTTCTGTCAGATGTTAAACTTGAAGAGATATTCTGTGGGCTTAGGGATTCACAGACTGAAAATAGGCATTAAAACAACTAGCAGTCAGGTTTTCCAAGTTGTTGAGTTATGATTACAATGGATTCTCTGCCTGAAGCTGAGTGAAATAGGAAAATACACTGTTTAAATTATTTTTTCTTTTTCTCTTGTCACCTGTGGTGAACTTTTCCAATGATAAAATCAATTGACTTTCCTTTATGACAGTCCCAGAGGTCAGGCAATATGGAACCAGGAATTGAATGTGATGTATAATACTTGGAGTTCACAGAGAACAGTGATAGAAATTTGGGAATTTAAAAAATATAATTAAAAAAAATTCTTAGTTTTTTCAAGGAAAAATTATACATGTTGGCAGGTTATAAATGAAATATTTCCAGTACATATACTAGCCCCTGATGAGTGAGACTCTGCTTAGAGGCAGTTATTATTCTTGTTTAACACTAAGAATCACCAACTGTGAACTTGAATTCAAATTCAAGTTCAATGGTATAACTAATATCATCATTGTTACAGAATATCCTAAAATATTACCTTATTTCTGGAGTTTGCCATTCAGTTGAGCCAATATCTGAGTACTGTGTATAAACAAAGTATTTTGCCAAATGACAACAGGGAATTAAAGATGTGTGGGACACATTCCTGTCTTCTAGAAGCTTATAATCTACAACCGTAGTAAACTGTAGCAGAGGAGGACAGCATAATGAGGGCAAAGTCATGCAGGGATAGAAAATAAGAAAGGAGCACACTGATAAATCAGGTGGCTTCATGGAGAAGGATGGGCTGTGAAGAAAGAGTGGGGTTTTGGCAGAGAATGAGGTAGAATGTAGGGCATTTATTTAATGGGTATCTGTGACAGGGATACAAACAGTAACACCAGTGGGAAAGCTTGAGGTGCATTTAGCGATTAGTGACAAGTCCATGTTTATTGGAATAGAGTAGAACAGGGAGATTGAAAATGAGAAGAATAGGGGCACCTGGGTGGCTCAGTCAATTAATCGTCTGCTTTTGGCTTAGGTCATGATCCCAGAGTCCTGGGATCGAGTCCCACTTCGGGCTCCCTGCTCAACGGGGAGTCTGCTGCTCCTCCTCCTTCCTGCTTGTGCTCTCTCTCACTATCTCTGTCTCTCTCAAATAAGTAAATAAAGTATTAAGAAAAAAAAAAAAGAAAATGAGAAGAATAAGCTGGGATAAAGTGAAATAAGCAAATACAGATTCATGACTAAGATAGAACACAGCCATTCACAGAACTCAGTTTGACTCTAATGTCAAGGGCAGACCCAAGTGCTGTGTCCTTCCGCCCCACAGGAAGGGCTCATAGGTAGTCAGTCAACTGAAGTAATAATTACTGCTTGTCCAATGCATATTCAGGGCTAGGCATGATACCAGGGGCCTCCCATATATTAAAAGGTCGAATTGTTACTATAATTCTGCGACATAGATACACCTTTCTTTTTACAGCCAAGAAAACAGAGCCTCTTAAAAGGCTTGAAGTTAAGAAGAAACAATTTGTATCAGTCTAGTAAGACACTTACTTTAGGTTATTACCCAGGTATCTTTGAGAAAGAGTGGGCTCATAAACGTTATATAGTCACTTGTCCAGTCACAGAACATCTCCCATATGAGATTCCTAAGCACTTCTTCCAATCTATGTTTGGTAATAAAATGTAAATGACGGCAGCGACAACAACAATAAAAGGGCCCCAGGCCGCTTAATAACCATTATTAATAACAAATTACAAGTGTTTTCCAAAGAAAGCAGCTTATTAAGAATTGCAGTCATACTTGATACGGTCATCAGCCATTTTTCAAAATGCCACATTTCAAGCAGAGCTATTAATAATCCCATTTCTTGGATATTTCAATCTCATTTCACAGTGTGGAATTACTAAGAGACATACATTTATCAAACATGTTCCATAATATTCCTAGTTTGGCATTACTTCCCTCAGTACATGGTATTTTTGTTAGACGATCAATGTGAGAGTCTTCTCCCTTTCGAAGACAACTAATCCCCTTGCCTCATTCGAAGTGGGTGACTTAACAAAAATCTCTCTGGTTACTTTGCTTTCCCCATCCTCCTTCCTTATCCTCAGACCCTTTTATGAGTAAACTTGTTTCTTCACGCCTGTGGCCTCAAAACACGAGTGCTTATTGGAACATCAGATTTTGTTAGTAGCTGTTTATATTAATGAACAAGGTGACCTTGGTTTGGTCTGGACTCAGAAATTATTTTGAACCTGAGCTGAGGAGAGACTGGAAAACTGCTCATTAAAAATTCCCAAAAATGGTTTTGCCTTCTGAGACGAGTATTATTCAGGGTTCTCCAGAGAAACAGAACCAATAGGCTGTGTGTGTGTGTGTGTGTGTGTGTGTGTGTGTGTGTGTCTGTACACATATAATTTATTTTAAAGAATTGGCTCTTGTGGTTGTGAAAGTTTGGCAAGTCCAAAATCTGATGGGGGTGACTAGCAGGCTGAAGGTCGAGAAAAGAGTTTCAGTTCATGTCCAAAGGCAGTCTGCTGGAGAAGTCTCCCTTGCCCAGAGGAGGTCAAACTTTTGTTTTATTCAGGCCTTCAACTGATTTGATGACACCTACCTGCACTATGGATGGCCAACTCCTTTACTCAAAGTCTGCTGATTTAAATAAAAATCTCCTCTAAACCCCCCACTCATAGACGCATTCGGAGTAATGTCTGACCCAGTATCAGGGCACTGTGGGCCAACCAAATTGACACAAAAAACCAACCATCACAAGGAGGAATCTGTCTTTGAGGAATATTTTTCTCAAAGCCTAGAAAACCATTTTATAGTTATAACTAGAGAAAATTCTGGTCTGGAATGAGGAGGTCTGAAGTTACGACTCTAGAAAACTAAACTGCTCTGAACTTTTTTGCTAAAGGTCATCTCTACAGCTTTTGCTTCCTTCTGAGACCTGTTTTCAAAATCTAGATTTAGATAGACATATGTATTTTCATTATTGCTTGTTCTCGGAAGGTCTCTGTGTGGGTTATCTGTCCAGATAAGGTCCTTGTTGATAGTCTAGGAGCTGTGCTGAGAGAGAATGAATGGTGGGATGGGCCTGTGCAGTCTCCATAAATCATCCTTTGGGTTATTTTCCCCTGTTACCGTGGAAACTTCAGCAGATCCCCTTACACAAAACAGCCCCTTGTCTGTTGTGCTCTGGATGATTAAGAGGGAAGGGCCACAACGGAGTGGGAAGAGTCTATGTGAAAGCCATTCTCCCATGAAAGTATAATGGGTACATCTTATGGGTTGAATGTCTGTGTTTCCCCAAAATTTGTATGTCAGAATTCTAACTCCCAACATGACGGCACTAGGAGATGAGGCCTTTGGGAGGTAGTCCCTTAATTAGTGCCTGTCTTGATGGAGGTGCAGGGAGAGAACAGGCTGGGATGCCCTTAGTATTAGGACCAGACTCAGAGGATTGCTGAATCAGGTTCCCCAAGAGCTGCAGCTGTGATCACTTTTCGTAGAGGAAGCCTGATCCCCTGGGAGTCCTACAGGTGGCAGGGAAGTCTTGGGATTATAGATACCCGGTTGGCCTGGGAGCTAAAGGACCCTTATCCCAGACTCATCCACTTATCACACAAATACCCATGATCATGGATGCTGTACCTCTTCCCTGCCTAACCATCTCGACCCTGAGGCCAGGCTGGGTGTGAAAGAATGAGCTTTGGCCTAAAAGTTACTCAGGCGAGGGACTTCAGAGTCCAGAACAGGGAGGAAAATACTCATGAAGAGGCACTAGTCTATAACCTTCCAGGAGCCAGTAGGACCTGGTCGCAAAGCATTCAGGTTTCCAGTCCAGAATCCTAGGGCCAATCCAATGTCTGCCACAGTCTAAGGCCGTAGCAATTCTAAGGTCTTGTTGCGTTATCTTCAGGGCCATTTGTGGATTTTTGCTTTTCTTATTTGTTCTTTTGGTGTATCTACAAAACCATTGTCAAGATTGATGCCAAGGGGATTTTTCCCTATGTTTTCTTCTGGAAGTTCTATGGTTTCAGAAGTTCTTCTGTTTAAGCCTTTAATCCATTTGGAGTTAATTTTTGTGAACGATGTAAGTTAGGGATCCAGTTTCATGTTTTGTATGTTGATATCCAGTTTTCCCAACGTCATTTACTGAAGAGACTTATCCTTTTCCTCATGTGTGGTCTTGACTCCCTTGTCATGCATTAGTTGATCCTATATGCATGGATTTATTTCTGGGTTCTTGATTCTGTTCCTTTGGTCCATGTGCCTAGTTTTATGCCAGTACTATCTGATTTTTGATCATTATGGCTTTGTAACACAGTTTGAAACGAGGTCAACTTGTTTTTGTTGAAGTCACAAGTTTGAGAAATGGTTAATCTGAATCAGCCTCTCATTTTGGGAAGATCAAGTGAAGAACACATGGTTGAGAGTAGAATGAACCCTTTGGTGTTGGTCTTTGTGAATCCCAGCCCCAGTTGAGTACACCCAGTTGAGCCGCCATATTCTCTTGAACTTGTTTTCACAGCACTGACATCAGAGTATCCTTAAGTTAATGAACACATCTGATTCATCAGCTTCTGGGTTTAATTCTCTGATGTTGGATCAACTGTAGATTTTACTGGAAAATCTGCTATGCACAAACAAGTGAGAAAATAGGTACCCCGATGTCAGTAACAGCCTATTCTCTGAAAGTACATGTCAGTAACAGCCTATCCTCTGAAAGTACATGCTTGTCTACCAAAGCAAAGCTCCATTTATCAGGGATACTGTTAGTCTAGAAGGAAAACCTGTTGGGACTGAGAGATATGGCCATTTTGTGTGTGTGTATACGTGTGCATCTCTCATCAGAACATGAGAGGCAGTGTTTTCTTAAGGAATAAGACAAATGGTGGCTTAAAAAAAATGATTTAATGTCATCCCCCACCCCCAGCCCCATTCCCTGGTGTATTTCCTGCATCTAAAAATCACAAACACCCTTTCTTAAAACTTTTGGCTTGCTACCCCAATAAGAACCAAAAGGTCTGGGATGTCATTATTTTCAATTTGGAGGCAAATGTCAGCCTCTTTTCTCTTATGAGGAAAAATGTGTAACATGGAAAGGAATTTCACTTTGGCGTTCAGTTTATCTTAACTTAAATTGAAGGGCTTTTGTGAAGATTACTGAATTGATGTTTTCAAATTCTTTGGCATCCTCAGATGAAAGTACAAAGGGTTATTTTTACTATTATGGTGGTGTTATCGTAAACAAAGTGCTTAGGTATTTTCAAGTTTCAATCCTTCCTGCATCTACTAGAGCAGTTGTGGTTCAAATGACACGTGTTCTGCTCAGTTGTGGGGTTGTGAGGATATTTTGAAATATATAAGATTTTAAATGTTAATTACACATGTATATAATGTCTACTTAAGTTTTGAATGTATTTCATACTTTGGAAGGAGAAGTAAATATTCTAGGATTCAACAGAGCATCTTTTTGGCCATTGCTCTAACTGAATCTAAGATGAGATGTTCTGTAACACTGAACTTACTATAATTCTGAAATGAGAATTGCAATAGTGTGGAATTGTTCCATTCTATGATGCCTCCAACACTCCAAGTTTTCTTCATGTATCAAGCTCATGACAGGAAGAAAAAAAAAAACCCAAATACTCAGAAAACCATAAGGTAGCTTTGAGAAAATTATATGCATTTCATCTTTTAAAGCCTTTAACATTTGGAGTTGAGGAAACTCACTTTTCCTGCCTTTTAAAGATAGGTTAAATAGTCACCTTGACTCATTCAAGTGACCTTGAGCATATTACGCTAAGTGAGATAAGTCAGACAGAGAAAGACACATACTGTATGATATTATATGTGGAATCGAAAAAAGCTAAACTCTTAAAACAGAAAACAAAATAGTGGTTATCAAAGGCTGAGGGGTGGGGGGTTAGGACAGATGTCTGAGAGTACAAACTTGCAATGAGTAGTAAATAAGCACTAGAGATTGAATGTACAGTAAAATGAATATAAACAACAATATTGTGTTATAATCATCAACCAGCTAAGAGACTAGAACTTACTGCTTCTAACCATTAAAAAGAAAGGATCATTATGTAATGTACTAGGTAGTGGTGCTAATTATTACTATAATAACAATCATATTACAATATATAATATATCAGATTAACATGTACATCTTAAATTTGTTCAGTGTTATATCTTAAATATATTTCAATCAAACATTTAAAGTAGAGCAATAAAAAAAGCTTAGCAACATATCCTTCATGTAAGAGATACAGTAGAGACTTCAAAGGGTAAAATAATAAATGCCCAGTATGACCATCTAAACTGAGATGTAGGCTTTTTTTTTTTTTTTTTTTTTTTTTGCCAACAATGGACCAAAATTGTTTTTGCTGACATTATATCATGGCCCAGCCCAAGATATGAAATAATTTTGTTGGGAAAAAAATTCACATCTTTTTGCTCTGAATTGGCCTTGATATGGGTATGCTTCTGTGAGGAATCTGGCATACTACCAACCTTGTAGGGATTTATGATTTCGCTGTCAAGAAAATAGTTGCATACATAAAATAATTATTAAATATTAAAACTCCATATAATTTAGAATCAGCAACCTTCATATTATTCCAACCTTTTTACTCTAAATGGGATAAGATTTCAGAGAAAGATCTAGTCAGAGAAAGACTTCTTGGTTGATAGTTCATGACCCAAGTTTTAAAAGTGATGCAGAAACATTAGGACACAGCATCCAGGATGCCATGAACTGAAAATATTCAACAATATCAATTTCAGATTTTATCTCAGAAGAAAGACCTGACTTTTTCAATGGAGAAAAATATTTTTTTATCAAAATAGTTTTTGAAGGTTATGGATGTTTCATAAAATAAGAAACTGACCAAATCATTCATACTAAAGATGCTGATTCAGTTGGCAAAAGTCTGATGAGTTCCTGTTAGGTACAGGGCAGAGCTAGATCATTGGAGTACACAAAAATGCACCTGCTGGTAAAAGTGGATAATCTGGAGACGAATAAAGGTAGCTAATGATGTTACAAATTAACTTATGATACATGCATATGAGAGGCCACTGAATCATAAAAGACATGGTAGAAATTCCAATGGAGATATTTGTCAAGATTCAACAAAGGTTCTGAGATCTGCAGTACATAGGAAACTGACTTATTCTGAAAATCTACTACCTTGACTATTTCCATGAAATTTAAAAGCTATGTTTATAAATGCATATATGGACCTGGGCATAAAAACTAAGTACATTAAGACACCCCTGGTAATGGCAGGAATCGTCTAAGTCCTTAGGATAATGTGCTTGATTCTCACTAACGACAAAATTGTTTATGGTCTCAAGTCCTCCCTCAGATGAGGACAAAGACAAAAGATGAAATGATTTTTAGATGAAAACCATTGATTCCTGCTGGATTCAGCCAACTCTTAGGTAGCCAGTCTTATAAAAGATACCTGCTTGCTGTGATGGGCACAGAGCCTCAGCAGTTACTAATGCTAGACAGATGTGGACCAGTGGAACTTCTTCCAAAGACAGGTGATAACGGCAATGTGGTGGTTTGTGGGTGACACTGTGTTTTGAAAAATACCACACTGCATCCAATCCCACTGCTCCCTGTTTACACTCCTGCAGAGCCCTGACTTATGAGAGGTTTCTGCCAGGCAGAGAATTAGATGAAGAGCCAGCAGAAATCCATTGTTTTGGTGGGAAATAGATATATGATTGACCCTAAGTAATAAACAAAGTGATCTTGGGGTGCCTGGGTAGCTCAGTTGGTTAAGCCTCTACGTTTGGCTCAGGTCATGATCTCAGGGTCCTGGGATCGAGCCCCACACCAAGCCCCACATTGGGCTCACCACTCAGCGGGGAGTCTGCTCCCTCTTCTTCTCTCCCCTCCTCCCTGCTTGTGCTCTCTGCTCTCTCTCTCGAGAAAATAAATAAGATCCTTAAAAAAAAAATAAAGGAAATGATCTGAAAAATAGAGCCAAATCTAACAGGAATTTTTTTTTTAAATCAGGTAAAAAAAAGTTCACAGTTAAACTAATTTTTGAAAGATTTCAATTTAATAAGGAACCAATTAGAAACATCTCAGCATTTCTCACACACATATCTAAAACTTGATTATTCACTGAAATCTCTTTTTAAAAAGATTTTATTTATTTATTTGTGAGACAGAGAGTGAGTGACAGAGAGAGAGAGAGAGTACAAACTGAAGGAGGCGCATAGGGAGAGGGAGAAGCAGGCTGCCCGATGAGCAGAAAGCCCGATGTGGGACTCGATCCCAGGACCCTGGGACCATGACTTGAACTGAAGGCAAACACTTAACTGACTAAGCCACCCAGGGATCCCTGAAATTTCTTTTTATTAGGATAATTTTATTATATAGAGAATAGGCATAAAAAGCTCTGTTGCATGTTGGATCTCACTTTTTGTAGATAGGTAAAAGTTAGTTTTAGAAGAAATATAATAATTAAATATAGAATCAAATACATAGTATTACACAACGCAAAAATTTTGCTTATGGTAATGCTTCTTGCATTTGATCAGTCTAAGGTAATGTGACACTGAGCCTGGTACATTCTCTGTAAAGGTTTGACTATGGAATATATGCATCAATAAATTTTCTTTCTCTTTATGGTATGTATTCGAATACATTGATTGGCCATATCTTCTTCTTACTGCCTAAATCATTCTCTCGATGTGATTTAGCTGCTTGAATATTTGTATCTAGCTCATCTTTCACCTTACCAAAGCAATGCTTTCCAACAGTAAGAAAAAAAAAAAAAAAAAGAATGAATCCCTGAAAAGAATTAGTGTATGACCAGACGGAAATTTGGAAAGTTTGAGTTCAACATCTAGTTTTGGCAGATTTAGGGGTAGGAGCTGAAACATAGGTCCTAAATTGTAAGTCTACTACTGTGTTTTGTGCCCTTTTTTGTCCCTTCACTCACCACCCTTCTTTACCCTGCTCTGGGCTCTGGAGATTGACCTCTAGGCTTCACATCAATGGGGCTTTCTCATCTTCAGACTATGTGTTTGGTGCAACCTATAGGGACACGGAAGGAATGCAGTCAGCCGCGTGCATTTCTTCTACGAAGCTCTCTCTCTTATGTCGAGAGTGCTTGCTCACTGTCCCCCTGTCTTTTGCTCTTTCCCTCTCTCTCTCAAGGTTCTGCTCCTTCTTGTCCCGCTCAAGGCCTAGAGTGGTGACAGTACTCCACCATTCCTGTCTCCGGAATAGTGCTCTCTTACAGTCTCTTAGAAACCTGCCCTCACCTTATAAATAGTCCCTTTATGATACTTTTGGCAAATTTCTTGCCTTCACCACTATCTGAGACAGTCTTCAACCACAAAATTCATACTTCGTGGCCAGTGAGTTACTGATATTTGTCATAGATTCATTGACCTTAAGGTATGGGTGCATTACTTATTTGCAAGATAATCCGAAAATGTGTCCCCATCATGGGGTTGGGGAAGAAAAACATTTATTGTTCAAAAGAATGTAATTCTGGCATGGTTTTTAAAACGAAATTATTTGAGGTGCCTGGGTGGCTCAATTGGTTAAGTGTCTGCCTTTGGCTCGGGTCATGATCCCCGGGTCCTGGGATCGAGCCCTCCATTGGGCTCCCTCCTCACCAGGGGTCTGCTTCTCCCTCACCCTCTCCAGCTTCCCCTGCTTGTGCTTGCTCTCTCACTCTGTCAAATAAAAAAAAAATCTTCAAAATAAACTAAATTAAGGTTTTTGATAACAATATAGTCATATGGTTTCACGTACTATTTATCTCCAATTTTATTTTATTTTATTTTATTTTATTTTAAAGATTTTATTTATTTATTTGACAGAGATTACAAGTAGACAGAGAGGCAGGCAGAGAGAGAGGGAAGCAGGCTCCCTGCTGAGCAGAGAGCCCGATGCGGGACTCGATCCCAGGACCCTGAGATCATGACCTGAGCCGAAGGCAGCGGCTTAACCCACTGAGCCACCCAGGCGCCCTATTTATCTCCAATTTTAAAAGCACTTTGAATATACCCATATTTCATGGTTCGGTTGAATTCAGGAAAAGCAAATACTTGTATGAGAAAAATGACTTGAATCAAAGAAGCTGTGGGTCGTTGTGATTAAAGTAAAATTAATCTCTTTCCCCAAATACATGTATTTGCAGCTTATCTCCACTATATAATTATGATTTGGAGATATTGAACACATGGTCAAAGTAATTCTACACAAAATGACTATGAGGATATTCTTCATTTAGCCATTGGTTTAGGAAAGACTTTGGAAAGTAGGACACACTTAAGCATTCCGGACACATTTATGGAATTTTAGAGTTTGCTAAGAACCTAGAAAATATTATACACTCTGTTGGTCTGATGTGATATTATATCCAAGGTAATTAGGTTTGTTATGTTCGAAACAAGAAAGACTTTCTGATGTTACTCAACCAAAAATCTTGAATTTTCACTGAATGCCCGTTTAATTCAATGACACTGAAGTGTGGATTTATTTATCGCATATATAACGTATTTCTTATTCTGAGTAGGAACATGGGTTTAATCTAGTTCTCATCATACTTTTGTTGTAGAAAAAAGTTGACACCACTCTCTCTTCATAGCACTGCTCCTTCTCAGCAAATGCAAATCTACCTTCTTCATGTCCTCTTTTTAGAGGGAATTCAGCTGCAGTTTTCTATTGAAAATAGGACTGTCATGGAAACAAAATATTTTTCTTCTACCATATATCAAAATGAGGGCTGATGTTGTCTACAACTAAAGCAAGTGGTAATGATTTCTCTCTGGCATCTGGAACTTTATACATTCTTAAATTTTCTTTCTTCTGTGGTATGGAAACAGGAAATATGTGTATCTTGTCAATGCCCACTCTTTGGTAAGTATTATACCTAGACCCATTACTACAGCAGCCCGTGAAACTATTCTTCCCTTGCCTGGATGAATTCCCCAGTCCCTCCCATCACGGCACAACCAGCTCCCATATCGCAGTCTGGCAAACCCAGCCTGATGTCCTTGCACACAGAATTTGTCATTTGCTGCCTCGCTTCTGTACGTGCACCCTATTTTCCTAGGGCATGTTTCATACTGCGTTTTTTTCTATGTCTGTTTCTGGACCGTACTGTGTTCTTTGTGGGATCCATCCTTGTCTTCGATAATCAGGAAACGCCTTGGAAAGTCAAGAGTAGGCATGAATGCTAAGCCATTCAACACTCTACTGCTTCTCATTTATTTGCAGAGACAATGGAATAAAATAACTTTTCCTGGGTTTGGGAGAACCAGCAAGGTAACTTGAATATGGTTCTTTTCTACAGTGCGAGCTGACCAAGAGAAACTACGCCTTGCTTGTGATTGTAGTCCCAGACAAATGTACGTCTATTAAGGATCAGAGAGTATTTGTTAACTAAATTAAGAAGAAACAAAAACCTGCAAACCTTCACCATGTATCTTGCTTCATGATATAAAATCCACCAAATGTTCCACGGAAAAACCCAGTTTTTAGCCATTTGCTGACTTGTTATTTCATTCAAGCTTGTAAGCCTTTCCCCCAGGGACAAGTTCACTTTCTTTTCAATAGATTTCTCATTTCATACTGAATAAAAAGGAAAGGGGTGTGTGTGTGTGTGTGTGTGTGTGTGTGTGTGTCTGTGTGTCTGTGTGTGTGGTGTATACACACAGTTTTTCAGAAAGGAGAAGCACTCCTCCCTTGATCACACTTGAGATGGTGCAGAGCCCCCAACAGCAACAGAAAACACTGACAGGTGTTTCTTGGAAACAGAGGCGCGGGTAGGACTGTCCGCTGCCTTCTGAAAGCCCCTCTCTTCGCCTTACATAGAGCATCCTAGTGCGCCTGCTGCCCTTCTGGCTGGCGAGCTGCCTTTTGCTCCTGCTCGAAATACTGCCTTCCTGCATGCCTCTGGGTTGGAAGGTTGGGCTGGGGACCCAGAGTCTGTTCTTGAATTTATGAACTGTGCGTGGGAGACGTGCAAGCACTCCGCTTCTTCCCTTGCCCTTATCAATACGGGCAAAATGACCATCCTTTTCATCATCCCGCAGTCCATAAAATGAATACCTTTTAATGGTGTGGGCATAATTAAAGGAAATATTATGTTAATTGGACAGACACAGAGGTAAGTTCTCAGCAGTGACTGGCTGTGGCTGAGGGCATCGCTTACACTCTAGATTGTATTTCAAATGACTATTGCTGAGGGAACTCCCAAATATATTCTTGGCAAATATGGTTTGTTTCTTTCATTTCTTTCTCTCTCTCTCTTTTTTCTTTTTTTCTTTTTTTAAGTTCACTGCTCTACTGGGTCTCAGCAATTACATTGAAAATGCTATTTTGAGCTTCCTCATAATTTTTCCTATGGCCTCCCTGATAAATGTTTGCTTTTTGCAAGGTTGCGATGCTTGGAGCGAGGACTAAGGATGATCGCTAGTAAATTCCAAGTCTTCTCTTACATGTTTGCTTCAAAGCAGGCTTGTGTTTTCTTAGTATCTTTTATTAGTGGATCAGTCACCAATAAAATAGAAGAGGATAATTCTGACCAAATTCATAGTCATTTTTCATGGCATATCTGATAACATCCTTTATAGATAAAATGTAATAGGCACTTAAAATAATCTCTTGAAATTCTTTCTTCAAAAATAGTGTTTTTTTTGGTCAAGTCTTACATTATCTTTCCTTTTTAAGTGTCTGGATCATGTATCATAGAGAACATTAATTCCCTTTCCAGTGACTGCTACATTCCTGCTTCTCATTTTATTTTATTCATTCTATTTTATGGATTTTGCAAAGCTGACTTTCAGTTAACCTTATGCTCCCTGAGGCTAAACTTTTGATTGAAAATTATCTGATGCTTTGAACTCTGGATACTCTAGCGCATACAGACCCGTCTAAGGTTTTAGGTGACTCGGAGCTGAAAATGCAGCTTTCAGCGTTGATGCCTGTGACCAGCTGAGGGCCCCGCTGGGAGTGCTAGGTGGCTGAGAATGTAACAGTATTTCCTGAAGCTAAGTGACAGTGCTAAGAATTCCTCGTCCCCAGCCAAGGTTATACTAGAGACATGGCTCTAGCAGCACGTGGTCCATTTCAACCTCTTCAGCATTTGACTGAGCAATTCATGGACAAACTCACACCAAACCCACAGGCTTCCTTTTCTTTTAAGCTTCAGTTGTGATCATTGAGCCAATCCTGGAATAACCACTTCACACCCCTCCCATACCCCTCATCAATCCTCTTTGTTCTTACACCAAGTTTTAAAAGGTTGAGAGAGTTCTAGACCTATGAGGACTGATTGGAGCCAGTAGCTCCTGCTCCCTTTCTCAGTAAGTAATCTGTAATCCTATCTCACCGCAAAGATGGATGTCACCTCCAGAAACTCTACTTTCCTAATTTCCCCTGAAATGTATATCGCTGGGTCTTACCATTATTCTGAGTTTTATCCCTGCTACTGAATAAATGATGCTCTGTTGTCACTTCAAACTCAAACCCGTGTGCAAATTCAAGTTTATTTCCCATTTTAACACAATGTATATGATATAATATATAGGTGGAGGAGCCCATAATTTGCAGTTGGAACATTTGAGTTTGGGACCTGGTTCAACTTCTTGTAAATTTAGGTGATAAATTTGAAATGTGACTAGCATTACTAGTATTACACGTGTTATAATATTTTTGTCAGTTTTTCCTCTTCCTTTTTATTCTCCCTGTCAGTGTCTAGATCATCTATTTATGGAAATCCCAGACACGGCACTGCAAAGCACGGCTTTCATAAACTACTGCCCCCAAGTCAAGCTCCTTGGTGTGATGCCTAAGACCTACCTTATATTGACTCAAAGATATGTTTTCACAGATTTTTCACTTTTCCTTTAAATTCTCTGCTTCTAGAAGATCTACTACCTCCTAAACCCAATAAAGGACTCTGATAACTGCTCAATTACACATCACTCTCCTTCTCTCTGTCTTGCTTACTCCAATCTATTCCTCAAGCACCAACTGACCATGATTTCCTGTATATCAACCTGTTAATTTCATTTAATAACCTATTTGAAACAATCACACTAGAAGCTCGCCTTGTTCTTTGTCTAGAGGTTTGAATTTCATTGTTATTATTCATTATTCATTATTTTCATTATTATTATTATTTTGGAGCTCCCTGCTTAACAATTCATGCCAAAGAAAGACTTTCTTTCCACTGCTTTGGTTTTCTGATACATAAAATGAGGAACATTGTATTTTTTCTCTTCATAGGTCTTTAAAGGACTTTATAGGTTAATGAAAGCATTCTGAAAAACTTGAGTAAAATTAATAAAGATCTGTATTTTCATATTTGCCTGTCAGTTTTATTTCTCTGTTTACTACTATTATTTTTATCAAACTATTTTGAGAAATTTATTTTTAAACATCAGTTTTAAGCATTAGTTCATAAATGAAAGGTAAAACTGTGACCAGTTGTCATTGTGGGTGTAGAAAGAGTAAAACAAACACACATATATGTTTGTGTGCATTTCTTAAATACACTAAAGAAATAAAGTAAGGAAGAAAGGAAAACAGGAAAGGAAAAAGGAAAGAACTGAAAACAAGAAAAGACAGGGGAAAAAAGAAGAACCTCGATAAGGCCAAAGACAAGAATTTGCTACCAAGTTTTCACTGGGCTCATTTACTTAAACTTTGATTTAAGACAGAATATTTTATAATAGAATCACATATCATCCAGAGAACAAATTGCATCTTCACTACAGTGAAGCTAGTGGATACAGAAATCCCCCTTTGGATACAGGAAGTTAGTGGATACAGAGATTCCCCCTTTGTCTATGGTCTCGCTTTCCACAGTTTCTGTTACAAGAGGTCAGTCACAGCCCAGAGGCAGATGACCCTCCTGACGAATCGACAGAAGGTCAATGGTTGCCCAACACTATGTCACAGCACCTACGCCATTCACCTCACCTCATCTCTTCATGTAGCCGTTTCATCACCTCGCCTCATCAGGAGAAGAGGGCTGAGTACGGTACAAGAAGAAGTCTCTCTTAAGGGAGAGAGACTCCTTGTTCACATAACTCTTGTTACAGTTTGTTATAATAGTTTTATTTCATTATGAGTTGTTATCCTTAATCTCTGACTGTGCCTAATTTGTAAGTTGAATTTGACCCCAGGTATGTATGCATAAGAAAATGCATACTCTACATATGGTTCGGAACTCTTGGCAGTTTCGGGCATCCACTGGGCATCTTGGAACGTATCTCCCACGGATAAGGGGGGAGTGCTGTGTTGTGGCATCTGTCTATCATGGTCTTGGAAGAAAGAGTAACTTACAGGTGAGTAACAATATCCAGTTTTTAAAAACCTTACTTTCTCCCCTCACCCAAGATAAAGACCTTTTCTGTGTCTGCCAACAAGTTTTCTTTATCTGGTGACCAGTGAAGGAACTTGGCAGTTTTCATAAACTGAAAAGTAATTGGAAGATATAAATTTCCAATTGAAAAATCTATAAATACGATTCAATTTGTTTGAGCAAAAACAGCTTCACTTTTTTGAGTCCCTACACTCTAGCCCTTGTGCTGATCTTGCTGATCTCTTCTTCATCTCTTTGGGTCTCTAGTTCCTTCTGGAGGTAAATCATTCCTTCTATGACTCTATACGATATAGTGATTCTTAGCCTGTTTGGAAAATCAATACTTAAAAGAATTTGATAAAAGCTATGACTTGTCATTCCAATAGGTTCCTTTCTCCCTCTCTTCCTTCCACTCCCTCCCTCCCTCTCTTTTCCTTCCTTCCTTCTTCCTTCCTTCCTTCTAGATGCTCAGTGTCTTCAGCTGAGTAAGTCAAGCCCCATCATAGCATGGAACACAGAATCTGCAAAGTCCCAATGCATTCTCTGAGCTTCCATAGATAGAATGCTGGCTTTCATCTTAAGCTCTGCCAATTGAATCATCTTACCTAGCTCTGGGACTTTGTATCAAGAGCTAGTGATACAAAGAGACTGGGATAAGTTCCCATTTATTCTGGAGGCACAAGTGGGTGGAGCATTTAACGTTCCAGACCAGTGGGAAAGTGTTTTGTGTACTAGCGGTCCTAATCAGTGCCTTCCTGGAGTGTGATTTTTCACTATTGTTTTGGATGCTTAGTTTCCCTTGTTTTTATAAATGATTTCTAGACTCTACATCATGCTAGAAAATTCATTGAATTATCCAATATCTTTCCAGCAAATTCCTTTTCTACATAAGTTCACCAGAACTGGTTTCTATTGTTTACAAACAGGAGCCTTAATATACATAAAGATAAGAAAAAATAAAATCAGGCTATAGTTTCAGTGCTTTAATGAGCCTCCTCAGCCTATCCACAGATTCTGCCTCTCTCTCTCAATCTAGTGGTGTTGGGGGTTTGAAGGAGCTGTGGGAATGGGGGCTTGGGTAAGGATGCCTGCTCTAATCCAGTTAACTGCTAAAAAAAAAAAAAAATTAGGGGTCAGAAAGTTTCAGTTTTCTCAGTGCATTAATATAAGGTGACAAGTCTTGAACTTGTACATATCAATTTCAGAAAGCCAAATTTATTTAGGAAGTATACACTTTTAATCCCAATTACGTACTTTAGATCTAGTTCTTGTTATTTTTGAGCTGAGGAACAGGGCAAATCTCTGTTTACTGAAGAAGTTAATCAAGAAGCATCCTTCATAAGTTCTTCTGTAGTATGTACTGAAGAGGTTTTACTAGTGAAAGAAATAAAACACCAGCACTTACATACGGGTTATCAGTGGGCTCACATACACCTGACCCAACATTTCTCCCACGTGAGTCTTTTCATAAAGAATTTCAGGATGTTTTACTCATGTAAGATAATCTATCTAATATATTCTACAAAGACAAGTTATAAAAGTCAACCTGAGAATGTTTACAGAGAACAGATGGCCTGCTGTTGAATATCTAAGTTAACATATAACCAACCAGCCTATTGCATATCTGAATGACCAGCAATGCATAAACACTGCATAGCTTTTGTATAGCATTTGTATATAAATGACATTTGGGCTAAGAAGATGAATAAGCAGTGGTGTGTGTGTGCGTGTGTGTGTGTGTGTGTGTGTGTGTGTGAGAAAACTTTTCTCCAAAGTCATCAAGGTCTCCTAGCAGAACTTACAGTTGCACTTGTGAGGCCGTTATTATCATTAAAATTGCAAACATAAAAAAACTAGGAAGTATGGGATCTAGAGAGTAAGTGACCTGGGCAGGTGACATGACTTCAGAAAATGGAGACAGAAGGAAAACAAACCTCAATTTTCTTGAACCCTTTTTGTGCTTTCTCTTGTTTTGATTATGTAATTTCTTTTTTTTTTTTTTTTACTTTATAAAAAAATTTTTTTTATTATGTTCAGTTGGCCAGCATATAGTACTTTCTAGATGGTGGAAAAAAAAAAAGTTCAAAAGTACAGTTTCCTTTCCTCCTTTAGAAGCCAATTCCTTTGGAAACACAGAGTCAAAAAGTTCACTGTGTTGTTTGCTTATTAAAATTGATTGTTTCCCCTCCCCTTGTAGGAAAGTACTTGCAGCTAAGGCTAGCATCATCTTTGCCCCGTGAAGCCGGCACATCCTCCTTGCCTGCCGGGAGCTAAGGAACTTCAGCAGAGGCAGCCCGAGGGTACGTCTTGTGTTCATTGGAGACAGAATTTATCTTCCATGCTTACGGAAGTCTCCAAAGGAAAGTTTATTCCCCAGGCAGGCATTACATACGGGAAAGCAGACCTTTCCCACACAGGCTGGGGCTGAATGATCGTCTCCACGACAGAGTAGTTCTCCATAAGAACAGAGTCTTCGGCTTCTCCGCCAACGGGGGAGTTGTTTATGGCCATTTACACTTTTTGTATAATGAGAACACCTGTTTGCTAATAACTGAACTGAGGCTAGCACAACACAGGGCATTAAAAAATAACATGGGACAACATCACAGATCACATACAGAGACAGATAGATCTTTGCTCTTGGTAGCTTAACGGACCATAGCTTTCCTAAGTAGCTAAATTGTGTTACAGATTTTCTAGTATTTATTGCGTTTCATTTTAATAAGCAGTTATTATAGTTGAATAACTAATTACTTTATAGCAGGTGTAACAAATATCATGGAGGTGTCATCAATTAAAGTGTTTTATCACTCCTTTTCTTGTGTCGCAAAGTAATAACCAAAGGCAGAGCTTTAAGAAATGAAATGAGTTCCATTAGTGGAGCAAATTAAGATTTCATTTTCAGTGAGACTCAGTATGCTTCAATGCTGCATGAATAAACTAGCATAGACCAGAAGCAATAATTTTATCGAAGTGATTTGTGCTGAATGTGTGAATAAACAACGACGACAAAAGATCTTGACTCCATTCAGGGGTCTGCCCCTCCTGAAGGAGCGCAGTGTTTGGGTTCCTTTTCTCTTCCAGTTGGAAGACTATAGAGGAAGCAAAGTCTTTTTCAGTCTTAATGTGTGACCATGGTACAGAGGACGAGACTACGAAATGCAATTTGGCTAGAAATAGGAAAGCTCTCACACTTCTATGGGTCTATCTGGAGGTAATATTTAAAAATAAAGACTAACATCAGAACATTAAGGTATGGAGTTTTAAAATGTCTACGGGGGGCATGTTGATTAATATCCTTTTTGAGGAGTCAAAGGTCAGACAAACTGTAGTAAGAATTTGCTAGTTATCTAGGGATACTGATAAATACAACTGTTGATGCAAAACATCAAAAGTAAAAGTTACCAAGCAATCAAAGGACTAAATTCCCAACTTCCATCCCCTCCCCCATTTTTTTAAAAGAGAGAGAAAGAGAGCACGTGAGTGCGAGCGCATGTGAACGGGGTGGGTAGAGCCAGATGGGAAGAGAGAGAGAGAATCTTAAACAGGCATGGAGGCTGTAAGGGGCTCGATCTCATGACCCTGAGATCCTGACTTGAGCCGAAATCAAGAGTCCAATGCTTAACAGACTGAGCTACCCATGTGTTCCTACCAACCTCTTTATGATTACATGTATTTATATAATCATATGTATTCAAATATATATGTCTCTTTTTGTGTGTGTGTGCATGTGTATATATATACAAGTATATATTCATTCTTAGAAGCAGTTGGCAGAATCATGGAATATTTGAAATACAGAATTTACAGGAAGTTTTGAGGATCTCATTATCACAATATTTATCCCTCTATTTTTGTAATAAAAAGCTGAGGACAGACAGTTGAATTGGCTTGTCTAGTTTCCATAGTTAATGGCCAGGGGTAGCATTTCCATAACATGTAACAGTGATAATTGCACACAAATAATAATAAATGTTTCTACCTTAAAACGTCAGCTTAACTCATTCTGCAAAAAGAATTTTAGTTTGGTCTCAAATTTAATCTCTTTATTTACCAATACAAAGGCTATCTGCCTCCTCAAGAAGGGTAAAAAATTACTTTAAATTGCTCTTGAAATTCATTTACTATTTACTATCAATATTCTGACCTTCATTATTTTGCAAGTAGAAGGTGATCATGTTAACACAACTTAGCTGCAAATGCCCAGCTGTCCAGGCAGAACCTCAGGGCCAGTCCCTTCCCAAGTGATACCGACAATGCCCACAGAAGCAATGATTTATCCAGGAACACAGCTCTTAGGGTTCTGTTCTTCCAGGTGCTTCTTGGAAGTTTGCTGTCCCTATGTCCTAAGCCACTGCTTTAAGATGCTGCTGTCTTGTTTCTGCAGATGTAGGGAGATTCTGTGTGGCCAGTCCCTGTGAGATTACTTGAGTCTCAGGGCAGTACTTTTTTTTTTTTTTTTCCCCCCGGTGCAGTACCTGTGCTCAGAGCCTCACAACATCTTCAGGACGCTCTTGCTGCCTCCTTCAGACGCAAGACTCAGATGCCAACAAATACTTCCCACCTTCTCCTTTGTCTTTTCACTCCCTTCTAGCCTTGAAGAGCGTCTCCATTTTCCAGAAAACATCAGAAGGCAAATGAACCCTCGCAGAAGAGGAGAATGTTGTTTCTCTGCCACCACTGAGAAAACATTCATGTTCCAGCTTCCCCCCCGCCGAGACAACTTCCCAGGAACATCGTGAGATACGTTTTACTTTCTGAAAACCGGCACAAAAGATGGATCGTCATGACTTTAGTTATTCATTTCCTTTTGTGAGGATGATGAAGATCTTTGTGATTTGCCCCAAAATACTGAGACTCCTTTATGAGATGCCTTCTCTAGTTATTCAAAGAAAAACCATCTCTAAAGCAGCCTCCGAAAGGAAAGCTGTATTTCGTCTGTGCCTCGAGTGCCCCACTTTTTATAAGTTCCAAATGGACCTCAAGACTTTTTCTGGGCCATTGACATGGAAAATGATAGTTGACAGTCTGTGGCCATTAAAAAGCATTCTTGGGAGTGCTGCCACGGCAGTGGGCAGCCATTACTGTCATGTTGTGAGTAAAAAAGGTAGAATCATGGTATTTTAAAAATGGAAGGGAACTTAGAAATAATTTTGTTCAACTCCCTTGTCTTATGGATAAAAGTAGTCATGTAACAATTTGTCATTTTATACACAATTTGGAAGCTCGCAATATTTTTCTATAAAGTGAAAACATACAATCAAATAAACACTATTCCTTGCAGAGACACTCGATTTGAGCATAATATTTCTATTCCATTTAACCATGGCACAGGTGTCTACAGTGGTAACTCCCATCCTTGATTTATATCAACCCCAGGTGCATTTTAGACTCCACCCATGAAATTATTGACATGCCTCAAAAATAATTCACCTTTCATTAAAGAATTCCATAAAATTGTTTCATAGTAAGGGAATATTTCATAATAAAATAAGATTGGGTAGGTAAAGCATCTCCTAAAATAGTGGGATTCTCAGAGCACTGATAAAATTAGTTGAAGGCTAATCTTGAATGGGTACGGAGGAGAGGATCAAAGAAAAGAAAACGTTCTTAATGTTTTTATGGATAAATGCAATGACATTTAAGTTTCTGAAAATTCTATCAGAATGTTCAAATTCATTTCCAACTCAACTGAATGCTTAGTTTCCCTTGTATCATGCTATACCAGCCATGGATCTTCATGGTTCCCCAGCAAATGTCCAACTCCTTGTCCTTCCTAAGAGCCATGTGTTGTATTTGAATCCCCAGTGGATCTGACTTAAAGACTGATGTGTGAGTCCATCCTGAGGAGGGATCGTGTCTACTAAGTCCTTGGAACTCAGTGCCAACCAGCACATGGTTATTATGTTTATTTTTCTCAAGTCATCTTCTCTGACAAAGGTTACATTACAGGGCCAATTTAGCTGCAGTTAGCACACTAAGTTTATCTAATTAATTGAAACATTTAAAGTGGTGATAAAAGCATTGGTGGTCATTGAGAACATTAGATGATAAGAGCTCTTTTGTCAGGGGTTGAAAAATCTGTATTTAAACAAACAAAATGGCCACAGGAATTGAAAATATTTAGACAATATTTTCCCCATGAGTCAAATTCCAATGACAGAGATCCACTAGAGTGATTGTATTGACATAGTTTATATAAAGGCCATCAAGGTACCATTGACTGGAAGCAAATTGGTTATAATTCACTTGAGAATGTTGTGGAGCCTGCATTCATTGTCTTCTGAAGTCAACTTATAAAATCAAACCAGCATCCTCATGGACATATTTAATAATGCATTCGAGCAGGCATTTTGCCAAATCCCTTTGAAACAGTATTAAATAGAAAGATGTTTTAAACATTCATTTTGATGAATGGCACGTAGGTAATGACCTTGTTCAATCCACAGAGCTGATACACAATGAAGGCATTGACTAACAGAGAATTTATTACACTGAGATGGAATTCATTTTTGGTACATTGGATATTTATCTATCTGTGTGTTCTTTATGTCAATTTTAGGGGAATTTTTCTCTAATTATGAAATTAATACATGTTCTTTGTAGAAAATTAGGAAAATATAGAAAAAAGATAAGGGAGAAATAATAAAAAAATCAGCTCTGAAAAATAACCACTACTTGTTTTCATATAAATCCTTTTAGATAAAATATACAGATATATATTTATGTTTTATATTTTATATTGGCTTTTATATTTAATTTTATTAAAAATTTTTGTATTTATTACTATCAAATTAAAATGAAACAGTATATGCTATTGTAAAATTTAAAATAAGAAAGGTAATTGTTAGAATGACTGTTTATTAGATAAAATGGAAAAGTTTAAATACTTATTTTACTTTATAAGACTTTTTAAAAAATAAGTTATTATCAAAAAAAGAATACTTTTAAATATAATGCACTTAATGGAAGTATTAGTTGTATTATACAACATAATTTTTTAACTCTATATTTGAGCATTTATATATTTTCCTTTTTGGGGGAGAATGTTATTATGAGTATTTCTTTGATGAACATTTGTGTATTTAAATCTTATTAGTTCCTTTTTAATTATATAAAGTTAAACATACCAGAATATGATTATACTCTGTGTCAAATTCCTAGGAACATTCATTTGGATAAAAGGGTGGGAGAACTGTTAAACACTCTTGTCGTATAGGGTCAGATTGTTCTCTATATTTGATCCAATTTTTTGGATCATATTATCAATTTAGGAGAGTCTGTTTATGCTCCTTTATCAATTCTATGGGTTTTAGTAATACATCATTTAAAACCCATGTATTCACATGAGAGAAAGATATTGCTAATGATATGAAAATGCATAAATCTTATTTTAATAAGTTTTACATTCCCAAAGAAGTATTTGTATTTATAATTTATAGGGAGTTGTGGTAGTTCCTTCTTTCCTTTCTAGTGTCATCCTTTGACTCTTCTTTTTAATATCCTCTACTCCTCATGCTAACTGCTTTCCAGGGATTGAATATACCATAATTTTTGTTATCTCTGGATCTTTGAGGATTTCCCTGTTCTTCTGGCCCATTTTTCCCCTGCCCCCTCCTTGGCCCCATTTCATCCTACTCATTATCTGAGGCATCTTCTCTGTCCTCCCTGCGGTGGGCGAGGCACCTCTTAAACACTGGGTGATAACTCTAATATAGTATTCTCTCCATCTATCAGAAATTAAACACCTGTCCAATTGATTATGGTCTTTGTTAGATGGTGAAATATGCAAGGACACAGAATCTTATCTGAATATCATAAAAAAGTACTGAGCATGAACGAGGCTCTCTATATTTGCTGAGTTCCTCGTACATTATGTAATTTTTTTTAAGTCACCATGTGTACTAGGTGTTTAATCTAACACTCAAGAATATCTGTAATTCATTTCAAGAATAGTTCTTGAAATTTGTGTAGCCTATGGCTAGATTTCCAATAAGCTTAAATAAATTTAGCATGTTTTCTGTACTGTGTTTGCTTTAGAGCAAGAGTCTTTAGCAGGGCATAAAAATAAACATTACTTAGTCTAACTAATAAAGCATGGTTAGAGAAAAATTTAAATATATGTATATTAATATTTTATCATTCTTGTCACTTTATTTTTTAAAAAATTTTTAAAGGTTTTATTTATTTATTAAAAAGAGAGCAAGAGGGCATGAGCGGGTGGAGGAGCAGAGGGAGAGAGAGAAGTAGACCCCCCACTGAACAGGAAGCTTGAGTCCCAGACTCCAGGATCATGACCCCAGCCAAAGGCAGATGCTAACAGACTGAGCCATCCAGGTACCCCTTGCCAATCACTCTTAAGATGACCATTGAAGCATATTAAAACTGTTCTTGTAATTGGATTATCTCAGTGACCATCAACAGGACTTCAGTTGTACTGACATGAAAACTGGTCCACAAAAAGTTGTCACAGAAAAATGCAAGATGTAGAAAAACATATACAACTAGATTTGTTATGCTTAAAATTGTTAGAAAGCATATGACAAAAGTATTAAGTGTTTATCTCTGGGAAAGTTGATAAATGGAGCATGTGCATTTTTTATAACCAATATTAGTTTTGTTATGAATAAGTAAGCAGCTTGAGCTTATACTCTCTTTGTTAGAACACAATGATCTACAGTATATTCATATTGGGGTTTGTGACTAGTAAAAATTATTTACAGATTTAATTTGCTCATTTGAAGAGAATTGTGAATAAATATAAAGATTTCAAGGGTAGGGAACACTACAGCTAAATTATTCACAACATGTAAAACATAATATCTGGGTGAAAAAGTAAAAGAGCTAAGATTATTTATTTAAAAGTAGGACACATGGGAATGTTTTCACAATAATTATTTAGTGACTGAATACTATGCACAAGCCCGTAAGAGGATAGTAATGAACAGAAATCTCAGATTCATGGAAATCTGGAAAAGATACATGCAGTTAGGTGTCAGGAAGGCAGACCTGTGGATACAACCCAGGGACAGTAGTTGGTCTACATGTGAGCAGATATTTTGAACATGGAACACATGTGGCAGCAAAGGTGTGGACAATCAGAAGTGACAGGCTGTGGTACTGGGTAGATTCCTGGAAGCCCATCTGTGGCAGCATTAACCTTTTGGTTGCTGGAGAGAGGTGAGCTAGGGTCACACAGGGACAGGTCTGGGGGTTGCTCAGTGAGCCATCGGGTTAAATCCGTATAACAATCCTATTGTTCAGGCTTACTGTTATTATTTTTTCACATTCTAGAAATTGGCATTGGATAGTCTGCTCACAAAATATGTGTTAAATTAAGACACTACATATGTGTTCAATGAAAGCACCTGTGGATTGCAATGGCTTAAATTGTGGTTTTCTCTTCAGGTGTCTCTGCCACTCTAACTCCCAGTCACGTAATTATCTTTGTAACTACTCTTCAGACTGCTTTTACCCCAAATAAAATGGCCAACTTGGATGTCATTCATTTTAGCTACTTTGACAGTTTCTAGAAGTTGTTATTTCTTTACATAATAAAGTACCAATAATAACTTGACAAACACAGTGAGTTTAGAGATGGCCTTAGGATAGAAATAAGTTTTGCTATTATAACTTCTAAGAACAGCTAAAATGTTTTAAACTACCAAATATATATATATATATATATATATACACACACACACACACACACACACATTACATATAATATATACTATAAAATAGAAAACAAAATATTAATATATTATAATATATAATATTAATTTATTACATCATATTATGACTATATTTTTTGCTTATGTAATTATATATTAATATTATATATATTTTATATGATTAACAATGTATTTATTTGTAAACTATAGTTCATGGTGGACCCTTCACAATAACATCTTAGTTTTTCTCTAGCATTTCACAAGATAGCATACAATATTTCATTTACTTATTGCAATAATCTTTTAAGGGAGACCATTCATATTTTATAAATAAGGAAACTGAGGCTCAGAGAAATCAAACTATTTACTTTAATGGGCACAACTCAGAAGACACATAATTAGAGCCAAAATTCTATGACTTTTTCTATACATCTAATGTTCTTTTTTTTTTTTTTAAGATTTTATTTATTTATTTGACAGAGATCACAAGTAGGCAGAGAGGCAGGCAGAGAGAGAGAAGGGGAAGCAGGCTCCCCGCCGAGCAGAGAGCCCAACGTGGGGCTCGATCCCAGGACCCTGGGACCATGACCTGAGCCGAAGGCAGAGGCTTCAACCCACTGAGCCACCCAGGCACCCCTATACATCTAATGTTCTTTCTACCACATTCCACTCTCTTATGAATTTGCAGCTTTTTTTTTTTTAAGAGTTTAGTATTGACTACAAATAACAGTTATAGTTATCTTGGCTTTAAAAGAAGATGTTTTAAAGGCTTTTATAAATTTTTAATAGACTAAAAGCCTTTGCCTTTCAGGATGTAATAAAAATTCTCAATTACATAAATGTTGATTAGTTGGTTTTATAATATTGAGTAATAGTCTCCATTGAGAAAAGTGTATTAATGCATTCTAATTCCCTTTTTTCACTTCCCATTTTCATTAAAAAGCCTGAAATATGTGAAGTGCTATGAATTCCTCTATGTATTTGATAGTCCTTTGGGGTTTGTGCTATGTGTCCAAGGACTGCCACCACCCTCCAAACTACAGAAGCAGATGCCTTATGAATTATAGATCTTTGCATAACAGAAGCCAATGGCCTCAAATCCATTCAGATTTTAATAATTCAGAACTAATTTAGTATAATTAGAGTGGGACAGATCCACCGTACAAGGCAAAATAAGAAAAAGGTAGACAAACAGTTAATTGGATGAATTCAGGAATATTTCAAGATTGAAATTAGCATCTACCGATTCCATTTAACAATGTAAACACTGTATGTACAAGGGAAAAATCATGTGCAGATGACAAGGATTTGTCTATTTTCTTTCCATTAACAGTAAAATATAGTCTCTTTTGCAACCCAAGAATCATATGTTGTATATCTATGGAATATAAAATATCTATTAGAATATAAAATATCTTGCACTATTATGATGGTTAATTTTGTGTGTTAACTTGACTGGGCCAAGGAAAGCCCAAAGAGGTGGCTAAACATTTTCGGGGGGTCTTTCCAGGAGAGGTTAGCATTTATATACATGGGCTGAGTAGAGCAGACATCCACCACCCTCCCCACCCTCCCACCCTCCAGCATGAGTGGGCATCACCAGGTTAACTGAAGGCAGACTAGAACAACAAGGGAGAGGAAAGTTGGATTTGCTCTCTGCCTGACGGACTGAACTGAGACATAGATCTTCTGCCTGCAGCACTCCTGGTTCTCCGGTTTTTCACTAGGACTAGACTCTACATGATCCACAATCAGCTCTCCCAGCTTCTGGGCTCCCAAACTACACCACTGGCTCTCCTGGGTCTGCAGCTCGCAGATGGTAGATTGTGAGATCTCTCAACCTCCACCATCGGGTGAGCCAATGCCCTACATTAAATCTCTTTCTACATATATATTATACTATATATACATATATATAGCATAATACTATACTTCTAAATTATATATCTAGAAAGAGAATTCATGTAAGTGATTGTAATTATGTATGTAATATATAATTATAATAATGTTTATATATTACGATATATGTCTAGAAAGAGATTTAAGATTTTCAGGTATTTAATATAGTGTTAACTAGCATATAATATATTTTATATATATCTTGTTGGTTATGTTTCTTTAAGAAATCTGCCTAACACAACCATAAACATCCTTATTTGCTGGCTGTGCTGGACTAAATAATAACCTCTCCAGAAATGTCCACATTTTAATCCCAGAAACCTATGAGTGACCTCATATGGCAAAAGGGACTTTGCTGATATAATGAAGTTAAGGATCTCCATATGGAGAGATGATCTTAGTGGGCTCTAAATGTAATCATGGAGTCTTTACAAGAGAGAAGGACAGGGGGATTTGATTACCAAAGAGGAAAGTAACAAAGATGCCAGAAGCAAGATACTACCTACTGCCTATGAAGATGGAGGACGGACCAGCTGGCAAAGAATGTAGGTGGTTTTTAGAAATGGGAAAAGGCAAGGAAATGGATTTACCCCTAGAGCCCCTAGAAGGAGCCAACCCTGCTGACACTTTGCCTTCAGTCCAGTGAGACTGATTTTGAACTTGACTTGAAAAACGGTAAGATAATGTATTTATAGTGTTTCAAGCTACTAAATTTGTGGCAATTTCTTACAGCAGCAGTAGAAAACTCACTCAGTTCTGGAACCTGTTCTGGATTTTTTTCTCTCCTGATAAAATCCCTATACTCTCTATTAGACATTGCGCATGGTACATTTGCTTCTGGATATTTCACTCTCATAATTCCAGGGAAGGCATATGGAGGGGGCCAGGCATAGGTCCAGGGCTTGAAGAAAGTCTCACTCAAAGCTTCTGGAAAGGTTACAGGGGAAAGCAACCAGGGATCTGTGGGTCTGGATGGGCTCTCAGCAAGCCTGTCTGTGGGAACTAGACCTGGTATCTCTTTCAGTACAGTGCTCAGCAGCCAATCCTTAGGAGGAAATGATAAGGTCTTGGCACCTAGTCTCCTGCCCACTCACACATTGGTATACACAAGCAGAGGATGCATAACCAAGAGGAGAAGCCACTTTCCCTGCAAAGCACAATAAATGACTGGAATCATGAAATCAAAGGAGACAAACATTGGGAATGATGGAGCCCAGGAAAATTGCCCAGGGAAAGAATTTGACATAATTTAAGAGTGAGTTCTTTTGGTACAATTTTAAGAGACAGGAAGTAAAAGCAAAGCAAAACAAAACAAAACAAGACAAAAACAGGTGAAGTTGGTATAACATCTGAGGGGTTTGGGAACCTGTGCTTTATTGGCCCTGTGCAGCCTTAGCTTTTCACCAGTCAGAAATGACGAGGGAATGGTTACCATCTGCCAGCTACTCTCTTGGCAGACAGGCTGGCCACAGAGAGGTTCAACCATACGAGGGTGGGTGTATCAGCCCTCACTTTCTTTTTGGTGGCTTAAGACTTGGTAAGTTGCTTCAGAAACCAATAAATCTAAACCGCAAGCTCTGAGTCTACCTTTCTGTGTCATCATCTGTTTAGCCCCGGGCACTCTGATCTTTGCCTGACTCACCAGCTGCTTTGCCTTGCTTCCCTTTGAGTCATCATCTACTTGAGAGGCTTTTGAAGTGACTCTACTGTGTTCCAATGATTTACAGAGATGTCAGGACTCAGGGTTTTTACCTTTGACTCACAGCTCTCTTTTTTCTCCTTTGAAAATGGGCTGGGAATAGATTGTACTGAGGTAGTACTCAATCATTACTCATTTTTGACTCTCCTAAGAATTGTGGCCGGTCAGCTCACAAAGCTGTAGGAGACCTTCTGTCTTAGAAGGATCCTCAACCATGTATTCAGAGAAAACTCACAGAGCCAGACCTGTGCATCTCCTACACCTGTCGAAGTGTTTGAGTCGTAAATAGCTGAGTTATTTTTCCAAGAAGATTCTCAGCCCAATGGGTATCGACTTCAATAGGGCTCAGTCTGCTATCAGGGTATCGAATGTGACCAGAAATGGACACAGAGGGAACACAGTCTACACTCAAGCTCGATTTCTATTACACAAGTAGGAAGGACAAAGCAGCAAAGGATTTCAAGCACAGTGCCCTCAGTGAAGATTGCGTGTAGTCTATGATCGGGGCAGCATAGGGCACGGGGCACTGTGGAACACCGGGACAAGGGCTTTGAAGTACAAGGTCAGCACTTCCATTTGATCTGTGCTCTGTGAGACATCACCTAATACTCTGTTCTTTCATTCCATGCCCTGATTTTTGGCTCTCTCTAGATCTGATCACCATCTCCTGCTTCTCGGCCGAGACAAGAAGCAGGCAGGTAAGAGGAAGCAGGGGCCAAAGGAGAATGTTGGCATAAGGATGAGATTGATCTCTGGGGAAAAAAATGTCTTTTTTCTTAATTAAGATGCAGATAATTCAAGTTGAACACATTATGGAGATTGCAAGGACCCAAGTGGATATACCAGACGTTCCCAAATTGTAGATCTCAGGTCTCTGCGTATTTGGAATTAGTGTCAATGATCATTAGCTATGAGCCAAGAACATTGTCATTGTTTATAGATTGAATAAATAATATATGTCAATTACTTGTGCTACTACTTTTCACAGATAACAGAATATAAATTCATTTTTAAACACTAATAAATTCATATGAACTTAGTACTTTACTATTTGTCATTTGTTCCTCAATATACCATAGTAAAAGTGGTAGTACCATCCTGTGGACATCTGAAAAATAAAGAGGATTTTTTTTTTCTTTTTCCCCTTTGAATTCTGGAAAAATAGGAGTAGACAAGTTCTGACACCTTAAAAGAGTTAAATGTTTTGTGGGACAAATGGAACCATACTTTTTCAAGTACATAGAGATATTCTGTCTACACAATATAAATCTGTCCTTGGGTGAACCTTGTTCATTCATGAAAATGTGCATTTGGGAATTAAACCATTTCTTTCTTTCAAAACCAGTTGCTCATCATCAGATGTGCCTTTTAAAATTAAAACATAAACATCTTTTCTTCTTAGAAAATAGCAGATATTAAATATATATAAGTAGACAAGAAAAAGGGGGAAAACTCTCATAATTCCACCACCCAAAATATTTACTATTCATATCTACATATATATCCTTCTAGAACTTTTAAAATATACATGCTTGTATATGTTATTCAAACCAAAATATCTTTTTCTAGGTTGTATTTACAGCCTGTTGTCTTTTTTCTTTCATTTAATAACTTAGGATCAATTAGCCTTTTCCATGAGAAGACGTATTGCTAAAATTTAGAATTCCCTACTAAATAGTTTTCAAAGAAATCTGTGACTGAGGTAAATCCAGGTTTCTAGAGAGCAGAAGGGAATTCTTATGTCTCCCTTTGAAATCATGCCTGGAAGGTATGACAAGTTAATGTGACTGCAAGGAATTTTTTCCAACCCAGCTTCCTCCCAACTAAATAATTATAATTTCTTTCCTTATGCCACATGTTCTTTTGTGCTTTTTATTCTTTGTCTGTGATTAAAACCTCTTTAGTTAGGAGCTAGAGAATTCACTCTAATTTAGGATTCATATAAAAATCACTGGCCTGGTCTAAACAATTCTAATCTTTCACTGCTTGTAGCCCTGTATCAGGATGCTTTAAGCAATACATAGATTCTTATTTCTAGAAATAAAAGGTTCTTTAAAAGCCTATTAAAAGGGCCCTCAGGAGAACATAGATATCAAATAGCACTCTAGTATTACACTGATTTTAGTTTAAATGAGATAGAGCCACGTTTCCTTTAGTAAAAATACAAGCTTTCAAATGACAGACCTATAATATTTCCATGAGCTATCACCCCAGGAAGGGCAAACTATATTTTCATAGGATACGTTTTAGATTGAAAGAATAATGAAATGGACTCAGAAGAAAACTAAAAAAAAAATTAAGAATATGAAAATAATATCTATGGAGCAACTGACAGGATTGTATTTGTTGCCTCTGTTGAAAAGACTATTAGTGATTACAAAGACTATTTACAATGGCAAATATGTTCTAATGTTGACTTTTGACCAGCCATCAACCAATGTGATGGACAAAACAAGTGCCAGAAGCTTTAATATAAAGACTTAGGTAATATCTCTCTAAAAGGGTTAAAAAAAAAAAAAAACAAGGTCATTTATTAGAATGACAGTGAATGTGACAGAAAGTCTATTGGACCCCCTGGATATCACAGATCTGAGTTCTATTTGGGCTCTGCCACTGATTCACCATGCAATCCCTTAGATATCCTATTACCTCCCTGGATGAGAGTTTACTTATCTCTAAAGTGAGATGATGGAACTCAGGGATCGCCAATATTCCATCAGCCCTGACATGCTCTGATCAGGGAAATATCATTCTTACCAGTGTCGCTGACACTGTCAGCTGCTTCCTCCAAGATCCACCTTTCTCCTTCTCCTTAGAAACAAATCCCGATACTTTTAGCAGGGCATAATTTTTCCTGGAATAAAAGAGGACATTTCTCAGTTTTCTTGTAGCAGAGTGTGGTCATGGAACTAAGATCATGTTATGGAACTAAGATCGTGGAACTAGGTCAAGGTCATGGAAATAAACAAGTAGAAGCAAATGAGTTGCATAGGACTTTGGGAAGGGAGCTTAAATGGAGCCCACGCCAGCTTTTTCTCCTTAGGTCCAAGACTCAGATGTGGTTGCTTAAGCCACAGAAGTCACTGTGGACCATGAGTTGACCTTGAGAATGAAAGTCACCGCCTAGGTGATAGAACAAAGAAAATATCCTCTGTCTCCCTAGTGATACAACCTAGTCACCACAGATGTCCTGGAGGCTATTCTGTGCTGCTTTTTCATGAGAGAGAAGTTTGCATCTCTCTTCTTTAGGCAATGACATTTTTTTTTTTTCCTGTTCAAGGCAGTTATATTGAATTCTAACTGATGCAGTCAATAAAATGTGATTACTCGTTGTTGTAAAATAACTTCAACTACCAATTATTTTGTACTTAGTATCTGCCAGACATAGTGCTAAGTGTTTTACGGACACTTTCTGATTTGACTTGCACAATAAGAATACTTATGAATTAGGTATTATTACCTATAATTTACAGAAGGGGAAATGGCAACTTAGAAAGATTAAACAGCTTCAGGGTCATGTAGCTTATGTGACAAAGCCTAGATTCTACAACAGGTTGGGATGACTCCAAAACTTATTCTCTCAATCAATATCATCAGTTTAATGCAGTCATTATTCCTTGAGGGTAAAAGATACACAAAGAGCACAATGTTAGCCAGTGTTTCTAGAAAGCCTTATAGAATCATCAAGAAACTGGGGTGCCCAGCTGGCTCAGTTAGAGGAGTGTGCAATTCTTGATCTCAGGGTTGTGAGTTTGAGCCTCATGTTGGGTGCAGAGATTACTTAAAATAAATAAGTGAAAAAATAAAAAAAAAGAAAAGAAAAAAGAAAGAATTGTCAAGGCAAAGACAACATTAAATGCAGTCTATTCCCTGAACAAAATGAGGAGACAAAGGTCCATCAGGGCCTCTATAACATGGATAATGATAACTATCCCCAAACCTTACCTACCTCAGTCATCAAACATTTTGCCTTTATAAGAGATTTTTTTTTAAAGACTTTATTTATTTATTTGACAGACAGAGATCACAAGCACGTGGAGAGGCAGGCATAGAGAGGAGGAAGCAGGCTCCCCGAGGAGCAGAGAGCCCGATGTGGGGCTTGATCCCAGGACCCTGGGATCATGACCCGAGCTAAAGGCAGAAGCTTTAAACCACTGAGCCACCCAGGCGTCCGCCTTTATTAGAGATTTTAAAAGTAAAAATAATAGCATCTAATACTAAAGATTGTGTTGTTATCAAATATGACGATATATGAAAAGTGCATAGTAGAAGACCAGCTTCAAAGTGTGTGCTCAAGAAATGGTCCCTGACGGCATTATTATTTAAAAAATCCATAGGGATGTTGTGAAAATTGGGGGGGGGGGTGTCAGAAATATCAGGCTCAACCACAACCTGTGTGACTGGATAACTATGTGAATACTGAGCAGTCATTTAGCTTTTTACCATTGAATGTTCTAAGGAATGGATGACTTATCTTAACAGAATTCTAACTGGAGACCGTGTCTTTCAAGGGTCCTTCCCAATGACTGACACGGTTTAGAATCCCAGCGAGTGGAAGTATTAATATTCTTACTGTTCTCACAGGATTCAAATAAACTTACTTGCCAAAAAAGTTATTTCCTCGGTCTACCAATCCTCCCGCAGAAGAGAGTGTCTGCGGCGGCGGGGGCTGAGCTCCAGCAGTAGGGGCTGTGGCAGGCAGCCCGCCGGCCCGTTCTGCCGGTCCTGCCAGATTGCTCTGCAATTTAGGTTTGTCTCCTCCAATTTCTGATTCTGTCCATGTCTTGGTTTCCTCTCTGTCTTTGTCCAGTAGCCAATGCCCTGTCAACCTCAGTGGGGCAAAAGGAGGGCTTTGCCAGGCTCACGGGAAACGCAGAGCCTGACTGAGATGGGCGAGGGGTGGCAGGCTGGCCCTGGCTGCGCACAGGGCGTGCTCCACGTGAGAACACTGTCCTCTGAGAACACGGTCCTCTATCTCTGTTACTCATTCTCTTGGCAAATTTTCACTTTCTGGAAAAACGTTTTCTGTAGATACCAACTAATATGATAGGACAGATGGAAAACAAGGGTTTTCTGACCTAAATATAAAGTCTTTAATTCATTTTGACACTAACAGTTTATTTAGAACTCTGTTCGAAAGTAGCACCCCCTCCCCAAGATTGCCCAATCTTCCCAAAACGTCGCGCAAAGTTCCAAACTAGTAAAAAACGTTTCCCTGTCTCTCCCTATTCCCTTCCCCTCCATGTCAGGTTTTATCTGAGGTTAAAATATCCATAGGCCACTTTTCCATTGTAAAATTCCCAAATTTGTCCCCACCCTTGATGGAAACGGGTGACTCTAAACTCCTGCTTCCGGGCTGCTAGGGATGAAGGAAGGCTCTGGAAGCCCAGGGACAGGTGCTCGTTGTTTCTATGTCAGAGCTCTGCTCCCTCAACGTGCTGCCCCAGGAAGGCATGCTTTTCCTGTGTGCGCAGGAGCTGCGGAGGTCTGAGCAATCTACAAGAGACCATCTGAAATAATTTTCCCAGGTAGCAGAATAAGCACTTAGCCAGACATTGCACTGCTTTTCAAAGAGGGGAGTCCTTTCTTGTTTCCTAACGGCCATTTGAAAACACCAAACAAAAATTAAGCTGTCGATGCATGTAACAAAGCCTAAGCAAGGAGTAAGTCCTTTCAAAAAGATAGCAGTTTTTTGGAAGTGGGCGTTGGCTCTGCGTGGGTGCGTCTTTAAATTGTGGTTTGAAATCAATGTCAATTTTCTTTGATAATAAAAAAGGCTGATATTACTACAACAGGCAAAAAGGGCAGAGCATTTGGTGGTTGAATTATGCTTCCGTTCTTTTTTGTAATTGTGTTCTTTGAAGGGAAATGCCAAGTTCTGTTGAGGTTTTTTGTCGAAAAGAATTTCCAAAGACCTACCTTGCTTGACTAGTTCTCCCTCTTTTCTGTTCACAGTACCCTAGAATGACCCTCCTGCCCCTGCAAGGATGAAACCCTAGTGGTGTTTGCTTCTTGCGAGGTCATTGCATATTTTCTTTAGCTTAAGGTGGTGACGCTTTTTTAAAATCATCAGTTAATTAACCAATCTGTGAAAAGAATATTTTTATCTCTGTTCACTGGATTTTCTCTAGGAAAAAAAAAATGCTTGGTGATGGAACTCATGAAAACCAATATTTATCTCTGGCTTCCTCTGCTCTAAAATGTTGCGTTACTTTTAAAACAGTAAAAGAATTCTAAGCCAGTTTATATCTTGACTTCTCTTAGAACATCTTAAGACTGGTCTGGGCATGTAGTTTCTATGCCCATGCAAAATGCATGAGTGCCAAGCCCTAACACCAATGCCCAGATGCCTGTCTTTCCATGGCACCTTTTGTCCAGCACACTAGGCGGAAGACGCAGCTCCTGGGATTCTTGAAGCCAATGGCAGCCTTGCTTTCTCTTTGCTCTTGGGCATAAGTTGGTTGCAGTCCTAGTCATCTTTACTGGGGGAGGACTCCCCTGAGGACCCCTTAGGACCACATTCCCAGATTTCCCCATTTCCTGGCCCCTTCTTTCCCATCCACCTGTGTGCTGTGGACTGGCTGAGGTCTCCCATTCCAGGCATGCTCCTTTTCTTCTTTTAAAGATACCAATGTTGATGATTTACAAGGAAGTGAAATGGCTAATACATATGCTAATACCTTTTAAGTGAGATGGCAAATATGGGAGAGATAAGGGTTAAATATTTACTTTAGACAAAACTTGACTTCGGAATTTTCATACATTTATTTATATGTTAGTTCTTGTGTACATGGGTCAAGGTAAGGGAGAGGAAGGGGGGTGGTGGCAGAGGACGGAGTGAGTGTTTACTGCAGAGAGCTGCTTTCTGAGCTCCAAGGCTCTGGGTCTGGGTGGAGCTGGGCAGAAAGCTAGCTCCACACTCAAGCAGACCTACTCTCCACCTATCCCCCCTCCCCCTTGTCTGCTCTTGACTTTAAGCATTTTCTCTCACTGCCAGTGGGCATTTAGTACACTGGCTCATTTTCCATGCCCCCCCTTCATTTTTAATTTTTTTTTTAAATCACAAACTGGAGTGAGGGGAAATAGTCATTTTGGGAAGTTAATCCTCTTCATAAGGTCGGTTTGTGCCTATTACCCAACTGAGAAGACAACAATTTGAGCAAATGATCACACTTAATTAGAAAAAGAAAGAATGAGGCTTAGCTCATAATGATGATGGGCAATTTGAGTAACTAAAATTATTTTAGAAAAGCATTGATATCTTTTAAATTAAAATAATGTTCATAACAGCAATGGCCACAGTTGCCAAACTGTGGAAAGAACTAAGATGCCCTTCAACAGGTGAATGGATAAGGAAGATGTGGTCCGTATATACTGTGGAGTATTATGCCTCCATGAGAAAGGATGAATACCCAACTTTTGTATCAACATGGATGGGACTGGAAGAGATTATGCTGAGTGAAATAAGTCAAGCAGAGAGAGTCAATTATCATATGGTTTCACTTACTTGTGGAGCATAAGGAATAACACGGAGGACATGGGAAGATGGAGAGGAGAAGGGACTTAGGGGAAATTGGAGGGGGAGACGAACCATGAGAGACTGTGGACTCTGAGGAACTAACTGAAGGTTTTGGAGGGGGGGGGCTGGGAGGTTGGGTGAGCCTGGTGGTGGGTATTATGGAGGGCACGTATTGCATGGAGCACTGGGCGTGGTGCATAAACAGTGAATTCTGGAACACTGAAAATAAATTAAAAAAATAAATAAAAATTTAAAAAAATTCAGATATATAAACTTCAAAAAAATATGCTCAGAAGCTAATATATATTTTATATACATTCAAATAACTTTTTGTTATTTGGTCCTTCTCATTTTAAACCATTTGTGAGTTGACCTTCCCATTTATGCTAGAGGATGTTCTATATCTCAGAATAATAATTGAGAATGCCCGCATAAATACTTTAAATTTATGAGACTCTCTCTCACTAGCTAAACTATAATTCCTTTAGTGTAACAGTTGAAGAAATGCACTGTAGAATTCTAGAGAAAACAGTTCTTGGCTTTAACTTCTTTATGTTCAGCAGTCTTGTTATTGACAAAATTCCCCAAATTAAAATGCAAAACTCAGCTTCTTGGCTGGGCTCACTTACTTAACCTTAATAAAATATAAGGGTCTGTTTCATTAATCAGAAACATACCAGACACAGTGCATGAATTTTATCTTCCACTTTGTCCTTTGTATTTCAGAATGATGATGATAATAATAATAATAAAAATCCTTGGATTTGGCAGCCAGACAATCATGTTCCCTTTGTTTCTATCATGTTCCTATGTAAAGTGAATTTCTCAGACAGACTAAATGCCTTTAGGGGCAAAAATTCCAATGATCCTCTCCTCTGGAAATCTTTAAAAATAGAATAAACTTTCATGTGTCTGGGTGTGGTTTGAGCACAGTCTGTCTTTGGCTGAGGGATGGTTTAGTTGACCTACTGATGTTGCTTTAAGCTGCATGATCACTTAGGGGGAGAATTTTCCTTTAATCCTGCCAGATTTAATTTATCCCAACAATGCTTGTGCCTGTGGAGGTAGTAAAACAAAAAGAGGGTGCAATCTTCTTTTCCATTGTAAAGTAATACAACAGTTTTTCAAATTTGAGAAAGTAAGATTAAATCAAGAAAATGTCTGATTTTTTACCCCTTCTTAAACTTCTCCTGAAAGATATGAAATTTGAGAGATAGCAGGCTACTTAAGACAATATGTTTTCAAACAACGGGACCAAATCAGCAAAATGGAACCATATGCTCCATGAAGACCACCTTCACGTTCCTCGTATGAACCTGAAGCTGGGAGTCTGGACAGAGGTGGGGGGCACTGACCATGCCAAGGTGTGCGATGGGCGCTGACAAAAACAGGAGTGGGAGAGGGCTGGGGAAAGTGGTTTCACAGATATGGTTACCACCTGTGTCAGCTCAGACCCTTGTAATGCACGCTTTGCCTGTGTGGCTGCGGAAGTCTGAGCAATTCACAACAGACCATCTGACCTCCCAGACATGGTGTGGACAGCCACAAATTCCCAAGCTGTCCAACTGCCCCCCACCCTCCCACCTGGAGTAATTTTATAATGAAAGTTTCCACTTTTCTCAGAGAGTCTGAAAGAAAAAAAAAATAGTGCTATCATGTCAGTTCATTGATCATTAATACACACATGTACACACACACATGCAGAGTCAGACACACATGGGTCAGTTTTTTAAAACTGTACTTTTATCTATAGTCAAATTCTAAGGCACATTTATTCAGGTGTTTACCAAGTCCTTTTATTTGTCTTTCAAGACAGAATCCAAAGTTTATTTTAACAGTCAAGCTTTCAGGAGGTATTTATTTACCTGTAAATACACCCACTGTATCCGGGCAAATCAGTGTTTTTTTTTTAGTGAATTTATAAACTGTGTAATCATCAGTACAGCCCAGCTTTAAAATGTTTCCATCACCTCAAGAAGTTCCCCATGTCCATTTGGAGACAATCCTCTCTCCTGTCCCCAGCCCCAGGCAAGCACTGACTGCTTTCTGGTCCAGAGATATGCTTGTTCTAAAAATTTTACACAAATCAAAGAATACAATAGGAGGTCTTTTTTGAATGCTTCTTTCACTTAGCACGTTTCTGACATTCACCTTTGTTGAAGTATGTTGGTTCATGCCTTTTTATGGCTCAACAGTACCCTAATGTATAGATAGACATTTTTTTTTTTTTTATCAGTTCACTAGTTAATAGACATTTGGGTTTCCAATCTTTGGCTACCATGAATACACGCTGTGAACATTCAGGTACAAGTTTTTATGCAAATGTAAGTTTTCATTGTTCTTGGGTAGAGAGCCAAGGGTAGAATTTTTATGCCATATGCTAAGTTTATATTTAACTTTTTTTAAAGAAACATAGTCTTCCAAAGTGATTGCATCATTTTACATCCCCTTCAGCAATGTGCAAAGGTTCCAGGTCTTTCCTGTCAAGGCTTTCTGTTGCCTGGATTTTGATTCCAGCCATCCTAGAGGGTGTGTAGTTGTGTATCATCGTGATTTTGATTTGCGTTTACCTAATGATTAATGACCTTGAGCATCTTTCCAAGTGCTTACTGGACATTTGTATATCTTCTTTGGACAAATGCCTATTCATATCCTTTATCCAGTTTTAAATTAGGTTGAATGTTTTTTTATTACTGAGTTGTAGATGCTATCAACTGAAAGAAAGCCAACCTCAACGTAGGTTAGTAAATGCTTTACTCATTATCCTACTGAGGCTGGTAGCCCAGGAGAGAGTCTTTCACGTTGCTTTCACGTATAGATTATAGATGTAAGCAGGGGAAGGGGTATATACGCTTGTAAGCAGTTCTCCAAATATTTGCATGTCAAAAGGTACTTTTTGTTTGGTTGTAAAAATTAAGGTTTACTGATTTCCTCATAGACATATGAAAGACCTTTAGGTCATCTTAATAACTTATGTTTCTATCATAACTGATTGTTCAAAAATATTATTTGCATGCTTTCACTTAACTGATTTTCCAGTTCTTCCTGGTTTTTATTTTTAAGTTTTTATTTTAATTCCAGTTAGTTAACATACAGTGTTATGTTAGTTTCAGGTGTATAATATAGGAATTTAACAATTCCATACATTACCTGGTGCTCATCACACAAGTGCATGCCTTAATCCCCATCTCCTATTTCATCCATCCCCCCACTCTCTCCCCTCTGGTAACCATCAGTTTGTTCTCTGTGGTTAAGAGTCTGTTTCTCGGTTTACCTCTCTCTCATTTATTGGCCTTTGCTCATTTTTTTAAAATGTAGTTTTTTAAAAAGGATCTTATTTATTTGACAGAGAGAGCAAGAAAGCACAAGCAGGGAGAGTGGCAGAGGGAGAGGGAGAAGCAGGTTCCCCATTGAGCCAAGAGCCCAATGTGGGGCTTGATCCCAGGAACCTGGAATCACGACCCGAGCCAAAGGCAGATGCTTAGCCAGACACCCAGGCGCCCCTTGTTTTGTTTCGGAAATTCCACATATGAGTGAAATCATATGGTATCTGTCTTTCTCTGACTTATTTTGCTTAGCATAATACTGTCTAGCTCTATTCATGTCCTTGCAAATGGGAAGATTTCATTTTTTTTTCCCTCTGATGAACATTCTAGCAAGTCTGCATATAGAATTGATATATAAGTCTAAAAAGAAAAGTATTCAAGATTCAAGATTCCTAGATAGAAGAAGTAATAAAACCAAAGATTAAGATGTTTTAGTCTACTAGGAAGAGGCTTATGCATTTGTACTTTAAAAAAAAATTAAAATTCAATTAATTAACATATAGAATTGATATATAAGTCTAAAAAGAAAAGTATTCAAGATTCAAGATTCCTAGATAGAAGAAGTAATAAAACCAAAGATTAAGATGTTTTAGTCTACTAGGAAGAGGCTTATGCATTTGTACTTTAAAAAAAAATTAAAATTCAATTAATTAACATATAATCTATTATTGCTTTCAGGAATAAAGTTCAGTGATTCATCAATCTTACATAATATCAATGCTCATTACATCACTTGCCCTCCTTAATGTCCATCACTCAATTACCACATCCTTTCAACCCCAATCCCTCCAGCAACCCTCAGTTTGTTTCCTATGTTTAAGAGACTCCTATGGTTTGTCTACTTCACAGACTTTGTCTTTTATTTTTTCTTCTCTTCCCCTATGATCTTCTGTTTTGTTTCTAAAATTCCACATATGAGTGAGATCATATAATTGTCTTTCTCTGATTGAATTCTTTCACTTAGCATAATACCCTCTACTTCCATCCATTTTGTTGCAAATGGCAAGATTTCATTTTTTTTTTAATTTTTTATTTATTTTCAGCGTAACAGTATTCATTGTTTTTTCACCACACCCAGTGCTCCATGCAATCTGTGCCCTCCCTAATACCCACCACCTGGTTCCCCCACCCTCCCACCCTGCCCCTTCAAAACCCTCAGGTTGTTTTTCAGAGTCCATAGTCTCTCATGGTTCACCTCCCCTTCCAATTTCCCTCAACTCCCTTCTCCTCTCCATCTACCCTTGTCCTCTATATTATTTGTTATGCTCCACCAATAAGTGAAACCATATGATACTTGACTTTCTCTGTTTGACTTATTTCACTCAGCATAATCTCTTCCAGTCCTGTCCATGTTGCTACAAAAGTTGGGTATTCGTCCTTTCTGATGGAGGCATAATACTCCATAGTGTATATGGACCACATCTTCCTTATCCATTCATCCGTTGAAGGGCATCTTGGTTCTTTCCACAGTTTGGCGACCGTGGCCATTGCTGCTATAAACATTGGGGTACAGATGGCCCTTCTTTTCACTACATCTGTATCTTTGGGGTAAATACCCAGCAGTGCAATTGCAGGGTCATAGGGAAGATCTATTTTTAATTTCCTGAGGAATCTCCACACTGTTCTCCAAAGTGGCTGCACCAGTTTGCATTCCCACCAACAGTGTAAGAGGGTTCCCCTTTCTCCACATCCTCTCCAACACACGTTGTTTCCTGTCTTGCTAATTTTGGCCATTCTAACTGGTGTAAGGTGGTATCTCAATGTGGTTTTGATTTGAATCTCCCTGATGGCTAGTGATGATGAACATTTTTTCATGTGTCTGGTAGCCATTTGTATGTCTTCCTTGGAGAAGTGTCTGTTCATATCTTCTGCCCATTTTTTAATATGATTATCTGTTTTGTGTGTGTTGAGTTTGAGGAGTTCTTTATAGATCCTGGATATCAACCTTTTATCTGTACTGTCATTTGCAAATATCTTCTCCCATTCCGTGGGTTGCCTCTTTGTTTTGATGACTGTTTCTTTTGCTGTGCAGAAGCTTTTTATCTTGATGAAGTCCCAGAAGTTCATCTTTGCCTTTGTTTCCTTCGCCTTTGGAGACATATCTTGAAAGAAGTTGCTGTGGCTGATATCAAAGAGGTTACTGCCTATGTTCTCCTCGAGGATTCTGATGGATTCCTGTCTCACGTTGAGGTCTTTTATCCATTTCGAGTTTATCTTTGTGTACGGTGTAAGAGAATGGTCAAGTTTCATTCTTCTACATATAGCTGTCCAGTTTTCCCAGCACCATTTATTGAAGAGACTGTCTTTTTTCCACTGGATATTTTTTCCTGTTTTGTCAAAGATTATTTGACCATAGAGTTGAGGGTCCATATCTGGGCTCTCTACTCTGTTCCACTGGTCCATGTGTCTGTTTTTATGCCAGTACCATGCTGTCTTGGTGATCACAGCTTTGTAGTAAAGCTTGAAATCAGGTAACGTGATGCCACCAGTTTTATTTTTGTTTTTCAACATTTCCTTAGCAATTCGGGGTCTCTTCTGATTCCATACAAATTTTAGTATTATTTGCTCCAGCTCTTTGAAAAATACTGGTGGAATTTTGATTGGAATGGCATTAAAAGTATAGATTGCTCTGGGCAGTATAGACATTTTAACGATGTTTATTCTTCCCATCCAAGAGCATGGAATGGTCTTCCATCTTTTTGTGTCTTCTTCAATTTCTTTTAGGAGTGTTCTGTAGTTCCTCGAGTACAGATCTTTAACCTCTTTGGTTAGGTTTATTCCGAGGTATCTTATGGTTTTTGGTGCTATAGTAAATGGAATCGATTCTCTAATTTGCCTTTCTGTATTTTCATTGTTAGTGTATAAGAAAGCCACTGATTTCTGGACATTGACTTTGTATCCTGCTACATTACTGAATTGCTGTATGAGTTCTAGTAGTTTGGAGGTGGAGTCTTTCGGGTTTTCCATATAAAGAATCATGTCATCTGCGAAGAGAGAGAGTTTGACTTCTTCCTTGCCAATCTGGATACCTTTTATTTCTCTTTGTTGTCTGATTGCTGTTGCTAGGACTTCTAATACTATGTTGAACAAGAGTGGTGAGAGTGGGCATCCTTGTCGTGTTCCTGATCTCAATGGGAAGGCTGCAAGCTTTTTCCCATTGAGGATGATATTTGCTGTGGGTTTTTCATAGATAGATTTGATGAAGTTCAGGAATGTTCCCTCTATCCCTATACTTTGAAGCGTTTTAATCAGGAACGGATGCTGGATTTTGTCAAAAGCTTTTTCTGCATCAATGGAGAGGATCATGTGGTTCTTCTCTCTTCTCTTATTGATTTGTTCTATCACATTGATTGATTTGCGAATGTTGAACCATCCTTGTAACCCAGGGATGAATCCTACCTGGTCATGGTGGATAATCTTTTTAATGTGCTGTTGGATCCTGTTTGCTAGGATCTTGTTGAGAATCTTAGCATCCATATTCATCAGTGATATCGGTCTGAAATTTTCCTTTTTGGTAGGGTCTTTGCCTGGTTTGGGGATCAGGGTAATGCTGGCTTCATAAAAAGAGTCTGGAAGTTTTCCTTCTGCTTCAATTTTTTGAAACAGCTTCAGGAGAATAGGTATTATTTCTTCTTTGAAAGTTTGATAGAATTCCCCAGGGAATCCGTCAGGTCCTGGGCTCTTGTTTTTTGGGAGGTTTTTGATCACTGCTTCAATCTCGTTACTAGATATCGGTCTATTCAGGTTGTCAATTTCTTCCTGGTTCAATTTTGGGAGTTTATAGTTTTCCAGGAATGCATCCATTTCATCTAGGTTGCTTAGCTTATTGGCATATAACTGTTGATAATAACTTCTGATGATTGTTTCTACTTCCTTGGTGTTAGTTGTGATCTCTCCCTTTTCATTCTTAATTTTATTAATTTGGGCTTTCTCTCTTTTCTTTTGGATTAGTGTGGCCAATGGTTTATCGATCTTATTGATTCTTTCAAAAAACCAGCTTCTAGTTTCGTTGATACGTTCTACTGTATCTCTGGTTTCTACCTCGTTGATCTCTGCTCTAATCTTGATTATTTCCCTTCTTACGTGTGGAGTTGGTTTGATTTGTTGTTGATTCTCCAGTTCTTTAAGGTGTAGAGACAGCTGGTGTATTCTGGATTTTTCAATTTTTTTGAGGGAGGCTTGGATGGCTATGAATTTCCCCCTTAGGACCGCCTTTGCTGTATCCCATAGGTTTTGCAGTGAAGTGTCTTCGTTCTCATTGGTTTCCATAAATTGTTTAAGTTCTTCTTTGATCTCCTGGTTGATCCAAGCATTCTTAAGCAAGGTGGTCTTTAGCTTCCAGGTATTTGAGTTCCTTCTGAACTTTTCCTTGTGATTGAGCTCCAGTTTCAAAGCATTGTGATCTGAGAATATGCAGGGAATCATCTCAGTCTTTTGGTATCAGTTGAGCCCTGATTTGTGACCCAGTATGTGGTCTATTCTGGAGAAGGTTCCATGTGCACTTGAGAAGAATGAGTATTCTGTTGTTTTAGGGTGGAATGTTCTGTATATATCTATGAGGTCCATCTGGTCCAATGTATCATTCAATGCTCTTATTTCTTTATTGATTTTCTGCTTCGATGATCTGTCTATTTCTGAGAGAGGTGTGTTAAGATCTCCTACTATTAATGTATTCATATCAATATGACTCTTTATCTTGATTAATAGTTTTCTTATGTAATTGGCTGCTCCCATATTGGGGGCATAGATATTTACAATTGTTAGATCATCTTGGTGGATAGTCCCTTTAAGAATGATGTAGTGTCCTTCTGTATCCCTGACTACCGTCTTTAGTTTAAAATCTAATTTATCTGATATGAGAATCGCTACCCCGGCCTTCTTTTGAGGCCCATTGGCGTGAAAGATGCTTCTCCATCCCTTCACTTTCAGTCTGGGTGTATCTTTAGGTTCAAAATGGGTCTCTTGTAGACAACATATGGATGGGTCCTGTCGTTTTATCCAATCTGCAACCCTGTGTCGTTTTATGGGTGCATTTAGGCCATTCACATTGAGAGTGATTATTGAGAGATACGTTTTTATTGACATTGTGTTATCTTTGAAGTCTTTCTTTCTGTCGATTGTCTCTATATTTCTGTTCAATGCTATTCTTAGGATTTTTCCTCTTTTATAGAACCCCCCTTAATATTTCCTGCAGTGTTGGCTTGGTGGTTGCATAGTCTTTCAAGCCTTGCCGGTCTTGGAAACTCTATCTCTCCATCCATTTTGAATGTCAGTCTTGCTGGATAAAGTATTCTTGGCTGCATGTTCTTCTCATTTAGTGCCCTGAATATATCTTGCCAGCCCTTTCTGGCTTGCCAGGTCTCTGTGGACAGGTCTGACGTTATTCTGATGGGCTTTCCTCTGTATGTAAGGAGCTTCTTTGTCCTAGCGGCTTTCAAGATATTGTATCTACAATTATGATTCCTCAATTTTACTATGAGGTGCCTGGATGTTTTTTTTGAATTTATAATCTTGGGGGGGGACCTTTCTACTTCTAGTACATGAACACTTGTTCCATTCGCAATATTGGGAAAATTTTCATGAAAAACTTGTTCCACTATATCTTCTAGACTTCTTTCTTTCTCCTCCCCTTCAGGGATTCCAATAATTCTGACGTTGGAACGTTTCATGGCATCATTTATTTCCCTGATTCTGTTTTCGTGGCTTCTAAGCTGTTTGTTCCAGGCTTCCTCCTGATCCTTTCTCTCTATTTGTTTGTCCTCCAGATCACTAATTCTATCTTCTGTCTCAGTTACCCTAGCTTTTAGAGAATTTAGATTAGATTGGAACTCATTGAGAGCGTTGTGAACCTCATCCCTGGTGGCCTTCAGCTCTGCCCTAACATTATGAACCTCCTCTCTGGTCGCTTTCAATTCTGCCCTAATCAATTCTGTTTGGTCATCCATGGCTTTCTCCAACCTAGCTATTGCCTGGATAATTGTTAGCCTGAATTCTCTTTCTGACATATTGTCTATGTTGATAGCCGTTAGCTCTGTTGCAGAAGGCCCATCCTCTGTATTTTTCTTCTGTTGGGGATTCCTCCTCCTAGTCATTTTGGTGAGAGATGACTGGACAGATGTAGCTGGATGTATTGACCGTGGTGCAGTCAAGGTGCACCCTGGAACGCTTCTGAGCACTCAGGATTCCCCACTCAAATGAGAGAAAAAAGAAAAGAAAAAGAAAAAAGAGGGAGAGAGAGAGACAGGAAAAAAAGGGAAGATAAAAGTGAAGGTTCAGCCCAAATGGGCCCCAGGGTAAGGTTTATGACGTATACAAACAAAAACAGACAAACAAAAAGACTGATAAAAGTATATGACGAGAGAAAATATATATATATATATAAGCAAAAAAAAGGAGGAGCCTCGTCAAGAAGAACCCCAAGTATAAGATTTATATACTATCCGGACAAACATAAATACACAGAGACACTGGCAGAAGAAAAAGATGGGAGCATGGTTATAGATTCTCGGTGTGGGCGAGGAAGGTTATTTTGATTCTTCCTGGATGTATCTTGATATCTTTGTTAAAGGACTCAACTTTCCTAAGAAAAAGGGGGATTAAAAATTCGTTCACCTATAGGGGTAGCATTGCTTGGAGAAAGGGGGTTACCTTGAAGTTTAACTCTATATGAATATTAGAAAATAAAAATAAAAAAGGAATAAACTGGACTAAACTAAATTAAAATTTTTTTTAAAAATTAAGAAAATAGAAAAGCAAAAGAAAAACACATGTGTATGTATCAAAAAATTCAGGTTAGAAGTTTATCATGGAATTTGATGTACTGGACATCTCACTGTGATGGTAAATAGGTTAAAAAATTATCTATATAAAAAAAGAAAAAAAATGAACCAGAATAGTGGGAAAGAATTAAAAATAAAAGTTGTATCTATGAAGTAGTGGTGGTTGTTCTCTTGTAGTCTTTTTTTTTTTTTTCTTGATTTGTTTTCTGGGGGAGGGGGCTGCCACGTGGGTTTTCAGTCAATGATGTTCCCTGAGTTAAGTCCTCCCGACCCCCTCAAGGGGGTGGGCTCTGAGAAAAACGTTTTTTTTCAGGTTTTTGTTCTCTGGAGGTTTTTATGTTTGTTCACTTCTTTTCTCTCGCCTTGACAGCTTTTGATGGTTTTTGGAGGTTTAGAGGAAAGAAAACTGCACCCCAACCTCCCTCTCAGAGAGAAGCCTCAGTCTGCTCCCCTGCAGGTGCTGCAGCCGCTGGGCCGCTGGCAGAGCAGGTTCTGAGTCACGGTCCCTGGGGACGCAGGATCTCCTGCTTGTACGCAAAACCAAGGCAGCTGTGGCTGTCTGGGCAGCTCCAGACCGCCAGAGAGGTTCCAAGCAGCAATCGCACACTGAGATTTTCCCGCTGGCTGGGGCTAAGAGCTCAGGTCTTGCGCGCACCTCTCCCAGGGGATGGTTTGGGGCGCGGCGCCTCCAGCTCTATCGGCTCTATCGCCGCGTGGGTCTATCGCCGCGTGGGTCCCAGAACACCAGGCTGGGCGTGCACCTCTCTCAGGGGAGGTTGAGGCACGCGCGCATCTCCAGTAAGGTGCGCGTTCTGCCATCTGGTGTGGCTCCCAGCCCCTCACGGGAGCCGGACTCCACCCGTTCTCGGGCGCACTGGCGGCTCCGGGACAAAGACCAGGTTTCTCCGCCGCACTCTCCGGCTCAGCGCCAGGGGATGCTGCCCTGGGTCTGGGGACTTAAGCCCCTATCCCTATCCGCCCCGGTTCCCACAATTTCCCCGCTCGAGTCTTTGCTCTTTTGAGTGCTTTCAACAAGACTCCAAGTTAATGCTGGTCCCCAGATGCCGGGCACTCTCGTATCGGGGTATTATTTTCCAGTCGGTCGCCTCTGGTGGCTCCCTCCCCCTTTTGTTTATCTTCCGATATCAGTCCGACGTTCCCACTCCACTTTACCTGCCCACTGGCGTCTTCTGGCCCCCGTAGAGATCCAGACGTGTATAATTCTGATCTCAGGCTGATTTCATGGGTGATCGGAGTTCTTTGGTAGGTAATCAGCTCACTTTAGGGTGCAGGTTGAAAAGGCGCCTCCTCCTACTTCCCCGCCATCTTGTCTCCCCAAGATTTCATTTTTTTGATGGCCGAGTAGTATTCCACTGTATATATATACACCACACCTTTATCCATTCATCTATCAAAGGACATCTGGGATCTTTCCATAGTTTGGCTATTGTGGACACTGCTGCTGTAAACATTGGGGTGCAGGTGCTCCTTTGGATCACTACATTTGTATCTTTAGGGTAAATACCCAGTAGTGTGACTGCTGGGTCATAGGGTAGCTCTATTTTCAACTTTTTGAGGAACCTCCATACTCTTTTCCAGAGTGGCTGTATGAGCTTGCATTACCACCAGCAAAGATTTTATTTCTTTTTGTTGTCTGATTGCTGAGGCTAAGACTTCATAAGACTATGTTGAACAGTGGACATCTCTGCTGTGTTCCTAACCTTAAGGGAAAATCTCTCAGTTTTCCCCCATTGAGAATATTCACTGTGGGCTTTTCCTAGATGGGTTTTATGATATTGAGGTATGTTCCATCTATCCCCATACTGTTAAGAGTTTTAATCAAGAAAGGATGCTATACTTTGTCAAATGCTTTTTCTGCATCTATTGAGAAGATCATATGATTTTTGTCCTTTGTTTATGTATTGTATCATGTTGACTGATTTCTGGATGTTGAACCACCTCTACAGCCCAGGAATAAATCCCGCTTGGTTGTGGTGAATAATCCTTTCAATGTACTGTTGGATCCTATTGGCTAGTATCTTGGTGAGACTTTTTGCATTCATGTTCATCAGGGATATTGGTCTGTAATTCTCTTTTTTGGTGGGGTCTTTGTATGGTTTTGGGATCAAAGTAATGTTTGCCTCAGAGAAAGAGTTTGGAATTTTTCCTTCCATTTCTATTTTTTGAAACAGCTTCATAAGAATAGGTATTAATTCTTCTGTAAATGTTTGGTAGAATTCCCCTAGGAAGCCATCCGGCCATGGACTCCTCTCTGTTGGGAAATTTTTGATGACTGGCTTCAATTTCTTTACTGGTTATGGATCTGTCCAGGTTTTCTATTTCTTCCTGTTTCAGTTTTGGTAGTTTATACATCTCTAGGAATGCATCCATTTCTTCCAGATTGCCCAATTTGTTGATATCTATTTGCTCATAATATGTTCTTATAATTGTTTGTATTTCTTAGACGTTAGTTGTGATCTCTCCTCTTTTAGTCACGAATATTTTTATTTGGATCCTTTCTCTTTTCTTTTTGATAAGTCTGACCAGGGATTTATCAATCTTATTAATTCTTTCAAAGAACCAGGTCTTGTTTTATTGATCTGTTCTGTCCTTTTGGTTATGATTTCATTGATTTCTACTCTAATCTTTATTATTTCTCTTCTCCTGCTGGGTTTAGGCATTATATGCTGTTCTTTCTCCAGTTCCTTTAAGTGTAAGGTTAGGTTTTGTATTTGAGAACTTTCTTATTTCTTAAGAAAAGTTTGTATTGCTATATACTTTCCTTTCAGGACCACTTTGCTGCATCCCAAAGGTTTTTGAAATGTTGTGTTTTCATTTTCATTTGTTTCCATCATTTTAAAAAAAATTTTCTGTAATTTCCTGGTTGAACTATTCATTCTTTAGTAGGATGCTCTTTAGCCTCCATGTATTTGAATTCTTTCCAACTTTCCTCTTGTGATTGAGTTCCAGTTTCAAAGCATTCTGGTCTGAAAATATGCAGGGAATGATCCCAATCTTTTGGTACTGGTTGAGATCTGATTTGTGACCCAATATGTGATCTTTTCTGGAGAATGTTCCATGTGTACTCGAGAAGAATGTGTATTCTGTTGCTTTAGGACGGGATGTTCTGAATGTATCTGTGAAGTCCATCTGGTCTTGTGTGTCATTCAAAGCCATTGTTTCCTTGTTGATCTACTGCTTAGAAGATCTGTCCATTTCATTGAGGGGGGTGTTAAAGTCCCCTACTATTATTGTGTTATTATCAATGTATTTCTTTAATTTTGCTATTAATTGGCTTATATAATTAGCTGATCCCATTTTAGGTTCATAATATTTACAATTGTTCGATCTTCTTGTTGGATAGATCCTTTAGTTATGATCTAGTGTCCTTCCTCATCTTTTCTTACAGTCTTTGGTTTAAATTCTGATTTGTCTGATATAAGGATTGCCATCCCAACTTATTTTTGATGTCTAATAGCATGATAAAAGGTTTTTGACATCCTCACTTTCAATCTGGTGGTGTCTTTGGGTCTAAAATGAGTCTCTTGCAGATAGCACTTCAATGGGTCTTGCTTTTTTATCCAGTCTGATACCCTGTGGTTTTGATTGGGGCATTTAGCCCATTTTACATTCAGAGTAACTATTGAAAGATCTGAATTTAGTGCCATTCTATTTCCTGTAAAGTCACATTTCTGTATATTATCTCTATTCCTTTCTGGTCTATATTACTTTGGGCTCTCTCTTTGCTTAAAGGATCCCTTTTAATATTTCTTATAGGGCTGGTTTGGTGATCACAAATTCTTTTAGTTTGTTTGTCCTAGAAGCTTTTTTATCTCTCCCCCTACTTTGGAAGTGAGTCCAAGATAGCAGAGGAGTAGGAAACCTTAGTTTCATCTGGTCCCAGGAATTCAGGTAGGTAGCTATCACATCATTCTGAACACTTGCAAACTCAACTGGAGATCTAAGAAAAGAATAGCTGAAACTCTACAAATTGAAAAGCAACTACTTTCTGCAAGGTAGGAGGTGCAAAGAAGTGAATCTGAGGCAGTATGTGGGAAGATAAACTGTGGGGGGAGGGAGCCTCCATAACCTGGCTGCCAGAAAGTGATATAGCAGCAGAATGCAAAATCAGAACTTTTAGAAGTCTGCTCATCTGAGGGATGTCCCTGCCTGAAAGGTGCTCAGATCACAAAGCAGGGGCAGAATCTTAGGTGAGACAGTGGGGTCTCAGTATCCCTGGGTCCACAGGAAGACCAGGGATGCCTGAGTGCAGCAGAGTTCCCAGGTATTGGAGCCTGGGAGCTGGCTGCAGTCAGAGAGTCCAGGAGTGGGCTTTCAGCTCAGGTTGCCATAAACCATGAACTGTGGCACAGCTGGGAGACTGCTTCAAGCCGAGGCCCAACAAATGGCAGAACCAGCAAGAACCCCCTTCCTCCCCCAGGAGAAATTGTGCAGGAGCATGTTGCAGGAGTCTTCAGGATTTGGAGACTTGAAATGGGGTTGAGTGCCTGAGATACAAATGCTCCGTCACAGGCTGGGTTAGCACAGAGTAAAGATGGAGACCAGGAATACAGGAGTGATTGACTGCTTTTCCCTGAGGGTGCACTGAGGAGTGGTTTCCCAAGCTTTTGCCTCAGGGGTTGGAGACTGGGAGGCTGCCATTTTCATTCGCATCCTCTAAAGCTTTGCAGAAAGCCTTCAGGGAACAAAAGCCACATTGAGCAATCTGGAGCAGATTAGTTACCCTGGTTCCCTAGCAAAGGCAGTGCAGTTCCACCTGGGGCAAAGACACTAGAGAATCAATGCCACAGGCCCCTCCCCCAGAAGATCAGCAAGAACAGCCAACCAAGACCAAGTTTACCAATCATTGAGAAGTACAAAACTCCAGCACTAGGGGAATATAATATATAGAAATCATGGTTTTTTCACACGATTCTTTAGTCTTTCAATTTTAATTTTTTTCTCTTTCCTTTTTCAATCAACTTCTTATTTTATCAGCTTTTAAAAAAATCTTTAATTTTTATTTTTATAGTTACAGTCTATCCTTTCATTGTATTTATTTTTGTCTTTCTTTCTTTATTTCTTCCTTTACAATTTTAAGATACAGTTTCTTCTAACAGACCAAAATACACACAGAATCTAGTGTATGGCTCTGTTCTCATTTGTCTGATTATATTCTTTTGTGGGTTTTTCCTTCTTTCTTTCTTTTTTCCTTTCTTTCTTCCCTTCCTTCCTTCCTCTCTCCCTCCCTTCCTTCTCCTTCTTTTTGTTAAAGTCTTTTAAAATATTCGTCATTACAATCACATTCTGTCCTTTCAAAGTATTTAATTTTATTTTTGTATATATAAAAGTTTTTCTTTCTTTATAATTTTGAGATGTAGTTTCTTCTAACAAGCCAAAATACACTCAGGATATAAAGTATTGCTCTGTTCTCTTCACCTGTTTATAGTCCTTCTTTTTTTCCCTCTTTTAATTTTCATTTTTAGTTACATTCTATCCTTTCATTATATTTAATTTTATTTTTGTACATATATAAGTTTTTCTCTCTTTACAATTTTGGGATCTAGTTTTCTAACAAACAGATCAAAATACACATGGGTCCCAGTGTATTGCCTTATTCTGTTCACCTGTCTGATTATAGTCTCTCTCTCTCTTTTTGGTTTCAGGTCTCTTCTAATTTGTTTAGTGTCTATTTCTCTGGGGTCACTATTGCCATTTTAGTATTTTGTTCTCTAGTTCCTATGTTCTTCTCTGGACAGAATGACAAGGTGGAAAAACTCACCTCAAAAAAGAACAACAGCCAATACTGACTGCCAGGGACCTAGCCGGTATAGACATTAGTAAGATGTTGAAACTAGAATTCAGAATAACAATTATAAAGATACTAGCTGAGCTTGAAAAACACATAGGAGATACTAGACAATCCCTTTCTGGAGAAGGAAAAGAATTATAATCTAATCAAGTCAAATCAAAGAGGCTATTAATGAGATGCAATAAAAATGGAGGCTCTAACTGCTAGAAGAAATAAGGTAGAAGATAGAATTAGTGATATAGAAGACAAAATGATGGAAAGTAAAGAAACTGAGAAAAAGAGAGATAAATAACTACTGGATCACAAGAGGAGAATTTGAGAGACAAGTGATACCATAAAGTGAAACAAGTTTAGAATAATTGGGATCCCAGAAGAAGAGGAAAGAGGGTGGTGTGGAAGGTATACTAGAGCAAATTATAACAGAGAACTTCCTTAAACTGGAGAAGGAAACAGGCATCCAAACCCAGGAGGAACAGATCCCCCCTTAAAATCAATAAAAATAGGTCAACATCCTGACATGTAATAGTGAAATATGCAAACCTCAGAGACAGAAAATCCTGAAAGCAGCTTGGGACAATAGGTGTATAAACTACAAGGATAGAAACATTGGCAGAAGACCTAGCCACAGAGACCTGGGAGGCAAGAAAGGACTGGCATGACATATTCAGGGTGCTAAATGAGAAAAATATGCACCTAGGAGTACTTTGTCCAGCAAAGATGTCATTCAAGATTTCATTTTTTTTATGGCTGAGTAATAGTCCATTGTGTGTGTGTGTGTGTGTGTGTGTGTGTGTGTATGTGTGTGTGTACCTATATATATACCACTTCTTTATCCATTCATAAGTTGATAGATACTTGGGCTGTTTCCATAATTTTTCTATTGTAGGTAATGCTGCTATAAACATCAAGGTACATGTAGCCCTTTGAATTTGTATTATTGTATTCTTTGGGTAAATACCTAGTACTGTAATTCCTGGATCATAGGGTAGTTCTATTTTTAACTTCTTGAGGAAACTCCATACTGTTTTCCAGAGTGGCTGCATAAATTTGAATCCCCACCAACAATGTAAGAGGGTTCCCTTTTCTCCATATCCTTGCTAAAACTTATTCCTTGTATCATTGATTTTAGCCATTCTGACAGGTGTGAGGTGATAGTTCATTGTAGTTTTGATTTGTATTTATCTCATGATCAGTGATGTTGAGCATCTTTTCTTGTGTCTGTTAGTCATCTGGATGTCTTCTTTGGAAATATGTCTAATCATGTTTTCTGTCCATTTTTTAATTGGATTATTTATTTTTTTGTATGTTGAGTTTTATAAGTTCTTTGTGTATTTTGGATAATAACCCCTTCTCAGATATTTCATTTGTAAATATCTTCTCCCATTCCACTGTTGCCTTTTAGTTTTTTTTTTTTTAAGTTTTTTGTTTTTTGTTTTTAAAGATTTTATTTATTTGTTTGACAGACAAAGACCACAAGTAGGCAGAGAGGCAGGCAGAGAGAGGAGAGGAAGCAGGCTCCCCGCTGAGCAGAGAGCCCAATGTGGGGCTCGATCCCAGGGCCCTGGGATCATGACCTGAGCCGAAGGCAGAGGCTTTAACCCACTCAGCCACCCAAGTGCCCCACCTTTTAGTTTTGTTGATTGTTTCCTCTGCTGCAGAAGCTTTTTATGTTGATGCTGTCTGAATAGTTTATTTTTGCTTTTTTTTCTCTTGCCTCTAGAGATATATCTAGAAATAAATTCCCAAGGCTGATGTCAAAGAGGCTATTGCCTGTGTTCTCCTCTTGGATTTTTATATTTTCATGTCTCATATTCAGGTCTTTAATCCATTTTGAATTTATTTTTGTGTACGGTTTAAGAAAGTGATCCAGTTTCATTCTTTTGCATGTAGTTGTCCAATTTTCCCAACATCATTTTTTGAACAGATTGTCTTTTTCCCATTGAATATTCTTTCCTACTTTGTAAAGTTTTATTGTTGTGGATTCATTTCTGGGTTTTCTATTCTCTTCTGTTGCTCTAGGTGTTTATTTCGATGCCAATACCATACTGTTTTGATCACTACAGCTTTGTAAAATAACTTGAAGTTCAGAATTATGATGTCTCCAACTTTGCTTTGCTTTCCAAGATTTTTTTTTTTTACACTGTTTGGGGGCTTTTCTGGTTCCATACAAATTTTAGGGTTGTTTGTTTTAGCTCTGTGAAAAATGGTATTGGCATTGTGATAGGAATTGCATTAAATGTGTAGATTGCTTTGGAAAATACAGATATTTTATCAATATTTGGTCAATCCATGAGCATGGAACATTTTTCCATTTCTTTGTGTCATCTTCAGTTTCTTTCATCAGTGCTTGATAGTTTTTCAGAGTACAGGCCTTTCATCTCTTTGGTCAGCTTTATTCCTTGGTATCTTATTGCTTTTGGTATAACTAAATGAGATGGTTTCCTTAATTTCTTTCTGCTGTTTCATTATTGGTGTATAGAACTGCAACAGATTTTTGTGTGCGGCTTTTATATCCTGCAACCTTACTGAATTCTTTTATCAGTTCTAGCAGTTTTTTGGTGGAGTGTTCCAGGTTTTCTCTAAAAAGTACCACATCATCTGCAAATAGTGAATGTTCTGCTTCTTACTTGCCAATTTGGATACCTTTTATTTGCTTGTGTTGTCTGACTGCTGTGGCTAGGACTTCCGGTACTATGTTGAATAACAGTGGTGAGAGTGGACATCCTGTTTTGTTCCTGATGGTAGAGGAAAAGCTCTCAGTTTTTCCCCATTTAGGATGCTATTAACGGTGGGTTTTTCATATATGGCCTTTATTACATTGAGGTATATTCCCTTTAAACCTCCTTTGATGAGGGTTTTTATCATGAATGGATGTACTTTGTCAAATGTTTTTTCTGCATCTATTAAAATGATCATATCGTTCTTATCCTTTCTTTTATGAATGCGATATATCACATTGACTGACTTGCAAAAATTTAACTATACTTGCAAGCCAGAAAGAAATCCCACTTGATCATGGTGGATGATTTTTTTAATGTATTGTTGGATTTGGTTTGCTAGTATTTTATGAGAATTTTTGCATTCATGTTGATCAGGAATATTGACCTACAGTTCTCTTTTTTAGTGGAGTCTTTATCTGGTTTTGGTATCAGGATAATGCTGGCCTCATGAATGAATTTGGAAGTTTTCCTTCCTTTTCTATTTTTTGGAGTAGTTTGAGAGGAATAGGTATTACCTCTTCTTTAAATGTTTGGTAGAATTCCCCTGTGAAGTCTTCTGGCCTGGGACTTTTGTTTTTTGGGAGTTTTTTGATTACTTATTCAATTTCTTTGCTGGTTATTGGTCTGTTCAAGTTTCCTATTTCTTCCTGTTTCAGTTTTTGTACTTTATATGTTTCTAGGATAAATTCCTAGAATTTCTTTCAGATTAATTTATTGGCATATACTTTTTCATAATATTCTTTTATAATCTTATTTCTGTGGTGTTGGTTGTTATTTCTTCCTCTCATTTGTGATTTTGTTTATTGGGGTGATTTTTCTTTTTGATAAGTCTGGCTGGAGGTTTATCAATTTTATTAATTTTTTCAAAATTAATAGCTCCTGGTTTCATTGATCTATTCTCTCTTTCTTTTTTTCAGTATCATTGACTTCTGCTCTAATCTTTGTTATTTCCTTCCTTCAGCTAGCTTTATGCTATATTTGTTGTTCTTTTTCTAGCTTCTTTAGGTGTACTGTTAGGTTGTTTATTTCAGATTTATCTTGCTTCTCAAGGAAGCAATGTATTTCCCTCTTAGGAACAAAAGTGGTCCTAAAATGTCCTAAGATTGTTTTTTCATTTTCATTCGTTTCCATATGTTTTTTATTTCTTCTTTGACTTCCTGGTAGTGGAAGTCTGGTGTTCAGTAGTATGTTGTTTAACCTTCATGCATTTGTGTTCTTTCCAAATTTTTTGGTGGTTGACATCTCATTTCATAGTATTGTGGTCAGAAAAGATGCATGTTCTGATTCCAATCTTTTGTATTTGTTGACGCTTGTTTTGTGACCTAATTTGTGATCTTCTGGAGAATGTTGCATGTGCACTTGAAAAAATGTGTATTCTGCTATCTTAGGATGGAATGTTCTGAATATATCTGTAAGCCTACGTGGTCCAGTGTGTCATGCAAAGCTACTGTTTTGTATTGATTTTCTGTTAGATGTCTATCCATTAATGTCAGCAGAGTGTTAAAACCCTCTTCTATTATTGTATTAGTATCAATTAGTTCTTTTATGTTTGTTATTGTTTTAGATATTTGGGTGTGCCCATGTTGGGTGCATACATATTTATGAATGTTAGATCTTCTTGTTGGATTGTCCCCTTTACTATGATGTAGTACCTTTCTTTATTTCTTGTTATAGTCTGTTTTAAAGTCTTGTTTGTCTGATATAAGTATTGCGACTCCATCTTTCTTTTGACATCCATTTGCATGACAGATGTTTCTCTATTTCCTCACTTTCCATCTGCAGGTGTCTTTGGTCTAAAATGAGTCTCCTCTAGGCAGTATATACATGGGTCTTTTTTTTTTTTTTTTTTTTTTTTTTTTAGTTTTTTGGTTCATTCTGACGCCCTATGTCTTTTGAGTGGAGTGTTTACTCCACGTACATTCAAAGTAATTATTGATATGTATTTATTGCCATTTTATTACTTATCATTGTTTCTGAAGATTTTCTCTGATCCTTTCTTGTCTTTGTCACTTTTGATCTCTCTTTTGCACTCAATCAGTTCCCTTTAATATTTGTTGCAGACCTGGTTCAGTGGTCATGAACTCCTTCAGTTTTTGTTTGTCTAGGAAACTTCATCTCTCCTTGTATTCTGAAAGATAGCCTTGCTGGACACAGTATGTTTGGCTGCAGATTTTTCCCATTCTGCACTTTGAATATATCATACCACTCCCTCTGTCTTACCAAACTTCTGTTGAGAAATCTCCACGTAGCCTTTTGGGTCTTCCTTTGTGAGTTGAGGACTACTTTCGGCTTCTTGCTTTTAAGATTTTTTTCTTTATCACTTTATTTTGAAAATTTACTTACAATATGTCTTTGTGTTGGTCTCCTTTTAATTTTGATGAGAGTTCTATGTGCCTCCTGGATCTGGATGTCTGTTTCCTTCTTCACATTAGGAAGTGTTCAGCTATTATTTCCTTAAATAAATTTCTTGCCCCCTTTCCTTCCTTCCTTCTTCTTCCCACTCCTCTTCCTCCACCGCTCCTTCTCCCCTTTATCTCCTCCTCCTTCTCCTTCTTCTTCTCTTCTTAGAAGAAGAATTCCTATAATACAACTATTATTTTATTTGGTGGAGTCACCATGTTCCTAAGTCTATTCTTTTGTTCCATAATCCTTTTTCTCTTTGTTCAGATTCATTATTTTCCATTATTTTGTCTTCTAGGTCACTAATTCATTCCTCTGTTTCTTCCAGCCTGTTGTTGATTGCATCAAACCTGTTTTCAATCTCATTTATTGCATTCTTTATCTCTGATGAATTCTTTTTTAACTCTTTTTTTCCCCTGTGGTAAGGATCTCCCTGATGTCTTCTATTCTCTCCTTAAGGCCAGTGAGTATCCTTATGATTTTTGCTTTAAATTCACCATCAGACATGTTACTTATATCTGTTTTGCTTAGATCTCTGGCCATGGCCTTATCTTGTTCTTTCATTTGGGAGAAATTTGTCCATTTTTGGCTTTTGTCTTAGTCTCTGCCTTCTTCTGTGTATTAGAAAAGTCAGTTATATTTTCTGTTGCTGAACGTGATGTCTTTATGAATGAGACATCATACAGTGTCCAGGGCCTGGCACTTCAGGGGATGTCTTCAGTGTGTTCTGTGTTTGCTCTGCTCTTGTGTTGTGGATGCTCTGCCCTTCAGGCCAGTCATCTGCAGAGGCTCTCCTCGCCTGTTGTGGGCAGTGTTTGGTCCTTGGCCTGAACATGTCAAGTTTTAACTAGATGTGCTGTGGTTTGATACCACTTCGATGAGAACTGAGGTCCTGCAGAACTTGCTGTTTGGGAGATGTGGTGGTGGCAGGGGTTTGAGCTAGTCTTCCTGGGAAGGTGCCCAGTGCGTTAGATAGGGAAAATTGACTGAGGGGGTAGTGCCAACGAAGTACAGGGGGTGGGGCTTGGTGCAAGCAAGTTAGGTAGCCAGTATAGGTGCTGGGCTTCTTCCTGCAGGTGGCTCTATATTTTTGCTGAGGAGTGGGGGAGGGAAATGGCTCTAGCCAGCTCCTTTGTTCCCAGAGAAGCATCTCCATGAACACTGCCTCTCAGACACATGCGCCAAGAAATCGAATAAATTCCCAGCTGTGTACCTGAGATGTTGTTCAGATCACTGTTTCCATGCTGTGTTTCCAGATTTTTTGCCTGCCCTCTCTCCAGGAACAGCAGAGTGCCTTCCAGTTTCTATCCTAGTCAAGTCCACTGACCTTTATAACTCCAGGCTTTAAGACCCACTGGTTGCAAAACCTCATGAAATTCAGTGCCTCTTGTTTTCCAAGCCAATGGCTTTGGGGGAAATGTTTTCCTTATGTGTTCCACTGCATGCTCCCCACTTCTCTCTTACCCTTCTCCATGACTAGAGCTTCCTCTTCTCCACAGCACCTGCAATTGATATGTTTTTCCCATAAGCCATGTCTCTGCACTCCCTAACTTCTTCAATGTATCCTCTTCTGTCCCTCTAGTTGTGGAGTGTGTTCTGTCAGTCTTCGGGTCTTTTCCTGGGGTATTTAGGATGATTTAACGGTTATCTAGTTGTATTACTGGGATAAGACAAGCCTAGGGTCCTACTCCACCACTGTCCTCCCTCTCCTATATTCCAGTTCTTCTTGTTTTTGATATCTTCTTGAGGTCACATGAAAGGGTCACAGAAGGTTGACATCAGCTACCTACTGCAGTTTTAGTGCACAGTTTTCTTTATAGATTCTGGATACAAATCTTTTTTAAGATATATGATTTGAAAATATTTTCTATCAGACTGGGGCTTGTCTTTTAATTTTAATGGTATCTATAAAAAGACAAAAGTTTTAAAATTTTGATGAAGTCCAATTAATCAATTTTTCTTTTATAGGTCATGATTTGAATGTTACATCTAAGATAGCTAATACAATCACAAAAACATTTTATCTCACATTTCCCCTAGAATTTTTATAGTTTTATCTTTTATATTTAGGTCTATGACCCGTTTTTAGTTGTTTTTTTTTTTTTGAATGTAGTGTATTAAGATTATTACCTGCTTTCTTTGCATATGAATATCCAATAATTCTATCACCATTTGTTGAAAAGTTATCCTTTCCCCACTGAGTATCTTTGGCTCTTTGTCAAAAATCGAGTGACAATAAATATAAAGGTTTATCTCTGAACCTTCTATTCTGTCCATTCATCTATATGTCAATTTGATGCTGGCCACACCACCTTGATTATTATAGCTTTATAAGTTTTGAAGTTGGGTGGTGACATTCTCCTTTGTTCTTCATTTTTAAGTCATTATCCTGTACTAATTCTTTAATTGTAGGCAATGGTTTAATATCCAATTTAATTTCCAATCCCAAAAAAGTTATTGAAAAGGAGATTGTCTTTCCATCTCTGTAATGTGCTAAGATTTTCTTACTGGCTCATATATAAGTTAGTTTTTGTAACATAACATACCACCTCAAACCTAGTGGCTTCATAGAATACAAATTTATGTAGCTAACAATTCCAGGAGTCAGGAATTTGGGATGTGCTCAGCTGAGCAATTTTTTTCCTCATGCTTTTTCATGTGTCTGTGGTCAGCTGCCAGTCCCTTTGGCAGTTCTACTTCTGGGGTTGACTGGCTGTCAGCTGGGGCAATGGTGGGTAACTAGGTCATGTGCTTCTCAACTTCTGTCAGACTAGCCTGAGCTTGTTCCCATGGCAGCAGAGTACCAATAACTAAGTGGGAAAACTTTTCATGTCTCTGCTAGTGTCTCTCTTGCTAATGTCCAATTGGTCAAAACAAGCAACAAAGCCAAGACCAATGTTAATTTGGGAGTTCCACCAAAAGTGAATACAAGGATGTGTGAACTAATTGAAGGCATTGCTGGGGTCAGTCCACCACAGTTTTTGGCAGCCTGGTGGAATTAGCTGCTTTGAATATGAAAAGAACCAAGTTTGGGGGGATGAGTCAAACCAAAGTTTAACAAACCAGTTATTTCACAGCAGCACTTTTTGGTCATTAGGATTTCCTTTTCCACAGATTTCCAATCCATATAGCCTACATCTCATCCAGTTGCTAACACTAGAGACTAAAGATATAGAGAAATAAAATGGCTCCTTATAATTTTCCTTAGCACGACAAAACTTAGTTTGGGGAAACTATAAGAGCTCAAAATATTTCCTCAATAAGAACATTTAGGAACCTTCAATTTCAACTCTTCCGACCTTAACATGATTTACTTTCAGAACAGAATAATTTTAGAGATCTTAGTGATCATACAGACCAAAACTGAATGTTGTACCTTAGAGTTTCATTGAAGGGAAATTTTTGTCTTTACATGACAAAATCTAAACATCAGGTCATCCTGACATTAGGATTCACCACTTCTGTGTAAATAAACAAATCACAAAAGTGTTTTCCTGCATTTTTCTGGAAAAAAAATTATAAGGAGCTACTAGGTTTTTGGTAGGAGGTGAAGCTTTAATTCCAAATTCATAAGCGTCAAAATTAATTCATTATTGTCTTTTTTCTCCATGTGATATGGGTCACCATCTGCATTAGAGTCCCTGCTGCCACTTGCTATTATGAAAACAATTAGAATATTTTAGCAAATGTGTGGACTTGGGAGTAAATGAGAGGAAGGAAGCTGCATGGTCTATGCTCTGACCAGTGAATTAAGATGACCTCCTGCAAGTCTTTGGTGAATAGTTTCAGCATGTTAGAACAGTAGCTCTGGGTTAAAAATGTTACTTGGGTCAACCAGGAAAACTCGCCATGGTTGATCTTATATTGAAAACAATAATTTAGCAAATAGTTTACAAATAAGATCTCTTTGAAAATTGGGGTTGATCTGAGTTGCCTTTATTTCAGAATATACAGATAAAAGCTGGATTTATACGGGAATTTAGATAGACTTTTTGTGGCTAAACTGATCAATTAATTTACTTCCGTGCTGACAATGTAACCAAGGCTCCTTGATTTCCTCCTCCTTTGACAAGTTTGTTGATTAAAATTGTTATTTTAGCATATTATGGTGGGATTGTGGCTACGGAATTGGACCTAACAAATTTAAATCACTGCCAGTCCAGATCACTGCAGGTGTCTAGGAAGAGACTGGTTTCTTAATGTTGATTGTGCTGGCTGTCATTATATAGAGAAGCTTCATAGGAAATGAAGGGTTGTCCTTGGTCTGAGATAGGTGTAATGGCTGCCTTGTAGAATGGTGGTTTCATTGAATCACCTGCAGGCTCCAGACTCCATTTAAATATGTGGATGAAACAAGAAAGATGCTGCCTGACAAAGATGAGTGGCTTTGTTAATTAAATTGCCAGTGGAAAATTTATGAGCTTTAATTAGTATGAAATAAGCCACAGAAATAAAGATAGTGATTAAAGCATGCTAATCTGATTAGAATCACAGCCTGTGTGGTTCCAGGCTACCTGACGATAGACACTTGCCAGGCCAGCGGAGGCTGGGAAGACGCAGGAACCCGTTTAGAAGACAGGACTTGCACCTAAACCTGGAGCTGCTGATGGGTTGCTAAATCATTTGGGGAGAAAATGCCTGAAAAAACCCTGAAAAGCAGAGGCATTGTGGAATTGATAAAAGCCTTCTTTCTAGGAGGAAGCCTATAAAATCCATGACCACCTGCAGTGAAGGGAACTGAATCCAACTTCAGAGCTCTCACTAGCTGAGCAAGGTTTTACCCAGCCTCTCAAAGCTTCACACTTATGAAAAGTCTGTAGAGTCAAAGATTGTGAGCTGTCCATACTTTCTTTATTCAGACCCACACAATGAAAGCAGTGTCTGTTTGAGACATTTAGACAAAGAATACCCAAGTATCTTGTGTATGGAGAGGAATGTTAAATTCAACGCAGTACAAATCACACCATGAAAGTATCATGTGAATCCTCTCCAATGTTCAATTCCTTGGTCTAACTTCGTATCAGACTAATTTTAGAATACGAGTGTAGATAGATGGAAACTTTCCACTTCCCTTCCAGCAATTACTAGTTCTCCCTGCCCTATTTTCTGGTTTGTAAAGCTTCCCATCACCTCAAAGCCTGGTTGCAAAAACTGGTCATGTGTCTCCATTATTTCCTCTGTGTGCCATGCAGAGCCCTGTTTATGAGGCTTTCATAATATTTAGATAGTTATAAACCAACAGAAACCATAACAAAACTTTACTTTTCAAACAAATCATAACCAAAGTTTTTAGAAGATATTCAATTATAAATTAAATAAAATGGCACAGTTTATACTGACTTGGGGTTTTAATATTTGGCATCAACTCTTTCAAATTTTTATTCCTTCGGTGTGGGCTTGTTATAAGAAAGGATTTTCCTTTGGTGTCACAAATGCTGAGACATAAGAAGAAATTTATTTTAAGTGGCTAGTATAATGACAGGAGGTTATGGCCATTTCAAATCAAATTCATTTAAAAAAATAGACATTTTTATTGTCAATTTGATAGCATAGATTTCAGCCACAATTATGTCACCCTGCCTATTGAAGTGATTTAGTTCAAAATAAACCAACATTTTTCACTATAGATTTTTCATTAAAAATAACCTGTTAAGACAGAAGAATTTTCTTTGGTGCTTATGGCTAGAATACAAAAGGGTGGAATGAACAAATGCTGAAATATACTTGGATTAAGTTCATTAATTCAATTCCTTAAATGTTTCTAATTCATTAATCATAAGTCACAGTATATAATTTATGGCCATCACAAAAGATGACGTGAAGTTGAATTTCGGTTGCACTGCTATGTATGTGGTAACAGAAATGTTTTTTCTTAGCCAATGAATATTTGTTGAGAACCGCAGAAGATGCATTATTTTGTCCTGTATGTTGGTATCTTTTTCAAAGAATAGATATGATCTGGTGATAGAATACTTGCCTTTCTTAGGTTTTTTTATAGAGACATCCTGATAATGGGTATTCGATATAGACATTTAGAGTTACAAACAATAACTAGGTAGAACATTGATTCTTTTAGTTCAGAGTCTGTTCTCCCTCCCTCCCTTTCTTCTGAGTCTGAAAGCCCTTAGGTGGGGCTGAGCGAAATAGGAACCTCTCAGTGGCAAAGGCAGTGAGACGGGACAGTTACTGTTGCTTGAGCAGGTTGAAGGTGGTGTTTGCACTGACTTGGGTAGGTGTTGAAGCCCCATTGAGAGGTGCTGGGAGGAGCAGGTTTTCTTCACAGGGAGGGGCAAGTGAGATGCTTATGGAAATGCCAGCAAGAGATGCTGGAGTCAGGTGGGTGAAAAGGCCTTGCTGCAAGGAAGCAGAGGCTTAGGAGGCTCACTGATGGGTATAGAAGACCGACTGGTAGAGGAGAAAGTCCACATGTTGGATGATTATGGCCTGGCCTGGGAACTTGGAGCTCCAGTGGGTGCAAAGGGCATGTGCATAGCCTGGCAAAGTGTACAGCCCAAGAGGGAGGAGAAGGCTGCGGTGTTCAGGCACTGGTGGTATGACCCACCACAGATCACAAAGGCTGAAAATAAGGTGAGGAGAGCACCCTGGGTGGGAGACCAAGGTAATGGCAGCAGCAATGTGGGGCAGATCAGAGCCCTGCATGCAGAGGACACCTGTGCATCTGTGGCTAGGGGTGGTGAGAGAGCATCTGCATGGAATTTGGGGAAGAGATGGTCTCATGGGGAACTGGTCACACTTTGGGGGACTGAGTGAATAAGAAAGTATAATGAAGATAAAAAGGAAAGAGAGGAAGCGAGAAAACTGGAATAAACCCATGAAGTTAGTCTGGAATTATGGTATTGGTTTGAACTCACAGTTTTCAGTATTTAGGTATAGGTGAATATATACATATGTAAATAAATATTGATAAGGTTGTATGTGTGTATACATTTATATGTATAGTATAAGTATGCATATACATGCATGTATTTCCTAACTGTGTCCAAAGAGAGATCCTGAGATACTGGTACCTCAAACCCATGCTTCAGTAAGAACCAGAATTCATTGGAGAAATGGCTGATTCAAGGGACAGATCAGGATAATTACAAAATAAATGTGAGGTTCCTCATTATGCTAGACATTAAGGAAGTACTCAAGCGAGGAGGACGTTTCAAAAAGACACAGAAAGCCCAGATGGCTGAACAAGAGACAATTTCAGCAGTATCAAAACAAATAACAATAGTAAACCTTTTCCTTACGGTAGACTACCAACTGCCTAACGTATACGGAGGAGGAAAATCATTTGGCAGCCAATGTAATAATAATTCATGCAAGAAACAGCAATGGATGCAATTAAGTGGTAGAAAATTTGATGAAGATTAGAAGAAGCTCTTAAAGTAACTTCCCAAAGAAGCAAAGAGTAGCTTTATGGAAAAGAAATCTGCAGACAACAACTTGACCAAGTGAACAAGATGAACATTACCAAATGGGACAAAGTAATATCATATAGCACCTGATGGGGTACAAGAAGACCACAGCATCACATTTGTGATATTTCTGCCAAAAACAGATCACATAACCATGAGGAACCTGAACATAACCAGGAGGAAAGGTCAGAGAGCCAGAGTGAAGGACACCCGTCTAAACGGCGGGCCTATAATCATTAAAGTTATCAATGTCATTAAAGCCAAGGGAGCCTGGAGGAACTATTTGAGACTGAAAGAGGTTAAAGAAACATGGTCACCAAAAAAGATCCTCCATTGGAACCCTTTGCTAAAACACACTCTTGCCCAACTGGGAAACTTGTATATAGATTAGATGGTAATGACATATTAATACTCAGTTCTGTGATTATTTTGTTGGGGCTTCACAGAAAAATATTACTTGTAGGAAATACATTCTACAATAACTGACAGTAACAGGGCATCAAGGCAGCAAAACTATTTTGAAAGTTTGAAATCATTTCAAGAGAAAAAAAGTATCAGGAATCTAAGACAATCTGTTTTCCAGGGCTGCCCGTGTGATGACCTGGTTGTTGGAGGGATGACAAGTCACGTCAGCTCTTTATGTTTCGATTTCCTCATCTCTTAAATAAGGGGGTCAGACTAAAGCATCTTACATCTCTTTATAGATCTAATACCATAAGGTTCTCAGGTGTCAATCAAGAACATCGTCCGTCCTTAGCGGTTAGGCAAGAATGAGATAAGTGGTAAAAAGCTCCGGAAGAAGAATCACTGTGGTCGTGTTTGGTGAGCCCGAGATTCCCTGTGGTGCCAGGTGGACGAGGAGGGCGTGCAAGAAAGGGCCCTGCCTGCTGCAGGCGCAGGATCCGAGCCCAGTTACACGTTAGGAAGAGATGAGATCTGATTTTTTGTTGAGAGCTTTTTTTTTTTTTTTAATTTAAATCCAGTTAGCCAACATATAGTACATCATTAGTTTCAGATGTAGTGTTCAATAATTTATCAGTTGCGTATAACACCCGATGCTCATCACATCATGTGGTCTTCTTCATGCCCTTTACCCAGTTACCCCATCACCCCACCCCCCTCCCCTGGATTCCCCTCCCTTCCCTCCCTCCCTCTGTCCCTTCCTCCCTCCTTCCTTCCCTTATCTAGCAGACATTTATAAAGCATTTCCCACACTCAAGGCACTAGGTGAAAGGCTGTGGGGTGTAGAGGCAACAAAAGATAGTTTCTGCCCTCAAATTGCTTACAGTCCCGTAGAAGAGGAAAGACATACAAGAAAAAGCAACAGCAAGCAACAAAAAGCCCCAAACTCTGCTTCAGCTACACTAGCTGGGCCACTCTGGTGTTCTGAATTGAATCAGCCTCTTGATCAGCAATCTTGCCCCCTCCCCTCCCTTGACACATTCCTTCCCCAAATTTGATTCTTTTATAGACCGGTGACATGTGACATTGATAGCCCTACGGTTCATCAGGAAAAAAATAAACCTTGGTCAAGGGAGCAGAACTCTGGAGACTATCTGCCTGATGCCTCTAGGAATAAAATGGAAATTCTCTCTTTGATTTTTAAGCCCAGAGAAACTCTGCTTTCCCTTTCCTACTACAGGAAAAGCTGCAATTTAACAATTTATGTATGAAATGGTTAATTTCATTAGGGTAAAATTGTGAGATATAATGTGAATTGGGTCCCTCTTAATATAAGCCTTCTTTTCAAGCTGGTAAAATGATAACATGTATTAATTTATATAATATTGTTATAACACTGTATTATGACATTATATTATAATGTCAGGGAATTTATATGTATGCTACTGAAAATCAGCAAGAGCGTTAATCTGTACAATCTGTATTATTTTCTTTCTCGGTCATTTTGGAAAAGACATGGAAAATTATATTGCCTGAATAAAATATGTTTTAAAAATGAATTTCCAAGTAAAATTTTTCCCAAATGTTCATCCTTGTTCATTAAGCCTACATAAAAGGGACTAAAGCAACCATTAAGTGGTGGTTCAATGGCTCTCTGTTTGAAGTGTACACTACTGTTCCAACCCATAATGTGTCTATTGTTTTGGAAAATGCTAATTGTTAAATTGATTGTGATATTCATGTTCCGACACTCCAGTTGAACACTGCACAATGCCCCATGTGATGATGGAAAAGAGCTTGTTGTTTGATGCCCAGTGATAGCCGATCTACACAAATCCATCTCAATTGTAAAAGGTTGTTTCAGTGCCTTGATTGTTTTTCTAAATGCGAATGGCTTAGACCAGAGAAGGGTAGTGCGAGAGATTAAATTACGCTTGTTCCTTTCATTAGTGAAGTTGCTCAGATTCAGAGAAGCTGAGCAAGGAAATTGCATCTGATGTATTTGTAACGGATTTTGAGGGGGGCTGATAAAGCCAGCCTGGAAAGGCCAAGTGCACGATGCCCCAGGAGCTGGGAATGTGATTCTGGTCCTGCTCTGGCTCTCTCTGACTCTGTGAGATTGGCAGGTTACTTTTTGGGATCCAAGAAGTAAGGATATATGAAATATCACTATGTCAAATTCTTGCTTTTTATGGTACTTAAGTTAATATGGGAAAAACTGACAAATAACTTGCAACTAGTCTTTCATCAAAAGACACCAAGTCCCTTTTATGTGCTAAGAAATGTGTTTATACCAAAAGTATAAAGATCAATAAAATATAGTGTGTGTCATTGGGAGTTTATAATTTAGCCTGATACTGGCAGACTAATGATAAATTTAGTGCAGTGATGTTATAATAAGTACCATAATATAACTAAATGTAATTCAAGATTCTAGATTTGATGCTGAAACAGAAAAAAAAAAATTGCTATAATGAACATCGCCAGAAAAATTGTACTCAATTAATGTCAAATTTCCTGAGTGTGATAATTATATTATGGTTACTTAAGAGAACATCTTTGTTCTTAGGAGACATGCTGACATATTTGGGGTCATAATGTCTGCAACCTAGTCTCAAATGATTTGGTAAAATATATGTTTACACACACACACACATGCATATATATGAGAGAGTCTGAAAGCAGACACAGCAAAATGTTTACATTGGTAAAAGGAATATATGGATATTCCTTTATGATTCTTAAATCTTTTCTGAAGGTAATAGCTAGAAAAAGTAATGTGTGATACAATGTAACAGGAATGCAAGATAACTGTAACAGCTAGTTCAATGAAACAGGTTGTTAAATCATCTCCTTGTATAAGTCTGAGACCCCCAAGATGAAACACATTCGTGATAAGTGTCAATGAATCTACTCCAACACCCCCACAGGACCAGGTAAGATGTGGCCCAGATCATGCCCAGTTCATTGACTTCTTCCAGCTCTCAGGGAAGAAGAGGGAAGATTATGCTGAGGCAAAAGAATGTTTAAGTACTTCCCAAGATCACACAGTAAGTCATGGAGCCCAGGAGTCAAAATCAGGCTTTTGCCAAGGGGTCTCCTTGCTTTACCACGCTATGCTGCCTCTCAAAATCTTATGTTGAACTCAGTTTGGATGTTTCATGTTAGACTGTTTTTGTTTTTATTTTTTCTGCCTACTTTCTCAAGTTTAGTTTGGAACAAAAATGTCCAAAGGAGCCCAAATTATGGTTGCATGATTTTTAGTGAATTAGTCAAATAAAAACTTTGCTGATCTGATTACTTCCAGAGCCCTGATGATTGTGATTTGGCCTGTCATAATGTTTATAATTGGTTATAAGTGACTTGTCTGGTCACTGATTTTGAAGACTTTCAGAGCAATCAGATCCAATATATGCAGCAAGTTGGATCTTTCAATATATATTTTAATGAATATGAAATACATATATCTTAAAGGAAGTAATAACCATCCAATTCATCATCAGCAGAACTGAGATTAAAATATGAAGAGTGATATTGAGCACACCTTCTCCAAGCCTTCATCCAAGCTGCTCTTATAGGAACAGTGTCTCAAGAAAGATTCTAGATCAGCTGGAGGGTAGGACAAGACTTCGTCTTGAGTTTAGGAAACTCTAAGTATTTTGGAAGATATTCAGGAAGAAAGTTCTGAAAATTTTCTTTTCAGGGTCATAAAAAAAGAAGGTACAGTCAGATAGTTAGGACAAAGATATTGGGGGGAGAAAACCGTGAATCCCAAGGGACCTTTAGAAAAATCCCTTAAAAGAGTGCTTTGCTATTAGTAGAGGAGTCAGCATGGGAGTAGAGAGGATAGACTTGAAACTTAAAGGAATGATAATCTTTGGAGTCTGCAATTTGGAGCAAACTACGTCTTGCATTTTATTCCTCTGATGTTTGTTTCTTTTCACTGTGAAGATTCAACCTTCAAAGCAGAACCTGACAGGTTGTGCTCTGTTAATCTAGCCTTCTGGGAAACTGTCTTCAGTTGAATAATAGCAGCAAATCTGTGAGTTCACTCCTGTTCTCGGGGCTCATTCATCTCAACCAAGTGGCAGCAGAGGCCTTAAATGAGCCATACAGAAAAGTGCATCTCGCAAATAACTTCAACTGGGAGTTTTGAATAATGTTACTTTTAGGTTTTAAAAAAAGTTTTATTATGTTCATCATGAAAGCTAACGGAAGGATTTTGCATTTGGAGAGGAGGAATTATAATGTGCAAATTTTCCAGAATCTAAATTATTTAAATGGTAATCCAAAGATGTTCCTTGTCAGAGTAATATTATTTTACACATGCTAGAGAAGAGGAACATTGTGCACCATCCCAACTAGAAATCCTGAACAGTGACTAGGGTATATTGTGAAGAGTTAGACAATGAGTTTTTGATACGTAATATGTTCCTTTTACTGTATATTTTTAATAATATGTATTGTATATTTTTAATATACAATACATGTATTATATATTAAATGTTAAATACATTAAATTAAATAAATTTTAAAAATTAAATAAATAAATTTAAAAAATTAAATAAATTAAATACATTAAATGTATTGTATATTTTTAATAATATTTCTGTCAATTCTCTTGAGATAATTTGTCTAGATTAGAGAAATTATGATTTTTTTTGTCTATGATTTATACCTCTTCTTTGTTTTACTTTTTATTTTTTTTTCAGTCTCATTGAAGCACCATCTAAGGTTAAGATATACAGCATTATGATTTGACTAATATGCATCATAAAATGATTAACACAGGGGCACCGGGGTGGTTCAGTCAGTTAAGTGTCTGACTCTTGATTTTGGCTCAGGTCATGTTCTCAAGGTTGCGAGATCAAGCCCCACATTGAGCTTCATGCTCAGTGGGGAGTCTGCTTGGGATTCTCTCTCTCTCTCTCTCTCTCACTCTCTCTCTTCCCCTCCCCTCCCCCAAAGTAAATAAATAAATCTTAAAAAGAAAGAAATGATTACTACAATAAGTTAGCATCCATCATCTCATGTAAATTTTAAAAAACGTTTTTTTCCTTATGATGAAAACTTCTAGGATTTGTTCTCTTAGAGACTATGCCATATGGCTGTGTAACTACAGTCACTATGTTTTACATTACATTTCCAGGACTTATTTATCTCATAACTGGGAGTTTGTTCTTTTTGACTATCTTACTCCATTTCCCCCGTTCCCCGCCTCTGGCAACCACAAATCTGAGCTTTTCTTCTACGTGTTATGCCTCCCCCACCCCCGATTTCACATATAAGTGAGATTATCAAGTATTTCTCTTTCTCTGTCCTATTTCACTTAGCATAATGTCCTCAAGGTCTGTCTGCGTTGTTATAATGGCATGTTATAATAATCTTTTTTATGGTTGAATATATATGCATACATACATACACACACATAACTTCGTTTCCAGTCTTGGCTATTGTAAATAATGATGCAATGAAATAAGTTTCCTTTTAATATTTTCCTGTGACAAATGTAGGCCATAGTATGAACTAACCCTTGGTTGTACTTAATTGATCATTTATTATATAATGCTTGCTTTACTTTCTCATTGTTTCATGTGTATGAATACTATTTCTCCTTGTTTATGAGACACTGCTGGGGCCTCGGCAGAGGTGAAGGGAATAAAAGACACAGATAGGTTCAGGCTAATGGAATTCTCCTTGTGGAGAACTGGTTTCTCCGGGGGAAGGCTGGTGTTTTATAGAACAGTGCCTGGGGAACAGTGGTGACCCTGGTGACAATCTTGGTCAGGTTGCGATGCCAGGGGTCTAACCGTTTGAAAAGGACATGGAGGTAGGAATTCAGTAGACAGGGATCAGGATGAAGTTAGGGGGATGCTATCACCTTAGTTTTGGGGAGTTCTAGCTTTAAGGAAGGTCCCAGCCAGCAATTGAAGGATGGAGGGAATATGTCCAGCCCCTAAGGCTAGAGGGGTCGCTGATCACTAATCAACAAGGACATTCACGCCCCTGAGTCTGGGTCTCCTGAGGTCACAGCTCTTTGACAGATACTGTGACTGGATCAAGACCAGCATGGGATTTAAGGCCCATGTGCCACTTCTGACGGTATATTTATACATATATGTAGCAGGCTGTTCAACTGGGTGTTTTCACCTAGAGACCCAGGCACAATAAATTACAAGAACCAAAATAAAATTTGTCATAGACTACCAAGATGAATGTTACCAATTCAAGTTTGAGCTGCTTATTTGGGTACTGGTTGCATGATTTTGGGTCTCTTTATGGGGGCCCCTCACCAAGATAAAAAATAAGGGTAAAGTAAGATCAAGAAAGGATCTTGTGAGGACAATTTCTATGTAGAAATGACATTAAGGGTGGGGTGCCTGGAGGGCGCCTTGGGCTGAGCTTCCAGGACTCTTGGTTTTGGCTGGGGGTTGTGACCTCAGAGTTGTGGGATCCAGCCCCGAGTGGGGCTCTCAGCAGAACTCTGCTTGAATTTCTCTCCCCCTCTTCCTCTGCCCCTCCCCACCACTGAACTTTCTCTTTCTTTCTAAAATAAATGAATAAAATCTTAAAAAAAAAAAAGAAAGAAAGAAATGGCATTAAGGGGCCACAGTGCCCTTAAGGGATATATCCCCTTCGTCTAAGGCTGTTAAGGCCTTCATCATGGATGACTTGGCCAGTTCACAGTTGAAGGACCACAGGGCGTGGGTCCCACAGTCATGCTTGAGAAAGCTGAAGCGGCTGGTGTGGAAGGAGAGAATGCTGTAGTTGAGAAGAAAATGCATTCCTCAGGAACACATGTCAACAGGGTGTGAGTGCTGTGTCAGAGGGCATCATACTGATGACATTTTTTTTTAGAGAGCGTGGTGGGGGAGGGGCAGACAGAGAGCATCCCAAGCAGACTCCACACACAGTGTAGAGCCTGTAGTGGGGCTCTGGCCTGTGACCCTGAGATCACGATCTGAGCTGAAATCAAGAATTGAAGAGTCAGGTGCTTAACCCACTGTGCCACCCAGGCGCTCCAATCCTGATGACATTTTAAAATGAATCTTGCCCGAGGAGTTTTCCTTCCAGGGTAAGAGGACCCAGGTGGTAACTAGCTGAAAGGTGTCCCCACTGGGGACAGAAGCTGACGTGGGACTGAAAGGCACAGGCTCAAGGAGAGACGCTTCCCAAGGGATGGGGCCTGCGAAGGAAACCTCAAAGAACTCGTATCAACGCCTACAGGAGAAAGCCAGCTTTCAAATACCTGCAAAGCCTCGGAAATGTGACACCCACCTCTGACAGTGATGGTCATGTAAGAAGCATGGGTATTTCTGTTACTTTTATATCCAATCTCCTCCAGCCTTAGCTGGTGGAAGCAGAGAGGAAAATTGTTCCCTACTGCCTGCTACAGGCTTCAGCTGAAGGCAGAGCTGAGATTTAACTTTTAATCCAGTTAGGACTTGTTACTCTTATGTGGGAAAGGAAATTTACATTGCTCCAGGCCATATTTGGTAAAGTTACCACAGGCCTTTCTATTATGGAGACGGGGCCAAAAGTGTCTAGAAACGCCTGCCTTCGTTGTCACTCAAGGGCCAGAGGTTGGGCTGCAAGCACTGAGCTAGTTTAATGGGGTGGAAGTAAGTAAGAATACAATTGCTTATCGAATTCACTCATTCATTTATCCATTCATCCAGTGCATATTTATTAAACACCTTCTATGTGCTAGGCATTATTTTCAGCACTGAATATAGATGACTGAAAAAAATACTAAAAAAAAAAAAAAATCTGCTTTACGGTGTTTGATAGTCAGGGAGTATATGTTTAATGTCGTGGAGAAGTATAGACAGAAGCATACATAGACAGCCAGATCTCTGAATGAGCTGCCTGGACATTCTAGTTATTTTCTACCATCTCTTTCAAGTTTTGGTGGAAACCAAAGTTCGTACAGCTAGGGGAAGGCTTGTGATTCTTGTCCTCTTGGCGGACTTGCCTATATGCAAGGTTGTTCTTGAATGTTCTGTGCCACTCTTCATTCATAGCTGTACCCTATTGCACCACGGTTGCTACATTAATCAGAGTTCTCCTAGCCTGCAAAGTAGAACCTGAAAAGTACTGCTGGTTTTCAACCATTTATATATCTCAATTTGGTTTTGGATATTTTGTTGCAACACTGTAAGTCTCTGCTTAAAATTGTTTCTGTGACATAAAGATGGGCCATTGTTCTGCTCTTCGGTACACAAGACCATTGAGAAGCAATCTGGACTCTGGTGACAATTTTTCATGAGTTTCCAGGCAGGGATGAATTAGTAGGATTTTTATTAAATGCAATTTAGTCAGGGTCTGGCTGGTAATTTGCTTTGACCACTCCTCTGGGCTCCTGACTCCTGAATGCACACGGAGACCCAGCCTGCCTTGCTGGTCCTACTAATGCAGGACTAGAAAAAAGGATCCCTTTGACTTATGATGGGAAGAGAAAAATGTTCATGCTGAATGCTCTGCTATGGTGTCAAATCTCTTAAATGGGGTGTGCAGCCGTCTTTCTGAAAAATTTGCTCTATAATTCTTTCATCTTCACTTCTGTGCAGGGGAGCAAACCTCAACTGATGAAGTCCAAATTTTAAAGTTGAAACATTTTGATTATTTAGCAAAAGGGAAATGACAGCATCTTTCATTAAAACATTAAAATAATTATTAATTGACATTTAAAATAAGACATTTTTAAACATAAAATTTTAAATTCTCTTGATAGACATTTACTTTTTAAAAACTTTTTGGGGGTGCCCAGCTGGCTCAGTCGGTAGAGTGTGAGACTCTTTTTTTTTTTTTTTTTTAAAGATTTTATTTATTTGACAGAGAGATCACAAGTAGGCAGAGAAGCAGGCAGAGAGAGAAGGGGAAGCAGACTCCCTGATGAGCAGAGAGCCCAATGCAGGGCTCAATCTCAGGACCCTGAGATTATGACCTGAGCCAAAGGCAGAGGCTTAACCCACTGAGGCACCCAGGCACCCCGAGTGTGAATCTCTTAATATTGGGATTATGAGTTCGAGCCCCATGTTGGGTATGAAGCCTACTTAAAAAAATAACAAAATAGGGGCATCTGGATGGCTCAATGGGTTAGGCCTTTGCCTTCAGCTCAAGGTCCTAGGATAGAGCCCTGCATTGGGGGGGGGGGTCCCCTGCTCAGCAGGGAGCCTGTCTCCCTCCCGCCCCCCACTGCCTGCCTCTCTGCCTACTTGTGATCTTTCTCTCTGTCAAATAAAGAAATAAAATATTACAGAAAAGAAAATAGAGATAAGTAAAATGAAAAAAAGCTTTTTGAAAATATCATACTATTTACTTCTTCTAACATTGTAGTTGTTGCCTTGTGTGAGGTCCATAAAGTTCTCTAAATGTCATATGGATGTTCCTTAATTTGTCATTAAAAAATATTTTTTAAGCTTTAGTCCTCATGTGAAGAAAGGGCCCCTCAATATTTTCGTTAATGTAACTTAGCTATTATGAACAACCAATGTGGTTGAACAGTGTTTGTTATATGCTGGACCATTTTTACTTGTGAATATTGACAAGCAACCTTTTACCATTTGTTTGTTCAACAAAAACATTATTGCTCTCCTGCTATGTGGACACAGGACTAGTTCCTATGTCAGTTAAGAAACAGCCCCTGCCTTGGGGGAGCTCATCAGGCAATGTGCTGTGAGGAAAGAGATATGTAAATTTGTAATTGATGCTTTGATAATGCAGAAGATGTAAATTTATAATTTTAATAAAATGTGTTAAAAGGCTGTGCAGGCTGCTCCCTTTTTCTTTCTCATTTCTAATCTCTGCCTAACTCCTGTTAATGACAGAGCAAGCACTTTGACATGAGACAATAGGCTCTAAGGAAAGGTTACACATAAAATTGCTCAGAAAGATCGGAAATGCTGATGTTATACGTGTGAATTGTGAAGTGTGGATGTTAATCCTGAAGAAGTATGTGTTAATAAACAAGTTATATTGAGTATACTGATTAAAACTGTCGGATTAATCCAACAGTAAAGCTCTAGAGGCATTCAATTGAGATGTTAGAGAATTATTATCTACTTGAAGCTTTTTAATTTATCAAATGCTCCTAATACATTATTTATCATTCACTGGTTTTTGAAGTCATGAGAGTAATGTCATTTGGACACTTCAAAAATACAGAACTAGAGATAAACTAATAAAATCATAAATCTTCTAACAATCCGTCTTACCTTTCTACCTTACTTCACAGTTCACTGTTACTCACAAGTGTATCTCTTGAGACACTGTAATCATAGAGTGCCTAGTTTCAAAGCATGTTTTCATACAAAATTCCCTTTGCTTGCCACTTGGAGCTAGAATTCTGAGAATCATACACTTCAAGTACATATTCCAGGAAAAGAGAGTATGTCAGCAGGCCACGGGGGAAGATCCCTAGTCAAGGGAGACAGTATACTCAAAGCTGAAGCATTCTGGGAAAAAGAAACCTATTTGTCATGGGACCAGAAGATTGAGGAACATAAACCATCCACAGAGTGTGACTGTATCTGAACATTAACATTTTATAAAATATCATGGTACATGTTATCAGTTTCACAAGTAAAATGAAGAGGTTTTTGGATGGGATGAGCCCGTAGCAATTGAGATCAGCATAACCCACTGACTTCTGAAGGTCAAGATGATTCTCTTTCCCCAGAACATAAATAAAATGGAAATTCGTAATTGTGTGTATGGTTGAGCATTTCATTATAAAGAAGATTAAATGAAATAAGAGGCGGCTACTCTTCTACATCTTGCCATATGTTTGTCCGGCTCACATTTCATCTTCCAATTCTTTTTACCACCCCTCCCCCGCCCCAAGGAAATAAGATAGAATCAGGGACTCTGAGAGAGAAGTGTGATGAACTCCGGGTGGGGGGCGGGGCACATGCAGAGAAGGAAGTGGAATGTCGGAGTGGGCACAGGGAAGAACAGGAGCCCAGGATAGATGATAGCAAGGTAGAATCATGCTCTTTTTAGATGTTATCTTTCAAGGTTCTTCTTGAGTTTTATTTTAAAGGAACTTTTGTGGTATTTGTTGGATCTGACCATAATTTGGTCCTCTGGGGCAAAAAGGCAAATGCTTTCAAAGAGGTTCTATGTATATAGATTTTTTAAAGAAGATTGATTTTATTTATTTATTTATTCATTCATTTATTTATTTATTTATTTATTTATTTATTTGACAGACAGAGATCACAAGCAGGCAGAGAGAGAGGGGGGAAGCAGGCTCCCTGCGGAGCAAAGAGCTCCATGCGGGGCCGGATCCCAGGACCCTGGGATCATGACCTGAGCCGAAGGCAGAGGCTTTAACCCACTGAGCCACCCAGGTGCCCCTTGTTCTATGTATATAGATTTTTAAAGGTGCATTCTTATTCTTATATGGAGATTTCTAAAATCATTAGCTGGTTGACCATCTGTAGATCTCCCAGTCATTGTCGTCACTTCCCCAACGATGAGGGAAAATATGAGGCAGTCTGATGCCCTGTCATTTGGTCCTTCTTGCATCTTCTTTCTCTAAGACATTTCCTAATAAAGTCTGTTAAGTCTAAGGCTGAACAACACTACTGAGCTGCTGCTAAATAGTTTTTAGGCAAAGCGTATCATACCAGTTCAATAAGATCCTTTTTCCTTGATCTTAAAATGCCTTCTCTTAGCCTGTTGTTGTCAACAATTCCTTATTCCATACAATATTTAGGCAAAGGACCATGAGAAGGAAATGTAGAATTAGTTGTAGAGATCAAGGCCATTACTGTGGATGGTAGTGTGCTGGGAAGTGGGTGTCCTGGGCAAATTCTATTAGGTTGAATTCTGACAGATGGGATCAAATATCTCACAGATAAGAAATTATCCCTAGAAATATGGCAGCTTTACACAGAGAAAAGTGGCCAATATTTTGTGCAGATGAAGTTTCGTCTCTAGATTCTCTGTCATCTAGACAGAGAATCCTATATATATATACACATATAGGAGAGATATATATATCATATATATATATGATATATATATATACTTTATATATAACACATATGTAATCATATATAATCAGTATAAATATATATATATACACACACACATACAGATAAACTTGTCCTCTGAACAATGTTCCAATGGTAAGACCATAGAAATATCTTTGGAACCTATAAATATTAGGCTTTTTAGAGAAAGCATTCATCTTCCATGTTTGTTTATAATTTTTAAAAGCATTTTATAGGTTTTCTGCAAGGGCAGGATGTTAGATAAATTATTTTCTAGTGTGGTGGGAATATGCCTGCCTTTAATACACCATAATCACCTCACAAGAGGTAATTTGTTGCTGCACTTGTAGTTCTGTGAGTAAATTTTGAAGTTTCCCCAACTGGCTACAATGGTTAATACATGAACAGTCATTACACACTCCCTTGATTAGGTGACATGCTTAATTAATTGTGTTTCATTTCCTTTATGGCTTTCACAGAAGTTTCTCTCCCTCTACTTTGCATGATTTTTGGACAAGAGCTTCCTCTGAGGACTCTACTTCTCCCATCTTTGGAGAAGTTCCTTCTCAGAAGAGGCAAATTAGCACAACATTATGCCAAGGCCCAAGGATACGGGAAGGTAAATGCGGACAGAGAGTTCAAGACCACAGCCTTTGAAGTATGTTTCTGCCACTGACTCTTGGCCTATGGGACTGCACCTCATCCTTCTTCCCTTCATTTCACCTGTCAGTTAAAAAGGGCATAATATTTATGTCCACCGTGTCTCGCAAGTCATTCCCTTTTCGGATTTTTATAATGAACTCTTTGTTCATATGGAAGTGAGCCTGTATTACTAACAAATGATACAGTCACAATGAAAAACTCCCTTCCTCTACAGATTGCCCAAGGGACAGCTCCGATTCCTATTACTGAGCTGCACACCTTTGCAAATGGATGAACCCAGCACCACAACCTAAAGGTCAGAATGTGAAGGATTTGCTGATTCAGCAGAAAGGACTGAGCCTGGAGTTTCCATCTACCTCTCTCAAACACCTCATCCCTTCTTCTTAGTAGAAATAACACCTGGAAACCCTTAGGGAAACACAGAATCTTATTATCACCAAGACCCCAAGTTTTATCCCGAATGTCTGACTTCCAGGACTCCATTATCCAGCAGCGACACCACAGAAATGATTCAGATGTAACTCACCAAGTGCCAAATGTTCTTAGAACCACAGTCTTGACTGCTGTGTGCGACTCAGGGATGCTGTCCTTCTCCTGTGGCTGTTTATTCATCTAGAATGAGGCAACACACGTAAACTCCTGAGTAATAAGACCTATGAAGTCTAAATTTTGAAAATATCTTCCCATTTTTTTCTTTTTCTAATCTCTCCTCTGCTGCTGTCATTCCAAAGAATACTAAAACTAAAGATTTTAAACCTGAAGTAGTCAATTCTAATTATCATTTTAGAGCAAACATTTTTTTAGGTAGGCAAAAACTATCACAAAGACTAAAATTAGAGTTGGGGACAATTTCTCTTATAATTGTAAATTTTCTGCACATTATTACTAGCGTACTTTTAGTAATAATGAGTATGATATGGCCATTGCTGCTAAATTTTATGATTAAAGTTTGTTCACTAGTTCCCATGTAGCATTAAGAACTAAACAAAGAATTTCACATGGTGAGCTAAGAATTTCACTCGACAATCATAGCAGGCGGCCACTCTTACTTTCCTCATTTTATAGATGAGGTATAGAGAAGTTAAAAAGCATTTACAAGGTCCTTGGGACACCTGGGTGGCTCAGTTGAGCGTCTGACTCTTGATTTTGGCTCAGGTCATGATCTCAGGGTCGTGAGATCCAGTCCCGAGGTGGGCTCTGTGCTGGACATGGAACCTGCTCAAGATTCTCTCTCTTCCTCTGCCCCTACATGCCCGTCCCTCTTAAAAAAAAATAAAAAAGTATTTCCAAGGTTCCATCACTGGTAATCGGTAGAAAGCGCACTGAAACTCAGGTTTGTCTACCTTTAAAACTTATCTGTGCCCTCTCTTGATTATTTCGCAGTACTCTTCTAAATAGCATGATACAGTATTTGTTAAATACTTTCCATGTTCATGTGAATGTTTGCTGATTTATGGTTTTTAAAAAAGATTTATTCATTTTAGAGAAAGGGGAATTGCACACATGCATGAGTGGGGGCAGGGGCAGAGGGTGCGAGAGAATCCTCAAGCCAACCTCCCACTGAGCAAGGAGCCTGACCCAGGACACAGATCACGACCTGAGCAGAAATCAAGAGATGGTCACTTAACCAACTGAGCCACCCAGGCGCCCTGCTGATTTAGGATTACAATCATTCCATAAAATAGACCTTCAATGTAATAACAGTTACCTATGTATTCTGTAAATTTTATCATCTAACGAATAAAAGAAACCACTCCTCTTCTATGTGAGCATGAGTGTTGCCTGCTTTGGGTAGTTGCCCTCTTGTGCCTGATTCCCCAAAGCTGGAGCCTCTATCTCTCAAGTCTGCACAGGACTCCTTACTTTTTCACTCCAGCAAGAACAAGGGCAGGGGGAAAGAGACAGTTATCGATTATGTGAGAAAAGGGATTGAAATGAGACAGACACACAACCTGTCAAATTTTTTCTTATAGATTATGAATACACAAATATTAAATGTCCTTTCATGTGTTTCTCAAAAGTGCTTTTCCTAACTTTCTTTTAAAATACATGTTTATTTTTGTTTAAGTAGTACATGCATACTGTAAAAATTTTAATAGTAAAAAAACTAAATGACGTACAACAGAACATGTCTGTCTTTTCTCTGCTCCATTTCTCCCCACTTTCTAGTTTCCCTGTCCAGAATGACATTCAATTCCTTTAGCTTATCCCACTGGTGGTAACCTCCATATCTCTAAATAAGATGCTTATTAGGCTCAAATTTGACCTTTTAACTGTTGATATTATTTTCACCTCATTATAAGAAGGATGATATGAATTATTTCAAAACTTTGACTATGTCAACAGAGTATTGGTCACTGTTGAACTAATTGGTGTCCTAGAAATTTAGCACATACTTTTGTTATTTTTTCTACATACAGTTGTCTTCTCCATTTTCTCTGTTTTCTATCTCCGGAATACCTGTTTTTCAGATAAATTCTCTAATATCCTAAATTCTTTCTCAATTTCTTTTATCATTTTATCTTTTTAGTATATATTCTAGGAACTATCCTTTTTTTTTTTTTTTACCTTCTGAGCTTTTCTACTTATTGATTTTTATGTATCAGTTTTCAAGTACTATTTCTTGATCTCTATAACCATTTGAAAGCATTAGAGTTTGTAATTTAGTGGGAACACTGTCTTCTCTAATGTCTTTGAGGATACTGACTGTGGGGTTTATTTCCCCTTTGTGTGTGTTCACGTGGCTCTAGGTATGTATATTTGTTATTTCTTTTGCTATTGTATCTCTTGAACTCCACATTTTCTTTCAATGTCTTATGATTTGGGGCCATAAACTTACTTTTTAAGAGCAAGTTTTGAAACCCCCCCCCCCCAAAAAGGGCAAATCTTGGTAAAACTATTGAGAAGTTCTGTTTATGAGGACAGGACTTGTCAGTTGTTGGCATCACTATACCACAGTTGGGTTCAATTTAGCTTTTCCCTAAGAATGTCCAAATGTCAGTATCTAGAGGCCTTTCAAAGAAGAATCTTCACGGGGAGGAGTCAAGATGGTGGAGAAGTAGCAGGCTGAGACGACATCGGGTGGCAGGAGATCAGCTAGACAGCTTATCTAACCATTGTGAACACCTACAAATCCAACGGGAAATCGAAGAGAAGAAGAGCAGCAATTCTAGAAACAGAAAATCGATTACTTTCTGAAAGGTAGGACCTGCGGAAAAGTGAATCCAAAGCGACGGGAAGATAGACCCTGGGTGGAGGGGCCGGCACCCGGCAAGCGGCAGAGCGACGGAGCACAAAATCGGGACTTTTAAAAGTCGGCTCCACTGGGAGACATCGCTTCAGAGGCTAAACCGGGGGGAAACCCAGGCGGGGTCAGCATAACCCCAGGTCCCGCGGGGTCACAGAAGGACTGGGGGTATCTGAGTGCCGCAGAGCTCGCAGGAATTAGAGTGGGGAAGCCGGCTACAGCGACAAAGCCGAGGAGTGAGCTCTAAGCCGGGGTTACCTTGTGCCGGTCGCAGGCTGGGTGGGCTTGGAGCGCGGGCGGAGGCCACAGAGACAGAAGCGACCTGGCGCTTTTCTCCAGCTCCAGCAATTGACTACTTTCCTCAAGGTGCGACCGCAGGCCAGGGAGGCGGGGCGGTTGGGCGCTTTGCTCTGAGAGCGCACTGAGGAGCGGAACCCCAAGCTCTCGGCTCCTCCGGGCCTAGAGATTGGGAGGCCGCCATCTTCATTCCCGTCCTCCGGAACTCTACGGAAAGCGCTCAGGGAACAAAAGCTCCCGAAAGCAAACCCGAGCGGATTACTTAGCCCGGCCCCTGGCAAGGGCGGTGCAATTCCGCCTGCGGCAAAGACACTTGAGAATCACTACAACAGGCCCCTCCCCCAGAAGATCAACAAGAAACCCATCCAAAACCAACTTCAGTCACCAAGAACAGCGGAATTCCACAGCAGGAGAAAGCAAATCCTACCTGGACAAAATGACAAGGCAGAAAAACTCACCTCAAAAAAAAGAACAAGAGGCCGTACCGAAGGCTGGAGACCTAATCAATACGGACATTGGTAACATGACAGATCTAGAGTTCAGAATGACAATTCTCAAGGTTCTAGCTGGGCTCGAAAAAGGCATAGAAGATATCAGAGAAACCCTCTCCGGAGAGATAAAAGCCCTTTCTGGAGAAATAAAAGAACTAAAATCTAACCAAGTTGAAATCAAAAAAGCTATCAATGAGGTGCAATCAAAAATGGAAGCTCTCACTGCTAGGATAAATGAGGCAGAAGAAAGAATTAGTGACATAGAAGACCAAATGACAGAGAGCAAATGAGCAAAAGAGAGACAAACAAATACTGGACCATGAGGAGAGAATTCGAGAGATAAGCGACACCATAAGATGACACAACATTAGAATAATTGGGATTCCAGAAGAAGAAGAAAGAGAGAGGGGAGCAGAAGGTATACTGGAGAGAATTATTGGAGAGAATTTCCCTAATATGGCAAAGGGAACAAACATCAAAATCCAGGAGATGCTAAGAACGCCCCTCAAAATCAATAAAAATAGGTCCACACCTCGTCACCTGATAGTAAAATTTATAAGTCTTAGCGACAAAGAGAAAATCCTGAAAGCAGCCTGGGAAAAGAAGTCTGTTACATACAAGGGTAAAAACATTAGATTGGCAGCGGACCTATCCACAGAGACCTGGCAGGCCAGAAAGAACTGGCATGATATATTCAGAGCACTAAACGAGAAAAACATGCAGCCAAGAATACTATATCCGGCTAGGCTATCATTGAAAATAGAAGGAGAGATAAAGAGCTTCCAGGACAAACAAAAGCTGAAAGAATTTGCAAACACCAAACCAGCTCTACAGAAAATATTGAAAGGGGTCCTCTAAGCAAAGAGAGACCCTAAAAGTAGTAGATCAGAAAGAAACAGAGACAATATACAGTAACAGTCACCTTACAGGCAATACAATGGCAATAAATTCATATCTCTCAATAGTTACCCTGAATGTTAATGGGCTAAATGCCCCAATCAAAAGACACAGGGTATCAGAATGGATAAAAAAACAAAACTCATCAATATGCTGCCTACAAGAAACTCATTTTAGACCCGAAGACACCTCCAGATTTAAAGTGAGGGGGTGGAAAACAATGTACCATGCTAATGGACATCTGAAGAAAGCTGGGGTGGCAATCCTTATATCAGATCAATTAGATTTTAAGCCAAAGACTATAATAAGAGATGAGGAAGGACACTATATCATACTCAAAGGGTCTGTCCAACAAGAAGACCTAACAATCTTAAATATCTTTGCCCCTAACATGGGAGCATCCAACTATAAAAACCAATTAATAACAAAATCAAAGAAATACATCGACAGTAATACAATAATAGCAGGGGACTTTAACACTCCCCCTCACTGAAATGGACAGATCATCTAAGCAAAAGATCAATAAGGAAATAAAGGCCTTAAATGACACACTGGACCAGATGGACATCACAGATCTATTCAGAACATTCCATCCCAAAGCAACTGAATATACATTCTTCTCTAGTGCACATGGAACATTCTCCAGAATAGACCACATCCTGGGTCATAAATCAGGTCTTAATCGGTACCAAAAGATTGAGATCATTCCCTGCATATTTTCAGACCACAATGCTCTGAAGCTCGAACTCAATCACAAGAGGAAATTTGGAAAGAACGCAAATACATGGAGACTAAACAGCATCCTTCTAAAAAATGAATGGGTCAACCAGGAAATTAAAGAAGAATTGAAAAAATTCATGGAAAGAAATGATAATGAAAACACAACGGTTCAAAATTTGTGGGACACAACAAAGGCAGTCCTGAGAGGAAAATATATAGTGGTGCAAGCCTTTCTCAAGAAACAAGAAAGGTCTCAAATACACAACCTAATCCTACACCTAAAGGAGCTGGAGAGAGAACAACAAAGAAAGCCTAAACCCAGCAGGAGAAGAGAAATCATAAAGATCAGAGCAGAAATCAATGAAATAGAAACTAAAAAAACAATAGAACAAATCAACAAAACTAGAAGCTGGTTCTTTGAAAGAATTAATAAGATTGATAAGCCCCTGGCCAAACTTATCAAAAAGAAAAGAGAAACGACGCAAATAAATAAAATCATGAATGAAAGAGGAGAGATCACAACCAACACCAAAGAAATACAAACAATTATAAGAACATACTACGAGCAACTCTATGCCAACAAATTTGACAATCTGGAAGAAATGGATACATTTCTAGAGACGTATAAACTACCACAACTGAACCAGGAAGAAATAGATAACCTGAACAGGCCCATAACCAGTAAGGAGATTGAAACAGTCATCAAAAATCTCCAAACAAACAAAAGTCCAGGACCAGACGGCTTCCCAGGGGAATTCTACCAAACATTTAAAGAAGAATTAATTCCTATTCTCCTGAAACTGTTCCAAAAAATAGAAATGGAAGGAAAACTTCCAAACTCATTCTATGAGGCCAGCATCACCTTGATCCCAAAACCAGACAAGGATCCCACCAAAAAAGAGAATTACAGACCAATATCTTTGATGAACACAGATGCGAAAATTCTCACCAAAATACTGGCCAATAGGATCCAACAGTACATTAAAAGGATTATTCACCACGACCAAGTGGGATTTATTCCAGGGCTGCAAGGTTGGTTCAACATCCGCAAATCCATCAATGTGATACAATACATTAATAAAAGAAAGAGTAAGAACCATATGATACTCTCAATAGATGCTGAAAAAGCGTTTGACAAAGTGCAGCATCCCTTCCTGATTAAAACTCTTCAAAGTGTAGGGATAGAAGGCACATACTTCAATATTATCAAAGCCATCTATGAAAAACCCACCGCAAATATCATTCTCAATGGAGAAAAACTGAAAGCTTTTCTGCTAAGGTCAGGAACATGGCAAGGATGTCTGTTATCACCACTGCTGTTCAACATAGTACTAGAAGTCCTAGCCTCAGCAATCAGACAACAAAAAGAAATTAAAGGCATCCAAATTGGCAAAGAAGAAGTCAAACTATCACTCTTTGCAGATGATATGATACCGTATGTGGAAAACCCAAAAGGCTCCACTCCAAAACTGCTAGAACTTGTACAGGAATTCAGAAAAGTGTCAGAATATAAAGTCAATGCACAGAAATCAGTTGCTTTTCTTTACACTAACAACAAGTCAGAAGAAAGAGAAATTGAGGAGTCAGTCCCATTTACAATTGCACCCAAAACCATAAGATACCTAGGAATAAATCTAACCAAAGAGGCAAAGAATCTGTACTCAGAAAACTATAAAGTACTCATGAAAGAAATTGAGGAAGACACAAAGAAATGGAAAAATGTTCCATGCTCATGGATTGGAAGAAAAAATATTGTGAAAATGTCTATTCTACTTAAAGCAATCTATGCATTTAATGCAATCCCTATCAAAATACCATCCATTTTTTTCAAAGAAATAGAATAATCCTAAAATTTATATGGAACCAGAAAAGACCTCAAATAACGAAAGGAATATTGAAAAAGCCAAAGTCGGTGGCATCACAATTCCAGACTTTTAGCTCTATTACAAAGCTGTCATCATCAAGACAGTATGGTACTGGCACAAAAACAGACATATAGATCAATGGAACAGAATAGAGAGCCCAGAAATAGACCCTCAACTCTATGGTCAACTAATTTTCGACAAAGCAGGAAGGAATGTCCAATGGAAAAAGACAGCCTCTTCAACAAATGGTGCTGGGAAAATTGGACAGCCACATGCAGAAAAATGGAATTGGACTATTTCCTTACACCACACACGAAAATAGACTCAAAATGGATGAAGGACCTCAATGTGAGAAAGGAATCCATCAAAATCCTTGAGGAGAATGCAGGCAGCAACCTCTTTGACCTCAACCGCAGCAACTTCTTCCTAGCAACATCGCCAAAGGCAACAGAAGCAAGGGCAAAAATGAACTATTGGGATTTCATCAAGATCAAAAGCTTTTGCACGGCAAAGGAAACAGTTAACAAAACCAAAAGACAACTGACAGAATGGGAGAAGATATTTGCAAACGACATATCAGATAAAGGGCTAGTATCCAAAATCTATAAAGAGCTTATCAAACGCAATACCCAAAGAACAAATAATCCAGTCAAGAAATGGGCAGAGGACTTGAACAGACATTTCTGCAAAGAAGACATCCAGATGGCCAACAGACACATGAAAAAATGCTCCACATCACTCGGCATCAGGGAAATACAAATCAAAACCACAATGAGATACCACCTCACACCAGTCAGAATGGCTAAAATTAACAAGTCAAGAAATGACAGATGTTGGCGAGGATGCGGAGAGAGGGGAACCCTCCTACACTGCTGGTGGGAATGCAAGCTGGTGCAACCACTCTGGAAAACAGTGTGGAGGTTCCTCAAAAAACTGAAAATAGAGCTACCCTACGACCCAGCAATTGCACTACTGGGTATATATCCTAAAGATACAAAAGTGGTGCTCCGAAGGGGCACGTGCACCCGAATGTTTATAGCAGCAATGTCCACAATAGCCAAACTGTGGAAAGAGCCTAGATGTCCATCAACAGATGAATGGATAAAGAAGAGGTGGTATATATACACAATGGAATACTATGCAGCCATCAAAAGACATGAAATCTTGCCATTTGCGACGACGTGGATGGAACTAGAGGGTATCATGCTTAGCGAAATAAGTCAATCGGAGAAAGACAACTATCATATGATCTCTTTGATATGAGGAAGTGGAGATGCAAGGCGGGGGAGGGGTTGGGGGGAGGTAGGAAAGGAAAATGAAAAGATGGGATTGGGAGGGAGACAAACCATAAAAGACTCAATCTCAAGAAACAGACTGAGGGTTGCTGGGGGGAGGGGGGACGGGAGAGGGTGGTGGGGATATGGACATTGGGGAGGGTATGTGCTATGATGAGTGCGGTGAAATATGTAAACCTGGCGATTCACAGACCTGTACCCCTGGGGATAAAAATACATTATATGTTTATTAAAATAAAAAAATTGAAAAAAAAAAAAAAGAAGAATCTTCAGAGAAGTCTTTCTCCATCTCCTTCTGTGGACAAAGCAGAGTGAACAGGATACGTGAGAAGGAAAACTTGGCTGCAAGCATTCTGAAGTACGTCCAGAGAAAAGAGTTGAGAATCCTATGGTTCTCCATTTGTTTCCCTCATTCCACTATTTTATCTTGTTCACTCCAGTTCTCTACCGTGTTTTGTGTCCCCCCAATTCCAGAGATTCTGTTAAATTATCCACAAAGGAGCATCCAGCCTCCTGAGGCATGAGGGTGGATGATTTTCTAGAAAAACATAACCTAGGATATTGATCTCACAGAATTAGAGAACCTTAATAATCCGTTAACCATAAGCTAAACATTATTTAATTATATTTTAAAAACATAATTAATTTTTAATTGTACAAGTATTATATAAATCTATTATCTTTTGACCAAATTCAAGCAATACAATAAAATCATTTCCCACAAGAATCAAATTCAATCTCTTCTTCGCTTCTTCAAAAAAGTATTATTAATTTATATGTGTGCTTCAGTGATTTACATAATCTATGTAAAAGACTTTGATTCTTAATATTTTTGTTTTAACTTATGCTCACGTGTCTTTACTGTGGTGGCTCTCCCAAGTGTGGTGCCCTGATCAAAAGCATTAGCACTATATGGGCGGTTGTTAGAAATGCATATTCATGGGCCTACTCCAGACCTACCACTGAATCAGAAGCTCTGGGAATGGGATCAGCAATCTGAGGTAGCCTGAAGTTCAAGAACCACTGACCTTGAGAATTTACAGTGGAGATGGTGAAGAAGGATTGTTAGTCCAGAAGCCCAGTGTTAGACACTGTTCAGAGATGACAGAACATGATGTTTGCTGTCTCTTGGAATACTTTCCATGATCACTTTTCATTATAGGTCAATGAATAATGATAAATGTAGAATTCAGATCTTGGAGAACTTAATCCTGGGCTTATTGTCAGATTTAGGGAAGAGAATATACTTAGACTCCTGCAGCCCTCCCACTGTCCTAAAAACTATAGGGAAGTAGCAGAACGTGTAGAGATGACATCAATTATGGTGCGACCCTTGTTCAATTCTTAGTACATGTTGGGCAGATGCAAAGGCTTTCTATCACCATCTCCTACCATGCAGAGGATAAGACTACATTTCTGGCTGTTTTGGTTTTAGTTATACATCAGAATTGTATTCCCTTTACCTACTGGTAAGAACTTCAGACTAAGAATCTGGAGAATCAGATGCTTGTAGAGACTGTGCTGTTTCTTAAGAAGGTGTACACCACTGGGAAAATTACTTTGGCCCTCTAGCTTTAATTTTTCCTATAAGCAAGATAGAAATTGGATTGTATGATACTCTGTCATCCTAAGATCTTGAATAGTGGTGATAAAATGCAGAAGGAATTTTAAAATAAGAAGTTACCTTGAGAAAATTGGTTCCTCTCCCTCCACCCCCATTCCCCCTGTCAGAAAAACCCCAGCGCCTGAACGTTCTTTTTTCCATATCACTTTGGAGGACCCCATGACTCATGACATTCTATCTTTACTTCCTTCTTCTACAACCTATAGGAGGCCAGGACACATCTCTTGGGCAGCATTCACCGGCACAGAGCTTTCCAGAAAATGTGTGTCAGAGTCGCAGTGGCTGAGTGGTCCTGGCTGTGTAGGCAGGGCTGGATTACCAGAGGGCTCCGCTTCGGATCTGATTAGTGGGCAGCGATGCAGCTGGGCGGCATGGGCCTGGCCAGAAGAATGTTCTTTCACTTCAAGCAGTTCTCCACATTCTCCACAGAATGTGCCATGCTGGCAAAGACTATGAGGATAGATAACGTAGCCTTAAGCATACTCCTCTCTCGTAATTGGAAAATTCCAGGGTTGTAGGGGAAATGTGGTGTGGTGATGTTGCTCATCAAGTGAGAGACAGCTTTATACTCACAATCTGATTGAGAAAAATGGAATTATTTTATAGTCCAGTGGGCTCCGAATTGTTATTCAACTCAGATCTTTATTGCTTGGCCCTTGTTAATTTAATAAGCAATCTGTATCCCTAGTACAGAAGACAAATACGTTTTATAAGAGAAGGTCTAAAATCTGAAGTGGCAATAACATAACTGAGAACATAATTTTATTTATTTTCCTCAGTGGCAGATTGTATTTTCTGTAATTTCTGTGCAAACAAACCAATATGGTCTTCTGGAGGGCAAAATTGGAATGACAAAAGTGAAGTCTCCATTGTACTACCACGGAAACAGATCGGGGGCCACAGTAACTTAATTTTACCAAGAGTTATGAGCAGAATAGAATAAGCACAAACATGAGGAAACTTCTAGGAATACTCCTCTCACACTTTGTCCCAAAATGTTTCTGTTTTGGAAAAATTACTTTCCTAAAATAGCACTTAATTAAACATCTGTCCTATTAAACAATGTATGTACATTGGACAATGACTACATTAATAAGAGTATATTCTCTAAAGAATAACTCTTTGGCATCCTTTTCTTTTGCAAAGGTCTCTGGGAGTCTTGCCAGGAAAATACAATAAAATTTACTAGCCTGAAAGTTGTGTCTTTCCTTTCCCTTTCCGTGTATCCACTGTCTGTGCCATTCTTTTAAAAAAAATTCCTACGACATTACTAGAAATTTGAGAACCTTGTTTTATAAGGCAGAAAACTGCCTTATATTTTCAGTGTTACAGTCTTGTCTCAATGGCATATTATCGTCTCTTTGTAAAACCATCATCTTTCTCTGAAGTTGATTCCACACATTTTCAATGATCTACATTTTCCAGATACTGATGCAAACCCTTCATCACCACCCGTCGCGGGACTCGCATCCCCACCCTGCTGCGCTTTGCATGGTCTCTTCCTCGCTCTGAATCATAAGTCACAAGGAGGCAGGGCCATTTCCAAAATCAATTCCTGGCAGAAGAGAAAGGGCCTCCATGCATCAGGAAACCATTTCAAAGGTTAACAGTTTATCCGAGGGCATTAATTAAACTTCTTTCATAAATAAAGGCTCAGTGCTGTCAAAAGGTGGAGTGCATGAGGAGACAATTCCAAGGCTATGGCTTCCTTCACAAAAAAGAAATGAAGCTCTTCTCAGACAAAGCCTATTAAGCACATTCACTTCCAGATTGTTAGATGTAACAAATGAGTGGGAGAGACAGACAGCGGAAGAGCCCTTAATTCAAGGAACAAAGGACGCCTTCTATATTCTCCAGCATTGTGGTCCTGTCTCTGAAGAATTCCAAGGGCACCAAAGATGGGGATAATTAAGCAAATGATTAATACCAAACCAGAGATGACTTTTTAGGTTCATTTGATATCAATTTCCTTCAGGGAGAGTAACTGCTGATTCCTTTTAGCATTGATCCCCGTGTATAAGATTAAAAAAATGACACTTCCCTTGTTGCACAGTTTGAAAGAACTGGACAATTTTCTATGCTAGGCTTTGACTGATGAGATTTGTGGCCAATTTGTAAGAGAAGAAGATGGAAAAATTATAGAATAAACTAACATAATCACTTTTGTTAGTGAATTTTTAGACTTAGGTCCATTTTCAGCATGGGACAAAATAACTTACAAGGCCAAGGAAATAAACAGCCTGACTTTTGTTGTCACATGGGTACTAAGTAAGCTGTTTCAAGATGAAGTTATAGGCATTAGGAAACTGTAAGTGAATATTGGGCAAATAGAGACCCAGAGAAGCTTATCCACTCACCAGGCTAGACACTGTCACATGTTTCTTAGATGTGAGTGAGTGATATGTCATACAAAGTGGATAATGCAGAAAGAAAAATCAGCTTAAACACATTTAACAAAAATTCAAAAGACTGGTTAATTTAAGAGGTCTATTTTTTGTAAAGAAATTGTTCACCCTCGTTTTAAGTGGAGACATTATAGCTGTTAAATCTTCCAAAAGGAAGTGACACAAGGGATAAAGTATATTCAGTTCCCAAGCTTCAGCTTCACACTTTTGTTTTTGGTCAGGAAAACTCTTTCCAGGCATCCTTTTCAGGGGGCTAGACTTTTTTTTCCTTTCTCTCTGGACCTGTCCTCTCTGCCTCAGTGGCTCATATCCCCTTAAAGACACAAATGGCTAAGGGCAGACGGATTTTTTTTTTTTTTAAGATTTTATTTATTTATTTGACAGACAGAGATCACAAATAGGCAGAGAGGCGGAGAGAGAGGAGGAAGCAGGCTCCCTGCTGAGCAGAGAGCCCGATGCGGGGCTCGATCCCAGGACCCTGGGATCATGACCTGAGCCGAAGGCAGAGGCTTTAACCCACTGAGCCACCCAGGCGCCCCGAGACGGATTATTTTTAAGACGGACATTGCCAAGGAAGACCGTGCCTGGATACTGGCTGAGTAGATCAAGGTAAGGGAGAAGCACAGGAGAGTCTGAACATGCCAGGTTCAAGGGGACGGCATCACGCAGGGTCCAAAGCTCCAGAGGCAGGGTTAGAGTCCAAGGTACAGAGGGATCAGGAAAAGATGGGAAATATCATCTGGACTCAAACACTTTCTTTGTTTCATTATTAGAGTATGTTTTCTGATGGAGATAGAATTGGCTTCAGGAACTAGAATTAGGATAGACTAAAGATTCAGCTACCTTTAATCACATGATACCCAAATCTTCTCCTCGGTGTAAAGAAAGTTTAGTGTTATGTATAGGGAACCATACTACAATAGTGGGGAGCATCTCATTCAAAACTAATGGGGGAAATCAAAACCCAGGGAGAGAGTGTGATTAAGGCCCTTGCAGGGCCCTGGAGTTCATAAGCCAGAGGTGAGACTAGAATTATGGAATATAGTGTGAACACATAGAAGTCAGGTGTGGGATCCAAGAATCCAGAATTGGAATATATAAAAATAAAAATCCCACAAAATAGATGAAACTCTGACAATTTTCATCAAAAGAAGACACAAATACATAAAATTATGAATGAAAAGGGGCCCACACTACAAACAGAAGTTAAAAAGATAGAGGAATACTACCAATAACTATATTCCTACAATTTTGAAATCTTTGATGAAACAGACAGCAAAAGTATAAGGGAAATGTAAGGTGTATGTAGACATGATTTCAAGAGGATTAAAAGCTCAGATAATCCTGTATTAGAGAATTTATTCTTCTAATCTTCGAATAAAACACATATATAAGAATAAAAATGTTCAAAGAAAGTGGCAGAACCAGGGGGTTTAAAGGTAAATTTTACAGAATGTTCAAAATGCAATATATCTTTTTTTAAGTAAACAAACTCTTTCTAATGGTTAGAAAAGAGCGAATATCTAACTCATTCCATGAGAGAAGCATAACCCTTATATCAAAAACCAAATAAGGTGTGTAAAAGGATACTACAGGTCAATTTTACTCATTAAAATAGATACAAAAATCCTAAAAATAATATATATTAAAAAACTATAAAATCACATCAAATATATATATATAATAAACCAATGTATATATATTCTATATATATAGAATAAACCAAGACAAGATTGGGTTTCCCCTAAATATACAAAAAGGAATTATCTTTAAAAAAACATCATTCACGTTAATAAACATTCAGATGGTGATTAAAATTAACAGAGAAATCTTGCTACAGAAAAACCTATTTAAACTTGTTCAACTTGGATTTTTCCAAAATTTACTTTAACACCAAATTACTGTTAAACTTACTATGAAGAATTCCTTAAATAAATACTTGCTATCAAACATTTAAAAAACCAAACACAACAAATGGAATGTTTGAATCTCTTAAAATAGATTCTACCCATATACTTTATCTTTTAGAAAAATGTGTTGTGATATATTGAAAGTGGCCCTAGGACAGGAGCCATGAGATGGGAACTTGTAGCCCTTGTCCTTGTTGCTAATGAGATAAGTGGCCTTTTGACCTATTTGCATCAGAGCTTTCTAAAATACAAACTGAAGAGGCTAGATTATATAATCTTTGTAATTCTTTCACCTTGTCAGAGCTTTTCATTCCCTAGACTGGAAAGATACAAATTTTTTATACTTGAAATTGTGTATGTTTTTGTTTGTGTACTTTAATGAGACTTGTTAAATCAAAGGTCTTCTACCATTTTGATAAATGAGGTGGAATCAATTACCTAAGAAAAAAATGGTTCCAACAATATAAGCTTCTAACAACCATGCTCCAGAGCCCAAGGGCAACTGTGAGGTGCTCCATGGGTACATGGTGCTTTGGCATTTTTATTCCCTTATGCCTTCCTTGAAATAAGCATATTTGCTTTAGGCTCATTTGGACACTGCTTTTTGGGTGGTGCCATAATTTGATATTCATGTTGATTTAATGAGAAACAGAACACACCATTGAACTTCTTCATTTCAAGATATCACTGATTTCTGTGTGCACCATAAAGCCCCCTCCGATCTCTGACTCTCATCTGGAATGTGAGTTCTACCCTATTCCTGAGTGATGCTCTTCTTCCATAGAATCAAAATGTCTCCCAGCTAAAAGAGTACCTGACAATAGTAGAAACTGACTCGATGATTTTAAAGAATCAAGTTGGTGATGATGGGGATATTATATTTTATACTGACACCCCATACCTGCTCTTGAAGATGAGACTTTCTTCTTCTTTTTTAAATTGTGGTGCTCCTAGTGCTCAAAACAGATCTATCCCCATAGCAGATCAACTAATAAAGTTATTATTGTAGTTGTTAAAGTGAATGACAAAGGCTGTTCAGTCTCACGTGATAGATATTGATTAAACAAATCCCATATGTTAGCATAGGATACATGCATGCATTTTAAGTAAAGTTGTGGAAGTATGTATAAAACAAAGAATAAAAACAATTAAGAACTTAGGCAAAGAGGAACTATGTATAAGGAAATAAAAAGATAGTTTCTAAAGTGGTTCCCAAGGAGCTCACCCTTTGGTACTCATTCTTTTGTACAGTAGTTCCCTCCTCTAGAGTATCAGCTAGAACTAGTGACTTCCATGAGATGAACAGAATACACCAATAGTGATGGAACATCTCTTCGAAGACCAGGTTACAAAAAGGCATTGACTTACATCCTACTTCCTTTCTCCTGCTTTCTCACTTGCTCAGACTGCCATGCTGTGATCTGCCCTATGGAAAGGCCCCTTTGCCAGGGAATGAAGGAACACCTCTGACTAATAGTTAGAAACTGAAGAACTCAGTCCAGCAGCCTGTGAAGTGTTGAATCCAGTCAGCAATCTTGTGACTGAGTTTGGAAGATCTTCCTTCTGACAAGCCTTCAGGATGAGACTACAGCCAGGCCAAAATTTGACCACAAACTAATGAGACCCCGAGGCAGAGGTGTCCAGCTAAGCTGCACCCACAGAAACTGTGAGATAATAAATGTTTGTTGCTTTAAGCCCTAATGTTTTGGGTAATTCATTACCCAGCCTTAGCTAACAAATGTAGCCAGGAACAAAATTAACGCATCGAAATGTATATATTTGATACCCAACTGCTCAAAGCAAGCCAAAATCTTTTCTCTAAGTTAATGGAGAGCCAAAGCAGAGGAAAGACATGGTTGACAAGAAATGTACTGTTCAGATGATAAATACAACATTTTTGTTTAAGAGTATCATTGCTTTTTCTTCATTTTGGAGCCAGAAGAACTATTTCCCATTAGTTCTCTTAAGATGATCCCTGGTAATGGACTAGCTGATGTCTATAGCATTGTCACTACAATGAATAAATGATGATCCATGGGTTCACTCTCAATATTTAACATCTCTCAATATATGTCAATGGCAGAGTACTAAAGCTTTATTTATGAGTGCTTTTACTAGAGGCGACAAAAAGAGTGCAAACACACATTATTTTGATGGTCAGGCTTGACCTTAGAATAAAATGAGAAATTCCACACATATGGATGAATGGATGAATTCTAGTGCTAGTTTTTTTTTTTTTTTAAAGATTTTGTTTATTTATTTAACAGACAGAGAGAAATCACAAGTAGGCAGAGAGGCAGACAGAGGGAGAGGGGGAACCAGGATTCCTGCTGAGCAGAGAGCTGATGTGTGGGCTCGATCCCAGGACCCTGAGATCATGACCTGAGCTGAAGGCAGAGGCTTAACCTGCTGAGCCACCCAGGTGCCCCTCTAGCTCTAGTCTTAATAAGAACTGGAGAACATAAACTTCAAGGTTGTAATCAGAGGGAAGAACTGAAAGTAAAGATAATTTGTGTTGCAATTTTTAAAAAGGTCCATACATTAAAAATAAATCAATAGGGCAGAGGGTAAGATCAAGGTCCTTTTATAAAAAGTAAGTATAATATTCAATGCTTTTGTAGTACACAACATAGACCAAGCACCAGATTAGGAAATAATTCTTGGCAATAGGGAAAAGAAAAAGCAGTCCTCCCTTCTGCAGCTTTTGTAGTTAATGTCAACTACTAGTTATGGCATGTGATCTTATCTGTGAAATATAATAGGCCCATGGATGGCTACCAAAGCTTTCCAGTCCCCATAGTTTTAGTTGTCATGAGTTTCTCTCCTTGAAATCGCTCATTTTATCCTCAACTGGGAAATAACTGTACAAGGTGTTCAGAAAAGGATAGGATCTGTTTGCCTTCACTCTCCAGTAGCACATCTGCCCTCAAAAGGGCAATTTTTACATTCTTTAAAATAAGAAAAACTTAAAATGGAAATCCTTATTCCATGTGTTATCAATGACTAGCTAAAAATTTTTCAGTTAGAAGATTTTTATTAAATCTATTCTCTTTTCCTTGTATCCCTATAATTTTCTATAAATATTATTTTTTTTTGTCATACCAATCTCCTTGATATATTTTTTTTCCTGGAGTACTTCAAAAATGGGCTTTCTGCTAAAAAAAAATGGGCTTTCTGCTTATGTAGCTTCTTAGAAGAACAAACCTCATTTTCTACTCTGCCTTTTCCTCAATATGATCAAAGGGAACATGAAATCATAGGGATTTATGGAGGGAGATTTGTCAGTCTTTTCTTATTTACTTGAACTGTGAGATATAAATTGAATTTGGGGCCCTCTCTTCAAGAACAAGTTATTTGTTATCAGATAAGTTCATGTTAGTCGATCAGATGTGGATAATGTGTTTCTATTATAACTTTGTTAGTTGTGTTAAGAGTGCTCTGAGTTCTCGAATAGTGGTTTGCTATCTCATGCAAACTTGAGTTCCATGTCTCACTACCTCATTTGAATATCCTTGGACTGCTGGAGAGCAAGTGTCTTTCCACATAAACCTGAACTGTCTTCGGACAGCTGGACTACTTATTGCAGCCATTTTAATAGACACAGCAGATCAGTGCATGACTGCCTCAACTATTAGAAGCAATATTGATTGAAAATACAGTCTACAAGAACCAATTAGTCATGTTATGGCTGCTTTGCAGCTTGCTGAACTCATGTGAACTTACTCCTTGGTAATTGTGGTACTCTGGTGTTCAAAGAATAATCAAAACTTACAAGAAAAATAAAAAAAAATGGAAGCCGTTTAAAATATGAATGTGACACATTTGAATATGAGTCACTCATTATCCAAATTTCCTAGCTGACTCAGTGTTTAGATAACGATCCCAATCAGAAATGGAAATGGTGAGATCAACTGATATTACCTCAAGTGTACTGAAGAACATTCACATATGTGGGAAAAAAGGATTATCCAAAATAATTAACATATAGCTGCAATTACAGAATGGACATATTGCCTCCTGTATCTCAGCACTGTTGTTTTATTTTTTATGGGACTTATTTATTTAGTGACTAATCTGGGATATTCAGTAATTTACAGTGAGGCTCCACATCATTAGTGTGAATTAACAGAATGGTTCTGTTGTCCTTGGTAATTAGTTTGAGGAGGAAATGAGGAAAAAGACAACACATTTTGAGGGCTGCTCGATACTACCTTTATCTTTCTTTAATGTCTGTGAGATAAATATGGAATTTTAATTTCCTCCCTAATTATCGAGGAGTCTTTTGCTAAACGGGCATATCCCCCAGGCACACTTGCTTATTTTCACAATCTGTATTTTCACTTCACTCTTTTGAAATGTGTTATTTATGAACTTGCACAGGAATTCACAAACATTTCTCGAGGGAAGAAGGAAAAACTAACCAATGGTAAGTAGCAAGTGAAGGGGGCACCTTGATGGCTCAGTCAGTTGAGCATCCAACTCTTGATTTCAGCTCAGGTCATGATCTCAGGGTTGTGGGATCAGGCCCCACACTCAGTGGGGAGTCTGCTTGAGGATTCTCCCTCTTCCTCTCCTCTTACCCCCCACTTCCCACTCACTCTCTCTCTCTCTAAAATAAATAAATAAATAAAATCTTAAAAAAAAAAAAAAAAAAGAAGTAGCCACTGAGGATGTTAAGCCTTCTTCAAAGACATCATCTCCTGGGGTCTTCCCGTTATCCCTTGAAATGATACGAAGTTTGCTGATGTTGTTACTTCCCCAGCATTCCAGGTAAGTAAACTAAGGTTTACATTTAGGTCTATTTCTGAAGCCCGCAATCATTATGACAAAGCGGCACATTCTTTCGCTCATCCTGACTTGGCTTAAATTTGGTCATCTCATCAGCATCCATTCTCAGTTACCCTGTCTCATGTGATGCTTCAGAGTTTTTGTACCTGTAGCTTGTCATGGAATATGAGATATTCAAGCTGTTACAGCTCTTTCCCTCCTAGATTTTGCAGATTCCATGGAAACTAGCTCTGTGGTAACCAAACTTCTGTTATTAATATCAGTGGGCATTTTTAGCCCAAGTAGGATATGTAAAATTTGAGTTAAAACTGTCCTTACAGTGTGTATCTATAATCCCAATGATTCTAACAAGCCAGGCAAAGGCTTGTCATTTTGGTTAAATCCTACATTGTCAACACAATAATAATGCTGACAGTAATAATGGTAGCTATGCTTTATTGATTGTGACGTATATTCTAGGCTTTTAATCCACACAAAAACATTGCTAGTAGGTTATAATTATCTGAGTTTTTCAAAGGAGAACAATGTGGTACAACTTGGTTAAGAAATTCACCCCAGGTCTCCTAGTTGCTAAGTGGCAGTGTTAAACTGATATTTTCAACTTGCCCATCATTGGTTAACATTTTCTATTTTCCTGATATTATTCTCTCCTAATATTGCTCTTTGGTATTGCATTATTGTGTTAACATTTTTTTTTTGTCTGTTCTACCAAGAATTATAATGGTGAGTGCTGAATGATTTTGAAGTCAGTAGTAATTTTTTTTAACAAAGAGAATTTTGAAAATCCACAATCCTTCATCTTACTAAGAAATTAAGATAAAAAATATATCAGTCTTGGGAGGACGGGGTGGCATCCTGGGATGCCTGGGACACCTTAGGTATCTGCCTTTGGCTTGGGTCATGATCTCAGGGTCCTGGGAGCGAGCCCCACATCGGGCTTCTTGCTCAGTGGGGAGTCTGCTTCTCCCTCTCCCTCTGCCTGCTGCTCTGCCTGCTTGTGTTTTTTTTCTCTCTCACTCTGTCAAATAAATAAAATCTTTAAAAAAATATATCAGTCTTGCTATTTACACAAAGGGAAAACAGACACTTATGCTTTATAATCTGTTTTCCCCATATGGTTCCTGCTACATGCCTTGAGAGGGTCATCTCTGGATTTTCCAGATGAGTATTGTTCAGAAATTCAGATAGTTCAGACTCGTAGGTTGTGACCATTCGCATGGGTAACTAGCTATGGGGAGAGTGAGATGAACTTAGATGAAAATAAATGAAAATGCCATGTGCTTTGTCGTTAGATTATTCACCTCACTGTGGTGAAGGTCACACATGGGGATCTAGCTGTAACTGTAGAAGAGAGACTGATTAAGGACAAGTATTCATGATAGCAAATCCGTAAATAGACAACGCTTAGGCCAAATTGGCATTTGTTATTCAAAAATATTGAAAAGAGGAAATTATCAGAGGATTTATTTAATATGGTTAAAAATAATTTTTAGGCACAGAAGACCACTCTTATCTAGTGGTCTTCCAAAGCTTCAATTGCACAATGCTAACTTATACATATATTTATACATTCTATTCATCCATGCCTATTAGGTGAATTATTAAATATATTTAAAAAACAGAAAATAAAAATATTAAAGTAAAATATTTTCTTTCTGTACTCCTAATATAGTGTCTTATGACCTCTCTTCCCTTGGATTTTTACATTCCAGTATGAGCCTAATCCAAATTTTTGCCTTCACATGTTAGCTCATACAGCTTATATATAAGACTTGAATATAAAAGCTACAATTTGGTGTTTTTAGTCCTAATCTTACTATGTTAGGTAGACTGTGTATTTTTCCCTAGGAAAGTACCAAATAGGAGCTAAGCCTCTTATTTTACAAATTCTCTAAACTGTGATATAAACTTGATTGGAGCCGAAACGTTCCTATTAATCCTATGTGTCACCCATATAACTGCTGTTGAATGTGTCAGGTCCTCAAAGAGATGATCCAGTAGGAGTTGGAGAAAAGGAAAGTATCTGAGTGGCACATCTTCCTGTTCATATTCACCATTTCTAAACAATATCCTCTTATCCTCTGCTGTGAGCATGAAAGGTGGGGTAGGGATGTGCTGGGGGTGGTTAAGTATAAGAAGGAAGAAAACTACAAAAACAGGGACAAAAAGAACAGAGAAAGAAGAGGGGAGAGAGGAACGAAAACTGATAAAGACATTTGTGAGGATACTGTGACGTTATTCACTCTTGGGTAGGGCAAAGTGGAAGCCAAATTGGCCACGGGAGACCCAGAACGCCTGTTCACTTGACCAACCCTCTGTGAGCCAATGGCTTCTGTCCCAGCTGAGTGGGGAAAGAGGTTGCATAAATTGCCCAGAGTGCTATTGAAATCTATCTCCTGGAGGATTCTGGAATATGTCTCTATTTGAAGAGCCTCATGACTGTGACAATGACAAATATCCATTGCAGGACATTGAGAGATGGTGTTAAACTGTGGAAATACAGGGCTTTGTGATTCACAGACTGCAGAATATATGCCTATTGATTTTCCTTTTCTTCGAAGAAAATGTCCCTTTGATACATTATGGCTGCAAAATTGGAAAGTATAGCTTTTGTTTTGTTTTGTTTTAAATTGATTTGATTTGATTTTCTGAAAGAAGAAGTGATGGATAGTTGTCACACCAAGTGTGACATTCCTATAAATTATCTGGCCTTTAAGACTATTGGCATCTCTGGCACATGAGTGATATATACATTCTGAGAAGGATTGACTCTGTTCTCCACTCCTCCCCCAAATTTCAGAGGAACAAAAATTACCAAAACCTCACTGTATTTTTAAGATTAATAGTCTCATATTCATTTGAAGAGAGCAAAACTCATAAAAACAGTCCACATGTTGATGTTATTCACACCATCATCATCATCATCATCATCACATAGTTATTCTGTGAGGCAAATTCATCTATCATTTATAACTGTATCTAATCTGTTATTCTTAGTCCTCTCTTTAGTGGTTGAAAAGAAATCAGCCAAAGTTATTTATTTTTTAAATGTATTTTAATATACCATAAATATATTTGATAAATACTACTTTTATATATGTGATTTATGGTATATGAAAATCATCTCTTGCTCACTGTTTTCAAAGGTCTCTTCTCTTGATGTTAATTGAAATCTAAATGGGAAAATAAAACCAAAAACTCTGGAATAGTTGTCTTAGGACAAGGATTTGCAGCTCTTTAAATCATTATCTGCATGATGAATTGCACAGGAAGGAGTCACAGCAATTGAATTCAAAGTAAGAGGTTTCTGCAATAGTCACATTTTATAATTCCCCATCGACACTTAACTCCTAGTGTGAAAAAAAAATTTAGGCTCTTTATTAGCTAACTTAAACGTATCCTGTGGTCTATATGGAGTAAATTCTTCCAGGAGTTTATATCCAGAAAGTATTCTTGTTATATTGAAATCTCTTTGGAGTCATGTAGGGTTATTTCATCAAGGATTATGTTTTTACAAAAGGAAAATCATACCAAGTTACCAAGTTAACTGTTCTGTGAGATAACTCAGGGAAATGATAAGAACCTGGTAATAAGTAATCATGTTTTCTTTTAAGATTTTATTTTATTTATTTGACAGACCGAGAGAGCAGAAGCAGGCAGAGCAGCAGAGGGAGAGGGAGAACCAGGCTCCCCACAGAGCAGGGAGCCCGATGTGGGACTCGATCCCAGGACCCTGGGATCATGACCTGAGCTGAAGGCAGTCGCTTAACCAACTGAGCCACCCAGGCACCCCAAGTAATCATGTTTTAATCCCAGGTCTTTTTTTTTTTTTTTATAAGATTTTGTTTGTTTGAGAGAGAGAGAGAGAGAGAACAAGGGGGGCAGGGCAGCAGGAGAGGGAGCAGACTTCCTGCTGTGCATGGAGTCCAACATGGGGCTTGATCCCAGAAACTTGGGATAATGATCAGAGTTAAAGGCAGACACTTAACTGACCAAGCCACCCAGGTACCCCAATCTCAGGTCTTCTTAAATAATTTTTTAAAGATTTTATTTATGTGAGAATGAGAGAGAGAGGGTGGGGGGAGAGGGGCAGAAGGAGAGGGACAAAATCTCAAGCAGAATATCTTGCTGAGTATAGAGCCCAACACAGGGGTCAATCTCATGACTCGGAGAGCCGAAACCAAGAGTCAGATGCTTAACCAATGAGCCACCTAGGCGCCCCCTTAAATAATTTTTATAACCACCTTGGAAAAAATAATTTGCCATCCTTTCCACAATTCATGAAACAGAGCAAGACTGTACTTAATTTACAGCACAAGAATTTTGGGAGACTCAAAGAAGTTGATAATATAAATCAGGATGAAAATAAAAACTGCCTCATGTCCTACACCTTTGAAAAGGTTAGAAGTTGTTGAAAATTACATAAGAAATTAATTCTTAAGCTCCCCCCCAATTGTTTGTATCCCATGGGGATTTGTGGTAACGAAAGAATCATAAATCTTTAAAAATAATCCATTTTACAAATGAAGAACTTAAGATCAAAATAAGTAAAATGGCATGCCCAAATCCATACACATAGTTGAAATGTACTCTAAGTAAGGTTGTTATCTTCTGCTGATGTTATCCTTAGCATTGAGACAAGATTGAAAATCGTTGTCAAGCACCACTATGCCTTCTCTCAGCAAACCCCACTTCAACCTTATGATTTGAAGTCTGGCAGGGCAGAAAGTTTTATATTCTTACGTGATGATGATTTCCTGGCAATAGTTGGTTTGTTTAGGGATATTGATGATGGTGATGATGATGACGATGACGACCATGATGATGATGATGATGATGATGATGAAGAAGATGATGATGATAAAAAGAGCCATCACTTATTCAGGGGTTACCATAAGCCCTTACTTAAAGGCCTCTCTTAAGCCCTTCAGATGCATAAATTTGTTTAATCATCTACAGCACTTTGGGATAACTACTATATAATCTACATTTTCCCAATTGAGAGACTGAAATAGAGAGGTTAAGTTCTTTACCAAAAATCATCCACCTGGGAAGTGGCAGAGCTGCAATTCAGCTCTAGACTCTGTGTGGTAGATATGAAGGCACTGAGTTAAGGCAGTCCCAGTATAAACTCCTCAGAAGATGAAGTAATATTATAGAGCAAGGTATGTAAAGCTATCTTCTGAAGTGCTTAGCACTTTATTATTTTTATTCTTGTTTTCTTTCATGTAACCAGTATTCACGACTCCCTCCTCTGTGCCAGGCTCTAGGTTCTACAGGGCTTACACACAGAGAACAAAAAATAAACATGGGCCCCATCCTGGCAGAACTTAGATGCTCATAGAGAGAAGCAAAGAACAAAGAAACAAATAAACAAGTACGTATGTACCAGTTGTAAGTCTCTGATAGACAGTGTGGTATGCAGTGCCCGAGAGCTCTCTCCTTGAGTGGAGATATGGAGGCTGAAGCCTGGATGCCACAAGGAGTAAGCCTCATGAGGATCTAGGGCCAGAGAGTTCTTGGCCCAAGTTTCGGCAAAGGTCCAGTGGCAGGAAGGCACTTGGAGAAGTTGAGGAACAGAAAGCTGACCTACATGGCTGTGGACAACTAAGCCGGCCAGGAAGGAGTGTTGGAGGGCAGAGGCAGGTATGGACAGTAGGCTGGGCCACCACATTTGGGTTTTATTGGAAATTACCGGAGGATTTGAAGTAGGGAGCAATGTGATTTGGTTTACGCGTGTCTGGTCTAAAACAGAGATAGGCAAACGTTTTCTGTAAGGACCAGACAGTAGATGCTTCAGGCTTTGTGGACTCTCATGTGGGTGCTACTGTGACTGCTCTGTTCTGTTCAGAGAAAGCTGTCATAGGTGATACATAAAGGAACAAATATGGTCCTGTTCCGGTAAAACCTGATGTACAGAATAGTTTGCTGACCTCTTTTCCGAAAGATCTTCTTGGTTGCTATGGAGATATGGTGAAGATCTGACAATTATAAAGAATCAGAATCTCCTGTACAGTTCAGATGGGTACACGATCAGGGTGGGGGTCATAGTCAAAGTAACGCCTGTCCCACTCCAAAGCACACCTGTGAAAGAATTGTAAATCTTCTAAGAGGTGCCTCAAAACAACATGCCAAGGAGATTTCCTTTCATAATAGACAAGCCCTCTGAACATCCTTCTTGATCACTGTTTTCCACAGTCTCACACACAGAGCTAAAAAACCTAGGTTTTTCTTCCTCTCTCCAAACTCACCAAATCCTGCCCACATCGATTCTAATCTTTTCTCCCATTAATTCTTCAGAATCTTCTATTTCCTTTTATTTCAGTGTTCATTGAGTCCACTTTTTCGATTACCCATAATCCTCAACATGTCTACTTTTGCTCGTTCCATGCTTTAATTTACACTGACCATAAATCTAATTAATCCCTTGCAAACAGCCTTAACTTCCTTGCTACCTTGCCAACACTGTTTTTACCAGCAAAACCCCCAAACTGGTTAAAACCCAAAGATCTGTGTCACTGGCTTCCTGAGCCCTGTCTAGTTCCATGTGCATCATGCCCTCTGACAGCCTACCTCCCTTAATCCCAACACCCTTCCCCATACAGTTTGCTTTGAAACAGTAGTTTTTTATGCCTTTTCCCCTCTCTGCTACCTCCAATATCCCCTCATAGGTTAAGATTTCAGCAAATGACATTGTCACATATTTAACTGGGAAAACAGAAGTTCTCATCAGACAACTTTCTTTTTTCCACCATCAAATCCATTTAAACACTTCTATCTCTAGCCACATATCCTGCTTTCCCTTCCTTCCTGTGATGATGGATGAAGGGTTCCAGCTCCTATCAGAGGCAGCTCCTTCACTGGTGTTCTGGATCTCATCCTTCTCCACTTCTTAGGATTTTAGCCAACAAAAAATAATGCTCCTTGGTTTTGTTTTGTTTTGTGTTTTGCATTTCAGTGTTACATTATCTTCTGGATTATTATCGTCCACTTGCTTTAATATTTCCTGGCTTAAGAAAACCCTCTTTTGGGCACGTTAACCTATATTTCCTATAGCGACTGTCCTAGTTCCCCTCATCTTCATCCCACATTGTTTTTACAACCCACTCGGTTTGGGCTTCCATTACTACTAATCTGCCCAAAATATTCTTGTTCAGGTCACCAGTGACGTTCATGTTATGCAAGCCAATGGTCAATTCTCTAACATTGTCAAACTTTCTCTCTTGGAAGCATGTGACATCATTTGTCATCCCCTTATTGAAGTGGTTTTCCACAACATCATAATTTCATGACTTTCTTTTTCTTACTTCACTGATACAGGCTGGTCACATGACCAAAGCATAACTAAGTGCTGCTCTCTAGGAATTAAAGAGTAGGAAGGTTGCTATATTTTTCTCTGACAGTTCTGGAATTATGTGGAACATTATAGCTCATAGTACAAAAAAAAAAAAAAAAAAGCTAGCCACTTTCTAACCATGTTTATAGGCTCTGGCAATTGCCTGGGAATGAGCTCAACCTGGAGAAAAGAGTTGAGCGATGGAAAGAGAGAGAGGAAGAGTTATTGTTTGAGTACATGGATGCTACTTGAGTAAGTTAGCACTTAACCAACTTCAGCACTTTTCAATAAACTGTGACAGTAAGTTCCTTTTTTCCACTTAAACTAATTGCAATTGCATTTCTAAAACTTATATCCTATAAAGTCAACTAATTCAACTTTTATTCTCATTTTATAGTTGGAGAAAATGAAGCTCAGAAAAATTAAGAAACTTGCCAGAAAGGAAATATTTGAGCATGGGTCTCTGACGTCAAGTCCTATGCTCTTATTCATTATACTGTATTTCAATATATCAGCACACTCAGAAAACCTTCGTGGATTATACCCTGAAATTTCATCTTCATAAAATATGCTTTTTAAAATTTGATTCTAATGGTAAAAAGAATAGGTCTAATATGGACCAGAATTTCAATTGTTTTGATATTTAAGATTTTTTTTCCACTTTAAATGTTTTAGTAGATTTTTTTCCTTTGGTGTACATCCAAGTTTCTGCAAAGGAACAAAAGCATATTACATTAGCATAGTGTTTTGAATTTGATATTTGTTTTTTATTCTGATCTTCTCAATATCCATTATCTAGTCATTGGAATGAAGCTCAACTAAATGATGGAATCAAAAGCAATTGAAAATTATGTGGAATTATATAGATGTCAAGAGAAGGGTTCATAAAATTTATAAATCAATACAATTGAAGTAAATGTGCAAAATTGATGACTAAGAGAGCATCCTATCTTTTAGAAAAGTAAAATATAAAAAAATTATCCTCTCCTATATTGGTTGCTATCCAAATTATATAGAATGAACATGAGAGACTAATGGACTTACAGTAGAAAAAAATAAAAGGTACTATTAAATTCTCATTTCCTACTCTTGATAAGTATTCCAGAATGTACAAGTGAAATCAACAGTAGCTAATGCAGGAATTGGAACGAACACACTAGAACCTTCTTTGACTTATAGGGGAGGTTGATAGAACTCAAAGGTTATGCATACTGAATTACACATTAACAGCCTCATCATGTATCACTCTGCTTTTTAGAGATGGTTGTATTCTCCACTCAGTTCACCACATCCGAAAACTCGGCCATCTTAGATTTTTCTCTCTTTTCAGTTCAACTCCTCTGTTAGTATCATTTCAACTTGGCCTTCCTGTCTTATTGATTTTTTTTTCCAGCTTTACTGAGATGTAATTGACAACTAAAATTGTAAGATATTTAAAGTGACAATGAGATGATCTGATCTACACTGTGAAAGGGAACCACCCCGTGAGCTACCTAACTCATCTGTCACCTCACATATTTATCCCCTGCCTTTTTGTTTCGGGAGAGAATATGCAAGTTCAACTGTATCAGCAAATTGCAGTGATACAAGGTGATGGTATCAGTTGTAGTCATGTTATATATTAGATCCTCAGACTGTATTCATCTTATAACTGAAAGTTTGTCCCATTTCACCAGCCTCTCCCCATTTCCCCCATCCCCTTTCCATTTCCCCCAGCCCCTGATTCTTAAAGAGACTGGTCACTCACCTGGTTCAGCATCTCTTGCTGGCTTGATGGCAGCATCTCGTCTTTTTATTAAGCTTTAATAAGTTCTGCCTATTACAATCCAGTCTCCATAAAGTTGCTAAGTGATTATTTAAAATCACAGAACTGACCATGTCACTTTTATATCTCATACTGCTGAAATCTGTTTTACTTGAAGGATAAAGTTCATCCAAGAGGTATTTATCTGCTGGTCACCTTACCAGGAGATGGGATACAATGTGGAATAAGATCTGGGCCTTCCCCTAAAGAAAGGTGTGTGACTCGGGGGCTATGGAGTCAGCCAAAACCAGATCGCTTCAATCTAATATGGATGGTGTTACTACAGAGGGAACCCAGAGTGTAATGGAACTCGCTGCAGGCAGACTTATCATGGCCTGGGTTTTCAGGAGGGTTTCCTGGGGGGGGGGGGAGGATGCCTGAATTAAGGTATAATAAGTCATCCTGGCTGAGAAGGAAGGGAAGCATAAAAGGTGATCCAGGTAGATACAGGATCAGAAGAAACTGGGTCAGAAGATGTAGCAGAACATTTCTCAATGAGAGCAAGCAATTCAGTATTTTGAAAACACAAGAGATGAGGCAGGAAGCAGAGGTTCTAAAGGGCGGAGAAGGAAAGAGAAATGAGGCCTCATGAAGATCACATACATGACACCACCGTTCAGCAACTGCTGACTGTTTACTGGAGGCCAGGCGTTCTGCTGAGGACACAGAGCAAACTTAAGAAGCAACTATAGTTGATAACACAGTATTGTATAGTTGAAATCTGCTAAGAGAATAGAACTGAAGTGATCTCCCCTCTAAAAAAAAAAAAAGATAAATACACGAAGTGATGGATAAGATAACTATCTAGATGGAGGGAATTATTTCACAACACAAATGGACATCAAACTACCAAAATGTACACTCTAAATATTCTGTAATTTTGCCTATTATACCTTAGAAAAGCTAGGAAAAAATCTGAAAAAAACTAGAAGAAACCCTCCTTTCACAAAGAAAGCGATCAAGCAGATAGCACTAGGAAATGATGTTGAATTTGTTCTTTTTAGTAGAACTTCTGCACACAGAGCAAGAATTCCAACTCTAAATCAGGGCCCTGGTGTTTCTTTGTTGGGGAGCTTCCTCAAATGGTTGGGAGTCCTTGTCTGGAATTTCCTGGAACTCTTTTCAGCTGTTGCATTGAAGGAATAGACACCTCAGCTGTGGCAGGGTTTCCTGGAGGGGAGATGGCCCTCCCATCTGTCTTTGCAGAGGATCTTACTACTAGCGTCTGAGAACAAACCTGAATTCTCCAACACTCCGTAAGTCCTTCAAGGGATGAGATAAGGTTCCTGCCCCTCTCTCCACTACTTTCTCTGTTCTTCAACAAGTGGATGGATTACTAACCTGATCAGATATCAGAGTTAGGAAGCATTTGATTGGTCACATTTACTTATTAAATAAGTGTGTCTCATTGGCTTCCTATTCTGTGTAGCTGACTAGACAGGAAAGCCAGTAGATATCTACCTTTGTTATCTCCTTTTCTGTACATGTGAGCAGCGCTTGCTTTAGTTCCTTGTGGCCATCTGGTGGTAAGAATTCTTCTTGGGGGAAGAACAGATTTCACTTGGGTCTAGTTTAAGCCATCTGCTCAGTTCAGGGTTTTTTGGTTTTTTGTTTTGTTTTGTGTGTGTGTGTGTGTGTGTGTGTGTGTGTGTGTGTGTGTGTGTGTGTGTGTGTGTGGTTTAGCCTAGTTAATAATTGAATGGAGTTTTAACTTTGTTTTCATTTGTGCCACTTAGGTGTCCCATCAGAGAAGAGATAAATGGCAGGGCTCTGACAACATTCAGGTGTCCCTGGGAACTCTGGACAGAATCACATCTCATTGCCCTTGAAACCACCCTGGATAGCTTTAAATGTTCCCCTACCAGTAGGGAGTAACAGGAAGATACTTGGTTACAGTCTCATATATATATATATATTTAAATAAATAAATAAATTTATTTATTTAAATAAATAAATATATTTAAATGTATTTAAATAAATAATATATAATATATATTATATATGTTATATAATATATAATATATAATTGTAATATATAATATATAATATGATATATAATATATAATATATAAAAATATATTATATAATTATAATATATAATATATATAATCAAAGCAACTAGACAGTTCATAGTCCATTCTTCATCTGTCAAATTGTTTTTATGTTGCATGTGACTGATTTGACCATGGTTAGCCATTTATATGTGATTCTTCTCCCTTCCCCACTATAATAGACTAACAAACATAACATAACTCATCTGAACCAAGTCCCTGTGTGGAAGACCAGATCACGTTCACAGACTATCCTCACACTTGTTGAAAGAGAAACATTTATCTGAAAGTCTTTTAAGGCATTTGAAGAATGAGAATCAATGATTTCTTTTCTGGGAGAAATTGGTAAAAATTGGAGTAGCTCTTTTATTACACGTAACAAAAGCTCTCTGATAGAGCTATTGTTAGACTTTAGGGATAATTATCAAGGGGAAATGCTGAGCTTCCTTCATTAAAGACTTTAGAAGTTAACTTGGTTAGACAGAGTTCTTGAAATAAATGGAATTACTTTGAAGACTTTCTGTGTTTTCCTTCCAATACCATAATACTATGCCATATTAATAATACTTTTATGACTATATTTGGTATTACATTTACCATGAAAACTATATAAAACAAAAACCTGGGGCACCTGGGTGGCTCAGTGTGTTAAAGCCTCTGCCTTCGGCTCAGGTCATGATCCCAGGGTCCTGGGATCGAGCCCCGCATCGGGCTCTCTGCTCCGTGGAGCGCCTGCTTTCTCCTCTCTCTCTCTGCCTGCCTCTCTGCCTACTTGTGATCTCTGTCAAATAAATAAATAAAATCTTTAAAAACAAACAAACAAAAAAAAAACAAAAAAAACTTGTTTTTATCAAATATACACAGTAATGGGAATCTGTAATCTATATATTCCCTCCCTGGTACAGTTAATTATGGCTCCATTACTCCAAGTGCTCAATAAACCAACTGTTTCATTATGCTGATAACTTGATCAACAAAACTGCCAACTTCACAAAATGTAAAGGTTTATACATAAATGGAGAGAGGCCATGGATTCTAGATGTTTTAGCCTCTTCACATCAGTTAAGGAAAATCAGGAGGCCTGGGTGGCTCAGAGGGTTAAGCATCTGACTCTTGGTTTTAGCTCAGGTCATGATCTCAGGGTTGTGAAATTGAGCCCTGGGTTGGGCTCCGCTCTCTGAACATGGAGGCTGCCTAAGATTTGCTCTCTCCCCCTCCCTCTGCCCCTTCGCCCTTGTGCTCCCTTTCTCTCAAAAAAAAAAAAAAAAAGAAAGAGAGAAAGAGAGAGAAAGAAAAAAGAAAAATCTTTACAGCCCCATGCATTTCCTGAGTGTGTGTGTGTGTGTGTGCGCACGCACACGTGTGTGTGCTTGTGTGTGTTTGGGGTACAGGAGGATGATGGCCTCTCGCTTTCACAAACCATTTATACTGTAATGAAAACAAGAGGTCAGTGTTTATATAAAACATACCAGTTTTACCTTTGTTTTCTTGGGGAGAAAAAAAACAAAACCATCTGCCTTAGCTTTGCCTTTAACCTTTGAAATGCATCTTTCCAGATAGTTAATCTCACGTTATGATTGCATGGCAGCTTTGAAAATGTGCGGGTGGTTGTTAAAGATTTTACGTTTCATTTCTGTTCCCAACCTCAAATAACACATAATGTCTTGGGTTATCATTATTCTGCAACTTAGCATTTTATCAAGACTTGCTGCTGTACAGCTGCTTGGGTCCTTAATATCGTGAGAAAAAGTCTTCACTAAGTTCCGTGAGAATTTGAATAGCATTAACATAACCTTTCGCCCTCTGAACCTGTGTTGATTTTATGAAGTCCTTTTGTGCTCATAAATAAAATACCAGTGTACCTATCAAAGATTCACTTGACTTTTTCCATTTTCTCTTTAGCAAAAATTGAAACACAGTTCATTGAGGGTATACAACTTTTTCATACTTAATATGATATGGCCCAAATATAAAGTTTGTATAAACTTCAGATATTATATCACAACAATGACTGATAGATATAAATAATTCACAAGCATGTATATGCATGTATACATATGACAAATTTACAAAATGATATGAAAAATATGGAAATTCTTTGTGCCACTCTGATGAGTAGGCACAGAGAAGGAAAAAGTGATATAAGATAATATTAGCTTTTGTAACACAATGAAAATTCAAAAATGTACCCAAATCCAGATGAAGTATTTATAATGGTGGAAACAAAAAGCTGTCATTTGTTTTCTTAATGCTTGTAACCTATCCAGTTCAAGGTTGGAAACAGAAATTATAAGCCACTGAGGAACTGCCATGTTGGGTCACAGAGTCCAACCCCAAATTATAGACTATCTTTATCCTGATCATCATCCCCTATTTACCAACAAAATTACTTCCAGAAACCAAATCATTCTTCAGCAGTAAAGTAGGCATTTAGGAATATATACACATTGTTTACAATCCCTGAACGAATCCCACAGCCTGTGTGGGACTGTGCTTTACGGGGCAGATATTTCGACGTGAACCCTTGGAAGTCCCTCTGTTCTGCTCACTGTGCGCTCCTGGTCTTCCCCAAATATCCTGGATGCATTGACCCAACTGGAAAAGCTGTGAGAATGCCACGGATAGGATATACCCAGGAACGAGGTCTTTCCAGTTTTTAGCCTGCGATGCTGGGAGAATCTTATTATTCTTCGGATATATAGTCTTGACACTGCGCTTTGTGCCAGACCGAGGCAGAGTAACGAGACTGTCTCCCGATGGTTTTCCAAATCATGATCGTAAACAAGTTCTGCAGCCAGTGTGTCTAAACCTAAGGGACATTCTTCCTTTCAAAGAGGAAATACACATTCTGGGCTGCAGAATTTTCAATGTATACTTTTAGATGACTGCACGATGCCACAAATGCAGACCAGAATAAGAAATACTCATCTAACCCCTGGCTTCCAGATGTTTATATATTTGTTGTCACGTAGACTTCCCTGAACGTGAAGTTTTTATGTGGAAGATAGGTTTTTGGTAGCACTTCCCTTTTTCTGCATTACTTGTCTCTATACATCAAAGTTTCATGGATATAGGAAGAGCTCCACAAAGATTTTGACTGCGGTATCAGAGGACAACATATTTTAGCTGTCACATATTGTTTTACGTTGATTGAAAAATGACAGTCTGGGGGCACCTCGGTGGCTCAGTGGGTTGAAGCCTCTGCCTTCGGCTCAGGTCATGATCCCACGGTCCTGGGATCGAGCCCGGAATCAGGCTCTCCGCTCTGTGGGGAGCCTGCTTCCCCCTCTCTCTCTCTGCTTGCCTCTCTGCCTACTTGTGATCTGTCAAATAAACAAATAAAATCTTAAAAAAAAAAAAAAGAAAAAAAAAGAAAAATGTCAATCTGACTTCCTTATGGCCTCTGCTTTTCCTGTGCTTTCCTCTTCCTTCTACTCTCCCCCCAACCTGGGACCTCCCTGGAGTAAATTAACATCAAGCATTCTGTTTTGTTCTAAAAATGCCTTCCCCCTCCTCCTCCTCTTCTCCCTCTCTCTCTCCCTCTCTCCTGTTTCTTTATTTTACTCTTCACAGGAGTGAGAAACAGATGCTCTTATCTGTATAAAGAATGCAAATGATCAAATGTTGTGCTTGGGAAATAAGCTGAACTTCTAAGGGTTAAACAAAGTTCAGTCTGAGCATTTAAAGTGTGTGAAAATGAGGAGTACTAATTAATTCTATTCAGACGTCTGTGTGTGGAAAATGTCACTTTAGGAACCAATACAAGCGTATTTGCGGGGCTTTGTTTGTTTTTCTCTTGCACGTCAGGGCGGGTGGCTGCAATAGCTCTTTGGCACCCATCAGGAACTGGCCACGACCGTGAACTAAGGCTTTTGTCTGCCCTATCTGACTCTGCCCCATGTGCCCTCCTCGGATCCTGTCAACATGAAGAACAAAACAGAGCCAACACCGGATCAAAACATAGAGAAGTTTTCCTGGAACGGAGAGAAGCATTCCAGCGCCCTGTCTGATCCCTCTGACCTCTGGCTTCTCTGGATCCACTCTAGCATCTTCTAGTGACAGAAAGGCAGTTCTTACTAGGTTCTTGCCTTCGGTGCCTGCAGAGCTAAGAGCCAGAGAATGGTGCTTTGCTTGCCTTCTGAGTACTACAGTCTTGGGACAGGGTCGCAGGTTACCAAGAGCCTCAGTCCCACACCTTGTTTTTACTCTTCTCTAAACAAATAAACAAACAAACAAATAAAATGTTTTATGTGGCTTAAATGCTTGGCCTCAGGGCAGTGGGCTCCTGCACACTGTTGAGCAAAGGTCAAGAAGGGGTGAGTGGATCATAGGGAAACCTGTAATACCCGTATTCTCTGCACTTTGGATCACTAATGGGAGCTATGCAAACATATCAATTTGAATATCTACTCCTGGGCTATATTTATGTTCTGGTATGAACAGGGATCAGAAAACTAAGACTGTTAAACACAGCTGCCTGACAAAAAAAGAAAAAAGAAAAAATTAACCTTGGCTGTATGTATGTCATCAAAAGAGTAAGACAATCATTTAAGGAATAGAAACAAAGAAATTATTGAAGACTGAAAGAAATGCCATTCATAAAGACAACACGCCATTGACTTTATTTTTATAGAACATGTGTCTTCTTACAGCATTATTTTGGAACTGTTCAGATGATGTGAAAACTGCCACATTTAAAAGTAAAATAAAAATAAATAACAAAATAATAAATAAAAACAATTTCTTACTGGACACTTCTTAAAAAATCTAAAACTCTGATAGCCCAATAAAATCCCAATATTTTAAGATGTTCCCCCAGATTTTCCATGTGTTATGTAATTATTATATAATCTTTCTGGGCAATCCTTGTCACTTCCATTTCATACAAAGGCTCAGAGAGGTTTTAGCATGTGGTCCTGGTCACAAGGTTAGTCAATCGTAGACATAGGACTGAGTTCTTTTCATATGACTGAAGCTCTTTTGTATATTTGGAATTTACTGACAGATTCAATTGTTCTTTTCTCTCTCTTTGCTGTTAACATTGACATAGTGACCAACTCAAAATGGTTTCTTCTGAGACTTTCTCCTTGGACTTGGCCACTGACATACGTGTGCACGTCTCTGAGCTCTCACCACTCCCAGAATGAATGAGCCCCCGCCGCTCATGAAATTGAAAGGATTCTAAAGTGCTCTATTGGGAAAGGAGCAAGACATCCAAAGAACATCTATTAGCTGCACCACACCAACAAAGAGGGGGCTCGGGCTGTTCTGACTCGGTAAGGACCTGCAGCCTCGCGTGCCCAGAGAGGTTGGTTAGACACACTGAACTTGCTTCAGTCTCACTGCTCAGTCAGAAGCAAATTGTAAGAGAGAGATAGAAACTGCGAGAAGTGTGACCCTCTACAGCAAGATGGGTAAGGTAAAAAGAGAGAAGTCTAGGTAGGTCATGCTTCTCAAATGAATGCAAACTGTAAAGGAGAAAGAAGATGCCTACTTGTATTAGCTTCTTAAAAAGTAGGAGTGTGAACTGGTCGAATCACTGAGTTGTACACCTGAAACTAATGTAACAGTGTGTGTTGCCAGGACCCAAATAAAAGAGAAACAGGAGAGCACAGGTATACAATGATATGAGGAAAGAACACAACACAAAACTTTAAACACGTTGATGATTCTTTAATTCAAATTGATCCAACAGCTCTAGTAAAAATATGACTGTCATATTGAATTGGCAATGGAGTTGGAAAAACAACTCATGACGGATGTTTTGGGCATTTTAAGACACTGATGTCACTAAACATCAGTGACTCTTTGGATTGAACAATTTTATCCTTTCTGCAGCAAATTCTTCAAGTACAATGATCCTCACATTTTTTTTCTTTCTTTTCTTTTTTCCTGAGGCTTGGGGGGATACTACATAGCCATAGTAGAAATAATAAGAGACAAAATGAAAGAAAATAAAAATAATTGCAAATTCAAATATATTATTATCTTTAAGTGAAGTTCCAAAGAGAGAAATTTCTCTTCCCTGTGTTCAGATCTGTGCCTAATTTCTAATTCAAACACCTTGAAACAGACATGTACTATCTTTTAAGAAGAATAGAGAAACAGTGAAGTGAGGCTCTAAAAAAGTGGAAAGAACTGTCCCCTACGTAAACTGCACTTACCTTAGAAGTAAAGTGTTACAATAACTTTGTTACAATGAAAGCAGCAAACCTCTTCCAGGCCAAGCTGTGGGATCTAGCCGCCCTGCCTCTCTCTTAAGAGATTTCAGGAAAATCACTGAACCTCTTTGAACCTTATTTTCAATATACATTAAAAGAGGGAAATAATTCTCCTGAGTGTAGATTGTAAGACACATTACTGACAGGTGCTTTTACTATTACAGTCTATCAGTCAATCCCGGAACTCCCATTTGACAATGACCACAACATGTAAAGAAAAGGAATCCCTGACATAGTGGACATTAGCATTTCTAAACAACTAGTTACAGCCGTCTAGCCCTTCAACAATGCAACTTCTTGCTCCTTTCCTGTAGCTCCCGGACAAAAGTTGGAAGTTACTTTTGGCACCTTCTTGGAGATACTTCCTAAAAGTCACTGGGTGCAAAGTGCTCTAAGGAAACTTATTTCTTACCCCATGCACTTTCTCCAGAAAAGCAGCAAATGCCTACAGCTCTCTCATGGCCACGTGTGTTGTCACGGCTCACACCCGTGCCGCCTGCGGTCACCAGAGAGGGCTTTGCTTCCTGGACCGTCTGACGTTCCCTGCCACATCATTCACTTCACTACCTGGCAAAATGTGAGGCTTGGATGTAGATCCTTTTCAGAATCCAGACTCTAGATAGTAGATTTCCCGGGGGCCCACTGTGCGTATTCCAAATGGCAAAATCATTTCACTGCAAATATGAGACATTCTGCACTTGTGTGTGTGTGTGTGTGTGTCTGTGCGCATGCACGTGCGTGTGTGTGTGGGGGGGAGGGTAATAAGAAATGCCAGAAGTGATCAAATTTTTTTTAAAAAGCAACTACAATGAAAAAACAATATTAAAATCTGGTTAGAATTCTAAAATAGATCTATAGAGGAAACCCTAATTTAAAAAGCCCGTTTCTTAGAGCTCTGGAAATGCCTATTCTCCATGCTGCGTCTGCAAGTGCCCCTCTCACGACACCTGACTGACCCCGGCCAGCTGCTTCTGACTCAGTTCTACGCTGGTTACACACAGTTAGAGGAATGTTAATTACCACCTGCAATCCTCACAAGGTCCTGGACTAAATAACAAGGGTAACTAGTCTTGATTGAGAAAGACAGGTAGAAATGTAAGTGCCATGCTCAAAGGTATGGGAATTTTGTGGGCTCATAATTGGGCAGGAATGCGGACCCTCCTGTTTTACTGACCCAGGCAAGCACCTGAGCTCGAGATTCACCCAACCCGGGAATGCTCCACACTGACGCGGTAATCTTGAAAGGATCTTAGCAAGCTTCTCTTCTTCTCACAGGCTTGGAGAAGTCATTTGCCTCGTTCAACAGAGATACTAAAAGTTTAGTGGAGGAGCAAAAGAAAAAAAAAAGTTCTGAATTTTTACCTTCAGGAGAGTTCCTTAAAAATTTTAAGTAGTTTTAAAGCTGTCTACGGATATTAAAATATATTATTTTCCTCCCATTTTTCTGGAATCTTCAAGATGGATGAAATTCTCTTCCCTGCCTCATCTAGATACTGAAGTAGTTCCCTGGGTGTATTCTCCCTGTTAGATGATGGGGAGAATTCTGCCATCCAGAATGTTTTCCTTTTTTTAAGACGTGATGAATTAAGGAACAAAAGGAACCCTTTTCCACAACAGAAGCACTTTTGGGAGGCTGAACATGTACCTCGGATTCAAGGCTGGGTTATTATAAGAAAAACAGAAAAGGAAGGAAGAAGGTTTTACTTTGCACTGTTGAAGACAGTTTGTCAGGACAAGAGACAGACACACAGAACGTGCACAGACTTGCACTTCTATTTGGCGATGAATGGGGCAAGGGTTTCACCCATGTTGTCTTTAAAAGCATTGCCTGGAATACGAAATGACATGGGGTTTCTGGAATACAGTTCTGTTTGAAAGGCCAAGAAAAGGTGATAGATTTTTAATGCACATTTGGGTGTCTTCAAGCTCTCTTTCTATAACGAGAATGGAGATGTTCCTGAAATGCTGTCTACAGAGAAAAAAGCAAACTGGTTAAAATTCCATTATGTTTTCCTTTGGCCAGCACTGTATAATTGAAGATGTCTTAAAAACAGAAACAGACTATTGCTTCGTGTGTGGGGGGGAGGAAAGCATACATCAGACAGCAGAGAAATAGAATCCTTGCAAGGAATACATCACTTTCCCCGCAAAGTTCCTGCAGCCCCTGCTTCCTTCATCAAGTCCAGCTTTTTGTCTTTCTGCCACGAGAGCCATGTCACTAAATGGCTCTGATTTTGTTTCCATTCTCAAACCCTGTGGATTGCTTTGTTTTAGTCAAAAATTCAAACTTAGACCTACTGTCTCCCCATCTCCCCCCGCCCCGCCCCCTTCCCTAATGGTCAGATCACTTTGCCCAAATGAGTCTCACTGAAAAACAAAACCAAAAATTCTATGGGTACTCGACACAAGTTTTCTCTTCTGTCTGGACAGTTCTACCCATTCTTTCAAGGTTCTTTCCACCCTTCAAAGTACAGATCAGCTCCTAAGATCTTCCAACGGTAAACCTCCCCTAATTTTCCTGCATGCAGCCAGTATGGCCATGCTCTCAGGACCAGCTGCATGGGCATGTGACATCTGCAGCCACCCAGGCCCCCGACTCCAACATGGTCTGTACCTGCTTGAAAGCTCGGCTCTCACCGTCTTGAAACTGGAACAAGAGGCTTAACGTTTTTGTTTTGCGCTGGGCCTGCAAATAACACACCTGGGCCTTCCTCGTGGACTCCTAAAATTAACAGTTTCATGTCTCTGCTCTAACAATTATTAGGCACACTGCATTTTGAAGTTATTTTGTACTTACCTACCCCAGCTAGAGAGGAAGCTCTAGGAACCATAGACCTCACGTGTCAGGTTCCCCCAAGCACCCGGAAGAGCCGTTTGCAAGGAGGAAAAGATTTGATGAGAAAAATATTGCTCAGAATTCTTCAGGAAGGAAAAGAATAAAATCAATACCTACTGAAGAGAAACAGTAAAGCTAAAAAGTTTTACAAAGTTAATATGCACCTATCACTGCATTCTGCACTGCACTCGCAGTGAATCTATCCTAATCCCGGAAACTCGAAGAACAGGTGCTACTCGGACTTCATTTTCCAGGTAAGGGATGAAGGGCTTAGAGTGGGAAGGTGTCAGGGTCCACAGAGTAAGTGGCAGAACCAAGAGTCAGAGTCGGGTCTGGCTCACCTCAAGTTGATGAGTCTACATTCTTCACTTGCACAAAACCGTGAAATTTTCAAGCAATAAGAAACCTAACCATATTCTGACTGGAACGAAGGCCCAGGTAACAACATTGGCCTCTGTCTAGCAGTCTCAACCACGAGTTCATAAAATCTGCCTCTACACATACAGACTTTCAGGTGTCAAGCCAGTTTCTAACAAAACATCCTTTTTTCGGTTATATAAACATTTTGCTGGCCCTGCCTGCAGTCCCCTCCCCACATTTAACAAACATGATTTCTGCGTACTTTAAAGTCATTTTCCAGTCATCAAATTTTATATGTCGGGAGAAAAAGTACTTCAGATTATGAAAGACAGACGGTCCAGGGAGAAAGGAATATTATGGACTCGGCTGAACTAGTGAATATGGTGGGGGGGAGTCCAGCCCGGGCCGGCTCTATGCCAGGGTCCTCAGACAGATCATGAGGAAGGCCATGGCCTTCCAAGCCCGTCTAAGAACTCATAAGCACACCAAATCCAGAACACTGGTGACCCAGCAGTAGTACAAAAAGACATTTTTACTGGGTTACATCCGCTAGCAGCTTTTTATTCATTTATTGTTAAAATTACATTTCATATAATGAACAAAGCAGACCTTCCGTTTTATTGCTTGATCCAAATACATACCACAATGCTCTGGGTATGTTATTTTAAGAATTTGCACTAAACACATCAGAATATTTCCAAACACAACATACATCTGCCACAGCCCCGAGTATGTATTATTTTCTTTAGCCCAAGAGAGATTTTTTTTTAGTAAAAATCTCATGAGGGTCTGTCTTGCATGTTTTTAAGCTAATTAAGTGTTCAGAAGCTGGAATCTTTTTACAACTGCTTTCACCTCATTTTTTTTTTTTTTTTTCAGGGAAGGATTCAGCTTTTGCAGCTTCCGTCTGGAAGGACCATTATCACCATATCCCTGAGTTTCCTGAAGCTTTGAGTTGTTTTCACCATTATTTAAAAATTCCTAATGAGTTACTTCTCCTTCCAACTCCAAAAGAACAAAATAGGAAGATAGAAGAGGTTTGACTACCTACTTGAACAAAAAAATGTACGTGACACAACATATGTCCACTTCTACAACATTGCTCTAAGCTACCTAGATGCATGCTTATTCTCAATCTATGAAAACCAAAGTTCCCTTTAGGTAACTCTAAGGATAAGCTAACCTCGTGTCTCATGGCGCCCCCCCCCCCCCACCCGGCCCCCCCGGCCCAGTCTGGTACATCTTTAATCCAAATTTTGGAGAGATAAAACCATGTATCCAATGACTGATCATGGGTAATTCTTATCAAGACATAATTCTTATATTACATGATATTGCTTTCATTTGCAGTAATGAATTTATAAGAAACATCCAATCTCTTTTTTACCCAAGTCTGGCTTATAATTTTTCTAATTGGGTAATCATTTTGGAAATGAAACCTTTCGCTACAAAATGAAATTTACTTGGACTTCCCCTTGGGATTGTCACCTGGTTACAAGGCATCTGGTAGAAACTGACAGATGAAGAACAGTGGTCGTGTATATTTTTATTAATGCCAAATCAGTGGTGATCCAATTTATATCTACAGTTTACATGACAATAAGAAGTTCAGAGATCTGTTTCCCAGCCAGACATCGGGTAAACCCTCTGTCATTTTGCCAACGTAGTATTTGAATGAAATCTATCGTAGCAAATCAGAATAAACCTGGGATGTTTTAGACCCAAAAGTGAAAAGAATTTTTTAAAACCGGAAGTATGCTGGCCCTCCATACCATTCAGAGAGAGAAGGAAACTTGTATTTTATTCAACATCTGCCGAGCATTCTTCTAGGTGCTGGAGATGTTAATTAATTTAACCTTCACAGAACAAAAGGGCAGGAATTCTTAGTTCTCTTTGCAGAGGGAGAAACTGAGGATAATATTAAATGTCTTGCCCAAGATAGGACAGTAAATGTGGTTTATCTAATCCCCAAACATAAGTTCTTTTCATCACAAATGGCAAGAATCATTTAGATATTAAAACGGCTTCGGGTTTTTTATTTTCATAAGCAAATGAGGCACACGATATTCTATAGATGATAGTCTCTCTCGATAGCTCATATAAGTGGTCTGTATTTATTTGCCTAGAAATTCCTCAATGGCCAAGTCTGTAATAATAATAGGCACGGAATGAGTGATGACCTCTTTCAGTTCTCCCCACCAAAATTCAGACAAGGATTTGTCTTTCACTTGTGCATGCTTCACATAGGTGATACTTTTTAAGTGAAGTTATCAGCAGATCATACTAGGAGTCGGTTTGTGCCATGAGGCAAAATAAATCGACCGTATTAGAAGAAAGGCTAATAGTCACCTTCGCTAACCCCAACTTCTGCACCAGGTTTATTATCACCCTTGAAATAGAACCTGCACGATCAATTTCAAATATCAGAGCATAACATATGCTCCACAGGGAACCCATGAAAGAAACCAGAGGAGGCAATAGCTCTACTTTTTTCTAACTTTTTAGCTCTAACTTTTTTCTAGTTAGAAAAAACCACCATCTTGATCGTGCGTGGAACACATCAAATTAAGCCCCGTACTTGGTATTGACTCAGCATTCCGGCTTCCCCCAACATTTGGGCTGAAGTTTAATCTTCTGCTAACTCCTTGGAGGGAGGCCTTTACTCCTGTGGCGCCCTTGCTGGCAAGATGGAATTGAACAGGTGCGCCCTCAGGGGAAGCTGGAGATTTGTTTCTTCAAATGTGCAAAATAATGCTTATAGGGAAGTGCCTGGTAAACGGCTTATAATATGAAAAGAATCAAGAGGAATGAGCTTTACAAAATTCCTTCTTTTCTTACTAACTATCTCAGGTTCAATGGAAGTTTGCTTTGGAAGGAGTTTTTTGTTTTGTTTTGTTTTGTTTTGTTTTTTCCTATGTTCCCATTTTGGTCTTCAGTCCTCTGTCAAAGATTTTTTCTCATCGGCTCTCGTATCCCTTTCATTCTGTGCAGCTCTGCGTTAGTCACACCCAGACGGGCGTGGTCTACACGCTGCTTCTCCTCTATCTCCTACATTAGAGCTGAGAGCACAACAGATTTCTCTCTGTGTGCTGGAAGCACAGAAGGCGATGTCAAAAGGGTCACAGTGGTCAGAGTGGGTTGGAGAAGGCAGTCAACTTACTGACTGACCACTGACAGACCTCATGGGTACTCTGGAATTCCAGAAGATAATATCATTGCACAGGTGCTGAGAAATAGCACATTTGGGTACCCCAGGAGTAGGCCAGCAGTTTGGGAGTCATTATTTCAACATGCGGTTGGTGTTTAGAATTTGTATTTTAGAGGATGCCTGGATGGCTCAGTCAGTTAAGCGTCTGCCTTCAGCTCAGGTCATGATCCCAGGGTCCTGGGATCAAGTCCCTCATCAGGCTCCTTACTCAGCGGGGAGCCTGCTTCTCCTTCTGTCTGCCTCTCCCCCTGCTTGTGCTCGCTCTCTGTCTCTGTCTCTCCCTATCTGACAAATAAATAAATAAAATCTTAAAAAAAAAAAGTTTATATTTTTAGGTGGATAGGAGGGTAATTCCACAGGACGTGAGGACAGCAGACTTGTTGAATGAATGTATGAATGAATGAACGAACGAGAATTCAGTGTGAATTCTATAGATGAATGCAGACTTTTCCAGATAGCACTGAGAGAATCTTCCAGCATTCTGAAGGACAGCTTGACCACACACAGGCAACTAATCGGAGCTGTTATGTATTCTAATTGTCTACCGTGTGCTTGGCACCATGCCAAGGACTCTACATTTAGGATTTATTTAAATACCAACAACATTCTTACTAAGCATCACTGGTAACCGAACTAGAAGATGATGACCCCTGGTGATCCTCATGCCCTGGATTCTGTGTCTTTATGCCACCTGGGTAACTAGTAGGACATAGACATGATGGCGTGTGACTTTCCAGGCGAGATCATACAAGCCACATGGCTTCTGTCACTCTTGGAGAGAAGCTTGCTGTCATGTCATATCAGTTCTATAAACAGAGGAACACAGACAGAGGAACCGAGGCTTCCTGAGAACAACCTGCGCTAACTCACAAGCATGGAAGAGAAGCGAGCCTCCCACCCCAGTCAAGCCTCCAGATGATTGCAGCCATAACCAGTTTCTTGACCACAACCTCACGAGCGACCCTGACTACTAGACTGTGGTTCTCATACCCAACTAAGTATTTTTTACTTGTTTGTCGCTCTCTTCGGAGAAGGCCCTGACTGGTCAGTCTGACTTCTAATGCTTGGCACAGAATAGAGCTTTGCATAACTTTAACTTTGTTTCAGTTTCGTTCCCCTGGCCGATCAGTCTGATTTCTAATACTTGGCATAAAATAAAGCTTTAAATAACTTTCACTTTGTCTCAGTCTCATTTCGTTTAATAACAGACCTAACATTTAAGCCACCAAATTTTGGGGTCATGTATTATTATACAGCAGTAGACAACGAATAAAGTTTTAATTAATCTCATTTTACAGATGAGGAAATAAAATCCATGAGAGCTAAAGTTACAAAACACTAAACTTCCCTTTACTGAGCTCCTACCAGTGAAGGCTTCCACCATGGGAACTGACCAAACCGTGACACGGGAGCCAAGGAGGAGAGCAGCCAGGAGAGGCTGAAGAGGCAGAGATCATCTGGTCATTCATTCAATAGATGGTTCCTGAGCATCTACTAAGTACTGGGTATGGTTATAGAGTATGAAGGTGCAGCAGTGATCAACACATTCAGATCTCCTTCCTTCTCTGAATTTATGGTCTAGTGATGGGTGACTGATCATAACAACCCACAAAAAGGTACGCTCTGAGATACAGTAGAAGTTGAAGGAGGAACAGGGAGAGGGGAAAGCAGGAGCCTGCACAGGCAGTTTGCTGCTCCTTCCTTCTGTGCATGCATCCCGGTGACAAAGCCTTCAGCTGAGGCAGCTTCAGTGCCCCGTGCTGCGCTCAGACACAAAGCCTGGTCAGTATGGATCTCCTCTTTTGTACATCATGGCTCCCATTTGCTTAGTGTGTAGCCTGGCATAGAATATGTGCTTAGTAAATATTTATTGCAGTGACTTAAATTCTCAGGATAAAATTTTTGTGAAGTCAGCTGCCAGAGCCGTTAAAGGTTATTCAGCTATTTTAACATGAGCATGTTAAGACAGAGTGAATTCTTCCAGTGTAACTCCTTTTCCATTATCAAATAGAATAAAGCTCATTGTGTAATAAACGTAATTTTCTTCTCAGTGGCCTGGCTTGTGAGATTTTACATTCTAAAACCAATGTACTAAACATGCAGTGAAGATTCTAGGATCTTTCTAGAATCAAAATATTAGATGTGGTTATAAGATAAAAGTAGACATCCATGAGCCAAAGAAGGATCAATCTCACCAGACACCCATGCATAAATACATATTTCCTTGGTCTGTTTAGCTCTACTGAGGATCTGTGGGAGCTACAAGGAGAGGACCTCCAACACAATACGGGGAAGACTAGAAGCTTAATGCTTCGTGATCATGGCTACCCTGGGGGCATATGACAGTCTTTTTTAAAACCTTGTGCTTTCAAAAAAATAAATACTACTTTTATGAAAGGGAGAAATTAAGCACTATTTGTTGATCAAAAACATTTTTATACTATAAAATATTAATATTAAAAAATTCAAATATCAAGAGGTTCAATCCCCCTCTTCTCAAAGAAAAGCCCAGAGAAAAGAAATAACAACCTAGTACTCATGCCAGATGTTACTTTATTGTTTTAAAGATATTATTTGCTTAGAGAGAGGTAGCAAAAGTATGAACATGAAGGAAGGGCAGAGGGAGAGAGGGAAGCTGACTCCCCGCTGGGCTGGGAGCCTGACTTGGGGTCGATTCTAGGACCCTGGATCATGACCTGAGCCAAAGGCAGATACTTAACCTACTAAGACACCCAGGGGCCCCTCTCATGTCCAGATTTTAGATGAACCTTTTTAAAGCTTCTTCTTGTATATATTGTGTTTCTTTGAATAATTCAGATACTTTCATGTATTAACTCTTGGGAGCTGGCTGGTTAATTCCCAGGGGACTGTCATTTAGATGGCACAGAGGACAGTATTGATTAGCAATTTAGAACTTGGTTCTAGAAGCTGATGATCCCATCTCAAACACTGAAACTATCATTTTCTGGGCAAAGTTAATTGGGCGATTTGACAAGAATTACTTAATCTTTCTAAATCTCAGTTTACTCATCTGTAACATAGAGGTAAAAATAGTACATATCTCACGGGGTTTTGTGAGGAGTTAAAGAAACCTCATAGTTCAGGTGCTAGAATAGCTTCTGAGCACACAAGGAACGAGTTTTATTTGATAAACTATTATTATCATTGGTATAATCAAGAGTCTCAATATGGATGTTAACTAGACTTGTGATGATCATTTCACGATATATACGAGTATTGAGTCATTATGTTGTACACCTGAAGCAAATATGTTACATGTCAATTATATCTCAGTAAAATAATAATAATAGCTTCTCGATATTTTTGGAATGCCCTAAAGTCTAAGAGATAAGATAAGGTGCTCCCCATGAATCAAAAGAGACAAGAAGCAGTTTAGTCCAATGGCCGGCACCTGGGGTTTATGATGGTGTAACAGGCAGAGACCATACCAAGGAAGGAGGTTTCTTTGGCTGTAGCCTCTTTCCTAAGCCAATTCAAATAGTGGAGATAAAATAAATGTGCTTATTAAGACAAAAGCAGCATTAAAGCAGGTCCCTAAGCCCCCCTTTTCCTATGAGTCTGCCATTTCTAAGCTTCTTATAAGTTGAAATTCTCACCACTTGTCCTCAGAAGGAAGATCAGGGAAAGCGATGGGGTGACCCCTTGGGGGTATTTTATAGTTCAAACCAGGCATTAGCATTAGGGGGTTGTCTTCACAGGGAACAGAGACCCAGTTTCTGAGCTTAGGGGCAACAAGATACCAGTCTAGTTCTCAGAAAGAGAGGCAAGAAACCTGCAAGTTCTCAAGAGTCCATCGGAATCCGCCACAGAGAAGCTGACAGAAGGAGAAGATCCTGAGAACGGGAACCTGTGGCTGGAGCTGAACCAGGCTGTGCAGTGTCTGCCTAAGGGAGAGGAGGATACCACGCTTTGAAATAACCTTATCAGAATGAGGCATCCTTGGGATTAAGATGGCTTCAGCCCAGGAAACAGCCTCGGAGTGGATTTAGCAACAGCAACTAAAAGCTAAACCCTTGGGAATCAGGATGAAAAAGGTTTCCCTCCCTCAGGATTGATGCAGAAACCTGATGAGGCATGTGGATGAGTGTCTGTACATGGGTCTGCGTGTATGTGTAAGTGCGATAGTACGCCCATGCTTTTTGGAACAGAGGTTGCTGACCAACCTCTCTTCAGAAAAAGCTGGAATAAGGGAAACACCAGGGCAGTAAGGCCAAGGAGCTTATATTTACTCTCGTGCATGGAACATGCGACTTGTTTTATTAGAGATATTTATCAGTATCCATATACATCTATAATAAAAAGTGAGATTCCTTTGTATACCATGGGTCACATATATGCTCCAATATGCACCATTTATAGATCTTAAATATATCTACCTCTAGGAGTAAAGATGTTTGGTCACTAAATATTTACATTTGTCAATGTGTCAGAGTGGGTTTTTCTGAGTGTGTTTGTGTTTGGCAGGACAGTGGCTTATAAACTATGTCCTTGTCCTAATCCCTGCAAGCTTTGAATACATTCCATTACACGGTAATGGGAATTAAGGTAGCAGATGACATTAGATTTGTTAATCTGCTGATTTTAAAATAGAATATCCTGGATCATTCAGGTGGGCCCATCATAATCTCCAAGGTGTGTAAATGCAGAGGAAGAAGGTAGAAGAGTCGGCGTCAGTGACGGGCCGTGAGAAAGACACGATTGGCCGTTGCTGGCTTTGCAGATGGCAATGAGCTATGAGCCAAGGAAGAAGGACAGTTTCTAGAAGCTGGAAAAGGTAAGAAATGTTCTCTCCCCTCGGAGCCTCCAGAAAGGAATGGGATCCTCTGACACCTTGACTTGAGCTCAAAGGGGACCCAGTTCAGACTTTGGACCTCTAGGCGTGTAAGATATCAAATTCATATTGTTTAAACTACTGAATTTGCAGCAATGGTTTACAGCAGCAATAGCAGACCCACGTAGTGACATGCATTTTTAAATTTTATGAAAACGCAAATGATTTCCAAAAGTGAAAAATTCAGGAGCTGCTCCAGTACGCAGTCTGAGAAGCTCCATCTGGAAGTCAGAGCCCAGGAACAGTGCTTTTGACTCTGTCCAACACCGTCATAAATAATACTTATGTTATCTCCTGTGTACTCTTTGACGCCTTGCAAAGCTGCACACCATGCCATATATTTCCTAAACAGCAACATTTAGAGCAATCGTTTCCATTTAAATGCTACTTTCTACAACCATTTGTTTCTTTTTTCTTCTTTTAATGCATTTTAATTAAAGGTAAGGAGAGAATAAAAAAACTGATGGAAGTACTTCGGCAGCTGTAATGTGTGTGTGTGAGATATTGGAGTCTGAAGCCCCATGCTCAGTTTGAAGGTAGGAAAACAGTGATTATAGATGCGTTTCTAAATGAAATTCTACGCAAATCCAAGCTTTGAACATGAGACCTTGGGGAAGTCAAAAAAGACATTGGTTCTTTGTGAATACACAACTGTTTTTCCTTGATGTTTAATTAATTCTAATGATGGTGGTCTCTGGCATAAGTGTGTATTCAACAGACAGACCTCTTATTTAGCAAATATATATTTAAAAAAATGCACCGAGATTTGTTGGGTAAATGCTTGCAGGTATAAAAACTGCCAATTTGAACAGAATATTTTGACGCACAGAATTACCTGCCCTCACTTAAAAGTCACAAAATCAAATAGTCAATGCGAGAAGTTATACAAAGGACAGTCCGTTTAATACTGGCTTCCTTCAAGGACTCTCCGCTGGAAGGTGCTTAAGGAAAGCGGACTCATTTTAACATGAGCATAAGCCAAACTAGCCTACCTCAAAAACACTCCACTGTAAAATATCTGAGTCACCCTCTGCTTTACGTAGACGTTGCTGTCTTTTAGTTATCAGGAATGATCATAAAACCTGTGCAACACATTTCTAGTAAAATGTAGAAGTCAACAACAGCAAAACCAGAATACATAATATCTTGTTGCCTACATCATTAGGGTAATAAGAAAACACTATTTGTGCGAACTGCGGTAACTGCTGGTGTATTGTCATTCATTATTAATAGTAATAATTTTCTCACCAAATACGAGGTAGCCAACCTTGTATTTTAACATACAGTAAGCCCCACTGCTCCCCATCCACTTCATAAACAATTCTACTACTTCCTGACATCCCACTCCTCTTTCTATTGTAAATTCTACTTAAGCCTTTCAGCATCTTTATGGAAATTAATACCTTTCTGAATAGAGTTCAGGGAGATATCTTTAATTTAGATAATAAATATGTACATATACAAAGCCAAAGCAAACATACCCACTTCGTTAAATTATTTAACAGTCCAAAGGGGAAATAACAAACTCTTAACACTTAATGTTGAGAGGTAAAGAGACTTGAATTTAATCTTGTTCCACTCCATTCCTGTCTAGTCCTATGGTCTAGGATACTTTACGTATTATATTGGAGCCTCGGTTTTTTTTCTTGGTCAGAAGGTCAAAATCATTGTGTAGGTTTGTTATCGACATATGTTCATCTAAATTAAATACGGTGTATTGCTTACCCCATGGTGTCCTATCCCTGACCATCTTCTTTCCCACCAGAACCCTGATTTGGTCCAGGTATTTTGATCTGAGGATAAGTGGACCAAACGCCTGTTCTAGAGGTAGACGTGACCTCCACTGGGCAATGAGATTTAAGAGGAGGTTTCTAGGGCCTCCCTACAAGGAGTGAAGGAGACAAGGAGACTTATTTTTTATGCCGTCAACATGCTTCCTGTCTTTGCACACAACGGCATGAGACCATGGTGCTTTAGGATTGCTCCTGCATCTAGTGATGGAAAAGGTGAGGTCAGGCAAGATCCCAGCAACTGCCTACTTCCAGAAGTACTGTTTGAGGAGAAGAAGCCCCTCTTGTTTCAGAACTACTGAAACAAGAATATTTCAGAACTACTGAAATATTTTCAGCTGAACTCTACACCTAGTCGGGATTCAGAGATTGTTAATGCACCATGAATTATTAATGAGACTTTAATGACATATGTCACAAGAGGTATTGATAATATGTTTCGATAAGTTCCCAGATGGGAGAGAGAATCCCAGTTGAGAAAAATCATGGGAGACTTCATGGCAGAGAGATCAATCCCGCTGGACTCTGATGGGTTTTCCTTCTTTGAGTATGGAAAGGTTGGAAAGGGCATGCGACAGAATTCCATTCTGAGGGAACAAACCCTTGCCCATGGGTGATAGTAGTGGTTCGAGGTGCAGGGTAACTAGGAGAGCAAATGAGGTATGTGACCATCTGGAGCTTTTCCCTAAAGCCTGCAGGCTTGCTTTCTCTCCCAACGCTCTTCCAAGCGTATTATCATTGGGTTATCTAGGACTTAGACCAAATGAAGCATAGGTGTCGTCTAACTGGCTTAATAGTTTTACAACATGTAATTGTGCTTCTGCCTAAATTTTCTGGTTTCATTATTTTTAAAGGAAAAAAAATATATATATATATGCACCAGAGGTTTTTTTTTTTTTTTTTTAAGATTTTATTTATTTATTTGACAGACAGAGATCACAAGTAGGCAGAGAGGCAGGCAGAGAGAGAGGGGGAAGCAGGCTCCCCGCTGAGCAGAGAGCCCGATGTGGGGCTCGATCCTAGGACCCTGAGATTATGACCTGAGGCAAAGGCAGAGGCTTAACCCACTGAGCCACCCAGGTGCCCCCAGAGTTTAGGTTTTTTTGTCCATCAGATTGTTATGATTTGTTAACCACAGTTGGTTAAACAACAGCAAATCTTAGGGTTTGTGCTACTTGAGTTCGACATTACCGCTAGGCAACACCCGGCATAGATCCAACAGAGGACAAAGGGGCTGGGAAGGAATGCAGTAGGCATAGTCCCACCTCCGATTACTCCGAGGCACAGTCCCATCTCTTGATTACTCTGCAGCACAGGCTGCACATGGCTGCTCTCTACACATCATGGCCCTAGCTCTGTCAGATAGCTTGCTCCATGGCTGATCCAGAATACTTAGGGCTGGAATGAGTCTCTCCCCACACCAAGTTACAGGCTAGCCTAAAGCTGGCTGGGACTCACGGAGTTTCTCTAGGAAACAAAAGACATAGCGAAGAGTCTTCAGGCCCAGGAACAGCTAGGGAGTATGAGATCACATCTGCTACTGATTCCCTTATATTCTTTGGCTGGGCTGGAACAAAACCAGAAATAGAAAAGGTGGGATTTGCTCACTGTCACCTACTATCTTATCATCATATCATCTATTTTGGAGCATTTCAACTCTTCTTCAACCTTTTCCAAAATCTTTATCTTTTGGGGTTTTCCAATTGACGTTTGTAGATTTTTTCCATTTTTTGCGGAAGTCTATCTTTGAAAGACACATATTTGATTACTTTGTATAATTAGAAATAAAAATAATATTGAAAAGAAATTATAGAATGCCTAAGAATAGACAGGGACTGTGACAGTCATTAAATATTATTATGTTAGGCAGTATTATGATTTTGTTAGGTAGTGTTATAAAGTAATAATTTTGCAAATGGGTAATTTGGTCAGAGTAACCTGCTAGAAAGAGGTAAAGTTAGGATATAACTTAGCTCTGCCCTTATATCATGCAATCTACTATAGCTCAGTGCTTGCCATATCAGGTGGGGGATTTAAAAAAAAAAACAAAATAGACAAAGAAAGAAAAAAAGGACCACAGTTTAAATTCAATCAAATTTCTGATTTTTAATCAGAGGGAGTCCAAACTGATCAAATACAGAGGAATCATTTGATTTTTATCAAAATAGTTGATCGTTTTGTTTTGTTTTTTTTCTTAAGGCTGTGCATTGGAAACACTCAGTGATAAAGAAATTAGAGACACAGTGACATGGAAAAAGAAAAGGTACCCTATCTAATATATTTATCGTTAAATAGAAAACACACAATTCTTGGTTCTACTATGAACCAGGTGCATTGTTACACATGAGGATAAAGATACGGTGCTTGCCTATAGTTGAATATATTATGTCCCTGAGTTGTGAAGTATTATCGTTCACAGTATTTTGAAACAGGTGAAATATGTATTAATTTAAGACCAGAAAAAAATATATCAGGGATCAATTCTTACTTTGTAACACTGACAATTAAGGCATGAGATAATTAATGACTTCAGAAGAATAATCAATGTTTACTTTAAAAGGGTTTTGAAATAAAGGTTATTTTGGGCTTTAAAAATTACTGTTGTTAAAATTTTCAAAAATTACATAAATGTGACATTTAAAACAGCACTATTTTCCTTCTCGCTTTTGGATTCGAATGGCCCCGTTAACCAAAAATCAATCTTAATTGATTTCAAATATTTGTCATAATTTCAAGAGCATTGAGTAAAATGGAGGTCATCAGTTTTTAATCGCTTAGCTTCTGGGGTATAGTGTATACCTCAATTATATCTACCCATGATTTACTACATAAGTTTGATTAACTTAAGTGCATGGTTAAGTTCTTTCTTGTTAATATAAATGGAACAATCAGTGTTCTAAATGGAAGGGGAAATAAAGAAGAGGTAGCGACACAAATACTCTGGATTATCTGGGCTGTTTCTCAATGCTTTGTTTCTTCACTTTAATTAGGTTATATCTCCTGTGTATAACTGAATTAAAATGGTTGTACCTGAATAATTAAATTTCCCCCAAACATGTTTCTTTGGAAACATGTAAATGTTACAGTGTAACATATATAGTCAAAAGGTGGTATGTAAGTCTTTTATTAATTTTTTTAATTTAAAATTGATTAGCCAATGTACAGTACATCATTAGTTTCAGATGTAGGATTCAGTAATTCATCAGCTGCATATAACACCCGGCACTCATCACATCACGTGCCCTCCTTAATGCCCATCACCCAGTTACCCCATCCAGTGTGAAATTCTTTTAAAGGAAGTAGAATTGTATACTTTTAGTCCCCTCCCTCATCCCATCAGACATATTTGTTACAATATAAAAATTGAATTTGAGATTACTCTCATTTTCTTTTTACACTGTGTTTTTTCTACTTCTGGAGGATGAGAATATATAATTTTTAATTTGTTTTTTTTTGCACTCCCTAAATGTTTCAAACACCAGAATATACACATTATTTATAATCAGAAAACAAAGCAATTTTATTTTAAAAATAATCATTTTATTACTAAAATCTTATCAGAGTGATGGAGAATCCTTACCATTTTAAATGCTGCAGACACATGACTCACTAGGGATGATGTGTTAGAAAAATTAAGTGCATGGTCCTTTAGGGTTAACTACAGTATCATACTGAGTGGGTTAGCACGTAAGCTCATAGATCCTCACATGTGAGGGCTGGAGTGGAGATCCCAGCTCTGTTGCTGGTTATCTGTTTTACCTTGGGTGAAACAGATAATGTCTTTCCTCCTCCGCTTCTTCTTCTGTAAAGGGCTGTAAAAATAAATAGTAGCTACCTTATAGGGGTAGTGTGTGCATTCAACGTGTTGATCTACACAAAGCCCTCAAAACAACAGCTGACACACGTAACTGCCTCATTGGGTATTTACAAAGATTGAATATGATCATCATTCATATTATGAGCCATAGTAGAATATGAAATATCATAGAAAAAATAAGAAAAGGAAAGTACAGAAACCTTAAAAACAACCCAAACATCCAGTGGTTCTACCCCCCAGGCTTTTTCTCTGTGGGATTACACTGCTCCAGGTAAGAGGAAAATTGAGCCTTTTGCCCGTAGACAGAGGTGAATGACGCCAGCAGATCCGTGAGGACTGGACACAGATAATTTAGGAAAAAGAAAATACAAATGGCCAATTAGCTATGAAAAGTTTCTAACCTTCCTAATAATCAAGGAATTGCAAATTAAGTGTAAGATGTGTTCCACTTATCAAATTAGCAAAGATTATCAAACAAAGGTGAAAGCCTGAGGCTTCCAGGGTCAGAAGCATATTTTTACACACTGCTGATGGAAATGGAAATTAGTCAAACCTTTTCAAAGCAATTCAGCTATATAGAGAGAAAACATGTAAATGCTCATGACCTTCGAGTTACTAACTCTCCTTTTGGGGAGTTACGCTAAGGAAATAAAGAGACATTCATGGCAGCAGTATTTATAACCCTAAAATTTTGAACTAACCCAAGTTTCCAACAAGAGGACATTAATTTAATAAATTAGAGCCCAACATGTCATGATGGGTATTATAAAAAATGACAGTGATACTCATAAGCAGTTTCTAATGACTCACATTTGACAGGGTGTACTACTGATTAGTGCTGATTAAGTTCCTTCCAGGTACAGGGAACTCCCTGGGCAGTACTCCCAGTCTGATGGTTCCCCATCACTCACATTGCCCCTTACATGACTGGTAAATTCGGGATGGAAAACTGGACAAGATCCGCTAATCTGCATTTTCCCTTTGGGAATCTAGCTGCCTGCAGGGAGCTTTTGCTCTCTGCTTCTCCCCAGCAACAAAATCTTCCTCTAGAGCCACATACTTTTCCACCCACACGAGAACGCCTGTTCCATCTAGTGCTGCCCAAGAGAAGGTACTATGTCTCCTTACTTCTGAGATTCACTTAAAAAGTTTATTTGACCATCACACACTAAGCCTATTATTGAAGCTTAGTTTTTATTAATAGAAGTGGTATATTGATTTCCCATTTCCTCACTCTGTTTTATATCTCTTTTTAAAAAACCTGATGGGAAAGAAGAGTGTTCTATTCCAGAGGACTCTTCCGACCGGCCGACATTTGAAACTGCCCATTAATAAAAGCTACATAATGACTTCCTCCAAAATGTGGAAGTGATTTAAAATCAATAAACATTTTTCTTCTTGTAGTTTGTGTGGGTCAGAAATCTAAGCATGGCTTAGCTGAGTGCCACCGCCTCAAGGTCTGTCACATCAGTTGCAAAGGCATTTGGGCCAGGACTGTGGTCTCATCCGGTGGCTTGAACAGGGAGAATTCCTTTCCAAGCCCATTTGTGTTGTTAGAATTCAGTTTCTTGCTAGCTGTTGGAGGCCTCCCTCAGCTTCTTGCCATGTGAGTCTTTTCATAAGATAGCGACAACATGGCAGCTGGCATTCCTCACAGTGAGTAAGGGCGCAAGAGACGGTGAACAAGGCAGAAGCCACAGTCTCTTTGTAACTAATTCCAAGAAGCGGCATCCCTATTAGTTTTGCCATATTCTATTCTCTAGCCCCGAATCACTAGGTCCAGCCCACACTCAAAGGGAGGAGTTCACACAAGGGTGTGAATGCCAGAGGCTGAGATCTCTTAGGAACCATTTAGAGGCTGTACATCTCCCATACTCACATTTACCACAAGCCATATGCACAGATGATCATGTTTAATCTTTGTCAATGCCCAATGAGGCAGTTAGGTGGTTATCCTATTTTTAAAATCAGGAAACTGAGGCTCAAAGATGTTAAGCATCTTGCTTAAGAGCTCACAAGACAGTAAGTGGTTGATCAGGTATTGGTAATGTGGCTGGCTGCTCTCAGATTGTGTCCATTTAACTACTTGGAAAATATCAAGGGAAAAGTGAATTGCAGATATGTGAACACATTTTAGGACTTTCGTTATGTTTAAAAATACATAGAAAAAGGTGGAAGAAAATACGTTAGAACATTAATAACACTTAAATCTTAGCATGAAAGGATTAGAGATGGATACCTTTTTCTATTTCTTTATATGTTCACATTTATTTTCCAAAATACATTGACCTTTCATTTGTCTCACATGGGAAGAAGCCATGAATGAAACAGAAGAGATCTCTGTTCTCATGGAGAACACTAGTTCTCACTAGTGCACTAAGGATGTGGCAGAGGGAAAGGTCCACCCTGAATACAGACAGACAATAAAGGGGAGATTATGGAGAACTAAAAGGAAATAACAAGCCCACCCAATGTTAGTCATCTTTGAAATATCACTCAATTATTTTATTTTTTAAAAGATTTTATTTATTTGAGAGAGAGAGAACACAAGTAGGAGGAGCAGCAAGCAGAGGGAGGGGGAGAAGCAGACTCCTTGTGGAGCAGGGAGCCCGATGTGGGGCTCGATCCCAGGACCCTGAGATCATGACCTGAGCAAAAGGCAGAGGCTTTAACCCACTGGGCCACCCAAGGACCCCAAATATCACTCAATTTTAAACAATGTCAGCGGTAAAATACTCTTTGCTCCTGGAGTGCGCCACTCCCACCATCCCTTCCCTTTCACCATTTGGTTAGTCTGGAGACATAGAAAATAAACGGACCCATGTACACACACATACACACTATATTTATATATACATAAATACATATAAATAAGAATATTATTTATTTACATATATAAATAAGTATGTCAGATAGTGCCAAACTCTATTAAAAAATACAGCAGAGTCTAGAAGATGGTGCATGACGGGAAGGGGTACTTTTTAACTAGGGCAATGATGTATAAATAGAGACCTGAATAAATTGAGGAAGCATGTGTTGTTTTTAAATCAGAGAAACAGAGACAAAAATTAGAGCTTGGATGTCCCATTGCATCTGATGATCCATGAAAACTTTACCATTCTTTCCTTTCTATATCCCATTTTTCAGTCATTTGGTTAATCCAATTTTATTGAGTTTCTACTCTGGCTAGCCCTCTACCAGGCACTGGGAATTTAAGAGTGAAAAAAAACAGATGAAGTGTCTTCTACCCTTAGTTTTCGAACAGAATGGGGAACACAGTGTTAATTAGCAGAGGACTGAGATACATAGTTGTAAACCATGACAAGTACTAGGATGAAAATACATGAGCCGTTTCCCTTGGAGAGAAGAAAACATCAATGGGGATCAATGAGCAGTCTGCCACAGAGGTTACTGAAATTGCAGTCAGAAGTGACATCCATTTGTGAAAGATTATATAATAAAAAGAGAATTGGGTTAGGAAAGTACCTTGATGAATTAAAAAAAAATTAATGATCAAGTACAGAGAATGGATGCAAGGTTCACTGAGGGGAGCAACTAAGAGGTAGAAGGAAAGTCAAGGGGATATCAAGGGAAGAAAACATGCCCAGATGGAGGGGGAGGCAGGGCAACAGTGTTGAATGAGGTAAAAGGTCAGATGGGTTGAGGAGTGAAAAACACCTCAGTATTTAGTGACTCAGGTATTATTAAGCCTAGGGACAGACTTTGCAGATTGGAGGGGACTGACAAATTAATGGAAGAAAAGGAAGCAGAGACCACACATAAAAGTAAATCTTAAAAGATATATGGCTATAAAGAAAAAAAATGCATTAAGTTGGTAGCTGAAAAAATAATGCCAAGAAAAGGTTTTCTTTTTTGAATATGGGAAAGACAATGATTATTGACATATAATGACTGTGATTTTATAGAGAGAAAGGAGGAAGGCTGACAGTGGGGGTTGTCTGAGGAGGAGATTTGGCAAAAACCCACACAAGTCTGGAAAAGAATGGATCTCCTCTAAGGGCCTGTTGTAAGTCCCATTCCAGTGGCCCTTCTCTCTCTTTCAAGCAAACAAAGGGAATCTTTAAAATATTTAAGAATGTAGATGCTTAGGGTTTGGGATGCAAGAAGTGCAAACATCATGCCCAAAGATATTTTCATTACTCATCTCACTTCTTAAAGTACTTTTATATGAATTCATTATTTCGATCCCCACGACAACCTGGTGAGGTTGTCAGGACACACGCCAATCAATTCATGTGACTTATCTATGGCAACCCAGTGTCAGTCTTGCTATTTATAAAGTATCAAGAGTCCCATATCTCTTGACTGTCATGCCAGTGCAGTTTTAAAAAACTGTGCCACGTCTGCCTAGTCTTCTAAATCCATTAAGTATCGTCACAAAGTCCATAGCTTGAAAATAGAAGTTGAAGACCATGAATGCAACGCCAAAGAGAAGTTGGCTCCTTCACATCTTAAAGTCAAGTTAACACTTTGCTTTACTTTTTTTGGAAGGAAACTACTTCAAACACCATATACACAGTATGCTCGCGAAACACACACACACACACACACACACACACACACACACGCCATGTCCTCGGCGTGGTGTACAGCATTGTCAGGAACCGTTCTTGTACTTTTTCAAAGGTCTGTCTTCTCAGTACAGTTCACCTGAATCAACCCTGGAGACAGACTCCTGGAAAGCCAAGCCCTCAGGCTCTGAAAAACATCTGAGCCCCCCTGTGCTTCTTGTTTAATAAGATGAGCAGTAACGAAAGGAGACAGCCCTTGCATTTTGATGATACTGGAATATTTTTTCACTGGATTTGTGCGTATGTGGGAACATTAAAAAAAAAAAAAGCCAATATGGAGGTAAGTAATAACATGGATTAAATTAAATATATTAACACTTACTGAGTACCTACTATTTCCTATTAGCAAGAGGTTAAGAGCATCTCAACCTAAACCCAGCATTTTATTATTATACCATTTCTATGGTTGGTTGAGAACACAGCATTAATCCTATTACCCAACAAACACCTTGGCTGGTCCACATACGTAGAGCTGGATGGAGTTCCTCAGAGGCATAGATGTAGATCCTAATCAACTTTCTGGAGGCAGGCTATAGCTTTTTCCAACATGTGATGAGGGTCCTGGAAAAATTCTAATGTCATTTCCAGCTCATCATTTTGCTCTAAGACACCTTCAGGGGTGCAATCAATTCTTGCCCATCCTCTTCTCCAGCTATGCTGAACTGTGCCATGTTCTTTTTTAACTCCTGGCATTTCTAAATCTTGTTTCTGCTCCTTGGAAAGCTATTCATCTCTGCTCTCACCTCCAAAACCCGTCTTCACCTCCATTAGTCAGGTTAATTTCAATTCACCGTCGGTCTTTCTCTGTTAGGTTTCTTCTGACCTCTTCTCCCAACTGCATCTGCATGACAGCTCAGGACACTCTCTGTCTTTGTACCACCACTCAGCCAGATGCCAAAGAACTAGAAGTTTCTTGAGGGCAAATTTATGCCTTGGTCACTGTTGAATGGCCAGTGCCTAGCACTCTGCCAGATACAATTGACATTTGAATCCAGGACTGGTTTTGGGCCTTTGGCCATTTGTTGCTCCTTCTTATACTAATTCCATTTCCCTTTAAGATAAACTAACAATATCTACTTGGCAAGGTACTCTAAAATTAATGTTCCCTGAGCACCAATTTATTATCATTTCCTTTGGAAATTATTTTACATTAGACCAGTGGTTCTCAACCAGGACAGGGGCCATTTGCCTATTCCTGAAGACATTTTTGGTTTTCATAACTGGAGGCTACCTAACATCTAGTGGTGAAGGCCCAGGATACTGCTAACCATCCTACAATGCACAGAACAGCCAGCCACAATTAAAAAAAAAAAAAAAAGAAATAAAAAAATTATCTGACCCTAAATGTTAATAGTGTGGAGATTGAAGAACTGTGCTTTAAGATTATTCTCAGCCTTTTCTATGTGAGCCCATCATTTCTTTGCTGTAACTCAGCAGCTCTTTATGGTACGTACTGTCCTCTTCTCATACTGTGCCTCTATGACTCGCTAGGGTAACAGGTCAAGTGGGATTTAATGCAAAAGAATAATCCTTTCAGAACTTTGAACTGAGACTGTAGAATCAGCCATTTATTATGGATGGAGTAATTGCCAAACATTAATATTCAAAACTAACCCCACACAAAATGTTCTGAAAATTTAGTGAAATAAACTGATTATCTGTAAGGGTTATACTAATTCTTTTGTTACCTTGGAATTTGTAGAAGACAGAGAAGCAGCAGAAGTAATGAGATGCGGCTTATTTCTTCTTTCTATGCAGGTTGTAGGGCTAGGATTTACTTCTGAATGCTGCTGCTGTGCTCAATTTTCCAAACAAGCATGAGGATTTGTGCTCAAACTTCTCAAAGCGCTTGAAAAATATATTTTGTTTGACTTCACGTCATTTAAGGAATTCGGCAAAATCTCATGCACTTGAGGATAGGTCATCCCATAGTAGGTATGTTTCAATCCTGCCTTAAAAACATTCGGCTCCTAATCATCTTGTAGTGATTTTACAGCTATTTTTTATTTTTTTTTCCTGCTCAATTCTATAAATTGTATAAAAATTCTTTTTCAGAAGGCAACATTCCACCTATGAGGGCTGGTTATTCCCTTACAGTTTCCTCCTAGTACTCGTGATATTTTTCTTTTCTCCTTGATTCTTTCTTCTACAACTCAGTGTATTATAAGGGAATGCCTGGTAGTTCAAATTAGGTTGAGTGTTTACCTGATGCCCAAACTACCAGTGGTTTGGTTAATTCCCTAGATAACTCTACTCTCTGAGTGTACTGGTGTTCTGATTACAACTAATCTCATTTCAATGACTGGTCATATTAGTCAAAACAGCAGCTATATTAGCCAGTGCATACAGAGGAATAAATGAAATACAAATCCTGAAATCTGGATTCAGTGTCCTATTTTTACACTTACGATTAATTGCTTCTAGATATAAATAATGGAGAAAAGGGAGAAAACCACAGTAAGGGAAAGTTCAGCTATAATGGAAAGCCTATGTAACGTATAGCTTCAGGGCTGGTTTGATTCTGCAACTCATCTTTGTGTGTGAAAGAACTCATTCTGCCCATCTCTCTTCTTGGCCTCCCATGGTATTCATTTTTCCCTAAGACTGGCTGCCCCCATGAGAGCAAAAATGCTACAGTTCCAGGCTTTGATCAGAACATCACACAGACTAGAAGAGAAAATGTTTCTTTTGGTGGGTCTAAAAGAATGTGAAAGTTTATTTTCTGGAAATCACTACAAAACTTTCCATGGGTCTCTTTGCTCTTAAATGTGTCCTATGCCCTCTTCTACAACAATGTCTGACTAGGGCAATGCCAAAACTGACAGACTTAGGCCCAAATCATGGAATCCACCATTAAGAACAGGAGGATGGCATTACACTGATTAGTTTGAGCAGTTTTTACCCCTGGGAGTGGGGGGTGTACATCTTTATCCATGTCCTATTATGGCTGCCTATTTTGTGTATCTATCTAACCAGTATGTGAATTCCCAAGATCGGGCCTCTGACTTATTTTTCTCCATCTTTCCAGATCACAGTACATTTCCTTTCACATCATAGCCACTCAAAACGTTTGTTCAACATGAACAAAATAGCAGTTTTCCAATATAAGCCACTATTAAGCTTGTTCCCTTCCATCAATTCTGATATCACTCACTTAGCACCTGCTTTATACCACTGTATGGTGGTCCCTGGGAATAAACAGGTGAACGATGATCCAGTCCCTGCTCTGCAGGAATGTGCAGTCTTATAAGAGAGACAAAGACAAGTATATAAACAATTTCAATAAAATGCAACAACACTATAGCAGAGTTCACAGATGATTCACGGGCTAGATATTTTTTGGAGATGAGGAGGCATCTCAGAGAAAGTCCCATCTAAGTGGACATCTGGCACACTTGTGGAAGTTCTCAGTGAGAAGAGGGACGAGGGGAGGAGGAGGAAGAAGAATGGTTCATGCTGGAGAGGGCTAGGATAAGACCTGTTATGATGCCTCCAATTTACTTTACAAAACACCACCGGATGCAGGGTGATTTCACGTGTGTTGCACGGGGGTGGTCTGGAGCACACGTCTCCATATCCCTCCATTATATGCTCTTTCTTTTCCTTAGGACCAAGCCAATCTTTCTGAAAGACACCTCTCCACCCACTGTGTCTACTGTGGTCATGCTGGATCCCGAGAGCTGGATTTGAGATTCAGGGTCTGTTGCTCTAAACCAGGAACACACACCACCAAGGCATTCAGCTAGTGTAGATTATGGAAGTCAATTGTACAGAAGTTCCTACAAGTGTTTCAGCTTTATTGTCTTACATCAACACCAAAGGAGCTTGTTACTTAGTATAATTAACCTTAGAAATGAGTTTTCATGGGTGAAGTTAAATGTTTATAGGTTAACATAATGGATGTTAGAAATAGGTTCACTTTGGTGAGATAGTGGTGTTCAGCACATGTGGACAGGCAAAAAACATTTTGGAGACATTCCCATCCTCATAAGAACATGGTGAAAATATGACACAATCCCTATGACCTGATGCTTTAGGGATGGTGCCTGAGGCTGGACCTATTAATGAGTCTGTGTCCAATTATTATTTAAGAGAATGCCAAGTATAATATGGGCTGGGTCTTAGCTGTAACATGTGGTTTCTTTGCCGGCGGTGAACCTCTCCTGAGAGGTAAGATCTCAGCAGGCAGGCTAGGAAGTGGGGGTTGCACACTAGCTCACATGAGGCAGAGTGAGGACTGTTTTCAGCCTGTCATCTCACCACTATTGGCAAGTGTTATTATTAATAAGAGTAATAATAATAAAAACAACATTAGTGAACCCATTGATTTAGAACTTCTTCAAGGAACCCAGAGTCAAGGAAGAATAGGTCTAATCAGATACACCAGCAGTTCAGAAAAAGGAGCACACAACCTATGGGTGGAGAAAAAGTGAGTCTGGCATGGCATGGAAGCCAAGAAGAGGGGGGTATTCCAATAATAGGGGGCAATTGGCAGAGAATGTCAACTGCTGCAGACAAGTCTGATAACAGAAAGACTGAAACACATGTGTTAGATTGAGGCAAGTGAGTCTCTCTGATGACCTGAATGAATGAGGGCAGTGAGGTAACTGGAAATAATAGTTCACAGTAGGCAACTAATACTTGCTGTTTACTATGTGTGTGACACTGGTCTAATTGCATTAACTCCGTGACCAAGGGAAGTACGGCTACATTCCCTAGTTTCCAGAGGAAGAAATGGAGGTACAGAGGGGTTGAGTCACTTGTCTAAGGCCACAGAAATGGAGGCAATAAGACCCTGGATCTCAACCCCAGGTGTCTGGTTCCAGAGCCACAGTGGGAGGGGCAGGGGGTGGAGAGGTGTCCTTCAGAAAGGCTGGCTTCATCCTAAGGAAAAGAGAGTATAATGAAAGGACACAGGGATGCCTGGGTGGCTTAGTCACTTAAGTGCCTGCCTTTGACCCAGGTCATGATCGCAGGACTATGGGATCGAGCCCCAGGTTGGAAATCCCTGCTCAGTGGGAGTCTGCTTCTCCCTCTGTCTCTCCCCACTCCTGCTCCTACTCTCTCTCTCAAATAAATAAAATAAAATCTTAAAAAAAAAAAAAAGAAAGAAAGAAAGAAAGGATACAGAGGACCAAGGGTCATTTCTTCCTTTAATTAGAGAAATTTGGGAATGCTTATAAATGAATGAAGAGTAACTATCCCATCTACAAAAAGAAAAGAGTTGAAAAGAAGTTTCGAAAGACCAGAAGGTGAATTCCTGGTGAGGAGAGCTAAGGAGGGACTAGAATAAGAGGTTTGAGGAGCATAAAGCTTTGAAAATTAAGTCTCAAGCAGAAGGTGGGTAATAAAACTAAAAAGGATTTTCTGGTAGATGTGGGGTCCCAGGTATATTTAGATAATATACTAGCAAAGGCCTGACCTTTAGTGAATATTATTGTTATTTTATTTTTGGATGAGGGAATGCATGGAAATAATGTACAGTATGTCATTTACTTATTCCCAAATTCCTTGATGGAATTGAGTCTATTCAGATAGATGAGATGTATCCCTGTATTGACATAAATCCAGGTGGGCTGTGCCTGAGAAGGTGGTCACCCTGGGAAAACCTTCAATACCCTCTGAATTCTCGGCAGAACAACTGCACCAACAGGTTACCTTCATCAAGGTGAATCCAGGTACTTGTGGTTTTTCTTCCCCTTCCTAGAACTATAATTGAACAATTATCACATGATAGAGATGTGTTTCTGTATAGGACAATTATTTTGTAATTACTTATATGGCCTCATTTGTGAACTAGTGCCCTACTCGATTCCATAAGTTATTTGAGGCAAGCCATATATATCCTCACTGCGATTAGATTTAATTTGCTAAAAATCAGTGTCTCCTTCAGGTTGGAGCATGGTGCTGGAGATACGGCAAAAATATCAATACAAACATTACAATTTATTGATTACATAAAATTTACCCAGTAATTGACTCATTCTGTCTCTTTCCCATATACACTTTCTTTTTGATTATCTTGACATCTTTTTTTTTTTTCCCTTTTCTAAATCTCACAGGGGAAATTGCTAAAGAAGTCAAACAAATCAGAAGAGATTTAAGAGAAAGTAGAAGCAGAATTTTAAAAGGTTGATAGTTGATTCCCACTTGGCCCCTCTCCCCTTCCTTATTGTATTCATGAATTGTGTTTATCTTTATTTGTGCAACAATGAGCATTAACATTCAATGGTTGGTTGGTATGCGATAGTTGAATGAGCATTGTGTTAATATTTAGGCAATTTCACAGCGAGTCCTGTTAAATTAACATAACTTTAATGAGCTTTACAATTTAAACACTTTCTATGTACTATTTTTTTTAAGTTTTGTTTTATTTTTATAACCAAGAACGGTCTACTGAGATAGTGAAGTAAAACTCCTTTCACTGTGATGACTAGGAAAAGAGACAGGAGGGAGTCGTATCTTCCCTGTTAGACAGAACACATCTCTCTGGCCAGACACCGTAGGATGGGGCTGTAGGTTTCTGACAGACTGTTGCATTATTCAAGTCAACCTCTCTCTCGGTAGCACACACCATTACAACAATAATCTCTGGAGGTAAACCCTTCTTCTTGTTTTGGTTGGAGGCACCCATGTGTCCCTGAAACTAATATTTTGTTAGTTAGAAGCTCCTTGGGCAGCCAGCAGCATTCCCCTCTGGTGCTTGAGCCCTGACCCTGAGCAGTTTTGATGACATACTATTTAAGAATTGTTAAAGGTATGCTTTGATCATGTTTCTTATCTAACATTCATTTTAAAACTAAAGGCTAGAAAGTATCACTGACAGGAATTGGGAAATTTAAATGGACCCCTTTCCACTGGTTCGATAGCTTATTTTCCATTAACAAAGTTTATTTTGTGTCAATGTTCACAGTCTTCTTTGTTCCAGAGTATGGATTCAAACTTTGTATGAAAATGAATGTACACCTTGAATTAACATATAAGAAAGGTAAAGCATTAATTAAAAATTTTTATATATCATTTTTTAAGACATGGAATGCTACGACATAAATTATGTATACTTTATCCTTCTATCTGTTGACTTAGCATTCATCAATAACACAAGTGAAAAGAGACTATATGTGATGCTCACATGTTACTATTTTAGGTACCAGGCAATTTAAAATTAGATCTGGATATTTGCAGAAGGTTCACTAAATCCCTAATTGAAATGAACGCTTGGGGGGCCTGGGCAGCTCAGTCAGTGAAGGGTCTGCCTTGGGCTCAGGTCATGATCCCAGGGTCCTGGGATTGAGCCCCACATCAGGCTCTTTGCTCAGCAGGGAGCCTGCTTCTCCCTGTGCCTGCTCTCCCCCTACTGGTGCTCTCTCTCTCTGTAACTCTCTTTCTCTCTCTCAAATAAATAAATAAATAAATAAAATTTAAAAGAAGAAATGAACACTCTATTAGCAAGTAACTAAGGATTATCACTCTATGGCACATCGACTGGGTATGTGATAGAAAGCAAGCATATTATTAAAAGAAGTGGAAAAGGCAATGGAAAACATAGCTACTAGGTATAAAAGAATTGATTGAGAATTTAGTGGAACCAGAACTGAAGAAACAGAAGGAATTTGGTGTAGGACATCTGGATATTTAGCGTTTTATGCAAAAACATTTAAGTCCTTTATTTTCCCTTTTCTTTTGGACTTTGTTGTACAGAGTTATAAAATCTCATCTTTGGAATACATGAGTGGGCCACATTCATTTTCTTCTTAAAGAATCTGTTTTTTTTTTTCCAAATTTAAATTCTAACGTTTAATGCTACAAACTAGCACTGTCCAAAAGAACTTTCTGCAATGATAAACATCCTTTATATCTGCACAATCAAATAAGGTAACTACAGGCTACATGTGGTTACTGAACATGAGAAATGTGGCTAGTGTAAATGAGGAAGTGAATTTTCATTTCTGTTTAGCTTTAATTCACTTACATTTAATAGTCACATGTGGTTAACAGCTACCATATTAACACACTAATAGACTATTCAAAGTATCAATTTGCCAGTGTTTCAGACTAGTTGAAGTATAAGATGTTTCTTCACTACGCAAGGACAGTTTTGTTTTTTTTTTTGAAAAATTAAAAAAAAAAAAACCCACAGTATACACACACACACACAAACACACACCCTCCAGAAAGAAACAATAAGACTTGGTTATTTAGCAGTAACTAAAAAAGTTTCTATAAAGTTACATGGCTAAAAAACACATGTTGTCAATGACTATTGAGATATATGCAGCAATAAAACAACGGATTTATTTTCAAATAAGTCTCAGAATATATGCAATACCAAAAAGTATAGGTGGGACCACATTTCAATGAATCTTGCTAACTAAAAAGTAAGGCAATATAAAATAAATCTGATTAAATTCCTCTTAAGATAACCATAATTTGGGGTGCCTGGGTGGCTCAGTTGGTCAGTTAAGTATATGCATTCAGTTCAGGTGACCTCAGGGTCCTGGGATCAAGCCCCATGTCGGGCTCCCTGCTTGGCAGGGAGTCTGTTTCTCCCTCTTCCTCTGCCTCTCCCTCCACAAGCCCCTGCCCCACCCCCCCGCCTTGAGCACTTTTGCTCTCAAGTAAATACAATCAAATCTTTTAAAAAATAGGTAACCATAATTCATGAGGACAATCCATCAGAAAGCAGTAATAAGTAGACATAAAGTAGCAATTTTTGAAAACTTGATGTCATGCTCTGGCACTCAGAAAAGTAAGTATATCATTGATTATTATTATGAAACTATTAATAGGCAAATAAGAGTAATAATTATGACTTTTAATTATGATAGCTATATATTTTAACCTCAAATATTAGCAACTCAAATTTTATCTTTTTTTTTTTAAGATTTTATTTATTTGACAGACAGAGATCACAAGTAGGCAGAGAAGCAGGCAGAGAGTAAGAGAGGGGGAAGCAGGCTCCCCGCTGAGCAGAGAGCCTGAGGCAGGGCTCGATCCCAGGACCCTGGGATCATGACCTGAGCCCAAGGCAGAGGCTTTAACCCACTGAGTCACCCAGGCGCCCCTCAAATTTTATCTTTGATCAGCCCTGTAAAATAAGACTTGATGTTTAGTTTTAAGACAATAAAATGACTAATATTTAGTTCTGATATTCCTGTCTTTGCTGTGATCATACGCGGCAATTCTTGCCATTACTGGTCTCCTCACCTTTCCTCTTTGATACTGAGCCTTCCAATGTTAATATTTGCACCTTGGACACATTAATTTGGGGAAATACAGATCTTATTTCACAGACAAATATATTACTGTATAGATTTTCCACATATATCTGATATACAAATCAAGGTCTAGATCTTATTGTAGGTTTGTACATGACGTATATAAAGGGTACGTCTGGGCAAAGGGAAGTAGAAAATGTTTATTGGTAGAGTCACGAGTGAAATGATGCAGGTCCGAATCTAGTTACAGACAATAGTATAAAAATGAGCAAAACCCAGGACCATGTGATAGGTTATTCTTAAATATTTATTGGACCAAGCAGAATCTACATTTGGAACAGTAAGATGCTAGTCCCTGTAGCTCTGAATATATTTCATGATTCTAGCTAATCTGTAAGTAGAGTTTAAAAGGATGATAAAGAATTATGTGTTTGTTCTTTCAACCATTAATTTTAAATTCCTTTGCAAGAGTGTGCATTGGAAAGGAACACAAAACAAGTAGTCAGGAGGTTGTATGATTTTTCTGACTCTTCCCCTTTGTATCTCTGTGATCTACAACAAATAATGTCATTGGATCTCTGTTTCCAAATCCATAAAATGAGAAAATTATATAAATGTTCTCTATGACACATTCAGTTAAAAAAAATTCTCTGGAATACAAAAGAGCATTGTACAAGTAGTAATGGTTCCAGAAAATCCATCTGTATTAGTTTGCAAGGATTGCTGTAACAAATTATCACAAACTGGGTGGCTTAAAATAATAGAAATTTATCATTTCACACAGTTCTAAAGGCTAAACATTGGAAATAAAGGTATAGGAGGGCCACACTTTCTCTGAAGGTTTTAGGGAAAGATCCTTTCTCACCTCTCCCTAACCCCAATAGTCGGCAGCAATCCTGGGTATTATTTGGTTTATAGATCTATCACTCCAATATCTGTTTCTGTCTTCATGTGTTTTTTTCCCCTGTGTATCAATGTTTCTATGTCTCAATTTCATTGTTGTTGGACAACAACTTAAATTGGTTACATCTGCAAACACGGTATTTGCAAATGAGGTCACATTAATAGCTATTAGGGGTTAAGACTTGAATATATCTTTTTGGGAGACAAAATTCATCCCACAAGAACACAAAGGCACAGTCTATTTCTGCTGAAGAAGCCACAACTCTTCAAGAAATTACTGGCATAGCCCTGCAATCTACACAGAGAAGAAAAACAGACACACAATCTGAATATATTTTGTATATCATGGACACAAAATTCCACATCAACAAACAGAAAACCTGGTTTAGTTTTAAAAAAAAAAATCAACTCATTCGTTTGAAGGAAAGACGGAAGTCTCAACAGGAGAGATCAACTTGAAGAGCCCAAGAACCTTCAGAAGATTATCTGAACTTGGATTGACCACAGGCTCCTCTCTACACTCAGCCTTGAATCCTCCAAGACTGGGATCTTACTAGTATTGCGGAATTGCCAGCCTTCCTGTGCACTCTCAGATTAGCATAGTTCAAAGGTGAACATGTTTATTTCCAGTGACACGCCTCACAGCCAAGCCGACAAGAACTCACAGTAGTTGGCCAGATAGGCTCCCCCTATGGCAAGCTCTATGGCAGCCAGACGCTTGATCTGCAAAGATTTAAGGACCTGGAGTTTTGCTTGTCACAAGGACCTACACAATAAGCGCAATAGGGAGCTATCCGTGGAGTGGTCTAGGTACTGGAGTCAGCCTGACCTCTCTGGAAAAATTCAATGATCTGAACAAAATTAACCATGGAGAACATAATTTCAGAATTGGAATAAACATTTTTTCCTCTCTCAATGATTTCTGAAATAATATCTGTGGGTGAGAGTAAATGAGTTTGTGGGGTAGGGATAAATAAATAATTTCAAAGGCCCTCACAGGGGGACTGAGACCAAACACCACGCCTTTATTCTCCACAATTTATGTACATTCAATTCCTCCCTCAGTGAATGCCAGAGAGACAAGGATCTGTGAGGGGAGTAGAATACACATGTATGTATGTATGTATGTTTGCATTTGTACAATCAATCCTAATTACTCCCCGGTTCAATATTTGCAAATGTACCTACTCACTAAAGCATGTTTGTAATCCTGAATTTGATACTTGTGTTTTCATGGCCATTTGGACAGACACAGAGCAGCAAAACATTCAAGCCCATCTATGCACAGGTTCTCAACTGAAGCAGACCAAGGAGATTCTTGGCCTTCTGGTCTCTGCTCTCATCCTGTAAACAATTGTCCTTTTCACGGTGTACTTACTACCACTCGGGTGTCTTTGGTTGGTGATTTTACTGTTTAAAATGGCCCACAAACAGGGGATGCTGAAATACTGTCCAGTACTCCCAAGTGCAAGGTTGACCTCTCTTACAGAGAAAAATAAGTGTGTTAGATAAGCTTTGTTCAGACATGACTAGAGTGCTATTGGCTGTGAGTTCAATGTTAATAAATCAATAATGTACATTGACTAGGATGTCTTTAACATAAATACACATAAAATAAGGTTATGTATTGATTAGTTGATGAAAATGTGACTAGGGGCTTGTAATAGATTAACTTCATATTTCTTCTAGAGCAGTGATTCTGTATTCCCTAATTCAGTATTCACAAAGACTGTTACAGAATACAATTATCATGAATAATGAGAATCAATGGTGTATGTATAAAATATATGTATATATTCTATATACACTTATACGTGAGCGTGCACACACACACACACACACACACATCCTCTCTATATACATATTTTCTATATATCCAGATACAAAAGAATGAAGCTGGACACTTACCTTATACCACAGACAAAAACTAACTCAAAATAACTCAAAAAACTAAATGGAATAGCTAAAATTATAAAACTTCTGTTAGAAAACATTGTGAAAAAGCTTCATGGTATTGGATTTGGCATTGGATTTCCTAGAGAAGACACCAAACATAGAGGCAACAAAAGAAAAAAAAAAGATATCTGGACTACATCAAAATTTAAAAACCTCTGTGTATCAAAGAACACAATCAACAGAGTGAAAGGCAGCACATAGGATGGGAGAAATATATACAAATCATATGTTTGATAAAGTTTTAATATCCAGAATATACAAGGAACACCTACAACTCAACATCTAAAAAATGGGCAAAGGACCTGAATAGATATTTCTCAGAAAAAAATATACAAATGGTCAATTTGCACGTGGAAAGATGATCAACTTCACCAATCATTAGGGAAATGCAATCAAAATCTCCATGACATACCTCATGCCCCATTAAGATGGTTATATTAATAATAAATAACCCCAAACAGTAAGTGTTGATGAGGATATGGAGACACTTGAATGCTTGTTTACTCTTGATGGGAATGTAAAATGATGCAGCCACTATGGAAAAGAGTATGGCAGTTCCTCAAAAAATTAAACATAGAATTACCACATGATGCAGTAGTTCTACTTCTGGGTATATGCTTAAAAGAACTGAAAGCAGGATGTCAAAGAGGTATTTGTACCTCCTGTTTAGAGCAACATTATACACAATAGCCAAAATGAGAAAGCAAAGCAAGCATCCATGAATGAGTGAACCAATATAGTGTGATATATACATACAACTGACTATTAATCAGCTGTAGAAAGAAAGCCTGACATATGCCACAACATGGATGAACCTTAAGGACATTATGCTAAGTGAAATAAGCCAGAAAAGACCAACACTGTGTAATTCCACTTACATTAAGTACTTAGAGTAGTCACAGAGAACAGAAAGTAGAGTGGTGGTTTCTAGAGGCTGGAGGGGTGGGGGGGCTGAGGAGTCACAGTTTAATGGGTATAGTTTCAGTTTTGAAAGATGGAAAGAGTTCTGGAGCTGGATAGTGGTGACTAAGTACAAGAAGAATATATTTAATACTCCTTAACTATTCAGTTAAAAATGGTTAAGGTGGTAAATTTTGTTATATGTATTTTGCCATAATTAAAAAGAATACATGGCTTACTATAGTGGGATTTAACATCATAAAACATTCTTCTCCTGTCATCTTGACCGATAAAATTGCCCAGTTTTAACAGCATGTAACTGATAAGATCATGAAAAGGAAAATAGAAAAGAAAACCTTTAAAATCAATGATTGATATAAATGTTTTTCAGAAGCCAATAACTTATGTTAAAAGAAAAACAAAAACTTAAGAAATGACACCTCAGTCCTAGTACACTGGATTTGGAGAATAAAATTCAGTGTTTCAGGAACACTTAAGTGTTGGGGGAAAAAAAAGTTCCTGCTGTAATCTGCCATTCATAGAGAATTTGAAGAAAGGTAATACATTCCTTCTTTCAAAGCACGTGAATAAAACATTCATGCACACATTAAGAGCAGCTGTAAAAATCTCGGAACTTGAAAAGATGAAACACGAATGTCTTCATGTTTCCTCTGCACAGTTCATGCCTGTTCAGCCTAGATTTGCATTTGTAATTGCAAATACCTTTTCTAAAAAAACTTTGTATGTTCAGCTATTTATTTTGCATATTTCAGTTCATACTGGGCATGCCCAGCAGTGGTTCATGGGACGTGACTGTTACTCAGGTGCCAACATTTGCAAGTCTTATCTTTTCACATGAATGGCCCTTCGGTCCACTGGTTACCATTCGGCGGGGCCAGGAAACCCTGGTAACAGTGAAAGGGTGGGCTCTGGGGGTTTAGTTAAGACCAGTGTGGTATGTGGAATGCTCTCTTGTCTTCAGTGATGGCAGGTGAGGTACCTCTGGGAAGTCTTTTCCTCAGATTACAGACTGAGCTTTAGTATTTTGTGAAATGATCTGAGGTGTGTAAGAAGAAAGCAAGCCGTGTAAGAAGAAAGCAAGCCAGAGCCCTGTCACTGTATTTATTCTAATGTACTACTTCATAGCTTCAATACGAGGCCCTGGAGGCAATTTTTCAGGTGAGAGCAGAGTGGAAAGAACAGAGGCTTTTGTGAACGACACCTCGAATTCTGAATTTGGCTCCTTGCTTAAGAACTTTGACGTTAGTTCAGTTAACCTCATTGATCTTCAGGCTCCTTATCTTTAATTTATTTATTTATTTATTTATTTGAGGGTGAGAGAGAGAGAGAGAGAGAGAGAATACTAGTGGGGGTGGTGCAGAGGGAGAGGACAAAACAGACTCCTCAACTGAGCAGGGAGCCCAATGTGGGGCTTGATCCCCGGACTTCAGGATCATGACCTAAGCCAAAGACAGATGCTTAACCTACTGAGTCACCCAGGCGCCCCAGGCTATTTCTCTTTGAGTTAGAAATAACAAGACCTCTAATTAGGAGATTATGATGTGAATTAAAGGAGATGATGAGCATGAAAAGCTGCTGAAAGTATCAGTATGTAGTATGTGCTCAGTAAATAATGGCTGACACCGCCATGTTGATTTTATTCTGACGGAGTTTGAGAAAGATGTCTAGGGAAGCGAAGATGTTCTCTCAGAGTTCAAAAAGGACCCCTCACCCTTAAAAGAGAGAACCTCAAATAAAACGTTGCCTCTTTAGTCTCTATAGAAGAGATTAGCTGAACAGGGATTTGGTTGATTTGGAGCTTTCAGAAAAAACTATTTTGCTGATAGTTTCAGCAGCATGCAGAAAACAGGATGGAAAAAATTCAGAGACCACTCTCTGAAAGTGAGTTTATCTCAGAGATTTAGTATAAATTCCTGGAGGGCAGACCTGAGGTTGTTTGTATTACTATTATTATTCTTATTATTCACAACTTTACTAAGTTGAGTATAACGCCCCCTCTTAATTGAATGGAATTTAATTCCTGGGAAACTTCAGAATGAATTACTCATGCTTCTACTACTGGAGATGCGTGAGACATAAACTTCCTGCTTTACATGAAATCTGCTAGAGAGATTTAAAATTTATCAATCCTCTTAGCTTTGCTGCTTTTAAGACCACAAAAAAAAATGACCTGTCTCAGAGAAACCTTGCATATTACAACTCAGTTTTTAGACATGGCAGGAGCTCATTCACGGTAGAATTTATTTCACATTACATTTGGGGCATGCATGGGATTTAAAAGCAATGCTTTTTCTCTAAAGTACTCACTACAAAAGATATATCACACATATTCAGGCTATTTAAAACTCAGCAAGGGGAATATCAACAGATTTTTTTTTTCCAAGTGTGCTCTCTGATCAACTGGGGAAATAAAACCTTTCTTATGAAAAGCAACAAATTGAAACAATTCTGGTGCATTAAGACCTAGGGGTACCTGTCCTATTTGCTTAGAATTTTTGGCAACTTCAAATATAGAAGTAGTGTTTATAAAGGTGTATGTGTATATGACTGTTGTTTTTGCCCTTATGGATTTCTGACTTCAACACTTTCAGTACTTTAAGAATGTTTATGAAAGAATAAACCATCAATAATTTTATTTTTTTTAGCTTGGTTACATGTGTATCAATCTAGAATCCCTCAATGGTAAGTAGCAGAAATGAAACAATGTTGTTTTTCTTAAAAAGGAAATGTATAGGCTCTTCAACTAGGACATTTAAGACTGACTAGTTTTGACATGATAAGATCTGAATGAAAATTATTAAGGATGGTTTTTCTTTAGGGTAATTTTGTACATTGTTGGTGGTATAGCCGCTATGGAAAACAGTATGGTAACTCCTCAAAAAAAAAAAAAAATAGAACTACCATGTAATTCAGTAATCTCTCTTCTGGGAATATATCCAAAGGAAGTATGAATAGGATATCAAAGAGATATATGCACTTCTGTGTTAATTTCAGCATTATTCACAGTAGCCAAGACACAGAAACAACCTCAACATCTGTCAATGGATGAATGGATAAAGATAATCTGGTAGACACATACAATGGAGTGCCATTCAGCCACAAGGAAGAAGGAAATCCTGACATTTGTGTCAACACAGATAGACATTGAGAGTATTATGCTAAATGAAATAAACCAAACAGAGAAAGATAAATACAGCATGGTATCACTTAAGTGTAGAATCTTTAAAAAAAAAAGTCAAAATCATAAATAGTAGAAAAGTGGTTTTCAGGAGCAGGAAGATGGGAGAAAAGGAAGAGGTGCATAAGAAGGTACAAATTTTCAGCTATGAGATGAATAAGGTCTGAGAAGCTAATCTAAAATGTGGTAAATACAGTTGCTAACAATGCATTATATCATTCAAATTTGGTAAGAAAGTGAAACTTAAATGTTCTCTCACACACACACACACACACACACAAGGATAACATATCAAATAGATGGGAGGAATTCTCTCACAATGTATACATACATCAAATCACCACGATGTGTACTTTAAATATCTTATAATTTTACAAGTCAATTACGTATACTTCACTAAAGCTGGGGGGAAAAAAAGCATGCTTTTTTCTCTCTTTCTATCCTATCGGCTCTGTTTCTCTAGACAGAGTTAAGAGTGGAGAAATAAATACATATATACTTCACTCTTCCTCTCTTTGCCGATGTTCTACCTTCTGCTTGTCTTCCCTTTTATCTTGGCAGTGCCTTGATAACTCTCAAAACTTCTCTAAAAAGCCTTTGCTGATTTGCTGGTCTTAATTTGGTTTGTGTTTCCACTGTACCCCGTGCGCGCCCCTGTTACGTCAGTCTGCTGCTTCAACTCTGACTGCCCCCCTGGTCCCACCTGCAGGGTAGGGACAGACGAACTTAAGTCCTGACCTTTAGTGATGATGATTATTATTTTATGTTTGGATGAGGGAATGAATGGAACTAATGTACCGTCTGTCATTTACTTATTCCCAAATTCCTTGAGGGAACTGAGTCTATTCAGATAGATGAGATGTATCCCTGCATCGACACAAATCCGGGTGGGATGTGCCTGAGAAGGTGGTCACACTGGGAAAAAACTCTTGTCTGCACCAGTCCTCTGCTGGGATTTTTCCACCCAGGGGCTCAGTCACACAGAACTGCCTGTTAAACCCATTATTTCTTAACTAATCTAAACTGATTTTTCCTCTTGGGAGACATGAAACAAAATGGCAATAAATAAATACAAAATATCACGTAAAAGCGATCAATGATAAAACCTGAAAAGGGGGGACTCTAATCGGTTCCCTTAATTCAGTTTCTGAACTTTGAAAAATAACCTTAAACCAGCCACCAAATTGGCTACCAAGACTTTATTTCCCTCCCTGGATCTGTGACACTAGCTCTGTGGCACTGATTCAGTGTCCTGGATTACTATGACTCCAGACTCATGGCCCTAACTCAGCATCCTGTTCTTGCAATGCCCCCAAAGGGTCCCCCTTCCTCTGACCCACCTCCACTCCCCTGTCCCCTCGACACTGCTTCCAAATTCAGCTTTCCAAAGCGGAGAACTGATCATGCGATCCTCTCTTGGTGGCGTTTCATTCCTAGAGCAGAGGCCACCTATCTCTGGGAGGCAACGAAGCTCTTCAGCCTGACCCCTGTCCATGTTTTCACTCCTCCCCTCTGGATGAGTTTCCTACTGAAGCTGTAACCAAGCCCCACAAACTCAGTGGCTTCAACACAAATTTCTTCTCTTGCAGTTTGGGGGGTCGGAAGCGTGGTGTGGGTCACATGGGGCTGAACTCAAGGTGCCATCAGAACTGCATGACATTCTGACAGCTGGAGAAAGAGCCCAGCTTCTAGAGGCTTCCTGCATCTCTTGGCTTGTGGCAGCTTCCTCTGTCTTCAAAGGCAGCAGTGCGGGTCCCGTTCCTCTCACAGCGCATCCTTCTGAGGTCTTCCTCCCTCCTCCCCTTGTAAGATCCTTCTGAGTAGATGAGTCCACCCAGACAATGCCTGAGGATCTCCCTGCGTTAAAGTCGGTGGATTAGCAACCTTAGTCCCCCTTTGCCACAAACCGTGCCATTCTCACAGCTTCTAGGTATTAGGACATTGGCATCTCAGGGGTGGGGGAGACAATACTCTGCCTTGAGCAAGGATGTGTCTTGTTACCATGTGCTTCACGCTCTAGTGAAACCAGAGTGTTTGCTGTGACTGGAAGAATCATTCACATTTACATGTCTGTGTTGCTCATGTTTTCTCTGTCTCTCTGAATTACACTTTCCTCCCATTCTCTGTATATTCTTGACGTCTTCACACAACTGTTATTCTCTCCAAAGCCTTTTTTGAGTGTCCCAGGCAGAACCGAAGCGTCTATCCCCCCCCACCACTTTGCTCATACCACCCATTCCAGGTTGGTGCACTTTCCGGAATTTTGGTCTGTGTATTTAAAAAAAAAGCAGGGACACTAACAGGCATTTCCGCACAACTGTTGATTAATTGACATTCAACAGGAAGAGCAGGACTCTCTTGTGAATTTTATCATTTACTGCTTTATAAGGATGACTTTTTTCCTGGCTAGATCTCCAACCTGGTTGAGAAAATATATTGCTAGGCTAACTTTCCCATCGCATGTTAATTCCCTGAAGTGACCAGAAGTTAGTCATTCTTGCACCTTCTTTAATGTCCAGCAAAAATTGTAAATATAGGAGAAGCTTTAAAATATGTCCTCACTGGGATGGATTCTAAATTTATGAAGTTTCTGCAAGGGAATTATGATCTTGAAGTAAATAGTGGAGCCCATCAGGTGGTGACTTTTATTAATTGCTCAGAAGTACTATGTATCAGACAATTACATAAATTGATGCCACCTGTGGGGAACCACCGAAAGCAAGAAACGTTTTAGGCCCATTTTTCCATCACTGAAAGGCAAGACTCCAGGTCAGTGGAAAGGCCTTGGCGTTTCTGCCCCATTGCCTCTTGATTTCAACTGTCCTTGAATACTGATACAATTACTTTCCTTATTTGGGAGAACATTCTCAATTACAGAGCAATGCATTTTTTTTTTAAGATTTTATTTATTTATTTGACAGACAGAGATCACAAGTAGGCAGAGAGGCAAGCTGAGAGAGGGGGGAGGCAGGCTCCCTGCTGAGCAGACAGCCCGATGTGGGGCTCGATCCCAGGACCCTGGGATCATGACAGGCAGAGGCTTTAACCCACTGAGCCACCCAGGCACCCCGCATTTATTCTTTTAACACCAGCCTTGTGTGTTATAGATTTCCAAGAGGAATTTCAAATATTAGTCTGATATATTTGGCACATGTTCTTAAATGAAGATGTAAAAAGTGGGCCCTTATAATAATAATTGTGAACACCTTTTTTTTTTTAAATAAATTTCTGATATCTAAGGATGATTTTTCAAAGATGGGATACTTCTCTACTTCTCAAAAGTATGAGACATTAAGTAAAGATTATGTGTACTGGTACCAAGTTTTTAAATACACCAGTTCATTTAAACGTCCACTACCCTTCACTGGACAGATGAGAATGATACTCAGGATATTTGAAGGCCTTTCCCTTAGTCTCAGAATGGATTAGCTGGGATTCATGCTCAGGTCTTTCTATCTTAAAAGCACCTGCTATTTTAGGTATAAGAGTCTTACGTTCTAACATCATACTGTTGGAAAGACACAATTCATTTACTTCTAAAGATTAATAACTCATGTGTAGACATATTAAAAATTATGTTGTGACAAAGTACAAAAACATGTTGAGTATTTGGAACGTAGAGTTACTGAGCTCTGGGTGAGTCAGCCGCTCTGAATTTCAGTTTACTATAAAAATAACAAAGCCTACCTTACCATTTTGTGAAGATTAAATGAGATAAATAAAGTTGGTTTACTTTATTATGTTTCAGTCCCTACAAGAGTTTGGGTGAACGGGAGACTCTGGTGCCATTAAACCCAACGCTCCACGGTACCACCCTCATGAATTACGAAAGAGAATTCCTCTTGAGTTGAACACCAGATGTCCTTTAGGATACAAACATCCGCTGACTGGAGGATTAAAGATTATTTTTCACATTCTCATGGGCAAAGTATTTTTATCACATGAACATGTAGCTGGCAGAGGATCTCTGAATGGAACGTTTTCTAATGAAAAAGGAGGGGAGGGTAGTTGTCAGTGGGGGTCCTGGTGATAGGGGAAGCAGATTTCCTTGGAACTGGCATCTGGGGATTTTGTACTGAGAGAGAGAGCACGAGAGGAGATTTCGTAGAAGAAGCTGGGCAGGACCAGGAAAGAGCTTTGTCTATGCATCTGTCTAGGGCTTGTCTTCTCTCACACCTGTGGCATGCTCCCTGGGGTGCCCCCTCTCTGCACAGCAGGCAGAGCCTGGTTGGCATGTCTCGTCAGTCCCTCTTGGGCCCGCAGTCTCTATATGTGGGTAGTGTTCATCTTATAGTTGGCTTATATTCTAGGAATGGGATTCTAAGTCCATTTTCTAAAAGTGACAAAAATCTCTGCTGTCTCGAGGCTTACTTGCAGAACAGCCAAGTGTCCTCCCCATTCCACCTGAACAAATATAGTTTTGGAGGAACAGGGTTACCTCATCTTCTGATAAGCATGTCATAAGCAAATATCTGAAGCTTGGGAATTTCAGTTGCAAGTAATAGCACTACTTCTTTGTGGAAACATAGCTTTGTCCATGACACTAAGCTGAGGAGCTTGAAGAAATCTGACATTCAATTCTTGTGGCTCTTGTACCTTTGCTTTCCTAAAAGACCCCTTACCCCATCTCTTGTTTGCAGGAGAGAACTATTACGGGTCTAAGCAGAAGGTAACTGGTCTAATGTCTTTCTCGCCTAGCCTCTGTGACACCACAGTCATGGGATTGGCAAAACCTAGGGACCTGTTGGCAGTGAGAAGGGGAGGGACACGTGATGAGAGGTTGCACCCAAAACACTCCTTTCTCCTATACTATTTTGGTTTTTGTTGCCTTGGCTGAAGTGTCCTCAGGAGGGAAGCCAGATTCCATGGAATTAGAACATTTGCTTTGTCTTCTTCCTACAGCCATAGCAGTTTTGCCCAGAGAACTCCAGTTCAACTCCCCACTTTCATGAGAGGGAAACTCTCTCCACCATAGGATGATGTGAATGGTTCTGGACAGATCAGGGCCACAGCGCTGGCCCGTCGTCTGTTCTCACATGCCACGCTGCTGGTGACCTTCCCACGTGACTCCGCTCTGTCGGTGGAGCTTTGGGTCCAATAGCTCGTTGTGCTGCAAAAATGGCCAGGGTGCATACGCTGAAACTCTATTTCAAGTTCAATTTGGCAACAGGCTTGAAGACCTTAACCGAAATAGTACTATTAAGCGAGGCTCAACTCTCGCCATCCATCACATTTGAAGCTTTTTCATTATGGCTACTACTGAACTTTCTTTATTCAGGAAACCTAATCAGCAATAAAGAACTTGACTGATCAGTGGAATATGAATTTTACTGCTGTGTGGAGACATGGTTTTATTGTGCCGTCAGGGAAAATGAGATCTAATTGGGGAATGAGTGACTTATAATCCTCTCTGCATCATTCCTGCTGTCCATTAAGGCACCAAGCCAAAGACTGCTTCCTCTTAGACTCAGTCTGATTTTGAAACATTTCCTGGATTTCTTGTTTCCCTTAGATCCTAGATCTGACATAAACCTAATGCATCTAGCATACATTTTGGCTCCCTAGCAGTTCCTGAAAAATTCCGCTCTGTTTATTTTTGGATGAAGGTTGTGAAAAGACCAAAAAAAAAAAAAAAGAGAGAGAGAGAGAGGAAGGGAGAGAAAAGAGAAAAGAAAGAAAGAAAAAGAAGGAAGAAGGGAAGAAAGTGCCTTTACATTGCCAATTCAGATTGCGAGGCTGGGACCATATACATGGAAGGGAGGCATGAATCAGTAATTCAATGTTAACAATGTAATTTTATTTCAATTATGTGATTTTTTTAAGCTGGAGCAGAGCTGGCTCCCAGATGATGACTCCAACTTCTTGTCCTGAGAGCTTGGAGGTTGTTTTTGTTGTTGTTTTTAAAGATTTTATTTATTTATTTGACAGAGAGAGAGATCACAAGTAGGCAGAGAGGCAGAGAGAAAGGGGCAAGCAGGCTCCTTGCTGAGCAGAGAGCCCGGTGTGGGGCTCCATCCCAGGGCCCTGAGATCATGACCTGAGCCGAAAGCAGAGGCTTAACCCACTGAGCCACCCAGGCGCCCCGAGCTTGGAGGTTGTTGACTGAGCCTCCACTCTCTCTGTACATAGGGCATTGGTGCTGTAGGCATGAGGAATGGTGGGAAACTGACAGTCCATTTCCAGCACTCCTCTGTGCTCTCATATCAAAGCCGATGTGCTCCTGGGCAGGGTAGGATTATCAGAACATCCCTTTCCTCTGAAGGCTTCTTTCACAGTTCATCCAAGTCCACTTCTCACATCAGTGGGTCAGAAAATCAGGCTCATTTCTTTTGCAGCTGGTGGTTTCCCACTGCATTGACATATGCTATGTCAGGTTGCGTTTTGCATGAAGATATTTCTAAACATGGTACCCTTATTCATGGGTTTATCTGTTGCAAAAGTAGAGTGGCTGCCTAATATTGATGGAAATCATTGCTGAGATGGACGAAACCTGATTTCAAATTTTGAAAGATAAACTTGCAAAAATCTTTGGCTAGGAGAGTAGTGTTTTTCTTCTGACCTGGAACAGCAGGTTTTTTTTAAATCAAGTGTGAAAAAAAGAGAAAAGAGAGACTTCCAAGTGCAGCTGGAGAAGGAGCAGATTCGTTTTACATGATCAGACTGCAAAGAGAACCTCTAAGAACAGACGTGATCACCCCCAGAGATGTCAAAGTTACCTGAAGCCAAGTGGAAAGCAAGGCCCTTCTTATTTAGAACATGCACTTAAACATCTTCTAATGGAATAAACAGGCTGGAGCATTTTAGCTTTCTTACCAAAGAACAGTAAATAAACATACCCATACCCAGCTCTGCAACCTGAGCTGATTTCCCAATCTGACGTGTACCCTTGGAAATGGCAAAGGGACCCCCACAAAATGCAGTAATGAGAGTGAAATCCAAATGAAATAGCGAGTCTGGGAAAACAAATGCAAGCAGTGAGACATTCAACGAATGGAAAGTGTTTCATGCATATCTTTCGTGAAGTTAGAATTGCAGACCAAAAATAGAGCCGGATGGAGCTAAACCACATGCTTTGTAAGATTTTTGATATCATGTGATCTCTGTGTATGTGGCTATAAAAATAGTGATCAAAGCAATAAAAAACCATTCCCCTCCTTCTGTAGTATCACACTAGATGTTTTAAAAAATTAAAAAAAAAACTGTACAATCAAACTAAACAAAGCCACAAGGATTGAGAAATATCATCCTAAGGGTAAGAATTTTTTTTTTTTTTTTAACTAGGAAATAGTAGTAGAGAAATAAACTGGAAAATAAGGCAACTCCTGTTGAAAACTCCTTTCAGGGGTTAGAAGAATTTAGCTCCAGCTCTACTCAATAAGTTATTTCACAATCTTTGTCACATCATTTAATCTGTTTAAGTCCAAGGTTTTTTTTGTTTTGTTTTGTTTTGTTTTTTTTTATCTATAAAATGAGGGCATTGGACCTAGTGGCTTCTGGTTCTAGTATTTCTATAACTTTTGGCATGTTACATCAGACAAATATTGGCTCAAATTTAGGGAAACTGATAGAAAAACTTCTTAGGAGGATGAGGCAGGGAAGTTGGCCTAATTTAGTCAGAAATCTACCCTAACATTATACATCATTTTTTAAAGTGTAAGCTAAAAACTCATGAAGAGTAAAGATGTTGTTAGAAATTAAGTTTAATTAACAAATTAAGTGTATATTAATTATGAATTAACTTTTAGTGTCCTGGTGTAAGTGGACTGTCACCTGATCAAATAATACTCCACATGCTCATAAATATTAAATGGGGAAACTACTTCCTTCCAACATACCAAAGAAGAATCAAAAGAACATCCAAAGCTAAGTAGACAATGCTGTCCATTCCCCTGGGTCTCCATCTTCCTACACAACTGAGGGTTTAGAGTGAAAAGGAATTTCAGTTTCTGTTCTGAAGTATGTTTCTTCAAAGATATCTTAATTTAAAGTAAGTTTAACAAAAGAGATGAAGGAAACAAAAAGCAAGCATGGGATTTTTTTTTTTTTAAGGGCAGTAAAAATATCCCAATTATTAACTTCTCTGACACTGAATGCTATTATTTCAAACCCTTAATTTCAGTATTTGTTCTGTTGGTGTATATGAGAAACACTGATATTAAATGATTTTCCACCTCAAGGTTTTCACCTTCCCTCTTTAGTGAACTGGACTGGAAATGTGGGAATTTGGGTCACCTTTCGTTTCTTCCTTAAACTCAGAGAATAAATTTTAACTTTAGTTGTGTCCTTACAGGTTTATCTTAAGCATATGAAAAACTTCCAGCCTTGTCTTCTGTCCAGGAGAAGCACTTTTTTTCACTCCTGGTGTTTTTGGTTTCTGTTTTTTGTTCTTCCCAGGTGCAGGAAGATCCACTGTTATAACAATGCTAGAGTTTCTCTACTGCTGGTGGAGTAACTGGTCTGATAGGCAACTTTGGATAGATCTAGACTTTTCCTGTTCATTCTCTCTTAACCGCAAGCTTGGCTAGAGAAGGCAGACATGTGTCTCTGGTCTGTCAAGCTTCCAGTGTTATGGGAACTGCCTGTGCCTGGATAGAGACGTCTCTATCTCTAGAATTGAACTCGGGTTCAATTTTAGGAAGCCCACTTTCCTTCAGATTTAAGCCACAGCCTTCAGTCTAAAGTTGGTCCATAATAAAGATAATAATTGGGCTCTCATCTACCTTACTCTTTTGTCTTATTTCTTAGTTGGTTAAGAAGATAGTAGATATTTTAAAATATGGGACCCCCTTAAAGAGTCCTTAAAATGTCTACAAGCTCCTTCGTAAAAAATAGGAAAATAGGAGAGATGAAAAAGTCTTATTAGATATCCAATCGTGTAATCTTTATGGCTGTACTGGGAATACAGAATTAGTCCTCCAGGATACAAATCATTAAATGATAGCTTTTCAAGGACCAAGAAAGGACATTTGCCTCTCTATTGATTGTCCTCATATAATGCAATTCAGAAAATATGAGTTACGGGATCAGGAGACTTGAGTTTAAATCCTGACTCTATGACTTACTAACTGTATGGTAGTGGAGATTTCTCTTAATCTGAACTTCAGTTTTTAACAGCAAAAGGAGAAGATGGATAACCAATCCATTATTAAAAGAACACATATGAAGATCTCAATAAACATTCACCTAATATCCTCCTCTATGCACTCCTTTTCATCAAATAAATTGTATAAAATTTATTTATAAATTGTTGATACTATTTTGGCAAACAATTTCTAATAGAAACATTCTTGGGAATGATGTATAATATGGCAAAATATGAAAACAGGAAAATATTTACATAATCTGTATATGTATAAAAAACCAGAAGTTTGTCTAGATTAATTGAAGGAGTTATCCTACTTTTCTTAATAAAATTACAAACAGTACAAACAAAAGTCATCTCCAAATTTAATTCTTACAGAAAAAGTTGGTTAGAATTCTGCTTTCAAGTGCACAAGCTCTTTGATGTTCAAAGACCCCTTACAATTAAAGAGTGTCCTTTCTGTGACCATCTTGTTCATTAGAACACTTCGAAGGACTTGAGGTCCCCTGAAGGGACTGCTGAGATGATCTGAACCAGTCTTCAAAAATCCTTAGTCCTCTAACCCTTAGAAAAGCTAGTTTCTTGTGGGAAACTGGATCCTTTCTATTTGCTTAAATTCAGAGGTGTTCAACTTTGCTGTGCATCAGAAATACAGATCTTTTTTTAAAATACATACCACCAGGGATTCTGTTTCAGACATTCTGGGATAGGGTACAGGTATGGGTAATTTTTTAAAAATTCTCTACAGGTAATTCTGAGAAATAAATATTGAGGACCACTGCTGGGAAGCCTTCATTCCCTATTGGGTGGGTTCAAGCAAGTCCCAGAAAATCACACAGTGATTATCAGTGTCCCAAATCCTTGAAGAAACAGAATGAATCTTACTTAACTGATTTCTAGGAGGTATCTCTAAGGCTCCCTACTGTCTCTGCATAGGACAGTATGCAGTATGCTAAGTTTCCCCTGAAACTTAGCAAAACATTACATGGGAACACAAGGATTCCATAATATCCATTAATATCCATCCTTTCCATCATGGACACGGCTTAGTCTCTTATGCCCACCTGATCTACTTTGCACCTGGGTAAAACTCAGTTGCGGGTGTGGAGGAATCGCTCCAGATTCGATCTGTATCCTATAGGATTCAGACCTACAAGGAATTTACCCAACTGAAAAAAAAATCAATTAACGAAACAACACATTTGGTGTGCTCAGTGATGGGTTTGGATGCTGACTGGTGGTTTGGATTGAGGGGAGATACTGAGGATTCGCTTTTCAGGGGAGGATGTGGTTGCCTCATCCTGCTGTGGCGTATATTCTGAAATACACCCTTCTAGGTGGTGGTTTCTCCAGGCAGACATGATTAACTGAGCAAGATTGTTCTCTGTTGTGGTTTTGAAAAAACAACTGGGTAAGGTCACTGTATTTAAAGAGCACATTTGTTTGGTCTAAATACCAGTGTCTGTCTATAACTAGACCCACAGTTTAGATCAGTAATTTATTTAATTTCTGATTTAGACTCATGTTCTGACTCTTAGAGAAAACTATGCCTGGGAAGCAGAAAATTACCAGAGCTACCACCATTCCCAAAAACCTTTCAGCAATAGAGGACTTCTACTTCTTTAGCACATGACTTTAGAGAAACCACAAAACTTGAAAATACTAATTTTTTCATTAAAGTACCAGAAAATCCAAACCAAGAGTTTTTAAACAGTGGTTTTTTACATACTATTAATAGCTCCAAAATAAGCAACTTTTGGAATCAGGATGAAAGCTAATTATAGAACTTCTCTGCCATAGCTGTTTCTATTTACATCTTCAAAACCACAGAAGCAAATACTCTAGACTTTCCTAACACATCAGCATCTTGTCCTTCTCTTAAGTTTCTGACTCCTTTGAAGCTACTCTTAAAGCCTTTCCTTGAAAACACATTGTGGTTGAATATTCCCAGTTGAAGGACAAATTCAGTTTATAGTTTTTAGTCCAAGGGAAGTACTCTTTTCTTAAAATACTGAATCTCAAGACGCTTACTCTCAAAGTAGACAAAAGATCAAAGCTGTTGTACACAGGGTGCCTATTATCCAGGCTGTTTTGTATGCATTTAATCCTTTCGTGATTCTTTGTTTCATCAACAGCAATGCAACACAGAAGCAGCATAGTCAAGAACATGAAATATCTACTAGGTGGTGATCTTTTCACCACCAAAATACAAGTGTAACATTTGGGCTGATTCTTAAGAAAAAGAAAAATTTGAAAGTGAAAGTAACTGTCCAGGGCAGAACTTTTAAGATATTGCAAAGCTAGCAGAATTGGATGCTTTGTTTTCAGTCTTAGTCAGAAGGCTTTGTAGCCAACTTACACGGTGGCAACTGACTCAGTTGGCCTGGAGAGTCAGCCGATGATGAAAGTCATTCTCTCCAGAACTGGGCCCCACAGACACACCCAACTGACCCTGAATTAATCAGTACCCACCTACACCAGTCTTGGCTGCACATTAGAATCACCTGGGGAGCTTTAACAATCCCTACGCCAGGTAATTAAATCAGACCAATTAAATTACCATCTCTGGGGGTGTGGCCCAGTCATGAGCAGCTTTTAAAATTTCCCAGGCGATTACAATGGGCAGCCAAGGTTGTAAAACCGAAACTCCCTATCTAGAGCACATCCACGAGGCTCTGATTACTTTGTCATTTCTATTTTTTATTTTACCCAGAATGGCATAATAGGCTGCTTAGGACTCCCAGAATGTTTCCCATTTTTAAACATATCTTTGAACTGGACAAATAGCCTAAAAGAAAATGAGCAAAAGACAAAACATGTCTATCAGAGACTGATAATCTCATATTTAATCTCATAAGTGATTCAAGTGCATTTTTCTAAAAGGAAAATCTTTAAGTACCTATGATATTATAGCAAAGATTATAAAGAACTTAATTCCCAGTGCCTTTGGGATCATGGGAGAAAGATACTCTTCTATATTTCTGGGGGAGTGAAAACTGGCAAACATTAAAATAACTAGGGGCACCTGGGTGGTTCAGTTGGTTAGGCGTCTGCCTTTGGTGTAGGTCATGATCCCTGGGCCATGGGATTGAGCCTGCATCAGGCTCCCTGATTATGTGGGTGGAGGCTGGTACTCTGTGTCTGCTTCTCCCTCTCCCTCTGCTCCTTACCCCCTCAACCCCTGCTTGTGCTCTCTCTCTCTCTCTCTAGTAAATAAAACCTATAAAATATAACAACAAAAACTACAACTACTAAAGAAAATAGTTCAGATTTAATCAGCGGTAATGATGAGCCAGGACTCGTTCTAAGTACTCCTAACTCATCTGATCCTCATGAAAATCAAGTGAGATAAATATTATGATTATCCCCATTTTGACTAAGGAGACTAAGGCACAGAGGCATTGAGTCACACATCTCATGAGGGGCTGGAACAGGGATGCAGGCACCAGTAGTCTAGATCTAGAGTCTGTACTCTTTGGTACTCCTAAAAACTTAGGGTAATTTGATATTCTGTATCCAAGTTTTAAATAGGACCCAATATACCAAAATTCCTCTTTGGGGAACTCGTTTTAAGAAAATAATTAGCTATATGTTTAAGTATGTCCATTAGAAGTAAAATAAAATATTGAAAAAATGAGAAACAAGATGAAAGTCCACTGATAGGTAGTTGATTAAGTTAACCATATTAGAGCCATATAATGAAAAGATAGGTTCTCACTGAAAACCTTGTTGTAAAGTGATTCTTCCCAACCCTTTCCACATCATGACACATGAAGAAAATGACAATATTTTTATATCACACTAGGGCAAACAGTCAAGATGGCTGGAGGTGACAGGTTCTGGAATCTGGTAGCACATGTCCACCTAGCCACTGCAAGGAGAGATGGAATCATCCATCATCTTGGTACGCCTGTAAGTTCATCACCAAAGATTAGTTGCAGTTACAAAGTTCTCCTTTATAGGAACCTACTTAAGCTACAGGAAAATATTTACTAGATTTTGCTAAGTGGAGTAAACCCAGACTATACGGAATTATAGTATATTCCAGGCTAATAACTCCAAGAGTACATATTGGTACAGATGGCTGTACATCCATACCAGTTGTCATATTATTAAAGGACTTCTCTTCAGTTGGTAAATAACCAGTGCACCAGCAAACCCAATACCATCACCACCACCAATCATAGTGTCCCCCAAATATGGCAAATCTGGACCTCCTCCAGATAAAGCAGCTACGATGAAAAGTCTGAAAAGAGAGCTTGGAAGGGGGGTTCAAGATCCTTCTCCATTGTCAGCCAGAACATTTTTTCTGATTTGTTGGTGCCTAAACTTATGCAGATGGTTCCGTGTTCTGAATATCACCCCAGCATATTAAGAAAAAATCTAAATGGGGAAGAGTTTTTGGAAGAATACATATCACAGGTATTGATGTTTATTTTCTCTGTACTTTTCTGGATTTTCTAATCATCAGCTTTGATCAGTTATGTTTATAAATAGGAAAAATTAAGACCAATAAATAATACTTTTAGAAGTAATCCTGTGATTATGGTTGAATCTTGAGTTCTTAAATCTGTATATTTACACAAGTATCTTTGACCTCAAAAGCAACAGAAGGCGCTTAAGATGACTCCTAGAAAAGTAGCCATCCAAGGGGAGACTAGATCTCACCATGGTAACCTAAAGATAAGAGAGTCCTTTCCTTAATTTCTGGATACTACAAAAAAATTTCTACATACCATAAAATATTTTCATATACTTGTGAACCCAGAGAAGGAGAGAGGTTCCCAATAATAACTGAGATGGAGTTTCAAAGACAAAATATTTTGACGGAAAAGCAAGAAAGCAGTATGATCTATCTTGTAAGTCTGGATTTGTGGACCAAATTCTCATACAAACACATTGCTAAGGAGAGTTCTCTCCACTGTTCAAATCAAATGACTCTTCCGACCTCTGATGGGGCAGGTACTGCTGTGAATGGAGTCCTCCATGATTTATGCCAGAGAAGGTCACCACTGCTTGAGTGACACATTTCACATCTCAGGGTGGCCCCCAAGCAACCATCTCTTCTGCCTGGCATGATGAAAAACCACCATCTCCTTTGTCCTTTCCAATTCCCATTATGACTTCAATGTGATTGCAAAGGGGATCCTTTAGTGTGGCCATCAGCCCTTAACTCTAAATTCACACACAAACAACATCTAGTTTTCCTGATCTTTTAAATAACATGGGCAAACAAAAACACTACTAACCCCTTCTCCCACCACACAGCAGGGAATCTTCTCTCTTTCCTCTTAGCTGCTGGGGCTATCCTCCACTTCCACCTCACTAGTTCACCCTAGATGCTAAAGGAGCTCAGGCTTTTGGAACTACAAATCCAAGAAAGAAATCTCTTTACCCATTTCTGCTTTCCACCTTGAATCCCATCCTTTCCTATGACAAGATAGAAAAATAAGACTCACTTGCTCTTCACAGGAAAAGAAATATGCAAAAAGAGCTCAAGTAAATCTGCCTCTCAATAAATACCCTTTCACATACTTTCAGATACTTTTAGATATGAGCTGCTTTTGGAAAATAGTCAACATTCATTGAATGAATAATGTCCAAGGATATATTTGAACAAGCAAAGTATTATCACAGCACCTCACTAATTTGGAAGTTGTCTGTCAGACAACTGAACCATCTAGAACATAGCTAAATACTGGGAAGAAAGCAAAACAGATGTCTTAGAACACTTCAACACTGGGAACTATTTACAAAACCATCATTTTAGTTTATTTACTCTAATGTTACTTACAGTTTCAGTCAGTCAGGTTTTCCGGTTTCTTGGATGAAAGGCCTTGAATTTTGGTGCTGGAAGGACTTAGGCTTGAATTCAAGCAAATTAACCCTTTTCTTAATCTGTAAAGTAGAAATGACAACATTTGACCATAAAGTCATACTATAAGAATTAAAGAAGTTAACATATGAAGAGAATCTTATGAAATCTTATAGCTAAAGAAGTATTCAATAGTTATTTCTTTTTTCTCCTTGTTTTCCCAGACCAAGGCAGATAGGAAGCAGAAGAGAGGGAGGTTTCAAAGATGGAGAGACATCAATAACAAGAAATAATAGGCCCTGCCTAACAATAAGATAGTAAGTTGAAAAAGTAACTCAAAACACAATGATCCTTCTTCACTTCTGAGGCTATTACTGGGTCCCAGGAGCCAAGAAAATGTGAAATTGTACCAGTATCTTTCTCAGACGTTGGTGAGACATGACAGGGACTGTAGACTACTTTTCCCCAAAATTAATAAGATAGAAAGAAAATGCTTGGTGAGGGTGGGGTGGGGGGTGGGGGAAGGGACTTTGGTTAAGGTAGAGGAAAGCTGAGGTGCTCACATTACAAAAAAAATGAATATATTTGAAGAGTTCAGGTTAAACTCCACCCATGGAGCAGAGGTCAGCAAAGTCTTTTAGTAAAGGGCCAAATAGTAAATATTTTCAGCTTTGTGAGCCACAGAAGGCCTCAGTCACATATTCTTCTTTTGTGTGTGCTTGTTTGTTTCTTTTGCTGTACTTTAAAAATGGAAAAAACAGTCTTAATTCACATGCTGTATAGAAGCAAGCCACAGACTGGATTTGGTCCACAGACCACAGTTTGCTGACAATGATGTATTCTTACATGATTACAGTGGAATGACTTTTAAAATACATTACATATCTTTATGTCTTCCTCAATTTCTTTCATGAGTGTTCTGTAGTTATCTAAGTACAGATCCTTTGCCTCTTTGGTAGAGGTATTTATTCCTAGGTATTTTATGGTTTTGGGTGTAATTGTAAATGGGATTGCCTCCTTAATTTCTCTTTCTTCCTAGGTATTTTATGGTTTTGGGTGTAATTGTAAATGGGATTGCCTCCTTAATTTCTCTTTCTTCTGTCTTACTGTTGGTGTATAGAAATGCAACTGATTTCTGTGCATTGATTTTATATCCTGACACTTTACTGAATTCCTATACAAGTTCTAGCATATTTGGAGTGGAGTCTTCTGGGTTTTCCACATAAAGTCTCATATCATCTGCAAAGAGTGATACTTTGACTTCTTCTTTGCAGATTCAGATGCCTTTAATTTCTTTTTGTTTTCTGATTGCTGAGACTAGAACTTGTAGTACTATGTTGAATAGCAGTGGTGATAGTGGACATTCCTGCCCTGTTCCCGATCTTAGGGGAAAAGCTCTCAGTTTTTCCCCATTGAGGATGATATTTGCTGTGGGTTTTTCATAGATGGCTTTTATGATATTGAGGTATGTTCTCTCTTTCCCTACAGTGTGAGAAGTTTTAATCAGGAAAGGATGCTGTACTTTGTCAAATGCTTTTTCTGTATCTATTGAGAGGATCATATGGTTCCTGTCCTTTCTCTTATTTATGTAGTTGTATCACATTGACTGATTTGTGGATGTTGAACCACCCTTGCAGCCCAAGAATAAATCCCACTTGGTCCTGATGAATAGTCATTTTAATGTACTGTTGAATCCTATTGGCTAGTGTTTTTGTGAAACTTTTTGTATTCATGTTCATCAGGGATATTGGTAATTCTCCTTCTTGGTGGGGTCTTTGGTTTTGGGATCAAGGTAATGCTGGCCTCAGAGAAAGAGTTTACAAGTTTTCCTTCCATTTCTATTTTTTTTGAAACAGCTTCAGAAGAATAGGGATTAATTCTTCTGTAAATGTTTGGTAGAATTCCCCCTGGGAAGCTATCTGGCTTTGGACTCTTTCTTGTTGGGAGAGTTTTGATGACTGCTTCAATTTCCTTGCTGGTTATTGGTCTGTCCAGGTTTTCTATTTCTTCCTGTTTCAGTTTTAGTAATTTAAAAATCTCTAGGAATGCATCCATCTCTTCCAGATTGCCTAATTTGTTGGCATCTAGTTGCTCATATGTTCTTATAATTGTTTGTATTTCTTTGGTGTTGGATATGATCTCTCCACTTTCATTTATGACTTTATTTATTTGGGTCCTTTCTCTTTTCTTTTTGATAAGTCTGGCCAGGAGTTTATCAATCTTATTAATTCTTTCAAAGAACCAGCTCTTGTTTTGTTGATCTGTTCTGTTCAAAAGAAGAGTAACCAAAAGTAACCAAAAGGTTACTATTTCATTGATTTCTGCTCTAGTCTTTATTACTTCTCTTCTCCTGCTGGGTTTAGGCACTATATGCTGTTCTTTCTCCAGCTCCTTTAGGTATAAGTTTAGGTTGTATATTTGACATTTCTTATTTCTTGAGAAAGGCCTGTATTGCTATACACTTCCCTCTTAGGACCGCTTTTGCTGCATCCCAAAGGTTTTGAATAGTTGTGTTTTCATTTTCATTTGTTTCCATCATTTTTAAAAATTCTTCTTTAATTTCCTGGTTTATGCATTCAATCTTTAGTAGGATGTTCTTTAGCCTCAATGTATTTGAGCTCTTTCCAACTTTCCTCTTGTGATTGAGTTCAAGTTTCAAAGCATTGTGGTCCAAAAATATGCAGGAAATGATCCCAGTATTTTTGTACCAGTTGAGATCTGATTTGTGATCCAGTATGTGATCTGTTCTGGAGATTGTCCCATATATACTCAAGAAGAATGTGTATTTTGTTGCTTTAGGACAGAATGTTCTGAATATAACTGTGAAGTTCATCTGGTTCAATGTGTCATTCAAAGCCTTTGTTTCCTTGCTGATCTTCTGCTTAGATGATCTGTCCTTTCAGTGAGGGGGGTGTTAAAGTCCCCTACTATTATTGTATTATTATCAATGTGTTTCTTTAATTTTCTTATCAATTGGCTGTTTCCATGTTATGGGCATCAATATTTACAATTGTTAGATCTTCTTGTTGGATAGACCCTTTAATTATGATATAGCATCCTTCCTCATCTCTTATTACAGTCTTTGGTTTAAAATTAATTTGTCGGATGTAAAAATTGTCACCCCAGATTTCTTTTGATGTTCATTGGCATGATAAATCATTTTGACCCTGCTCACTTTCAATCTGGAGGGTCTAAAATGAGTCTCTTGCAGACAACATATCAATGGGTCTTGCTTTTTTATCCAATCTGATACCCTGTGTTTTTTGATTGGGGCATTTAACCCATTTACATTCAGAGTGACTATTGAAAGATGAATTTAGTGCCATTGTATTATCTGTAAAGTCACTGTTTCTGTATATTGTCTCTGTTCCTTTCTGGTCTATGTTGCTTTTGGGCTCTCTCTTCATGTAAAGTATCCATTTTAACATTGAAGGGCTGGTTTGGTGATCACAAATGTTTCATGCTCATGGATTGGAAGAACAAATATTGTTAGAATGCCTATGCTACCTAGAAAAATCTACACTACACATTCAATGCAATCTCTATCAAAATATCATCAACTTTTTTCACAGAGCTGGAACAAATGATCCTAAAATTTGTATGGAACTAGAAAAGACCCTGAATAGCCAGAGGAATGTTGAAAAAGAAAACCAAAGCTGGTGGCATTACAATTCTGGACTTTAAGCTCTATTACAAAGCTGAAATAATCAAGACAGTATTTTACTGGCACAGAAAACAGACACATAGATCTGTGGAACAGGATGGATAGCCCAGAAATGGACCCTCAACTCTATGGTCAACTAATCTTTGAAAAAGCAGGAAAGAATATCCAATGGAAAAAAAGATAGTCTCTTCAACAAACAATGTTGGGGAAATAGGATAGCCACATGCAAAAGAATGAAACTGGACCATTTTATTATACCATACACAAAAATAGATTCAAAAAGGATGGAAGACCTAAATGTGAAACTGGAATCCATCAAAATCCTAGAGGAGAACACAGGCAGCAACCTCTGTGACATTGGCACCAACAACTTCTTGCTAGACACGTCTCCAAAGGCAAGGGAAACAAAAGCAAATATGAACTATCTGGACTCCATCAAGATAAAAAGCTCTTGCACAGCAAAGGAAACAGTTGATAAAACCAAAAGACAACCTATGGGAGAAGATATTTGCAAATGACACATCAGATAAATGGCTAGTATCCAAAATGTATAAAGAAGTTATCAAACTCAACACCCAAAGGACAAATAATCCAATCAAGAAATGGGCAGAAGTCATGAACAGACATTTCTCCAAAGAAGACATCCAAATGCCCAACAGACACATGAAAATATGCTCCACATCACTTGGCATTAGGGAAATACAAATCAAAACCACAATGAGATATACCACCTCACACCAGTCACAGTGGCACAATTAACAAGTCAGGAAGTGACATATGTTGGCAAGGATGCAGAAAATGGGGAACCCTCTTACACTGTTGGTGGGAATGCAAGCTGGTGCAGCCACTCTGGAAAATAGTATGAATATTCCTCAAAAAGTTGAAAATAGAGCTACCCTATGACCCAGCAAATGCACTACTGGGTAATTACCTCAAGGATACAAATGTAGTGACCCAAAGGGGCATGTGCACCCCAATTTTTATAGCAGCAATGTCCACAATAATGTCCACAATAGCCAAACTACAGAAAGAGCCCAGGTGTCTACCGACAGATAAATGGATAGATGATGAGGTATATATATAAATACACACACACACACACACACACACACACACACATATATATTTAAAAATGGAATAATACTCAGCCATAAAAAAATGAAATCTTGCCATTTGCAATGATGTGAATGGAACTAGAAGGAATTACGTTAAGCAAAATAAGTAATTGGAGAAAGTCAGCTATCATATGATGACACTTATATGTGGAAGTTAAGAAACAAACCATAGGATCACAGGGGAAGAGAGGAAAAAATAAATTATGATGAAATCCGAGAGGGAGATGAACCACAGGAGACTCTTAATCCTAGGAAACAAGCTGAGGGTTAGTAGAAGGGAGGGAAGTAGAGGGATGGAGTAACTGGGTGAGGGACATTAAGGAGGGCATATGATATAATGAGCACTGGGTATTATATAAGACTGATGAATCACTGATTTCTACTTCAGAAATCAATAATACATTATATGTTAATTAATTGAATTTAAATTTAAAAATGAAAAAATAAAATACATTACATAAAAGAATGGGTAAATTGTCTATGTCTGCATTTAAGTCATCTCACTGGAATGAAACTTCATTCACTGTCACTTTAATTAGATGCATTAATTGGGGTTTACTTATGTAAATATGCCTCTGCTTATAAACTGGAATTTTAACCAACCAAAACAATAACTGTTGAAACTAAGACTCGTATACACATCTGCGAGGAAAGTAAAACAATCACATAAGAGCTAGTATTTATTGTGAAGTTACTATGTGGCTGACACTGTATATATGACTTATTATGAACAGAATTGGGTCCCCACAAAATTCATGTGTTGAAACCCTAATCCCTAGTGTGACTGTATTTGGAGATAGGACTTTTCAAGAGGTAATTAAGGTTAAATAAGGCCATAAGGATGGAGTCCTAATTCACTAAGACTGGTGTCCTTCTAAGAAGAATCCATATCAAGGGTGTGGGCACACAGAAAATGGGCCATCTGAGATCCCAACCAGAAGATGTCCACCTGCAAGCCAGGGAGAGAGCCCTCACATTCATCTTAGACTTCTGGGATCAATGTCTGCTGTATAAGCCACCAAGTCTGGAGGATTCTGTTAGGGCAGCCTGAGAACACTAACATAGTAATAATTACATTAAATCCTAAAGTATCCTTGCAAGGAAGGTGTTACTATCCTTAGAGGAAAACCTAGATGCAGAGAAAGGTTAAGGAACATAATCAATCTTGGCAAGTCAGTAAGTGGTGGAGTTGGGATTCGAACTCAGGCAACCTAATTCAAGGTTTATGTTCTTGACTTACAGCACAGTGTCTTTCTAACCCAGGTGAATAGTTTGCATTGACATTCTTCACTGGTTTATAGTAAGGATGATTTCCCACTTAATTAAACAACACACATAAGAAGAGCTAACTAACACATAATAACGGTACTTGAAATGCACACGACCACCTGAAGACTACTCTAAATGTCAATCATACAAATTTTGCTGCTTCCAAAAGGAGGTAGACAAAGCAGAGATTGGATGGCTTATTGATTGGCAGGGTGGTTGTTGGAATCTGCCCAAGGAGGGAAGAAATATGAGCTGGATTTTATTTTGCTCCTTATGCCTCATATAATATATAAGTACTTATAAGGCACACCATGGCAGCCTTTGTATAGACGTTTTTAAGTAAACCTTTTTTTTTCTTCAAAATGTGACATATACTCAAGGAAAGATTAATTCTCAAAATAACCTGGTCTTCTAGGTTTTATAGATGTGAAGAGAATGAAGCAAATATACCCGTGCAAACCAACCTTTATTTTGGCAGTCCTCTTTTTACCCTCTTTCTCTCCTGTGTCGTGCCTGATCTCTGAACTCGGAATCCAGCATGGGCTAATCCCCAGCAGTATTACACTAGAGAAATGCTCAGGCCTGGATTTAGAGATTAATCCTGCACTGAATTAAATTTTAACTGATTACACAGTTGAAGATTGTTGGAGGGATAGGAAAACCATGGCTAACACGGGCAGAGAATTATCATTAAAGGGTTCCCAGGTTGTCAACTCTTATGCTTGCCTGGTCTGCAGTTTAATAACAAACATGTAACTTACATGGTTTTGAAGGGGCTCATCTGAATATTCTGAACAAAAAATGACAATCCAGGAGGCTTTGAAAGACTGCACTCTGCAAACTGATTCTCTTTGTACCAGTGTTAGATAAAATGATTTATTTCATGAGTTTGTAATTTTAGTGGTGTAGAAATAACTTTCTGAAATATCTAAGTAGGCCTTTTAAAAAAAATTCTTTTCTGGAAAACATGTATTGAATACCTGTTACAAATATTCTGTTGGATTAAGGTGGAAACAGCCTGAAATGTAGGTATTAGACTTCATAATTTACCAGAAAAAGATTCTTTTTTTGAGAAATATTTATTCCAAATGACTTACCAACCAAAAAAATACAAAGATAATGAAGTTAGTTATCATTTTTTTTCTCCCACTCTTACTTTATATGGTTGGTGTTCAAAATGTTAAATCTGTGACTGGTGTGGTTTGTTTGATGCTGGAGAAAAAAATAGAGCTGTGTGATTGTTGTGCATGCACGTAGAGGCAAGAGTAGCTTGTGTTCTTGATAATATTAACCTGATAGTTAACATTTTTTGCATTAACCATCAACATTTAAGAAACACCCCAAATGTGTCAAACCCGCTTCTAGCTACTTTGGATATCCTACCAGTGAGTAAAACCTTAAAGATCTGTGCCCATGGGAAGCTCACATTCTAACAGGTGGAAAATGAACAATAAGCAATGAGCATGACACATAAGTAAATTATTGTATGAGGAGACTGGAGGGAGACTCCAGACCATTGCAAATGCCCCATGGCAGGGCTCAGTGTTTGGAGGAAAAATAAGACGGCCGGTCTGATGCTGGAGTGCTTGAGCAAGTGTAAGTGGCAGGGAATGAAATAGAAGAGAGGCTTGAAGAGGTGGCAGGATGGGGAAAGCAGCACCTTGTAGGATGAGATACAGGAATCTGGTTTGATTTATGTAGCGCGTTATGGGAGAAAGCTACTGGAGGGGGCTCATTGAAAAGAGATGTAATGTAATTGACATTTCAACCGGACCGCTCTGGCTTCTTTGAGAGGGTGACTCTAAAGGGGCAATGGAGTGAAAAGAAGGACTTTGGGGTTTTGCTGGGGTCTGGGCGAGATCCGATCATGGTTTGGAGTGGACTGGTGGTGGTGGAGATGATGAGGAATGGGCAGTTGCAAAATAATTTGGAGGGAAGCCAACAGGATTTTATAGTATGTGAGGATATAAAGGAAAAAAAAAGAAGTCTAACTTAGTTCTGCCTTAGATGGTACCATGATAATATTGCGCCCGGTATCTCTTCCACTGTATGAGGCCAACTAGCCATTTGGAACTGGCCAGAGGAGCCACATTCATGTACCTTCTAGCAAGCTACAACCAGTGGTCATGGGGAGACAGAGGTTCAGGGGCATGATATGGAATGGTTTGCAGCAAACATCAACAAATAGAAAAGAAGTAGAATATAAATCATCAGAGAACATCACATATAATAAAGAAAATATGCATATATATTTGCATGCATTTAAATAAATATGTATGTGTGTGTATGTGTATATATACACATATATATGTGTGTGTGTATATATATATATTCCTATATATATATATATATGTGTATATATATATATATAGGAAGCCATGTTTGCACATATATAGGTCAGGATTAAAAATTATTCTTATTATGCATTTAGGAATGTTAGGAAAGCAGAATAAAGTTAAAAACCTGGAAAGTATACATACTATACATACCCAAAATCTTTTGAACAACACTTCATTACTATGCAATTTCCAGGACAGCATTGTCCTTTTCAATCCACAATGAAACAGACTGAAAGGGCAGGGTGAGTGGTGGCAACCACTTTTGTCTTTTCCTTTTTTTTTTTTTTTTTAAGATTTTATTTATTTATTTGACAGAAATCACAAGTAGGCAGAGAGGCAGGGAGAGAGAGAGGGAGAAGCAGACTCCCTGTTGATAAGAGAGCCTGATGCAGGGCTCAATCCCAGGACCCTGGGATCATGACCTGAGCCAAAGGCAGAGGCTTTAACCCACTGAGCCACCCAGGCACCCCAAGTTTTGTCTTTTTGAAGAGTAATAAGGTTTTGGATCCTCTACCAAGGTATTGCATTGGTTGATATGGACCTGAAGGCTTTATTCAGGCTTACAAGTCCATATTCCTTTAACACTGTCACTAACCTAAAAGTATATTATCTTGAACACATGATATCGTTGATGACTGGAAAATAGTTTGTTGTGTTTGATGTAGTTGAGGGAGTGGCATGAACTAAACTGGACAGGCTAATGGTAATTGCTGGTCATGCAGTCTAAATGCCAGCAACACGACCTCCCTGGAGGGCTTAAACTGGGGCATAACACTGGTGCAGAACAATCCCTCCTACTAAAGTAACAGATGAAATATTTACATCCATGCTTTTCTAAACTGTTTTTATAAGTGATCTCCTCCTCTTGGATGAAAAGAGCGAACCAACTGCCTGCCACAGGAGAGTTCAGATTACTACCTGAGAAAGGCAGAGGGAGGTGCAGAGGGGAGAGGGGGAAAGAAAAAGAGCTGGTGTTTCTTTTTCTCCAAAATGATTTTTTGAAGCTCGCCCCCCTTCCATTGCAATTTGGTTATATGGGTTAAAATACTAACAGGCCTTTTGATACAGAGTGTGGATTTTTGAGTTATTAGTGGTGATGTGGAAGGGAATACTCTCACTCCCCTAGCACCTGTGGGTGAGTCAGGATGGTGGCGGGAACTCAGCACTTACCCCCTCAACACCCCTGTGTTCCCTTGGGGCTACAGGGCTAAAGAAGAGGGAGCTTGGAGAGAGGGAGAGCAATGGGGAGTCTGGTGAAGGTGTAGGCTTGAACTGAATTACAGGGACACTGGAGAGGCCACATTTTCAGAAAAACACATTTCCAGCTTGTAGCTTACCAATTTCATGAATTTTATCTTGAAGATTTTAAAACTTAGGTGGCTTTTCTCACTCTCTGTGTAATATAACGTAGCTTTCTCATCGGCATGGGAATTAACAAAAAATTAGTCTAAACAAAACGTAATTAGAAAGATAAACATACTTCCTTCCTAAGCGTATGATATATGCATAAGCCTAATAGAAAATATTTTGCAGTCTTTGCTATTTGGTATTATCTGTGTCACAGCTTCCACAGTTCCCACCCCTCCCTCTGAGGCCCATTAGAGCAGATAATTATGAGTTGACTTGATATAGGGAAGAGCCAAATTAAGCAATGATGTAACCAGTGGGAGCCACGCTAATTCTTTCCATCCCACCCAGCAGTTGATTCTCTGATAGGCCCTTTATCAGGCTGGTGGTTGGACAAGTTTTAGAAATGTAGTCATGATTCTTTGCTGTGAACCTAGGCAACAACTTAGCCTTGGTAGAGATCACCAACATCATCTTCTCTTCCTTTCTTCTTCTTCTTTCCCTCTATCTTTCTGTCTTGGGAGTTTGGCATTGTGTCAGGATGCCTGGCATTCTGATTCCAGTTCTAATTTTTGAGATATTTCAAATGGCTCACTGGCACCATAATAGAAAATCTCATATTGTATGAAGGATCTGTAAGGCTTCACTATAGGACCTCAACGTACTGTTTTCTCATCACTTGACAGTATTTTGGTTGTATTCACAATAGCTTCCTTATACAATACATTGTTCTCTATTTGTGTAAGTGTGAAAAAAGTTCTAGCTTTCTAGTGTAAAAATTAGAGAAGGCATGAGTAAAACTTTTAGATACGTTCTTAAGCTTTCTATAATAACCTTTCTTTAAGTGACAATTTTAGGCATATTTAAGCCAACTTAAATTATATTTTCCCTCAAAGAGATTTATACACAGAAACATTTTATGGCCCATTAACAAAAATGACATGGCCAGGTCACTGTCAACAAGGCCTACATTTAAATTATTCTCTAGAATTGGGAATGAATGTATGTTGGTCCCACCCTTATTCCCTGCCAGATCCCGCCTGTTGCAAAACTTCTGTCTCTAAGTCTGTTGGTTGAGAATAGGGGAGCTATAGCTGAAGAGAACAGAAAAGAACTTCGCTTATATTAGCACAATGTTCTGTCCTCATGTTTTGTCCAGTTGAACCTAAGGACTCCATCAACAGTGTATGTAACCTATCATGGTTTTATTCATTTAATAAATAATGAAGCATTTGAAACAACCTGACTCCCCAGCAATAGACTGGTTAAATAAATTATGAAGTTATAAAGAGACATAAACATGCTATAATATTGGGAATAAAACAGGAAGCACATAAAAACTATATATCTATGTTTATAAGTATTAAAAGTGATGGAAATCTATATTCATAGAGAAAAGAAACTCATCATGAAGATGACAGAATGGTTACAAAATTATTTCTTTAAGATAGCTTTATTTGTGTGCCTCCTGATATGATGCACCAAGGATACAGCATCCCTGATGTTAGTACCCCTGTGAAAAATGCATGGAGTAGATCTAATCATAAGGAAACATCCCACGAATCCAAGATAAAGGACAGTCTATAAGATAACTGGCCTCTACTCTTCAAAAAGCTCAAATCCATGAAAGACAGAAAAAAAAGAATGCTGCTCTGTTCTAGATTAAAAAACTAAAGAGACATTAAAAACTAAAAGCAATGTGTGATTCTGGGCTAGGAAAGAATCTGTAATAGATCCTATTAGGACTGGTATACATTTGCTGACTTCAAAGAAAACTTATTTCTTAATAAAAATGATTGCAATTTTAACTTATGGTCACTTCTCACAAAATGTTCAGGTAGAAAATAATTTCATAAATAATCACATACTTTATTTGATAGTAAAAATTCAGTATCTAAATACAGTATGTAAATTTTGTTGGTATAAGTGTAAAGTTTTGAAGTTCAGTGAGTATTTTATTGACCATTTTATTACAAAATTCTTAATTTTAACATTTTTACATTGTTTCCTTTGCCTTTCTAGTATTTTATAAACAAAATTTCTTGAAATGAATCAAGTTACTCTTGTATGTAGCTTTTGTTTGTCAGAAAGTTTAATTATCTTTTAATAACCCTGTCAACATTCCAGGAAAAGACAGAACAGTAGTAGTCTAGCAAGGACAAATAGTTGGTCATTACATGGCTTTCTTTCTTGGCTTAGTGAAACTAAATTTGTAACATATTACGCTTACAATGACAGCAAAGTATATTTTTCTTTAATAAAAATTATCCCATAAGAAATTAAGTGATAGCCTTCATTCTCAAAAAGCTAGAATCTAATGTTTTCATATTATTTGAGAAAAATCCATTTGCTGTTGAATTAAAAACAAAACCAAAGAAACAACAATGACAAAACAAAGGAAACACATATTGTTACATAGAGGCAAAGAGAATAAGACTATACTGTAACTCTCTTCCTGCAATGAAATTTTCTATATAAATTGGGCTTAGGATCCAATTCTGCAATTCTTTATTTTGTCTAATAGTCAATAACATAGCTGCCATTTTCATTTTGCATATGACACTGGAATCTCTTTTATTTACCTGCACAGCAAATCTAATGGGTTAGAATTAGAGTCTAATAAAGATGTCACTTTGCTATGGTGAATGAATTTTCACCTTAACTGCAACAAAGAAAAATCCCATGCCAGTATCTTACTTAAAAGATTACTTAATGTTTTGTTTTGTTCTTTTGGATTAGCTATAATTGCAGAAAAGAAGTCTACGTAGCCCAGAATGACAACTGTTACAGCTGTGATTGTTTCTCCAGTTGTAATGACAGGTTTAAGTTAAAACTGCTCACTCTTCTCACTCAGATCATTGTGAGACCAACAACGTGAATTGCTGTTTGGAGTTAAGAGTTGGCCATGGTATAGGGTGAAGATAATTTGGTTGCCTCAGGAATTCAGATTCTAATCTGAGCCTCACGAATCAGTGTTCTAATCAGTGAAACTAATGAACTATATACACTGTAAGACTATCTGTTAGAAAGCCTTGGGTTCTTCCCAGAGCTAGAGCCAAATATGTCAAATGGCAACCAAGTTTGCCTCATCATTGCTCATACTTGATCATCAGAAAATCATGTCTATACTTAAAAAACAAACAAAACTTTGATTCCATGTCATGATTTGCCTGTCATTTGCCTGCTTCATACAAATGGATCCCACAGACTTATGCCACATTGACCACCTCCTGTACAGTGTAAAGTGCAAAATTTCCCTAAAGTCCTTGTCTTTATTTTTTCTACTTACATTTGCATTTGTACAAGGAAGCATGAAGAAATTCAGTACTACTTACATTTACACATAATTTTGTATTTTAAAACTTAAAAATTATTACCAGGTTTGTTGCTGGGAGATATTTGACTATTCTACTCAATGTCTATTTATTAAGAGGCTATTTTGCACTAGACACTGTGCCAGATACTAGAAAATGGTACATGTGGAAATGGGACAAAGTGGAAGATTGCATAGGAAATATGAGTAACTTCATACTCAACATGTATTATATTGATTTATCTTTTTTTTAAAGTTTTTTTGTGTGTTTTTTTTAATATTTTATTTATTTATTTGACAGAGAGAGAGATCACAGGTAGGCAGAGAGGCAGGCAGAGAGAGAGGAGGAAGCAGGCTCCCCGCTGAGCAGAGAGCCCGATGTGGGGCTCGATCCCAGGACCCTGAGATCATGACCTGAGCTGAAGGCAGAGGCTTTAACCCACTGAGCCACCCAGGCGCCCCTATATTGATTTATCTTCATGGATTTATAGGTATGAGAAATCTGAACTATAACCGTCAAGAGACAACAAATAGATACATACATACATTTGTTAGTTTTTATTAGTTACACTTGAAAATAAAGTACTGAAGCTTTTTCTTCTCTCCTGGTTGACAGAGGCCATTCTTTAAGACAGGTTGAAACTGTAAAGAAGATACCAAGTAATCCCCTTTCACCACCCCCAGTTACGAGTATTCCTACAAGCAATAGTTCACGCACGTACATTTCTACATTTATTCAGAGGACTAGAATTATCTTGTTAGAACTAAAAAGCATAGGAAATTCTGGACTGAATGAGGCTAGAAATAGAAGGAAAATCAGATTTCACAGTAAAATTTAAGGTTTTTGCATTAAGGCCTTGCAAGAGACTATGATAGACAAAGCAGACAAATCTTTGCTCTTCCAGATTTTCACATTGAAAATTTAATATTATAATCTGTTTTTGCCATGAGACAGGGAGTGGTTTTGCAAACTGTTAGATATTCAACAATACAATGGAAAATATGGAAAAATAATATAAAACTTCTGCAAAGTGAAAGGGCGAATATTGTAAAAGATGCAGTATTTCACACAGAGTCAATAACAGTGATAGGAAAGGAGTGCTCAGGTCACAACAAACTCAATGACAAATGAAAGTCTATAGACCACCTAATAATGGAAGAAAAGGAAAGGAAACAATGCTGATGAATAATAGTAGGTAAAGCAGAATGGCTTAATCACCAAAAAACTAAGAAAGATTATGAGAAAATCTAATAAAAACTAAGCATTCTTTTAAAAATGATAAATGTTTAATTTTGCTTTAAACTCAAACATAAAGTAGGAAATCCAATACCTCTACAATATAATATCATGAGAAAAAATAAAAGTCCAATCTATTAATATGTATTTGGTTACTTTTTATTCTTAGAACAATTATAACTTCATTTTTATTAAAAATGAAGCAAACTTATTTTGTAATTTACAATTCATTGAATTTTATGGAGGAGATCTCAGCAAAGCCTTGACACCCCCCCCACAATATTTACTATAATGTTTCTTTTAGATGGATCTACTTTAAGAAGCTTTTACCAAATACCAGTAATCAAGAGTCTTCTTTATCTGTGTGTGAACAGCTTTCTCTACCTTCCAATTTTGATGTTCATCTAAGTCAAGCAATTCATTTTCATTTTGGATCAGTGAATTGTGTAACTCTCCACAGTTGCTATTAACATATTCTTTTCCCTGAATCTTAAGAATATCTTCTGTGTTTAGCCATTCTCTATGCTAAAAAATTAAATAATTAAAATCCCTCAAACTTTAGTTTCATTCATTTATCACATCTACTTAAGCATTATCATATATGTAATCTCTATCATTGCATAAGAAATCATCACAAACTTAGCAACTTAGAACAGCATATATTTACTATTTCAGTTTCTGTGAGTCAGAAGTCTGGGCACAGCTTGTTTGGGTCCTTTGTTCAGTTTCAAGGACTTGGCTGGGCTGCATTGTTATCTGGAGGCTTAACTGGGGAATATCTTCTTCTAAGTTCATTGGGGTTATGGCATAATTCATTTTCTTGAGGCTATATGACTGATTGACATTCCTTGGCTTTTCACTGATAGTCAGGTGGAAGGTACCCTCAAGTCTTAGATGGTGCCTACAGTTCCTTGCCATGTGGCTTCTCTAAAATAGACACTTATTTCATCAAGTCCACAAAAATGAGCCCTGATCCAGTCTGCAAAGACAGAGTCTTATATAACATAATCATGGAAGTAATATCCATCACCTTTTCTATATTTTATTGGTTAGAAGCAAATCACAGTCCTACCCATCCATACTCAACGAGAGGGATTACATGTAGGTATGAATATCAGTGGGTAGAAATCATTAGGGGTCATGTGAGGAGCTGATTGCTCCAATCTCTCACCATCAAAAACAAGAATATGTGACTCTAGAAACTGAAGTCCAAGATTACATAATTTGTGTTAGTACCCTGTTATATCATCTTTGCATACTCAGAACAATTATATGAAGTTTACTAAATGTAAGGACTGTCTTAGATTTTTAAAATTCTTAGTATTATGTTAAACCTTTTTTTAAATTGCTGTCCTACTTAAATTTCTTGAAGTCTGGATTTTTTTATTAGTGACCTAAAACTGTAGAATATTGCAGATTTCCAGAGAAGATTGTAGAGTAAGAGCACTTTAAGCTCACCTCATGCCATGGATATAACTAGATAACATTCACATCAGTACAAATAATCCAGAAAATGAACCGAAGACTGGAAGAACAAACTCCAACAATTAAATATAGAGAAAAGGTCATATTGAATTGGATAGAAAGGGTGGAGTGGGGAAAGCTAAATGGAACTGCAGATTTGTCCACCAGAGGAAGAGACCCAGAGGCCAAGACTGGCAAGAGAAACAGACTATCACACCAGATAAAGAGCACAAAAAAGAGAACTACAGGTCAATATCTCTGATGAACTTAGACACAAAAATCCTCAATAAAATACTAGCAAACTGAATCCAATAGTACACTAAAAAAATCATTCACCACGATCAAGTGGGATTTACTCTCATGATATAGGATGTTTCAATATTTACAAATTGATGTGATACATCACACCAATAAGAGAAAGGGTAAAAACCGTATGATTATTTCAAGATGCAGAATAAGCATTTGACAAAGTACAACATCCATCCATGATAAAAACCCTCTATAATGTAGGTTTAGAAGGAACATATCTGTACATAATAACATATGTATAAAAAATCCACAGCAAACATCATACTCAACGGGAAACACTGAGATCTTTACTCTTAAGGTCAGGAATAAGACAAGGATGTCAACTGTTATCACTTTTACTCAATATAGTATAGGAAGTCCTAGCAACAGCAATAGACAACAAAACAGAATAAAAGACATCCAAATTGGTAAGGAACAAGTAAAAGTTTCACTGTTTGCAGATGACATGATACTATATCTAGAAAAGCCAAAAGACTCCACCAAAAAACTACTAGAAGTAAGAAAGGAATTCAGTAAGGTTTCAGGATACAAAATCAATGTACAGAAATCGATCACGTATCTATACACTATGACGCAGCAGAAAGTGAAATTAAGAAACGATCTCGTTTACAATTGGACCAAAAATAATAAGAGACCTAGGAATAAATTTAACCAAGGAGGTGAAAGACCTGTACTCTGAAAACTATAAAATACTGTTGAAAGAAATCAAAGGTGACACAAATGGAAAGACATTCCACGCTCATAGATTAGAAGAACAAACATTGCTAAAATGTCTATACTACCCAAAGCAATCTACAGATTTAATGCAATCTTTACCAAAATACCAACTGCAGGGCACCTGGGTGGCTCAGTCAGTTTAGTATCTGCCTTCAGCTCTGGTCATGATCCCAGGGTCCTGGGATCAAGTCCCACATCGAGCTCCTTGCTCAGTGGGAAGTCTGCTTCTCTCTCTGCCTCTACCCTTCCCCCTTGCTTGTGCTTGTTTTCTCTCTCTCTCCTTCTCTCTCTCAAATAAATAAATAGTAATAAAAAAAACCAACTGAATTTTTCACAGAAGTATAACAATCAATCTTATAATTTATAGGGAATCACAATAAGATACTGAATAACCAAAGCAATCTTGGAAACAAACAAACAAACAAACAAAGCTAGAGGTATCACAATTCTAGATTTGAAGTTATATTGCAAAGCTATAGTAATCAAAACAGTATAGTACTGGCACAAAAATAGACATATAGATGTGTGGAACAGAACAGAAAGCCCAGAAATAAACCCATGATTATATGGTCAGTTAATATTCAATGAAGGAGGCAAAATATGTAATAGGCAAAAGATGGTCTCTTCCACAAATGATGTTGGGAAAACTGGACAGCTACACCAAATGAATAAAACTGGACCACTTTCTTGCAGGAAACCAAAACAAACTCAAAACGGATGAATGATGTAAATGTGAGATCTGAAAGCATAAAAATCCAAGAAGAGAATGCAGGCGGTAATATCTCTGACATCAGTCATAGAGACATCTTTCTAAATATGGGGGAAGCAAAAGCAAAAATAAATTATTGGGACTACATCAAAATAAAAGGCTTCTGCACAGCAAAAGAAACAATAAAAAAATAATCTACTGAATGGGAAAGATATTTGCAAATGATATGTTTGACAAAGAGTTAATATCCAAAATGTGTAAAGAATTTATACAATTCAATACCCCCCAAACCAAATAATCCACTTAAAAAATGGGCAGAATATACAAAGAGACATTTTTCCAAAGAAGACATACAGAAAGCTAATAGACCCATGACAAAATGCTGAACATCACTCATCACCAGGGAAATGTAACTCAAAACCGCCATGAAATATCACCTCACACTTTCCAAAATGACTAAAATAAAAACCACAAGAAACAACAAGTATTGGTGAGGATGTGGAGAAAAAGAAACCCTGTGGACTGTTGGTGGGAATGCAAACTGGTGTAGCCATTGTGGAAGACAAAAATGGGGGTTCCTCAAAAAATTAAAAATAGAACTACCTTATGATCCAGGGATTGTGCTACAGAGTATTTACCCAAAGGATACAAAAACACTAATTTGAAGGGTTATATGCACCCCTGTATTTACTGCAACCAAGTGCCCACTGACGGATGATAGATAAAGAAGGTATAGTATATATGCACAATGGAATATTATTTAGCCATAATAAAGAGTGAAATCCTGCTGGATGTGGATGGCGTTAGGGAGCATAATGTTAAGTGAAATAAGCCAGTCATTGCAAGCAAACATGATTTCACTCATATGAGGAATTTAAGAAACAAAAGAAGAAAAAAGAGATTAAAAAAAAAGTAAGAGTGCATTTATCTTAATAAGCACGGAGTAATATATGGAATTGTTCAATCACTACATCATACAACTGAAACTAATATAATGCTGTGTGTCAACTACAGTGAAATTAAAGTAAAATTTAAAAATAAATAAAACTTCAGAATGTCACTCTTTCCTAAATCTTCAAATAATCCTGAACCAAGGGGAATAGGGATGAACATTTTATAGAAACCACTGAGATTAACTATTTCAATTTAGCTGTTGATTATATCTTTCAAATATAAAACTTAGCTGTTGGTTATATCTTTCAAATATAGTTATTGATTATATCTTTCAAATATAAAACTCAAGTTAATGGACTTCACTAAATTTATCATTTTGAAATGTATAAAAATATGTACACCTGAAACTAATAGAATGTTGTGAATCAATTATACTTCAATTAAGAAAAAAAGAGTATGGCATTAACATGGAAACAGATAAACTGACTAGCTGAATAAAGGAGTGTATAAAGCAAATCCTTTACGTATGAGAATTTGGTATAAGTTGAGTTGGCATTAGAAAAATCAAGGATAAAGGATAGAATATTTGTTAAATCATATTAGAAAAAACTGGTTCACTATGTAGAGAAGAATGAGCCTACCTCATATCATATAAAATATACTCCAGATGGTCTGCTGAACTAATATTAAAAGCTAATCTATAATGCTAATGAGATATGCCTTTATAGCTATCAATTCTTAGAAAAAGATTTCTAAAAATATCATTGGTGTCATAAACACACAAATTACATTCAAGAGGAGGATAGTTTCGAAGAGAGGGTGTCCGACCCTATACAAGGAAGGAAAATAGATTTCAAAGGAACATCCCATCAGATTCGGGATCCAGTAACTTTTTTGAAAGCTTAGAGGAAGGAATTTCACTAGCCAGTGAGGGTCACATTCTTAAAAGCACCCAAGCATTTTGGACATTCTCTAGGTATGGATTCAGCTTCACCAAACATTTGGCAACAAACAAGCATTTCTCGTCAAGCCATTGAGAATTACAGAAATGCTATTTATTTGAATTTTATTTGGAGATACAGACATGTTCCTGGAGCCAAAGCAAAAACTTGGAACCATTTTGGATTTTGGTTGCTGAGCTTAGGTTTACTTTTTTGTTTAAAAAAAGAGTCAACAGTACTTTTGACAATCAGCGGTTTTCCCCCAAATCCTAACTAACATTATCTCCCTTCACAAAACAGGCTCTTACAGCCTGTGGTCAATAGTTCCTGAAAGCATAACAACCACTGCCACTTTTGCCTCCTTAATTATGGCATCGCCATCTTCCCAGCTTATGTTGTAAACATTCTGGAACGAAGGCTCCATAAACCCAACCTATTGGGTTCCATGAGGGAACATGCTATTAAAAACAAAAACAAAAAAGAGGTTTATAAAGGTATTATGTTTTTGCCCAGAAAATTGAAAGTATTCTTTCTCTCCTCATGATTCATTTTGAACGGCAAGAATTTTATTTGTAGGTTTTCTGAGGTCTTTGGAATTTGGTAGTAAATACACAAAATAATCCATCCAGTATTCCAAATAATAGGCTGGAGAGTGGGAAGCATTGTGTGTGTGTGTGTGTGTGTGTGTGTGTGTGTGTGTGTGTGTGTGTGTGTGTGTGTGTTTTCCCATAGAGAGAAACCTGCAATTAATTTATACAAAGAGAATAGAGGTTGTCCTTGTAGCAGAAGAGGATTTGCATACTGCCTGACTGCTTTGGGGAGCAGTCCTCTTGGGGAGAAAAATCAGGAGGCAGGAGAAGATAACATTTCTACTTAACATGGGAAAATTAATTTCTAGCCGTAAAGATTTTCAGAAGGAAGAGTGGACTCTCTTTAGGAACAGTAAGTTCCATGTGACTAGAGTTATTCAAGCAGGGGTTGGGTGGTTGTTAAAAAGGAAAGAAAAATCAAACTGTAAAAACATTCAGAAGGCCCAAGTGACTTTCCAGGGCTGAGAGTCTCTATTTCTGAAAATTCATTTGGGGGCTCCAGTTGTATCCAACGTCATCACGTGTGTCATTCTCTGGCCTCAAGGGCCAATGGGTTGGACTAGAAGCCAAGTTGGTGGGAACAAGTAGAGGCTCTCATATTTTCCTGGACTCCACAGCGCACTGTCAAAGAGTCAGGGTTAGAACTGGGAGGGACAAGAGGAGAAACGAAAGGCATAAATGTTTCAGTGAGCATCGCCGGTGTGTGAAACTCTTGCAGTCTTCCCTCCATGAGAAACACACGGCACAAGCAAACAATCCCTGTCAGGTCTTTGTCCGTGTTTGTGTGTATATGGGTCTTGTTAGAATTCTTCCCATCCCCCCACCTCTGACTCTAGCATTACCCATGGAAATCTAAGTTTTCCTGTCCCAAATCAAATGGAACTTCCCCCAGAAAACAATTTCCTGGTTCATAAAATAAAACAAACATAATAATTCCCTGATACATGCTTCCCATCTTTTCATCTATTATTTTAGCACTTAGAAGTTACTTCTCTTGTAACCTTTAGCTTATACTCTTCCTTATTACTCTTATCCTAAAAATATCACCCCTCACCTACTAGGATCTCAATTTCTGAGGGCAGAGATTGTATCTAATAGATCCTTATATCACCTAATGCATGTAATTCTCTACCTTAGAGCTAAGAAATCTCAACAGACAGATATTAAATGAATGGGTTAATGGACAGGATGACTGAATAGAGGGAAAATGGCGAAGTTGACCAGCTGCTGCAGATGCCTCTCTCCCTCTCCTGAGAGTTCCCCTGTATATTCTTTTATTTCAGACTTTGTGCTGGAAAATAACAGGATCCAGAAAATCCAAGGGGAAGAAAGTTGGGAAGTTGGTCAGGGGCATAGGTTACTTCATGAAATACCAGTTTCAAAGATCAAGTTACAGGTTTTTCCCCTTTCTGATAAGGAAAACAGTACGTGGGGGAGTTGGAGAGGAAAAAGGCCACGTGAAGTTTAATCACTCATCGTATAAGGCAATAAAATAGAGCCATTGAGAAAGGTACTGGGAAAATGACTTGCCTTCAGAAAGGCAAACCTTGTCGAGAGCATGAGGAAAATCCTCAGTCAACACAGCAAGTGTGGGAAAGGGAAGACGATTTCAAGCAACTTTCAAGAGAAAGAAAAAGCTTTTTAAAACATTAGTGACCCTTTTCGACATTTCCATTTAAGTTCTATCCATAAGGAAAATATTCTCCCAGATTCCACAGCAATATATCTTTTCTTTTTTTTCTAACATGTAGCCATTGCCAGCCACCTAGAAGCTGAGGTGGAGACGTACCTTGGCACTCCATTCTTAATATGTGTTCTGAGGGTTGATAGTCAGTGAGGCAAAGAGGATGATGGCCAGATAAAACAGTCACAATCCTCAGAGTGGAAAATAATGTCGCTGGGTGAGCCAAAATATAATTTCTCCTATGGCTTTTCCCTTCAGGAAGTACTTCTGAAAAACACCTTTCCAGCACAATAGTCATTGAATCCAATTATATATTTTTAGACACTGCTAACCATTCCTCTTTCTTCCCCGCCTTCCATTTCAAGAAAATTTTGCACATCTGGAAAGAACAGCAAAGAAGAACAGGAACTGGCGCATTCGTGCTCGGCTCCTACTGGGCATGTTTCGTTTAATTTCCTCCATTTTTATGACACTTTCCTATGCTGCTACTCCAGACGTTCAATAAAACACCTCACCACGTAGGAGCCATAAGGGAAGGAAAATCTAAAGAAAGTCTGACAGGAGTTCTGAGCGTCTGCTCACCACAATGATCAGCGAAGGCAGGCAGGAACAAACATTCAGGCTTCCAACAACCACTACTCTACGGTCACCCCTCAGCCCTGTACAGACTCTTCTGCCTCTTGTAACTGTGATTCACTGTCATACGAACTGTCTTCCTTGTGTTTGGCTTCTACGGGCTGCCCACCTCGTCAGTGACTGAAGGAATGACTACAAATGGCCCCATTTTTTATTCTTATTTCTCTCATTCAATCTACAACCAATAAATTCTTCCACTCAGCAAGAGAGAGGCCATTTCTTTCTATCTTTTTACTTTTAAAGAATCAAGAACTAGTTATGGATACTATCTGGAGCAAGTCCGTGGTCTGGTCTAGAGAGGGAGGAATTAGGTACAGGATAAACAGGTCAAGAGTGGAGTCGTGACCTAGGCTTTAAGCGCAACGGGGAAGCAAACATGGGGAGGTCGAATTTCTGGGGACTCAGGGAGGCCATCTGTTTAGAAAAAGATCTGTAGTAAATGAAGAATACTTAGCACCTTGTCTCTGAGTGTTGATTACCTAAGAAGAAACCGGCTTTTGCTTATTTACAATCTGTGAACAAATTTCAGATCCTTGTTGGATGCAAGGTGGGGAGAGTCTATGACAGTACCTGGTGTCCACAATACATTGAGAAAAGCAGAAAAACGCAAAATGAGGAGAATGTAGGCGCAAAAGCCAAACTTTGACCATGCTGTAAACTTTTCAGGGGATGACTTGTGGCCTATTTTAAATATCCTAACTCAATATTTTCCTTCAGCACACTTCCTCACTGACACAAACACACTGCCTCTTAAATGGAGAACAATTTCCCGATCTACTGGGAGAGGTGATAAATAAGTCCCTTGGTTTATTTTTTAATTTTTTCTTAGCCCTCAAATATTTATAAACTTATCTTCAATTCATGCAGCCCTGGGTTAGACACTAGGCTTAGAACAGTCTTATTCTTAAAATTTAATTTTTAAATTTTATTGTGGAAAGAACACTTAAAATGAGATTTACCCCCTAAAACTTTTATTAAATGTACAATATAGTATTGTTGACTATAGGCACAATGTTGCACAGCTGATTTCTAGGGCGTATTCATCTTGTTTAACTGAAACCTTATGCCCATTGCTTAGTAACTTCCAACTTTCCCCTACATCTGACCTCCGGCAACTGCCATTCCAGTCTTCTGATTTCATGAATCTGACAAGAGACCTCATATACGTGGTATCATTCAGTATCTGTCATTCTGTGACTGGCTTATTTGACTTAGCATAATGTCCTCAAGGTTCATCAATATTGTCAAATACTGTAGAATTCCTGTCTTTTTTTTTAAATTTTTTTTTAAGATTTTATTTATTTGACAGAGATCACAAGTAGGCAGAGAGGCAGGCAGAGAGAGAGAGAGGAGGAAGCAGGCTCCCTGCTGAGCAGAGAGCCCGATGCGGGGCTCGATCCCAGGACCCTGAGATCATGACCCGAGCCGAAGGCAGAGGCTTTAACCCACTAAGCCACCTTGGTGCCCCAGAATTCCTGTCTTCTCAAAGCTGATGAATATTCCTTTATATGTACACACCACAATTTCTTTAGCCATTCATCTGCTTATGGACTTTTTTTTTTTTTTTTTAAAGTAGGCACCACAGGGGCACCTGGGTGGCTCAGTGGGTTAAAGCCTCTGCCTTCGGCTCGGGTCATGATCCCAGGGTCCCAGGATCAAGCCCCACATTGGGCTCTCTGCTCAGCAGGGAGCCTGCTTCCTCCACTTTCTCTCTCTCTCTCTGCCTACTTGTGATCTCTGTCTGTCAAATAAATAAATAAAATCTTAAAAAAAAAAAAAAAGTAGGCACCATGTCCAGCATGGCTTGAAGTCATCACCCTGAGATTAAGACCTTAGCTGAAATCAAGAGTCAGATGCTTAATTGACTGAGCCACCCCAGAGGCCCTGCTGATGAACTTTTAAGCTGTTTCCACAACTTGGCTCTTGTGAATAGTGCTGCAGTGTATACGGGAGCACTAATAACTCTTCAAGACCTTGAGTTCAATTCTTTTTGGTAAATCTCCAGAAATGGGATTGCTACTTTATGTGATAGTTCTATTTTTATTTTATTTTTTGCATAAAAATCGTAAGTATGTAAGGTATATGATGTGATGTTTTTCTAGACATATATGGTAAAATGGTTACTGCAGTCAGGTTAATTCATGCATCCATCTCCTCACGTAGTTGGCACTTTCAGTTGTGGATCTACTCTCTGAGCAAGTTTCCAGTATACAATACAGTACTGTAAACTACAGCTACGATACTCTAGACTAGCTCTCTAGAACTTCTTCATCCTACATAACTGAAACTTTCTACCCTTTGATCAACATGTCCTCTGCCTCGCTGTCCCCGGTAAACACTCTTCCAATTCCTGTTTCCAGGTATTCAACTTTTTTTTTTTTCCAGGTTCCACAGAAAAATGAGATCATGGACTTTATGCCTGGCTTATTTCAATTAGCATAATGTTCTCCATTTCCATCTGTGTTGTCATAAATGGCAGGAGCTCATTCTTTTTTAAGGCTGAGCAATATTCCACTGTGTGTGCATACCCAAATTTCTTTATTTATTCATCCATCAGTGGACACTTAGGCTGTTTCTGTGAATGCTGCTGCAATGAAAATGGGAGCACAGGTATTTTTTTTTTCAAAGTACGGATTTTATCTTCTTTAGGTATATACCCAGAAGGGGGATTGCTAGTTCATATGGTAGCTCTATTTTTAATTTTTTGAGGAAGCTCTGTACTGTTTTCCATAGTGTTTCAATTTATAATTCCATCAATAGTGCACAACTGTCCCCTTTTCTCCACATCCTCACCAACATTCATTATCTTTTGTCTTTTTGATACTAGCCATTCTAACAGTTGTAAGGTGATTGATATCTCATTGAAGTTTTGATTTCTATTTCCCTGATGATAATTGATGTTAAGAATCTTTTTATATATCTTTTGGCCATGTGTATATCTTCTTTGGAAGGAAAGAAAAACACCTACTCAGGTTCTTTGTGCATCTTTAAATAGAGTTTTCTGTTTTACTATTGAGTTTTATCAGTTCCTTATATAATTTGGGTATTAACCTTTTATCAGATATATGGTTTTCAAATATTTTCTTCCCTCCCATTGGTTGCCATTCCATAGGTTGCCTTTTCATTTTGCTATGGTTTCCTCTGCTTTGCAAATACTTTTTAGTTTGGCATAATCCTACTTGTTTATTCATGCTTTTCTTGCCTGAACTTTTGATGTCATAGACAAAAAATTGTTGCCAAAGTCAATGGCAGGGAGGTTTCTCACACCTATGTTTTCTTCTATATGTTCTTATGGCTTCGAGTCCTATGTTTAGGTCTTTAATTCATTTGAGTTGATTTTTGTGTGTAGTATAAAAGGTCCATAATTTCTTTGGTTTAAAACAACAAATTCTTTCCTTCCTTCCCTCCTTTCTTTGCTCTTTTTCTTCATTTCCTCCTTCTGTCCACCCATCCCTCCCTCCCTCCCTTTTTTCCTTCCTTCCTAATTTAGTAGACAAACTATTCAGTAAAGATGTGAAAAACTGTCATCCACACAGATCAGCAATCTGGCAGGAGCTTCCAGAATTTGAGTGAGGTAAGGAGGCTATCTGGGGTGTTTGGTGCACCTGTGGCAGCTGGTTGCTAATTAAGAAAGAACGCCCAAGTTGAGGAAGATGGCTGACAGGGGAAGGGGGTAGTGGTGGTCTAGTGTGGAGCAATCGAGACTGAGTTGGGTGAAGGTGTCCTCCATGAGGGAGAATCACAAAAGTACTTGCTGTTATATATTGAGGAACCAAGCAGAGTGAAGAATTTGTCTTCAGTCTGGTGGTGGGGGATGGGGAGGGCAGAGAGGAGAGGGATGATGGCTTTAATAGGAACTGGGTACATGTGAAGGGAAATGATAAAATAATTATATATCTTGAGAACAATTGGGTCAGATTTATTGCTGCTGGAGGGGGAAATTACAAATATGGAAAAAGGGAAAACTAGGATGAACCCTGAAATGTTGGATTGAAAATGGAAATATTGATGTCAATTCATAGTTTTCAACTGACAGATAGAAGATAAATAGATATTTGTGGATATAGATATATGGATAGATAAAATAATTACATATGATATAATTCATATATATCCTAGCTCTTTCCTGAGAAAGCCTTGGAGCAGAGATACTCCAAGAGCAATAAGCATATCTTTCACTGAAATCTTGCCTTATAAATAACATTCTTCACTGAAAGAGACCAGGGCACCTTGGAGAAATTTCTGATTCCTCAGCTGGGGAAGAGAAGAAAGAGATGAGCCAAGAACAGTTTATTGTATCAGAAAATAAGGAAATGTTCCAAAAATGATGAAATCAAAAGTCAAAAGGATACATGAGCCAGTGTGAGCTCCCACTTAGAACTTAGAACATTTAAACATTGAAATAAATAGTAATAGTAACAGATTATAACCAACTTAAAAAAATTCACAATTCCATGCAGATATGGATGAATGAATGAATGATGAGGAGAAGTGACAGATTTTCTCAAGAGTGGAACATCAACTAATAAATGCAGAAAGAACTATAGAAGAAGAAAATCATTTGGCTATCATCACAGTAATCAGTAACCCGGACAAAGATATCAATGCACATGATACATTTGGGTGAGTTAGATGATGCACAGGAGGTTTACATAGGTTTGATGAAATTCTGCACAAAATGCTTAACAATTAGAAAGGTAAAAGAGAGAATCTTTACAATGGGGAAACCTGGAGGAAACTACTTTGATCAAGTGGTTATGTTTAATATTACCAGTAATGGCATGAATTGGATTTGCTTATAACTTGATGGGGGGCAATGAGAATAACAGTGTATCATTTTTTTCTGATATTCCTGCCAAAAATATTTAACTTAGATCTAGACATGAAAAAAAAATCAGACAAACCTAAATTGAGAAACAGACTACAAAATAACTGGTCTGTAATTTTTTAAAGTGTCAAGTCATGCGAGCTCAGTAAAGACGAAGGAATGGAACCACTGTGAATGGAACTAAACAGATATGCCAACTAAACAGAACTGGATCCTTTTCTATGAAGGATGCTATTAGAAAATGGTGAAAATTTAGTAAGTCTATGGATTAAATGGTAGTAGTGTATCAATGTTAAATTCCTAATTTTGATGGCTATATTTCAGTTATGTAGAACAATGTCTTTTTGAGAAATTCATTATGTGGGAGGTGATAGGGCATTAGGTTGGCATCTTAAAATGATTTAGGAAAAAGAAAAAAAAGCTTTTCATACTTTATTTTAAAAACTTTTTTTAAGTTTTTTAAAATTTTTTTTAAGATTTTATTTATTTATTTGAGTGACAGACATAGAAAGCACATGTGAGAGAGAGCACAAGCAGGGGGAGGAGGAGAAGCAGACTGCCTGTTGAGCAGGGAGCAGAACTGGCGGCGAGGGGAGGACTCCAACCCAGGAGCCCCAGATCATGACCTGAGCCAAAAGCAGACGCTTAACCAACTGAGCCATCCAGGAGCCCCAGTTTTAAATAATTTTTAAATACAAATGTAAATACAAAGTAGTACAGATAAAATTGGGGAAATATGAACAAGAGCTAGAAACTGTATCAATGTTATAACCTGTCTTTGATGTTGTACTATAGCTTTGCAGAATATTTCCATTGAGGGAAGTTGGTTAAAAGATATGAGGAAATTTCTGTATCAAGTTTTTTTTTTTTTAACAACTCCACATGAATCTACAATTATCTCAAAATTTTTAATTATGAAAAAAAGTTCGGTTAAGAGAACTAGTTTTTACAGAACATAGCCTCTCAATCTTTATAACAGCTATGACATTGGTGTTGTACTTATTATACAGATTAAGAACATAAAGTGAGGGATTTAAATAAAAACTTTAAAAAAAGGAAGTTTAAACAATGTTTAAGACTCAACTGTTAGTAAATAGAAGGAATGGGACTGATTTAGAATTTTGTCTGGTTTTATTGCTAAAAGAAAATCTTGCTAAAAAAAAAAAGATTCCAAATATATTCAATCACCATCATTGATGGAAACTAATAAATGCACATTTTTTTGGAATGGATTTGAAATTTAAAAAAATTAAAGAATGCCACTAAATTATCTAATCAGGCAATGGGGGAACATGATTATGATTATTAAAATCCCATAATACTCAAAGTTCAATATAAATATACAAATAACATTTTCATAATTTAGCTACAAGGAGAGTCCCAACACCATAAATGGAGTCCAAAGTGCAGGAGAAATTCTGTCTTTGGTATATTCATGGCAGAAATTACAATTTATAAACCAAATAGTCAATAGTGAATATGAAAGAATGAGTATCTGAGCATGAGAATGGACACAAGATGTAGGTGTATGGATTATCTAAGTTGAAGTAGAAGGCTTTATCCTCTGAAATTAGCATGTTTAGGTTGTATGGAATATGTTTTCTGAAGGAAGATAGACTCTTCTATAAGAAAATGCGGCATCACAAGGCAAATTAAGTTACTGCTGGTTGTCTTTACTCTGAAAATAAGGCTTTATTCTAATACTAGAACTCCAGATGAGCTCATAGAAACATCACTTATTGACAGATGCATAGGGTACATCGTAAATGAAGAATGGCTGTAAAGTGGGGAAATACCCATATACATATGTGGAAGCATGTTGGAAGGCCAATTATTTAGTAGCAATAAACAGTATTAAAAATAGAAATTGGAAAGATATAAATTGGTCACAGAGAACATATTTCTGACTTTCTCTGATCCCAACAATGGGAGAAAAAAAAGACTGTAACATCTGAATCCATCCAGGAAAGTTCAAGAATGAAATCAATTTCCTTCTCTCAATCTGACACAGAGCTTAGAATATTATTCACTGAAAATATGCTTCAAAGATGAAGACTCATAATCGTAATAGCAAGTACTAGGTAGATTTCTCTAAGTTTTCTAAAGTTACCAGCTGGCAAAATTTAAAGAAGAGTTTAGATATATTTATACTGATATTTAAAAAATATATATATCTTTATGGGGGTGTCTGGGTGGCTCAGTTGGTTAGGTGTCTTCCTTTGGCTCAGGTCGTGATCTGGGATCCTGGAATGGAGCCCTGAGTCAGGCTCCCAGCTCAGTGAGATGGCTGCTTCTCCCTCTCTCCTGCTTGTCCACACCCTCTCTCTCTGTCAAATAATCATTTGACATTTTACACATTTACACACACACACACATATATATATGAAGATAGATATATATCTAGCTTCATGTATTTTGTAGGCTTCATGTATTTTGTATTTTGTAGACTCAAGGATTAAAAATAATTATCTTCTGGGCAGTATATTTCAGTGTATATGGAGAGAACTGGGCTAAGTCCTCATATGGACTCAAGACTTCCTATAAGAATGATTAACTGAGAGATTTAAACCAATGCCCCTTTTCTATTCTTTTAAAACACCAAGAGTGCTTAAAAGAGCTATACTTAGTGTCTACTAGAATTACTATCTAGTGCATTTAAATAATGTGCATTTAAATGAATAATATATAATTTAGGTCAGATTTTTTTAAGTTAAGTGTGATTAAATACATTTTCTCTAATCTTCAATTATTATTCATGCTGGTTTTTTCTCATTCTTGAGTAAAATTAGTTCATCCTTAGTTTTGACTGGGGCATACTGATTTTATGGTACTTGTCACTGGCTCCTCATGTGGGAGTTAAAATACCTTAAGTATCAAAAATTTTATAGCCTTTTTCTCTATCTTCTGTAGACTTCTACTTCCCTTTATTATCCTTCTGTTAAGAGAGACATAATTAATTTCCTCTTGAAAACTATCAGTGCAAAGTTATAACTTACATTTCAAGTTTCAAGCTTTCTCTCTGCCTGCCCACTTCCTTATGTTCCAATAGGAATTATGTAGCTAAGCAATATAATGGTCTGGAAACAATGATGATAGTCTTTTTAAATTTTCATATAAATGTTATTTGGCCATGCCCTTTAAATTTTTCCTCTAGGTGACTTTCCCACATATTTCACTAACTGTTTTTACCTCTTCCCCCATACTCAAGTCTAAAGTTTCTTAATAAACTGGCATAAATAAACTATGTAAATATCTTTAATTTTTTTTCCAAGAAAAGGGGGAAGGTGAAATACTTGAGAAAGAAACCATAGAGATGCTGCTCGGCTAGTTAATAGGCATTTTTGCATATCAGAAAATATTTTTCAGACTTCAAAAGTTGACCATACTTTCTCTCCTCACACAACTATCATCAAGGTGAATTCTGATGCTAAGATTAAGCAGTCTGGTCACCGAATAATGCCCCACTTTGACCCTGCCCTTGGAGAAACCAGGTCATCAGGCAACAATGAAAGAATTCAAAAGAATATCTGAGAGCATTCATTTAAAAAAAAAAATTTCCTTTGCTCTTGAAGCCTCTTTCCTTACGGAGAATTTAGAAAAGTCAGGTTAGGTTATGAGTACTGTAAAGGGAGGTTTAGTTCTGCTTTAGGCCTTCAGGAAAAGGACACATGCAATTCTTGAGGCATTCACAGTTGGTCAGCTGAATGAACACTTGGCAAACAGGTTTTTGGCAGAAGCCCAGCTAGTAACAAAGAGTTGTGTTTGTTGGGGCATATCCTTTATCCTATTCCTTGGGAACATAAAAGTAATCAACAGGCAAGTGGATATGACTGTAAATTCAGTGAAGGCAAGAGTGCAGCATCTGGTGAAGCTTACAGAATGGGATTCCCAAATGTAGAAAATGGTGGATAGTGTTCACCACTAATTCACCACTAATATTGAATGCCATTAGTTGTTTTGAGAACAGCAAGTGTCTGTAAGTCTTACTAAAAATCCTTAGTAAGGGAAATGCTGAAATGTGATCTTATTGTCTTAGATTTTAGGTTGAGATGCCAGGAAGGTAAGAGGTAGAAGTTATTCTGAGAGAGTATATCATCCACAAAGAAACAAATAGGTAACTGTCAAAGGAAGCTGATTCTGGGTCCATTAACAGAAAGAAACAAAAATAATGCTTCCTTATATAAGATAAGCCTTCTTTTTTCTATTGATAAAGAGTGTGTCAGGGAATTTAAACTATCTATTACATAAGATGCTTAAGAAACTTTATGAAAAAAAAAACAAAACATCTGTGAACATGAGAAGCAAAAAAATTAATTTCTATTTCAATTCTTGCTACTATTCATTTTACACACTTAAAATTTGTTAAAACATATTCTTATTTTGACTTTTACAATTTATAGAATATTTATATTTCCAAATGTACATAATTCCAAAGCACATTTTAATATAGATATTATATTACTCATGTAGGTGGATTCTCAATGGTATTGTTAAACTAAAACACATTGTCCTGAAGTAGGAATGAGCCAGTACATAGCATGATACATTTAGGTCACATTGTGTTATTTGTAATGGTAACAAAATTGTTTTTGTGTTTCTGTGCACTTTTTTTTTTGTATGGTTAATGATTTCTATTTCCTTATGGGTAAGTTTTTTTGCTTTGTTTTGTTTTTTAGCTATGACTACTTATTCATCAAATTGTAGCTGGTCCCTTTATATATTTGTGTGTGTGTATGTGCACACATGTGTTTGAGATCAAGACTTTATCAGCTATATTGTCATATACCCTGTCATTTACATGTACCTTTACCCTATTATAACTTATAAGAATCAGTTCAATTTTTATATACCTAAACATTCATTGGCTGTGTTTCCTTTGATGGTACTTTATATCTCCTTAATAATACTGTACTTATTTCCTCACTCACACCAGCCTTTATTAAAACAGAATCGTGGGCAGCTCCGTGTGACATAAGAGAGTTATCTATTATCTATAGAGTAAAATAAGCTTAAGTAACATGTTTTCCCACCATGGTTGCAAATAATCTTGAAATCTCTAGGATTAAATTTCCATTTTCTAGGGTGTATTTTGTCATCCAAGAATGAGTTAAATAAGTTCTTTAACCAAAAATTTATAAATAAATATCCCTACAACTTATACATTTGTTTGTATATATACTTGGTAATTCTTTCAGTATTTCTTCAAAATTTACATGAAAATATATTTTAATAATTCTTTGTAGACCAGGATAATTTCAACTGATAAAATTTTAGTGCACAACTTTTTAAGTGTGATAACTTATAATTCTTTGATCATTTATCTTAATACTGGAGCTCTTATTTCACTGGAAACTACCCACCAGAAAAATACACAGTATTCTCCCTCTCTCTCTCTTTTTCTTTCTCTCTCCCCTTATATATAGTCCTGGGATAAACATTTGCCATCTAGATCAGTTTTTTCCGTGTTTTCCCCCCATACATTTACGTGCTTCAGATCACATGAGATGCTTTTTAAAATGCAGATGTCTGGGTCCAACAAACCTAGTGAATTAAATTCTGGGTAGAGCTTCAGGTATCTGAATTCACAAGTGTGACTCTCATATGCAATAAAATATGAGAAACTAAAATTCTAGAGATTTTCCCTTTCTAATATTAGTAATACCAAACATAATAAGAGTTGTATTATCCAAATTAGAGACTATTTTTAAAAATTGATTAATATTTAAAAATAAGATATAAATTGTTTTTCTATACCAATAATGGAAGTTGTTAAATATCCTGCCAAAGGATTTGAAATAAAGAAACCTAGTTACTTTACCTTTAATAATATACAAGTGAACATTTATTGGCTCTGTATTATGTGAATTTCCTTACTTTACTATTTAAAAAAATTACTGAAGGACAGTATACATACACAGAAGTACCCAAAGCCTAAGAGTAAGCTTGATAAATTTTCACAAGGTGAACACATCCATGTAATCAGCACACATATTAGAAAAGAAAGCATAGTTGGAACCCTTTCTCCCACTACCACCACCATCTGCCACTTCCTTTTCTGACTACTATGGACAATTTACCAGAGATCACTTAAGGCTAAGTGTGAACTTTATATACATAGAATCATACATTATATGCTCTTCTTTTTCTGGCTTATTATCCTCATTATTATCTTTGTAGATCCATCCATGTTATTGACTCTTTCTATTCTTACTGCTATATAATATTATTCCATTGATAGAATAGTTGGGTTAAGAATATGAGTTTCTCAGCCAAGAATGTGTATGCTTAACTTTAGTCAGTGATGTGCTGAATATTTAACTATTAGGTCTCTAGGATTAAAAAACAAAACAACACAAGCAAACTCTGGTTTGTGGTATGTGTCAATTTCTGTGGTGTAACTATTCCCACCTTTGTTAATTGCAGTCACCCAATGGCAGGTCTCATAAGCCAGCTGAGTCAGTTCCAGCATATCTTATCGATGCCACCAAACTTTTCCAATGAAGTTTAAAGCTCCACCAACAATGTGTGAGAATTCTAATTACTCCACACACTTGACGGGCTTTTAACTGTTGGTTGTGGTGTTGTTTTATGTTTGTTTAGCGATTCTGGTTAGTATAGAGTGATGTTTATTACAGTTTTAATTTGGATTTCTCTAACAACAGATGATTTATAACATCTTTTAAGCTATTTATTGGTCATTTGAATAGCCATTTCCATGAAGTACCATCCATTTATTAGAAATATACCATCTAAATTTCCATTGATTTGTCTGTCTTTTTCTTACCTTTCTATATGAGTTTTTAAACTGTCAGTTTACTAAAATGAGAGTTGCTTTCTTATTCATTATGACTCTCTGTACAGCTGGCTGTCTGTTAGGGAATCTCACAGTATTGGGCACAGACTTTGTGTGGCAAACGGGCAGGGCCCACTGAGTCTTTTCAACAGCAACTTCCCTGATTCTTAAAAGAGTAAATCAGAGCATAACATTCTTCACTAAAAAATCTAATAACTTTTTAAAAAAAATTTTTTATTAACATATAATGTATTATTAGCCCCAAGGGTACAGGTCTGTGAATTGCCAGGTTTATACTTCACAGCACTCATCACAGCACATACCTCCCCAATGTCCATAATCCAACCACCCTCTCCCTACCCCCCTCCCCCGGGCAACCCTGTTTGTTTTGTGAGATTAAGAACCTCTTATGGTTTGTCTCCCTCCCAATCCCATCTTGTTTCATTTATTCCTTTCCTACCTCCCCAAACCCCCCACATTGCCTCTCAACTTCCTCATATCAGGGAGATTATATGGTAATTGTCATTCTCTGATTGACTTATTTTGCTAAGCATAATACCCCCTAGTTCCATCCACGTTGGTGCAAATGGGAAGATTTCATTTCTTTTAATGGCTGCATAGTATTCCATTGTATACGTATACCACCTCTTCTTTATCCATTCATCTGTTGATGGACATCTAGGTTCTTTCCATAGTTTGGCTATTGTGGACATTGCTGTTATAAACATTCGGGTGCACATGCCCCTTCAGATCACTACGTTTGTATCTTTAGAGTAAATACCCAGTAGTGCGATTGCTGGATTGTAGAGTAGCTCTATTTTCAACTTTTTGAGGAACCTCCATGCTGTTTTCCAGAGTGGCTGCACCAACTTGCATTCCCACCAAAAGTGTAGGAGGGTTCCCCTTTCTCTGCATCCTTGCCAGCATCTGTCATTCCCTGACTTGTTAATTTTAGCCATTCTGACTGGTGTGAGGTGGTATCTCATTGTGGTTTTAATTTGTATTTCCCTGACGCTGAGTGATGTTGAGCACTTTTTCATGTGTCTGTTAGCCATCTGGATGTCTTCTTTGCAGAAATGTCTGTTCATGTCCTCTGCCCATTTCTTGATTGCATTATTTGTTCTTTGGGTGTTGAGTTTCAGAAGTTCTTTATAGATTTTGGATACTATCCTTTATCTGATCATTTGCAAATATCTTCTCCCATTCTGTCAGTTGTCTTTGGTTTTGTTGACCATTTCCTTTGCTGTGCAAAAGCTTTTGATCTTGATGAACTCCCAATAGTTCATTTTTGCCCTTGCTTCCCTTGCCTTTGGCGACATTTCTAGGAAGAAGTTGCTGTGGCTGAGGTCGAAGAGGTTGCTGCCTGTGTTCTCCTCAAGGATTTTGATGGATTCCTTTCTCACATTGAGGTCCTTCATCCATTTTCAGTCTATTTTCGTGTGTGGTGTAAGGAAATGGTCCAGTTTCATTCCTCTGCATGTGGCTGTCCAATTTTCCCAACACCATTTTTTGAAGAGACTTTCTTTTTTCCATTGGACATTCTTTCCTGTTTTGTCAAAGATTAGTTGACCATAGAGTTGAGGGTCTATTTCTGGGCTTTCTATTCTGTTCCATTGATCTATGTGCCTGTTTTTGTGCCAAGACCATACTGTCTTGATGATGACAGCTTTGTAATAGAGGTTGAAGTCTGGAATTGTGATGCCACCAACTTTGGCTTTCTTTTTCAACATTCCTCTGGCTATTTGGGGTCTTTTCTGGTTCCATATAAATTTTAGGATTATTTGTTCCATTTCTTTGAAAAAAGTGGATGGCATTTTGATAGGGATTGCATTAAAGATGTAGATTGCTTTAGGTAGCATAGGCATTTTCACAACATTTGTTCTTCCAATGACCATGAACATGAGCATGGAACATTTTCTTTTTAAAGTTAGGATGAAAACATTTTCTTCTAGACCCTCCATTTCCCTATGTGATCTGTTAGACTTGTATCCACTTGGTGCCCTAACATTCTATCACTTCCTTCACTGGTTCTACCCCTAAAACACACTGAGCTCATTCCTGCTTCAGGGTCTTTGAACACGTTCCCTTTTCTGTGCCTAGAATGATCTCTCAGGTTCGTACATGGCCCTGCTTCTCGCTATTCTGTTCTCTACTACAATATATTCAGACAGGTTTTTCCTGACCATACAAACAAAGGTAACCACCCTTCCTAGAAGCCCTTTATCCAGTTACCCAGTTTTTATCACTTCAAAGTGATTACTAACATGAGAAATGGTCTCGTTTGCTCATTTACATATGTATTTTCTATCTCCCACTTTTTAAATAAGGCACTGCCTGAAAGACATTGGATCTCTTCATTTTACCTCTATCTCCAGTGCTTAGAACATAGCCAGGTATATAGTAGAACTGTCAAACAAATAAATAAAATACTCATATTTTCAAAAAAGTTTCTAGAACACTGCAAATAATTGCAAAACATCATTTTAGCTTAACTATTCTTCTTAACAGGATTTTCTGCTTTCCAAAAGTGTTATCTTTCCTATCTTTAGCTTGACTATTATGGGCAAACCTTTTTTTCTTTGATAATTAAAGTTGGCACAGATCCTGTATGCTCCCTTAAGGTGCATAGTCTGAGCTGCTGGAACTGAGAGAGGAGTAGAAATGATAAAGGCTATAGACATGTGTACACGTACTAGATACCAAACACTGTTCCAGGTGTCAGGAATGCAAAGGTGAACAAAATAGGTAGACTTAGGGGAAACACAAAGTTAGGGACCCATACAACCCTCACAAGACAGGAAATGGCAAATCAAATAAGTATCAACATGAGGATCTGCTTCTGAGTAGCAAGGACAAGGGTGGTAAGGAGAGTGAGAAACACGGGGAGATTACATGGCAGGTCCAGTGGAATCTTGAAGTTAGTCTTTTTTTTTTTCTTCTAAGTTTTTATTCAAATTCCAGCTAGTTAATATACAGTGTAATATATATTTTGGGTGTACAATATAGTGATTCAACACTTCTGTACATTAGCTGGTACTCCTTAGGACAGGAGCACTCTTTAACCCTCATCACCTATTTCCCACATCCCACCCCCGAGTTTCTTTTGAAATGATGTGCACGATCTTGCTGCCACTGTCATAGCATTTGAATTCAGCATCTGATATATTTCCAGTGTTACTTCCTGCACTCTCCTGCCAGTATGAGTTCTGGTTGTCTTGGCATGGTGGTGGTAAAAAGATGCCATGAGATACAGAGGAATGTACAGATGGATGATGTTTTCTCAGGCTTTGTCTTCAGAACCATGCAATTTCATAAGTACTGTAACCAGCCTTGTTATGGCAAGACTTTAATATTGCTTGGATGACAGATTTGTGTTCCAGAGTCAAATAAGATGCTGAGTGTGCTGTAGTTAGGCTAAAAGGGATTAATGCAAAATAAGATATGGACTTACATCAGAGTTGAGAGGAATCTCAGATAGAATATAGTTGGTGATGGCTATGAAAATTTCTGTTAGGTGGATGGAGCAAAACTAAGGGCAAGAGAGCCAGACTTGCCCCGGTATTGGAGTGTTCCTTGGGAGCTCCTCATCAGGTAGGCAGTGGTTTTATTATAATTTTACACTTGCGAGAAAGTGGTCAAGACATGCTCTTCAGCTCTTGACCAGGTGATCATATATATAACCTGTGTCCCCACAGAAACCCAATCTCTGCAGAGTCACTTTAAAAGGAAACACAGATCTGACTCCAGAAGCTTTGAGACATCATTGCTTTCTACCTTAACAAGTCTAGCCCAGGCATTTTGCCCTATGCATGACATAGGAAGTTTAACATAACCTGTTTTCTAGATTTAATTTCCTCTTTCCATATTATACACGCAAGAAAACCATACATGCATACAATAAAATAAAAAATTTCCTATTCCTTTATGCCATTGTACTTGCTTCTACTGTTTTCTTAACCTTCACGAACACACTGTCATGCACCACACAACCATATTTCTTCCAAACTATCATACTACACCATTGCCTTGCCCTTTGCAGTCACTGGAAAGTGTACTCTCACAGACTATGGGGATATTTGGGGCCTGCTGTTTGGATCTGGGGCCATGGTGAAGAGGCCAATACATGACCTTTCAAATAAGAATCTCTGGAATTCAGGGGAGAGAAAGCTGTGAATGCTGGTATATAATAACTTGTTTTTTCTATTACATTACTACTGTGACAATAAGGTTGTGCAGATAGCTCTGGGAATTAGAGGATGAAGCTATAGGGGTGAAGAAATAGAATGTTCTGGGTATATATGGAAAGAACATGCTATCATAAAATTTTGCAATGCACAATGGAATAGCCTAGTTGATTTGTTCATTGGTTATACAACACCAGAAGTTTTATTCAAGAGTTTACTAGAAATGTTTAGTCTTCATCTTATAAGGAGAGGCAAAAGATGATACATGAAATTTAGTCTGAAATTACTAGAAGGAACATTCCCAAACTAGAAAATAAACTAAAAGTTAGAGTTAGCTATAATGCAGTCAAAAAGCCATCACTCTACAGTATTTCTGAAGGTATGGTATGAAGAAGGTCATCTTTCAAAGAGTGTCCACATTCACAGAAAGAATCACATGATCCTCCATAGGGATTGATTCATCATAAAATATAAGAATAAGGATAATCAGAGATAGAAAGATATAGAGAAACACCAACAGACACTGAGTTAGAGAAAAGAACTAAGCAGGAAACAAAAACTGCTTCTAGATTTCTAGTCCTGTCCTTGATAGTATTGTATGATTTGATGACCACTTAGAAAAAACAAAAAAGGAATGTGAACAAATGCAATTTTATGGAACATAATTTGTTGAAAGCAATTTAGTTAAAAGCAAGTTGGTCAACAGGTCATGTTAGCTGAAATGATGAGGGGGTTTAAATGAAAATTCCTAGACACTGTTTTTTTCTGGTGTTAGTCATCTTTGGTACACTGTGGGGCACGTTGAAGACATTCATGCACCATTATGTATTCTATTCTAATATATGGATATTTTTCTACTTTTCCCTTTTAATACCTAATAGCATGTTCAGTCATGTTCTTTTCATGTTTAACCAATCATTTCTTTTATTCTCTACTTTTTCACACTTATAATTGATATAAAAATTATTCTTGCACATTCTGTTAGGATGTTGGAATAAAATAAGTATCTACCATTTAATAAGTTGCCTAAATAAATTATCTTAGGTCACAAAATAATTATATGATCCCATTTCTGTTGACAAATAAGACACACAGATTAGGGTGCCTGGGTGGCTTAGATGTTAAGCCTCTGCCTTCAGTTCAGGTCATGTTCCCAGAGATCTGGAATTGAGTCCTGCATCGGACACCATGCTCAGCAGGGAGACTGCTTCTCCCTCTGCTTCTGCCTCTACCTCTCTCTCTCTCTGTGTCTCTCATGAGTAAATAAAAAGTCTTAAAAAAAAAAAAAGACACAGATTAAATATAAATATATCTATATATACTTACTAAACATACTTTATATTTTAGAAAGTCTAGGTCAGATAACAAAAAGGTTCAGAATGATAAAATTCTAGACTTTTTTCTGTTCTCTTTTTATCAATCATATTTTTTATTTATTTATTTTTTTAAAGATTTTATCCCAGGACCTTGGGATCAAGCCCCGCATCGGGCTCTCTCTCAGCAGGGAGCCTGCTTCCCACCCCATTCTTTCTCTGCCTGCCTCTCTGCCTACTGTGATCTCTTTCTGTCAAATAAATAAATAAAAATCTTAAAAAAAAACACACATCTCTCTTGCAACATGGAAAAGTAGAAAGAGAAGCAAATAAGGAATTAGTGAATTATTAATAAAAAAAGAACTGCAGCTTTGAAGGATGGGATTTTTCTACTTTAAAAGTATCAATTCAAAAATAGCCATGCTTATTCTGCTTATTTGGCTATATTTTCATTTTTGTGCAAGGAAAAAATGGAACAGGGTTTTCTTTCTTTCACCACTTTGGTTTGACATTTAGGTTACTCTAACATTTCTCTATCAAAAATGGAACAGTGGACATAATTGTCTAAGAATGAATTAAAAATACAGGTAAAATATGTAATTAAGCAATTAATATAGAAATAGTTTCTTGATAACTGGTACTAAAAAATTAGAGAAAGATATCTACAAAATTATAACACGGCAAAAATTCAAACTTTCCAAAACATGCAACAAAACAGCCTAAATAAATTATGGTAAATTACAAAATAAAGTTGTGATCTCATTTATGCTGGCAAGTAGGCCACAAATATTTATATAATATATAATACACACACTTTGCATTTTTAAAAAGGATCTGTACAAATATTAAAAAGGTTAGGATGGTTGTACAATATGCAACAAAAGAATTAATACTTGAAAAACCAGTTCTCAAGATATTCATTTTTAACAGAGTTCTTGTATATGTTAATTTTTGAATAAATTGTTGATTTGGATAGCTGGGTTTCAGCTAACCTGCATTCAGCCAAGTTTAAGCAATTGTTTTCTACCATATGCATCTTGAATTGCATCATATATAAGGCAATTTGGGGGTACTAGAAGTCATAACTAATCCAGAGAATGAATCTTGCAGAATCTGATACAGGTGATTGAACTGGGAAAATACAGAGTACTTGGACATGAGAACTTACTAGAATGACACACTAAGAAACACATAACTGAATTTAAAGGAATCTTCTGGGAGGAAGTAATCAGTTTATGAGACCATGAGTCAGATTCTGCTAATGTAAGATTTTATAAGTGGGGAGGTCTTGGTAGGATTTATTCTCCCTTTTGGAAAATAGGATGTACAAGTATCTTCTCTGATACCTGTTCATTGTTGTAAAAGGAGACATGTATAAGTATATTAACTGCAGGATGATATAAAATATATACATAGATGTAAATATAAATTTTCATCAAAAGAAAATGGTCAGATAATATTTGAAGCTGTATATTTATGTTTAAAGATTTAATTTATTTGTCAGAGAGATAGAGAGCACAAGCAAAGGGGGAGCAGCAGGCAGAGGAAGAAGCAGGCTCTTGCTGAGCAAGGAGCCCAATATGGGACCCAAACCCAGGACCTGGGATCATGACCTGAGCCAAAGGCAGATGCTTAACCAACAGAACCACCAGGTGTCCTTATCTTATAAAACTATTTACGATTTCATTTCTATTAAAAGAACAAAAACCATGTAGTCTATACATTCTTTTTGTTCATATGTGCATTTATGTATGAAAAATGTAAAGTTTACAAAGTATGTTGCTATCATTCTCTCTTGAGTGGGAAATGAGATTAAGTGGCAACAGGGGAGGATTTGCACTTTTACCAAGTATACATCAATATGGTTTGCATTTATTATATATAAATACATTCCTGTATTACTAGCAGAGGTAACAAGTGTAAAAACTTGAGGAACTCAAATAAACAGGGAACTAAATTAAAAGGACACTTAATATTTCGAATCTTTCAAATACCTAAGATGTCATTGAGTCTTCAAAGTATTACCTCCTCTGAAAGCCATTCACCCACCTCCACCTGCATCACAAGGACAAAGGAGATGGAAAGTGAGAAGATAACAATTACTGAAGATCCATACCATGTACAGGAGTTTCCTATGCTTACTAGGATTCACTTCTTATTAGAGGTAGAGCCATGAATTATATCCCTAGAACTCTCTGCATCTGGTTTGGCTACACATTATGATAGTATTTTTGTATTTTAGACATGAACTGAAAAATATGAGAATTTTCATTGAGTAAGAAAAAGAACTCTCATGAGTATTTTCCTTATATGGCTTTTCCTTAGAAAGTGTTGAGTGATGACCATAGTTAATGAATTAGGACACAATGGTTAGCTAGTTGGAATTTTCCTTCAAAGATGAATACATTTAAGTACTTCAGGTTGATGAATTCTTGTCTACATATTCAAGATGGATAAGGCAATTATCCAATAAATCAGGGTGAAAAACCTATTACAAAATAAAGACAGGGGTGGGGGTTATTCCTGTTTCTAAGATTGATGGCTTAAATTAGTTAAACTTACTATCCTCTTAATTTTCCTAGGGCAGGGATGACCAAACAAATACTTTTCTTAATGGGTCAGTGTCTTGCATATACAAGGCCCTCAATAAATATTTGTTGCAGAAACATGAATTTAGTGGAGGGATGCTTTCAAAACATTTTGCATTCATGTACAATGTTGTCATGTATCTATCTTATGTTTGTTCAATGTTCTATTATATTTCATTTACTCTTTATAAGGGAAAAAAGTTTTTCATTAACTATTCAAGATTAATTTTTAAACCAGAAGATAGCAGAGGGTAACAAACCTATGGAAGAACCTCTTGGCGAGTTTGATTCAGACTTGAGCAATGAAACAGATGACTTAAAAGATATCACTCAGACATCTTCTACACAAGCATCTTCAGAGACATCCCAGTTTGAGGATACTGGGTGACTTGTGCACTGGTCTCATTCTTCTCTATGTCAGTGTTTTATAGCTCATCGCAAGCATCTCAGATCTAAATTGGATGTACATTTCTCCCAGCCTTTTCCAGGGTGTACTACACACCAGAAACATCCTTATCTTAAAGTAAAGAGAAAACCCAGAGAAATCTACAAATCATGGAGATTAATAAGGTGATTTAACAAGGTGCTGGATAAATGATTCAAGGTACTAATGTCACTTTTATTTTATGCACTAGCAAATAGTGCTTAGAAATTGCCAAATAAAGGATGCTATGTTCAATGGCAGCAAAAAAATGTAGCATAGAATAAATCTACAAGCAATATACAAGTCTGTTATGAGGACTAGTATATTAACTGAAATATATCCAAGATTACCTAAATAAATGGAGAATTAGACCATGTATATTTATTGGGGAAACTCAGTATCATAAATTTGCCAGTTTTCCCCCAAAATGATCCAGATATTCTTGCTATTTCTAATAAAATTTCCAAAATATTTTTTTCATGGAACTAGATAAGCAGATTTAAAATCATATGTGCAGAGTAAAGCTCCGTAAATGGCCAGTTACTCCTGAAGAAAAAAATTAGATCAAGAAAACTTGCCCTCTGCATGGAATTCTTAGTAAATAACAATAGTAATTAATATAGTCAATATTATAGGAAAAAAACAGATAAATGAATGCAATGGATAAAGAATCTAGAAACAAAACCATAAATAAATGGAAATATGGCTAGAAATGAAATTATAGAGATTTGTTTTTGAACAGTTAATTAAAAATAATTTCAAAACTGATCAAAAATTATGTGACAGGGGTGCCTGGGTGGCTCAGTCGATTAAAGCCTCTGCCTTTGGCTCAGGTCATGATCCCAGGGTCCTGGGATCGAGCCCCACATCGGGCTCTTTGCTCAGCGATGAGCCTGCTTCCCCCCTCTCACTCTGCCTGCCTCTCTGCCTACTTGTGATCTCTCTCTGTCATATAAATAAATATTTTTTTTTTAAAAATTATGTGACAAAAAACATTTTTAAAAATTAAAGATTAGGGGCACCTGGGTGGCTCAGTGGATTAAGCCTCTCCCTTCGGCTCAGGTCATGGTCTTAGGGTCCTGAGATTGAGCCCTGCATTGGGCTCTCTGCTCAGCAGGGAGCCTGCTCCCCTCCCTCCCCCCCCCCCCCACCGTCTGCCTCTCTGCCTACTTAGGATCTCTGCCTACTTAGGATCTCTCTGCCAAATAAATAAATAAATAAAATCTTTTTAAAAAATTGAAGATTAAATAGGAGATGTATCTATTCCTTAGTGGTGGCAACATACTGTTGAATGAAAACAATTATAGCTGAATAAAGAAAAATGGCTAAATTGTACTGCATTAAAATTCAGAACTTCTTTTCTTCATAAAAGACCATGAAGAGAGTGAGAAAACAAGCAAACTAAGACACAATATCAGTCACATTTAACATAACTGATAAAAGTTAGAGTCCAGAACATGTAAAATTGAATATATAAAGAAATTATTAGACTTCTGGGGAAGATAGTGGAGGAGGAGGATCCTAAGCTCACTTCATCCCATGGATATGCCTACACAACACCCCAGAGAATGACCCAAAGACTGGCAGAACAGACTCGCCACAGCTAAACCTGGAGAAGAAACCACATTGAAAAAGAGATGAAAGTGTGAAGACACAGTCAAGAACCATACTGACCCTCAAAACTGTCTACAAGAGGAAGGGACACTGCAAGCACTAAGAAGGGAGAGGAGGGGACTCTATACCAGACCCCTGGAAGGTGAATCCCCATAACATTTGGCTTGGAAAACCAGAGGGACTTAACTTTGTGAGTTCTTAATTGTGGGGGGTGGTGTGTGCTTAACATCTGGAACTTTAAAAATCAGCAAGCACAGCTCTGGGAGATCCTGAGGGCAACAGGAAACTGAAACCCACCCTCTCCCACTGCCTTAAAGAGACAGTACAACAAACAGTCCTACTGGAATACACTATGAAAGCAGTAATTTGAAAAAGGACTAGAATGTACAGGAGGGAGATTTGTTTACTAATTCACAGCATGTGTTGAAAGGGTAGAGATCTTTAGGAGCCATCTCCAAAAATAAAGGGGCTGGTAGGTATAATTTCCCTCCCCAGCCCCCCCCCCCAGCATGGATATACTAACACCTGTAGGAACCAGCTCCACACACTCTCCACATAACATACTAACAGTATCCCCTGTCCCAGCATTCTCCTGTGTACATGACTGCTGCAATCCACCCTCAGCAGTTCTCAAAATCAAGAGGTCACCCTACAAAGCAAATTAGCCCAAAGCTTACTAACATTCTTCAGCCCATCCCCACCCCTGTGTTCTCCTATAGACCTAACCCATCCAACAAAGCATTATGTAGGAGTCCATCTAACACAGATCCACAAGTATGGCATGGTACAAGCAGCCCTGATAGGGGTCAGGAGTACTCCAAAGTGATTCCAGCCCTGGGGAGAGGGATAGATAACTACATACACAAGTCCCACTTGGGCCCCAGGAGTGGGCTGGGGCAGACAGCTGGCCTGCATTGTAGACCCTGCCCACCAATGAAAGCTTCTCAAAGGAGAGCAAAGAGAAATTTCCCTGATGTTTGGTGCTATGGTAACTCCAGCAAGGATGGTCTGACCCACTCAAGGCTAAGGAAGCTCCACATTTGTCCATTAACAACAAAGGGACCAAACTCTGCCCAAGCAAATAAAGAAAGCCACTGTGGATAACTGAACTGAAGACAAATGTGGCTCAGCCACAATAGTAGAGTACATACAACACACATAGGAGAAACATCTGAAGTGCCAGGTTCTGGTAAACAGGGGACATTGCACTGTAGGGCACTACATCTTTATAAGGCCACTACTTCCAAGAATAGGAGAAATGAAGTCACAGAAACAGACACAAAGAGTTATACAAAATGAGGAGACAGAGGAATATGTCCCAAATAAAAGAACAGAACAAAATCACAGCAAAAGAAACAATAAAATGGAGATAAGTAATATGCTGATAGAGAATTTAAAGTAATGGCTATAAAGATATTCATAGGAATGAATAAAAGAGTGAAAGAGCTCACTGAGACGCTTAACAAAGAGATAGAAGACATAAAAAAGAACCAACCAAAGATGAAGAATTCAATAATTGAAATTAAAAAGGCACTAGAGGGAATAACCACAGACTAGAGGAAGCAGAAGAACAGATCAGTGACCTGGAAGACAAAGTAATGGAAAGTAATCAAGATGAATAGGAGAAAGGAAAAAGATACTAGATTAAGGGAACTTGACAACACCATCAAGTATAATACCATCAACTGTAATAACAGTCTCAAAATAGGGATCCCAGAGAGAGAAGAGAAAAAAAGGGGGGAAGAAAATTAATTTGAAGAAAGAATAGCTGAAAATTCCCAAATTGGGGGACGATAACAGAAATTCAGATCCAGGAAGCACAAAAAGTCCCCCAAAAAATCAACCCAAGGAGATCCACACCAAGACACAGAGTAATTAAAATGGCAAAAGGTAGTAGTAAAGGGAGAATTTTAAAAGAACAGGAGAAAAGGAAACAGTTACATATAAAGGAAACCCCATAATTCTACCAGCTGATTTTTCAACAGAAACTTTGCGGGCCAGAAAGAAGTGGCATGATACGTTAAAAGTCCTGTGGTCCATATACACTATGGAGTATTATGCCTCCATCAGAAAGGACGAATACCCAACTTTTGTAGCAACATGGACAGGACTGGAAGAGATTATGCTGAGTGAAATAAGTCAAACAGAGAAAGTCAAGTATCATATGGTTTCACTTATTGGTGGAGCATAACAAATAATATAGAGGACAAGGGTAGATGGAGAGGAGAAGGGAGTTGAGGGAAATTGGAAGGGGAGGTGAACCATGAGAGACTATGGACTCTGAAAAACAACCTGAGGGTTTTGAAGGGGCGGGGTGGGAGGGTGGGGGAACCAGGTGGTGGGTATTAGGGAGGGCACAGATTGCATGGAGCACTGGGTGTGGTGAAAAAACAATGAATACTGTTACGCTGAAAATAAAAAAAAAAAAAAAAAAAAAAAAAAGTCCTGAAAGAAAACCCTGCAGCCAGGAATACTCTATCTGGCAAGGCTATCATTCAGAACAGGAGAGAGAAAGAATTTCTCAAACAAAAGTTACAAGAATTAATAATGACAATTAAACCAGCCTTATAAGTCACATTAAAGGGGATTCTTTGAATGTAAAGTAAAGACCCTAAGCAGGAGCAAAAAAATGTAGGAGGCACAAAAGCAGCAAAGTTAACTATACCTATAAAAAACAGTCAGTGGGTGCACCTGGGTGGCTCAGTTGGTTAAGCGACTGCCTTTGGCTCAGGTCATGATCCCAGGGTCCTGGAATCGAGTCCTTCCTCAGGCTCCCAGCTCCATGGGGAGTCTGTTTCTCCCTCTGACCTTCTCTCCTCTCTCTCTCTCTCTCAAATAAATGAATAAAATCTTTTTAAAAAATCAGTCAACAGACTCAAAAAAATGTATATAAAGATGTAAATCATGACACCATATACATAAAACAGGGGGAGAGTAAAAATTTAGTGCTTTTAGAATGAGTTTATACTTAACTATCAACTTAATATAAATTGCTAAATGCAGGTGTTATATAGAAACCTAATAGTAAATGCAAATCAAAAGCCAGTAATAGATAATGCAAAAAATAAAGAGAAAGGAATAAAAGTATACCATTTAAGAAAGCCAACAAATTATGAGAGAAGAGTGCAAGAGAAAAAAATAGAGAAGTACAAAAGTAACCATAAAAAGTAACAAAATGACAGTAAGTTCATACAAATCAATAATTGCTTTGAATGTAAATAGAAAAATGCTCTAATGAAAAGATATAAAATGATAGAATGGATAAAAAAATAAGACCCATCTATATACTGCCTACAAAAGAATCACTTCAGATCTAAAGACAGATGCAGATTGAAAATGAAAGGATGCAGAACATTTATCATGCAAATGAACATGAAAGAAACTGGGGTAGCAATACTTATATTGGACAAAATAAATGTTAAAACAAAGACTGTAAGAAGAGCCAAGAAAAAGCACAATATAATTATGAAGGAAACAATTCAACAACAACAAAAAATTACAATTTAAACATTTATGTACCTAATATGAGAATATCCAAATACACAAAACAGACTTTAAAACAAAGACTGTAAAAAAAGCCAAGGAAGGACTCAATATAATTATGAAAGGAACAATACAAGAAAAAAATACTATAACTATAAATATTTATGTACCTAACATTAGAAGGCCCAAATACATAAACCATCTACAACAAATATAAAGCAAATATTGATAGTAACACAAAAATAGTAGTAGACTTCAATATGCCACTTACATCAATGGATAGATCACTCAAACAGAACATCAACAACAAAAAGAGTGGCTTTGAATGACCAAATGGACCAGATGGATCAAACTGATATATCAGAACATTCTAACCTGAAACACAAGAATACACATTCTTTTTAAGGGCACATGGAACATCCTCCAGAAGAGATCATATGTTAGGCCACAAAACAAGTCTCAATGAATTAAAAGAGACTGAAGTCATATCAAGCATCTTTTCCAACCTCAACACTATGAAACTAGTTATCAACCACAAGAAAAAATCCGGAAATAACAAAAATGTATGGAGGTTAAATAACATGCCACTACACAATGAATGTGTAAACCAAAAAATCAAAGAGGAAATTAAAAAAAAATGCATGGAGACAAATGAAAATGAAAACACAATTGTTCAAAATCTTTGGGATGTAGCAAAGCTATTCTGAGAGAGATTTATAGCAATATAAGCCCACTACAAGAAACAAGAAAAATGTCAAATAAACAACCTACATTTACACTTAAAGGAGCCAAAAGAGAAGAAAAACAGAACATAAAACCAGTAGAAGAAAGGATAAAATAAAGTTTTTTTTAAAAAAGATTTTGTTTATTTATTTGACAGACAGATCACAAGTAGGCAGAGAGGCAGGCAGAGAGAGAAGGGAGGAAGCAGGCTCCCTGCTGAGCAGAGAGCCCGATGTGGGGCTCGATCCCAGGACGCTGGGATCATGACCTGAGCCAAAGGCAGCGGCTTTAACCCACTGAGCCACCCAGGCGCACTGAAGATAAAATAAAGTTTTGAGCAGAAATGAAATAAAGGGGCGAAGCAAGATGGTGGAGGAGAAGGAGACCTAAATATCATCAGGTCCCAGGAGTTCAGCTAGATAGTTATCAAACCATTCTGAACACCTACAAACTCAATAGGAGAACGAGAGAGCAGCAATTCTAGGAACAAAAACTGACCACTTTCTGGAAGGTAGGATGTGTGGAGAAATGAATGCAAGGCAACATTTGGGAAGATAGACCACAGGGGAAGGTGCCAGCTCCTGCCAAGTGGTAGAGGAGCGGAGCACAAAACTGGAACTTTTAGAAGTCTGCTCCACTGAGGGACATTGCTCCAGAGGTTAAGCAGGAGGTGGAGCCCTCATGGGGACAGTGTGGTCTCAGGACCCACAGGGTCACAAAAGACCAGGGGTGCCTGAGTGTGGCAGAGCTGCCTGGTATCAGAGTGGGGAAGTCAGCTACAGAGACGAAGCTGAGAAATGAGCTTTCAGCTCGGATTACTTTAAACTGTGATCTGCGGCACAGTTGGGCCACTGCTCTCTAGGCAGGGGCCCAACAAGCAATAGAACTGGGAGACTCACATTCCTCCTCTGGGAGGAGTGATGTGGGAGCACACTACAGGAATCAGCTGGGTTTGGAGACTCCAAACGGGGCCGTGTGCCAGAGATAGAAATGCTTGGTCACAGGCCAGGTGAGCACAGAGCACAGCCGGAGACCAGGGAGATGGGAGGGATTGACTGCTTTTTCTGAGGGTGTGTTGAGGAGTGGGGCCATGAGCTCTCAGCTCCTACAGAGGCCAGAGATTGGGAGGCTGCCATTTTCATTACCGTCCTCCAAAGCTGTACAGAAAGCGTTCAGGGAACAAAAGCTCCCAAGACCAAAACTGAGCAGATTACTTAGCCTAGCCCCTGGAAAAGGTGGTGCAATTCTGCCTCAGGTAAAGACATTTGAGAATCACAGGCACAGGCCCCTCCTCCTGAATAGCAAGAACATCCAGCCAAGACCAAGTTCACCAATCAATGAGAGCTGGGGAACTCCAGAGCTAGGGGAAAGCAATGCATAGAATTCATGGCATTTTTCCCATGATCCCTTTGTCTTGTAAAGTTAAATTTATTTTATTTTTTTCTTATTCTATTTTTAAAATTTTTTTCCTCTTTCCTTTTCTAACATTTTTAAGCTATTTTATATTTTCAATATCTTTTTAAAAATCTTTTAAAATTTTCATTGTTAGAGTCACATTTTATCCCTTCATTGTATTAAACCTTATTTTTTGTGTGTATATATGTGTGTGTGTATATATATATATTTTTTTTCTTTAAAATTTTGAGATGTAGTTTCTTCTAATAGATCAAAATATACCCCAAATCCAGCACATGGCTTTGTTCTGGTCTCCAGCCTAATTACATTCTTCCCACTTTTTTTCTTTCTTTTCTTTTTTTCAATTTATGTCTTATCTTATCAATTTGTTTTTTAGAATCTTTTTTTAAATTTTCATCCCTACAGTCATATCCCATCCCTTCATCATGTTTACTCTTATTTTTGTATATATGTAAGTTTTTCTTTCTTTAAAATTTTGGGAGATAGTGTCTTCTAACAGACCAAAATACACCCAAAATCAAGCATGTGGCTCTGTTCTATTCACCAGTCTAATATATATATGTATATATAATAATATATGTATATATATAGATATATATTTTTCTTCCCCCCCCCCCCTTACTCCTCCCCTCGTTTTGGGTCTCTTCTGATTTGGTTAGTGTATATTTTTCTGGGTCCATTGCTCCCCTTTTAGTATTTTGTTTTCTCATTCTCTATTCTTATCTGGATAAAATGACAAGGCAGAAGAACTCACCATAAAAAAAAAAAAAAAGAACAAGAAGCAGTACTGACAGCTAGGGACCTAATCAATATGGACATTAGTAATATTTCAGAACTAGAGTTCAGAATGACAATTATCAAGGTGCTAGCTGGGCTCAAAAAAAGCACGGAAGATATTAGAGAATCCCTTTCTGAAGAAATAAAAGAACTAAAATCTAACCAAGTTGAAATTAAAAAAGCTATTAATGAGGTACAATAAAAAATGGAGGCTCTTACTGCTAGCATAAAAAAGGCAGAAGAGAGAATTAGTGATATAGAAGATCAAATGATGGAGAATAAAGAAGCTGAGAAAAAGAGAGACAAACTACTGGACCATAAGGGGAGAATTTGAGAGATAATTGATACCATAAGATGAAACGCTATTAGAATAATTGGGATCCCAGAAGAAGAAGAAAGAGAAAGAGGGGCAGAAGTTATATTGGAGCAAAATTTAGCAGAGAATTTCCCTAATTTGGCAAAGGGAACAAGCATCAAAATCCAGGAGGCACAGAAAACCTCCCTCAAAAATCAGTAAAAATAGGTCCACACCCTGTCATCTAATAGTAAAACTTACAAGTCTCAGTGACAAAGAGAAAATCCTGAAAGCAGCCCAGAACAAGAAGTCTGTAACATACAATGGTAAAAATATTAGATTGGCAGCAGACCTGTCCGCAGAGACCTGGCAGGCCAGAAAGGACTGGCATGACATATTCAAAGCACTAAATGAGAAAAATATTCAGCGAAGAATACTATACCCAGCTAGGCTGTCATTGAAAATAGGAGAGATAAAAACCTTCCAGGACAAACAAAAACTAAAAGAATTTGCAAAAACCAATCCAGCCCTACAGAAAATACTGAAAGGGGTCTTCTAAGATTTTTTTTTTTTTTTGACAGACAGAGACCACAAGTAGACAGAGAGGCAGGCAGAGAGAGAGGAGGAAGCAGGCTCCCTGCTCAGCAGAGAGCCCGATGCGGGGCTCGATCCCAGAACCCCGGGACCATGACCCGAGCCGAAGGCAGAGGCCTTAACCCACTGAGCCACCCAGGCGCCCCTGAAAGGGGTCTTCTAAGCAAAGAGAGAACCTAAAAGTAACAGACCATAAAAGGAACAGAGACAATATACAGTAATAGTCACCTTACAGGCAATACAATGGCACTAAATTCATATCTCTCAATAGTTACCCTGAATGTAAATGGGCTAAATGCCCCAATCAAAAGACATAGGGTATCAGAATGGAGAAAAAAACCAAGACCCATCAATATGCTGTCTACAAGAAAGTCATTTTAGACCCATAGACAGCTCCAGATTTGAAGTGAGGGGGTGGAAAACAATTTACCATGCTAATGGACATCAAAACAAAGCTGGAGTGGCAATCCTTATAACAGATAAATTGGATTTTAAGCTAAAGACCATAATAAGAGATGAGAAATGGCACTATATCATACTTATATGGTCTATCCAACAAGAAGATATAATGATTTTAAATATCTATGCCCCTAACATGGGAGCAGCCAATCATATAAATGAATTAATAACAAAGTCAAAGAAACACATCAACAATAATACAATAATAGTAGAGGACTTTAACAGCCCCCTCATTGAAATAGACAGATCATCTAAGTAAAGGATCAACAAGGAAATAAAGACTTTAAATGACACACTGGACCAGATGGACATCACAGATATATTTAGAACATTCCATCCCAAAACAACAGAATACACAATCTTCTCTAGTGCACATGGAACATTCTCCAGAATAGATCACATCCTGGGTCACAAATCAGGTCTCAACAGGTACCAAAAGATTGAGATCATTCCCTGCATATTATCAGACCACAATACTTTGAAACTAAAACTCAATCACAAGAGGAAAGCTGGAAAGAAAGCAAACACATGAGACTAAAAAGCATCCTAGTAAAGAAGGCATGGGTCAATCAGGCAATTAAAGAAGAATTGAAAAAAATCATGGAAATAAATGAAAATTAAAACACAACTGTTCAAAATCTTTGGGACACAGCAAAGGCAGTCGTGAGAGGAAAGTATGTAGTGATACAAGCCTTTCTTCAGAAACAAGAAAGGTCTCAAGTACACAACCTAACCTTACACCTAAAGGAGCTGGAGAAAGAACATCAAAGAAAACCTAAACCCACCAGGAGAAAAGAAATAAAGATCAGAGCAGAAATCAATGAAATAGAAACTAAAAGAAGAGTAGAACAGATCAACGAAACTAAGAGCTAGTTCTTTGAAAAATTAAGAAGATTGATAAACCCCTGGCCAGACTTATCAAAAAGAAGAGAAAGAACCCAAAATAATAAAATCATGAATGAAAGAGAGATCACAGCTAACACCAAAGAAATACAAACAATTATAAGAACATATTATGAACAACTATACACCAGCAAATTTGACAATCTGGAAGAAAGAGATGCATTCCTAGAGACATGTAAACTACCAAAACTGAACCAGGAAGAAATAGAAAGCCTGAACAGACCCATACCCAGTAAGGAGATTGAAGAAGTCATCAAAAATCTCGCAACAAACAAGAGCCCATGGCCAGACAGCTTCCCAGGGGAATTCTATCAAACATTTAAAGAAGAACTAATACCTGTTCTCCTGAAACTGTTCCAAAAAATAGAAGGAAAACTGCCAAACTCATTTTATGAGGCCGGTATTACCTTGATCCCAAAACCAGACAAAGACCCCACCAAAAAGGAGAATTACAGACTAATATCCTTGATCAACACAGATGTAAAAATTCTCACCAAAATGCTAGCCAATAGGATCCAACAGTCCATTAAAAGGATTATTCACCACGACCAAGTGAGATTTATTCCTGGGCTCCAAGGTTGGTTCAACACCTGCATATCAATCAATGTGCTACAATACATTAATAAAGGAAAGAACAAGAATCAAATGATACTTTCAATAGATGCTGAAAAAGCATTTGACAAAGTACAGCATTCTTTTTTCATCAAAACTCTTCAAAGTGTAGGGATAGAGGGTACATACCTCAATATCACCAAAGCCATCACCCACAGTGAATATCATACTCAATGGGGAAAAACTAAGAGCTTTTCCCCTAAGGTTAGGAATGCAGCAGGGATGTCCACTATCACCACTGCTATTCAACATAGTACTAGAAGTCCTGGCCTCAGCAATCAGACAACAAAAAGAAATAAAAGGCCTCTGAATCGGCAAAGAAGAAGTCAAACTCTCACTCTTTGCAGATGATATGATATTTTCTGTGGAAAACCCAAAAGACACTACTCCAAAACTGCTAGAACTCATACAGGAATTCAGTAAAGTGTCAGGATATAAAATCAATGCACAGAAATCCGTTGCATTTCTACACACTAACAGCAAGACAGAAGAAAGAGAAATTAAGGAGTCAATCCCATTTACAATTGCACCCAAAACCATAAGATACCTAGGAATAAACCCAACCAAAGAGGCAAAGAATCTATACTCAGAAAACTATAAAGTACTTATGAAAGAAATAGAGGAAAACACAAAGAAATGGAAAAACGTTCCATGCTCATGGATTGGAAGAACAAATATTGTGAAAATGTCTATGCTACCTAAAGCAATCTACACATTTAATGCAATCCCTATCAAAATACCATCCTATTTTTTTTTCCAAAGAAATGGAACAAATAATCCTAAAATTTATATGGAACCAGAAAAGACCCCAAATAGCCAGAGGAATGTTGAAAAAGAAAGCCAAAGTTGGTGGCATCACAATTCCAGACTTCAACCTCTATTACAAAGCTGTAATAATCAAGGCAGTATGGTCTTGGCACAAAAACAGGCACGCAAATCAATGGAACAGAGTAGAGAGCCCAGAAAGGACCCTCAACTACATGGTCAACTAATCTTTGACAAAGCAGGAAAGAATGTCCAATGGAAAAAAGAAAGTCTCTTCAACAAATGGTGTTAGGAAAATTGGACAGCCACATGCAGAGGAATGAAACTGGACCATTTCCTTACACCACACACGAAGATAGACTGAAAATGGATGAAGGACCTCAATGTGAGAAAGGAATCCATCAAAATCCTTGAGGAGAACACAGGCAGCAACTTTCCACAGTAGCCAACTACGGAAAGAGCCCAGATGTCCATCAATGGATGAATGGATAAAGAAGAAGTGATACACACACACACACACACACACACACACACACAGGAATACTACTCAACCATCAAAAAATAAAATCTTGCCATTTACAATGTTGTGGGTGTAACTAGAGGGTATTATGCTAAGTGAAACAAATCAGAAAAAAAGAAATACCATATGTTTTCACTCATATGTGGAATTTAAGAAACAAAACAGTTGAACATAGGGGAAGAGAAGGAAAAATAAATAAGATGAAAACAGAGAGGGAGGCAAACCATAGCAGACTCTTAACTATAGGAAGCAAACTGAGGGTTGCTGAAGAGGAAGTGGGTGGGAGGATGGGGTAATTGGGTGATAGGCATTAAGGAGGGCATCAGATATTATATGCAACCGATGAATCACTAAATTCTACCTCTGAAGCTACTGCTACTATTACTACTACTGACATAAAGTTTAGGAATACACTTAACCAAAAACATGAAAAACCTCTACCCTAAAACTATGAAACAAACTAAAGATGACACAAACTAGTGGGATGGTATTTCAGGCTCATGGATTGGGAGAACAAGTATTGTTAAAATATCCATAGTACCCAAAGCAACCTACAGATTTAATGCAATTCCCATCAAAATAACAGGAGCATTTTTCTCAGAGCTAGGACAAATAATCCTGAGATATGTATGGAACCACAAAAGACCCTGAACAGCCATAGAAATCTTGAAAAGGAAGAACAAAACTGGAATCCCAGATTTCAAAATATATTTAAAAAGCTGAAGTAATCAAGACAGGTGGTACTGGCACAAAAATGGACACATAGATCTATCTATAGAACAGAATAGAATCTGGAAATAAACCTATGCTTATGTCAATTAATTGACAAATAAAGCAAGACTATGATATGGGAAAAAGTCTCTTTGACCACTGGTGTTGGGAAAATGGGACAGCTACATTCAAAAGAATAAAACTGGACCACTTTCTTACACCATATACAAAATAATCTCAAAAGGGATTAAAGACCTAAATGTAAGACCTGAAACCATAAAAGTCCTGGAAGAGAACACAAGCAGAAGTTCTCTAACATCAGCTATAACAACATTTTTCTAGGTAGGTTCCCTGAGACAAAGGGAGCAAAAGCACAATTAACTATTGGGACTACATCAAAATAAAGTTCTTCTTCATAGTGAAGGAAACAATCAACAAAATAAGTGGCAACGAATGTAATGGGAGAAGATGTTTGCAAATGACATGTCCCATTAAGGTTAGAATCCAAAATAGATAAAGAACTTCTAAAACTCAACACCCAAAATACAAATAACCCAATCAAAATATGGACAGAAGACATAAGCAGACATTTCTCCAAAGTAGACACACAGATGGCCAATAGACACACAGTTGGCCAACAGACACAATAGACAAATGGCCAATAGACATTGTGTTCATCATCACTTACTATCAGGGAAATGCAAAGCAAAACTACAATAGATATCACTTCACACCTGTCACAATGGCTAAAATCAACACAAGAAACAATAAGTGTTGATAAGGGCATGGAGAAAAAGGAACCTTCTTGCAATGTTGGTGGGAATGCAAACCAGTGCAGCCACTGTGGAAAACAGTACGGAGTTTCCTCCAAAATTTAAAATTAGAGCTACCCTATGATCAGGCATTGCACTACCGGGGATTTATCCCAAGAATACAGAAACATTAACCAAAGGGATACATGAAACCCTATGCTTATAACAGTATTATTTCCTATAGCTAAGATACAGAAGCAGCCTGAGTGTCCACTGATTAATGGACATTAATTGATTAATGACTAAACAAGTGGGAGATATATATATCTATATACCTATAGATATATATACATAATGGAATTTATAATGGAGATATATATATGTATATATATATAATGGAGTTTTATTCAGCCATAAAAAAAGAATTAAATCTTGCATTTGCAACAACATGGATGGAGGTAGAGAATATAATGGTAAGTGAAATAAGTCAGAGAAAGACAAATATATATGATTTCACTCATATGTAGAATAAAGAAACAAAAGAAACCAAAGAGAGCTTAAAAAAGAGAAAGACAAACAAAGAAACAAAACTCTTAACTAAAGAGGACCAACTGATGGTTACCAAAGGGGAGGTGGATGAGGGGATGGGTTAAATAGGTGATGGGATTAAGGAGTGAACTCCTTGAAATAAGCACTAGATCATGTATGGAACTGTTAAATCACTGTATTGTAGGCCTGATATATATATTACATTGTATGTTAACTAAATGGAATTAAAATAAAACTTTGAAAATTTTTAAAAATCATAAAAATAAAGGTATTATCACAATTAATTGCCATTTGACAATCTACTGGGAGAAAATTTTAAATCTAAGACTATAATTGTTCAGAAGATTGAGATTCTCTTTAATCAATGGCTTTCCAGAGTGCACCTGGGTGGCTCAGTGGGTTAAGCCTCTGCCTCCCGCTCAGGTCATGCATGGATGGTCTCAGGGTCCTGGGATCGAGCCCCGCATCGGGCTCTCTGCTTAGCGGGGAGCCTGCTTCCCCCCCCTCTCTGCCTGGCTCTCTGCCTACTTGTGATCTCTCTCTCTGTCAAATAAATAAATAAAATCTTTAAAAAAAAAAAATGGTTCTCCGGGATACAGTTTGGCTTTACCTAGTAAAAGGTAGACATGTACATTACCTAAAAATACTGCAATCCCACTCTTTAGAATATACTCTAAGGAATCTCCTATGTGCACCACAAAATGCACAATAATGTTCATAGCTATGTTTGCAAAAAGCAAAAACCTGAAAGCTACTCAATCTCTTCTAAGTACAAATGAGAGTCACATATTTAAAAAATGATGTATGTTACAGTGTTAATAGTGAGCAACAAAAGAAAATCACATGCACACAAATCTATATACATGTGGTAATACAAAAGTGAAATCAAGACCAAACTAAACATGCCATTTAGGAATACTAATACTTTTACACTATTAATAAATTCAACATAATGGAAAAGCATACTTATTGCTAATGGATAATGATGGCTGAGTATTTGTCTTATCATTCTATAAATATTATATGTTGTATACACACTTGGCATGTATTTTAAATTGTAATATGAAATAATGTGATGAAAAATGAATGAAGTTACAACATGAATTTCTTTTTGACAAGTTACAAAGGAAGGGTTGAGAGCTATTTCTCCCCTCTGCATCTAAAAGTTCTCTCTCAGATGTTAAATATAGACTCATGCAGTTTTGGTTAAATCACTTCAATGTCATTTCCAACAAGATTTCATACTCTCGTTGTTATAAAACAATTCACAAATATTTATCTTTGCTATGATATTTCAATGTCCATAAACCAGTTTATTCCAAAAAAATAGGGAGTTGCTGTCGGATTTATACTTGGCTTTCCTTTTTTTAAAAATAAAATGTTCTTATAGAAAAACATACTGTAATGCAACATCAAGTCATCAGCGACAGGTGTGAGGTGGGTGATATGTGAAAGGTTGGATTCCCCCGGGGATGAGCAGATCTAGCGCATTCGAGGTGGAGATACCATTTTCTTAGAGGAAGTATGTGAAGCATGTTGCCCGTTGCTCCCTGACACTGTGAGGAAGACCAGCCGGGGGAGGCTTGGGTGGTAGGGAGCAGAATGGAAAACAGACTGCCAGCCAGATGGACACTGTTTAGAACAAACTGAGCCACGACTCAGGGCACGACTCTGGATGGGCCATTTGCCTTGCGTTTCAATTAATCCACCCCACAGAAGGAGGGAAAAGCACAATCTAATTGAAAAACAGACGTTGTACCTCCACGGAGACTTCTGACGGTCAATCTTTGACACTATTGCGAATTCACTGTTGGGTGAGAGCTACACCCCAAAGCTTGGGTCATCAAACATCAGCAAGTTTATTTTTAAATTCTTGTGTTTTTTTTTTCACCGTGACACCTCTGGCTGGGATCACTGCCTCGGCGAGTCACACACTGAGCTCCAACTGAAATATGCTAATCATATCTTGACTTTTTAAAAGAAGTTCACAGCAGAAGCAGCTAATATCCCTGATTTAGAGGAAGCATGTAGGGAAAACACTTCTGTAGTGGATTCACTAATTTTGATGGCTCTTTTAAAAGCAGGCAGAAGGCATTGCTCCTTAGACAGTTTCCAAGAGCTGTTTATGATTTAAAGAAAGCATGCAAGCATCAGAAAGAGGTTGGGCTAAGACTTGGGAGAACCAAGGAATTAGGAGAATACAAAAGAGAGACAGGTAAAAATTCTCTTCTGTTTCATTGGAGAAGCTCAGAATGAAATACCTTCTCGAAGATAATGGGACGGAGCAGTTTGATGCACAGAAAATGGTACGAAGTGTTCATTACTTGTAACTGTGCAATTTAAATACTCAAGTGCATCAATGGAAAGGAGATTTAAATAGCAAGCTTCATTGCTGTTCGCTCCTAAAAGAAAACGATCCCTACAGATTACCACATTTCGTTAATGTCAACTTGGGGATGAATGGTAATTCTGCAGTTGGAGAAGAGTGGCATGTGGGAAAACTGAAGCGTGAACAAAACAACAGTTGGGCTTTCTTCCACTGTTTATTGGTGCTTTGGGAATTCTCTGCTGCTTTGTCTTTCATGGTTGCTTAATAAATAAAAATACAGTACATAGCCTACATGTTTGGGGTGTGACTCACAGAATGGTACTAATTCACCTGAGGGACCGTGCCTGGCTTCGTCCAGGGAGCCCATCTTCTTAAGCATCTGGAACCACACTGGCAATTTTCCCAAAGGCCAAGGGCCTTCGTTATTGTGCCAAATCGTTCACACAGACTGGCTTAAATTATGCAACCATCTGTATTCTTATGCACCTAGATTGAGTAAAATGAATATACAGTTTTGAAAGCATTCATCCTTGAGATCTCCTTCACGCTGATTTTTATTCTTTTCAAACTACTGTGGAGTCTGGGATACACAGAACCCTGTTCATTCAGAAAGCTCATCCATCCTCGTTTGCTTTGCGGCGCACCCCTCTGCCTTCTCGGTATGGCCCACCCAGACTGCCATGGGCTGGTGGCCATACTGCCAGGAAGGCAGGCTCTGCAGTTGGGTTGCTGGGGTTAAAATCTCCCCAATGCTGTGTGTTCATGTGCAACAGTGGGCAAATGACTCAGTTTCTCTGTGCTTTATTCCCTCACTTCTGAAAATTTCTAATAGGAATGATACATTCTTACAAGGTTTCTGGGAGGAAGAAATGAATTTACCATATTGTTTGGCATGCAGTAGGTACTCAATAATTGCTGGATGTAATTCTCAACATCACTGTTATTCTGTCCTATCCTAGAGAGAAGCACTTTCTTCTGGCAGCCCTGACTTCGTCCCCTGTGAGGAGGGCCAACTATTAGTGACAGAGGGAGAAGACCTAGGTCACTGTGCTTCCCAGAGTTGGGGGCTAATCCACAGGGGAATTGCAAAATATGGAAACTCTTTTTTTTTTTAAGGTTTTATTTATTTATTTGACAGAGATCACAAGTAGGCAGAAAGGCAGGCAGAGAGAGAGAGAGAGAGAAGGGGGCAAGCAAGCTCCCTGAGTGAAGATCCTGATGTGGGGCTCGATCCCAGTACCCTGAGATCATGACCTGAGCCAAAGTCAGAGGCTTAACTCCCTGAGCCACCCAGGCGCCCCAAAATGTGGAAACACTTTAGATGGCAATTACGTATTGCAACCTTGGTCAGGTCATACAAATGCCAGGTGATATTTAACTGAAACTAAAGTGGGAGGAAAGCAAAGGGTGGGGGGCCTGGAAGGAAGGGGAGATTAAAGACAGATGACTCAAAAGGGTGCATTACCTCAAAGGGCAACTTTGGGGAGCTCCACTGATGTTTTAAGAACCCTGGGATTTTGGTAACAAGAGTTAGGTGGCAGCCGATCACACAGTAAAAGGACTTCTGATTTTGACTACTGAGTCAGCATCACAGGAACAAAAATGGTCAAGAACTTAAGATTATTTTAGGTCTTGAGGAAAACTAACTCAAACATATATGGCAGATAAAAGTTATAAAAATTCTAGGGGTGGCAGTTAATTTGTGTATATCAGTTAATGAAATGCCCAAGGCAAGACAACTGGATTTTTTTAAAAAGATTTATTTGAGAGAGAGAGAGAGAGAGAGCACAGAGGGAGAGGAAGAAGCAGACTCCCCAGGGAGCAGAGAGCCCAATGCAGAGCTCGACACCAGGACTCCAGGATCATGACTTGGGCCAAAGGCAGAGGCTTAACCAACTAAGCCACCCAGGAGCCCCTAGACAACTGGATTTTTTGATGATATTTTAAGGAAGATGGCTTATTTGATTGGAGAAATTAAATTTGTTAATAGATGTTGCCAGTCTGGATGTAGAGGTTGTTCTCTATGTAATTTTTTAAAAGGAATTTGAGTTGGACCTAGCATACTAATAGGAAATTTAAATCGAAAAAATAAATGTTTGTCAATTGTGTACAAGAGTTTTCTATTCATTCTCGTTACCTAGCATTGTTATTGCCCTCTTAACCAGGGTATATGTTTTTGTGCATATCACAGTTCCAAGAGAGGAAAGAAATCACCAGAGAAGCTGTACTTGCCTTCCACTTTGGTGGAGTTAAAGGTTATTCACATAATGTAATATGAAAGAAAATCTAGTCTTCAGTATTTCACCTGCTCATCTGCCCCTCCACGTAGCTGGATGGAGAGTTATTTGATTGAATTAGGCCTTGCCCTTTTAGATATTTAGTATATCTTAAAAAATGCAGTTCCCTAGGTGGACAACAAAAGTTGGCCAAATGATTCAGGAATAAATACTATAGTTAAGTATTGATTTAAGACAGCACTTTACTTTTGACAGGCAAGCTGGAGGAGCATTGCAAACGAAGGCCAAACCCAGAGGGGGAAAAGTTAAAGAGCAATGGTATTTTAAGCATGAGCCCTGGAATAAGACCTATATTCAATGTCTGACTTGGACACTTTCTAGCTGGGTAAACAGCGGCCTTGGGCAAGTTGACCAAATAAGCTAGGGCTCCTAACTTTTCCCTATCAAAAAATGGGGATTTTAGGCTGTGCTGTGAGCCTTCTAAAATAAATAGCAATTGTTATTAAATAATACCATGGCTGAGTTCGCATGAGTATAGGCTGTGGTAGGCTGACTGTGTAGCTGCTTTATGGTTATAAAAACATGGGCGTGGGTCTAAAGACATCGATGGTGTGAAGATAGAAGAGAGGATATATAAATTGAAATTTCACAGCAGTCATGGAATACGATCTACCATCACCAGGAGCATAAGGAGTCCCCATCCAGCTCTGCAGGCTTCCAGATCTTTGTCACGCTGCTTCATGGCCTTGATGGGCTACCTCTTGGCCCCCGTTAAAGAGCCTTCAGCTCCACAGGATACAGAGGCCACAAAGGCTCACATTCGTGTCCGAATAAGTTTATTCTTCTCCCAGAAGTTGTTCTGCATTGGCAAGTTAATGTTCAACAATTTCAAACCAATTAGATTTGTTTTTCTTTTTATGTATTTGTTTCTGGGAAGACCATGAAAAAGCACATTTTCAGGATTTTGAGTATTTTTGTAAAAAGCAAAGAAAAAATTAGAGAAGGAGATTAATGGTCTGCTTTAGTTTTCCTCTAATCCTCTTTTTTTGCCTTTTGCCGGCCTCCTTTCTACCATGTTCCCCTCCCTTTGGTGGACAAATCGCTTATCATCTATTTATTTCTGGATATCTTAAACACTTTCAGTGAACAAACACATTCCCTGTGTCAAATACTTGGATAACCACATGTCCTTTTTATATTTCACATTAACCATAGCTTTGGATTTAATTCTATTGGAAAATTCTATCCCACTGAATTAAGTATCACACTTCCATATCAACACTGCAGTGAAAGCTGTGATATTGAATTGGTGTAATTTTAACCTTTCAAGAGAACTGGTTGGTGTGGAGTTTCTCTCCAGCTAGTACATGCTTTGACTTTATGAAACCTTCTTTGAAAAGTGTCTGATTACTTTCAGGGGTTAGTTCTGTCCTTTTGTCCTGACAAAGCTCACTTTTCCTTTCTGGAGGCCAATTTTTTTTTTTTTTTTTTTTTTTTTTTTGGGCCATTGTGGGATTTTCCAAACTATTGCTTGGAAGTCAAATTAAAGGTCCTAAGCAATTTCAGCTTTAAAATGCCATGTAACCGATAGAATGGAAGCTGAGATGGAATTCTACCAGTAAGCAAGTGAGGTCAGTTCTATATGGTCATGGGTGAATATGGATAACACCAAAACATTTGGACTTTTCACTTTGCTACTAATTTCTAGTTTCTAAGACAGACTTAAAAAAAAAAAAAGTAGAAAGTAACTTCCTATTGCTAAAGAAAAAATCATTCTAGAATTTTTTTTAATAGACCCAGATTTTCAGAGCCTTCAGGAAATACAATGGATGTTTAATGAATTCGTGAATCTAAAACTGAAACCACATTATTTCCTTTTTCATGTGCTGAGTGGAAATAATTCTATACGGTCAATCTAACCTCCCTTTATACTTCTTGCTTCTTCAGTGTCTCATCTCAGCATGTGTTTTTTTACAATCCTCCTCCTCCCCAAAGGCTCAGTTGGCTGATAACAAGAACAAGATGGGGAAAATGTGATTAGATTGTGGATGGTTTAATTACCCTCCTGCTGCTCGCTCCCCACTCTCCACAGTCCCATGGAGCTACTCAGGGAGAGATTTGCTGGAGCTCGACCCCTAACTTCTGAAAAGCCAGGAAGGCCTAAGTGGCCAGAATAGAGAACTCTAAATCAGAGACCTTCACTGATAAGTGGAAGGAGAGGTAGAAAAAGAGGAGGAAGGCTTTAGAAAACCTAGTAACAAGCAAAGAAGAGAGAGTCCTCTTCAAACAACTTCCAGACTCAGAATGAAACCTGTTTGGCACTGAAGCTGTTCAATAAGGATCCTCCCGATCCTTCTTCCTACCTGTAATCCCTGCTGCCCCACACCTGTAAGTGCAGAAATAGCAGCTATTGAGAAAGGAGGGGAGAAGGGAAGAAGCTGATCATTTCTCTTTCTTTAGCTGCATGACAAAGAATTATCTTCGAAAGGAGATCAAAGTGTTGATTATTTCATGGAGCTAAATATTCTATTTAAAAAAAGTAGTGTAGGGGAGCCTGGGTGGCTCAGTGCGTTAAGCCTCTGCCTTCAGCTCAGGTCATGGTCCCAGGGTCCTGGGATCAAGCCCCGCATTGGGCTTTCTGCTCAGCAGGGAGCCTGCTTCCCTCTCTCTCTCTCTGCCTGCCTCTTTGCCTACTTGTGATCTCTCTCTGTCAAATAAATAAATAAAGTCTTCAAAAAAATTAGTGTGTATTTTGTGCCTCGAAAGTTACTATTGGCCTCTTTCACCTAAGAATGCTCAGAAAATAATGGGACTGATTTTAATTTTTTTCCTTAATCTAAGAGTCGGGTAAAATAGACTCCGGAGAACTTACTGAAAATAGGAATTCAACTAAGTTTGCTTTGTGATAAGCCTCCCACACATCAGGTTTGTTCACTGTATTCGTGACAGAGGAACCTAATGGAATTTGGCCCCCACCAGAATCCTAGAACATATGTCCATAAAATACTAGAAAAGGATAGAAAATCCAAACTATCTGGAATAGCCTCCTTTCAGGGATAGATACTTCTCATCTGTAACACATTGGTTAACAAGCAACAGTTGATGAGTGAGGCTTAAAAGACAGCTGAAAAGGATGTAACATTATGGCTTGACATTTTCACTAGTTTCTGGTGTACCACTAAGGGTGTCAAGTTTCTTCTTTTGTCAGGAATATTTGTAAATCCTGGTGGAGATACAAAAGGACTTTGTGGCATTTTTGTTGCTGATTCTTGAATATGTTACAATTTCTTAATGTTGTATTTCCCTGAATGGTCAAGATCACTTAATACCCAAGTTCATAGGTCATATTACAATTCCTGGGCTTTGCTTTTAAATAGCATCCCTCTTCTTGCTGAGCCTGCCTCTAACAATCTTAAAACAGGAAGCAGTTCTGTGTGAATACGTTCGTATCTTAAAGTATCAGAAGTCTTGCGGTCTGTGATTCCAATTCTTTTCTGAGAAAAGTCTAACGCCACAAAAATTCAGAGAACAAGTTGGGAGTCACCACTTAACAGGGATTAAGGAGGGTCAAGGATTATTTCATGCATGTCACTGGAGGTACAGGTGCAATGGATCCAAATAGGAAGATGACGGACGGGGGAGAAGTAAACAGCAGACCCTCCCCTCTTTCCACGGGGGGATATGTTCCAAGACGCCCAGGGGATGCCTGAAACCATGGATAATACTGAACACTAGGTATCTGTTTTTTTTCCCATACATACATAACTATGATAAAGTTTAAGTTATAAGGCACAGTAAGAGATTAGCAACAATAACTAATAATAAAATAGAACAATTATAATACATTGTCATAAAAATTATGTGAATGTAGTCTCTCAAAATATTACACTGTATTATACTGTACTCACCCTTCTGACGATGTGAAATGACAAAATGCCCACGAAGTGAGGAAAGGAGGTGAGGTGAACAACACACACCTTGAGAAGTCAAGTCAGACAACTATTCATTTTCTGAAGACTCGTCAGAAGGAGGGTCTTCCGCTTTTCAGACCGCGGTTGACCTTGGGTAATTGAAACTGCTTAAAGGCAAACAGCAAATAAAGGAGAACTACTGTCGTGGAGTTCACGTTTAATTTTAAGTGAAATTAACACTACTTTTGGATTGTAATGTTAATTAGATAGTTGGAGATATTTGAAGCACAGAACAGACAACAGTGTTTGAAATGAAGATTTAGAAGCAGTTCCGCATAAGGTTAATACAAGTTGAAGTTCTGAGGACAATGCTCACCTCGCCACTAACCACAAGAGGCCATTTCCAAACCCAAAGTTAAAGTAAAAGAGAAAGACGGAGAGCCTACAGTTAAGGCAAAGAAAGAAAATGTTCCTATTTTGATGACCTGAAATCTTAGGAGTCAAAAGTAAAAAAAAAAAATCTTGTGAAAATTTATAATTACCAAAGAACTTGATCGTGTTAGTCAAAATATTAGGCTTTATATTGTTTTTTTAAATTTTTATTAACTTTTTAAAAGATTTTATTTATTTATTTTAGACATAGAGAGAGTGTGCAAGTGAAAGGAAGAGCAGAGGGAGAGGGACAGGCAGACTTTGTGCTGAGTGCAGAGCCCAGCTGGGGGCTCAATCCCACCCCCCTGAATCAAGACCTGAGCCATAATCAAAAGTCGGACACTTAACTGACAGAGCCATCCAGGCACCCATTTATATTACTTTTTAAAAAAGTCAAAGCTGGGTAAAAGCATTTGAAAATAGTGATAGAATGGTTTCAGATTTGAGGAACATGTGATTCAGTTATATGGTTTATAAACTATTAACATAATAAAACATTTATTTTAGAGAATATAAAATACCTTTGCAAAATATTCTAAGGTTAAAACCAGAAAATATTCTATTAACTTTATCCCTGACATTAAAGTATTTACCAGCAGAGTCTCAACTTCTTAAAGTAAATTTTATCCAGAAGGGTCAAAATAATTTTAACGCTCTCACTGCAAAACTCGAAGTGTTGTGTCCACTGGGATCTTTCATAACAGCCTCACCTCTTACAATTAAGCTTATATTTAACTTTTGAATATTTGTAATTAATAAAAAAATCCAAAACCCTGCCTTCCCTTTCCCCTTTCCTCCCTTTTTCCCCCTTCATTTCCTCTTCTCTCCATCCCTTCCTTCAGAATATATATGTGTATATCCATGTTCAATGTTCTGTACTAGGGGCTTTGGCTGATCACAATAAGATAGAGTCCAGAGGTAATATAAAACATGTACAAAAATAATTATAATGCAAGTTAGAATATTGTCTGGTTCATTAGATATGAATTATTGAATGGTGGTTATAAATGTTGAATGAGCAAATTCTCTATTCATTTCTGATTGATTCTGTTTAGGTGGTAATGTAAGACAAATGAGGATAGAATGATGGTTAATTTCAAAAATCACAATGCTATAATTTAAAAAAATAAATAGATGTATTATGAGGCAAATAAGCCTGTTGTGCACTTTTGAATTTCCTATTGATTCAGCTTTCTGCAGAATATTTGCAGCAATGTAATTAATTTTGAATGTTCAGATAATGTTATTGTCAGGCTATACAGATTTAATTCATAGCAAGCTCTTAGAAGCGAGAAGTACATAAAATCCAAGCTGTTGACTATTAGTTTCAGTAAGTGCACTGAGGTAATTTTTAACAAGTGCTCTTTAGGTAATTCAGATTTTCAGACTTGATCATGAGCCTTTCTGGAGCATTTCTATGCCACTTAAACTATAAACATAAGCAGGCAAATTTGTAGGTCAACACATCAATAAAGTCTAATTTGGCATGTTAAGGAAAAAAATTGTTGAGATTTTAAAAGTTAAAACTCACTATGCACTAGTTAGAGCTGAAAAGAATATCCAAAAGATTATGAATTCATTTAGCAGTGCACACACATCTTAATTACATAATTACCTGAAGCAACCACTCTAATCCATCTTGTTCGTTTTACACTGTGTAAAAGAAACAAACTAATTATGGCTTTATGCTAAAGAAAAATACAAACTTGTATCATATTTAAAGGTTCATCTGACACTCTGCTGCTCAGACATGAAGGAAGTAAAGAAAAAACAAAAGTGGTCATTGGGTTGCACGCTGTAACAGTGTTCTTAAATTGTTAAAGACGTCGTGGAACCGATCCTCGCTAAAGGGCAGAGGGCATGCCGATCAGGAAGCCACACCCCCAGAGAATAACTTCAAATGGGCTAATTTGCAACAAGGTGAAGATTTATGTGCAGTGACAGAAGAAGGAAGGAATGGTCAGTACAAGGCACAGACAAGCATGATGACAAGGGACACATTAATGCATAATATCAGGCTTACAGTACGATACACAAACAAGGAATAGAGCTGAGAAGAAACATTTGAAAATCTCCTTCTGTAGGCTCACTCTCAAGGAGGGCAACTCTGTCACTGCAGAAGCCTTCAATTGAAGTATCATAACCTGATCTAAGGTCCGTCAAACTTATGTTTAGAAAGGAATAGACAAATCCAGAGCCCTGGAACTATAGGAAACTACCAGAGTGTGGAGTACTTAGAACCTTGAAACCATGGATACCGTCCTAATCACATGGAAGGTAGGTGGCCCAAGAGGTTCAATTAAGTCTGAAGCCCACCAGGTGTGGTCTTGGATCAAGTTCATGCTGGATCTGTGGTCGGCATATGACTCAACGATTTATATTAATTCCGTGAGGACTCCTCACAGTGCCTCTCCTGTTTAGCGTCCCCCCTACAGGGGACACCAACCTAGAGAAGACACAACCCTGCAACTATCAAGGCAGGCAGGACTCAGTCTGTATCCAAAGTGAGAGCAGAGGGTTCCTTCCTAAGCAGAAACTAGCTTGGAAGTGGGATCGTCGCTTTGCACCAGAACTGGGTGCGAACTTCGGGAAGTCACGTGCACGGGTAACAGCATTTTACAAACCTGGCGGGTTTACAGTCAAATATTGCAATTACTTCAATCACTTGATTGATTGATATTACAGGGTAGTGTGTGTCAAATTTTATTTCCAGTTAGCAATACCATATTTGTAAACTACTACTCGATTGCAGATTTTGATTATAAAATCTGAAAGGAGTTATCCTTTTTAGCATAAATGTAAGATTTTGGCTTAGTCAATTTTATATTTTATCTAAAGTAAAGCTGATTTTCTGGAACACACGCAATTAATTTTCATATTTTTTACACATTTGTTACAAAGGCAGTCAAGGTCCAATATGTACTACACCATCTTTAAATGATGGATTTTAGATAGATGAGACTCTTCCTCTAATTATAAAATTTTCTGGTTTACAATGTGTATAACACTTCACAAATAAGATGTGGATAAAATGACACTATTTCCTCTTGAAATTTGATATTTTCTGAATTTATATATTAACAGAATTTTCCCCAGCTACATGGCTGGAATCCATTAATATTACATTCAAAAAAATTCTCAATGAAAAGTTTTATCATGAAAACTACTGAACACTCTTAGTTTAATTTCACTTATATTTTAATGGGAACAAAACCATATTGAGCAAAAAAAAAAAAAAGAATTTGTTGTATACATTTGTTGGGAGATCATTTTCCATGTATCTCTTTTGTTTTTATGTGTCTTGTGAGCGGAGGCAGTGACTACCATTCTGTGCTATTATTTTCAAGGTTTTTGTTGTTGTTTTTTTTTAAAGATTTTATTTATTCATCTGATAGAGATCACAAGTAGGCAGAGAGGCAGGCAGAGAGAGAGGGGGAAGCAGGCTCCCTGCTGAGCAGAGAGCCCAATGTGGGGCTCGATCCCAGGAACCCGGGACCACGACCGGAGCCGAAGGCAGAGGCTTTAACCCAGTGAGCCACCCAGGTGCCCCTGTTTTGTTTTTCAATAGCAGACAGCCTTGGGACATAGAGATAGTGTCTCTCTTGACAACAAAAGGCAGATTTTCCTAAAATAATAATAATGATAAGACATGATGTGATATATAATATAGAACAAATGGTTTGCTATCCATTATAAAAGATTTTCGTTCCCTAAACTCAGGGATCTTCCCTACATCCTACTGCTGGTACACGTGTCACCTGACCCTCTTTGAGTTGCCCTTCGGGAGTGAGGTTTATAGAACTGGAGCAAGAAAATGCTGATATTCTGGCTACTGGTATTTCTTGAATGATAAAATCCTTGGTCTCTGATCTATGAGTCTCATGACTTTTGACAGAATCTGTGAAACTGTGGTGTGCTAAACTTGTTAACTTCCAGTTTGGATAAAACCTCAGACCCTTCATTGTTCCAACAACGTCATGACAAGAAACAAAGAAGAGGAGGACTACTTTAAGAGGGGAAAAAGGAGACAAGGTTTTCTTTCCAGGCATACTTTCTGCTTTTCCGCCCTTGGCAATAACATGTGTATGTGCATTAAGTTATGTTAATATGGTTTCCTTCGTTTATAATAATCTCCTTCATCCGTGTGTGTGTGCACGTGCATGCACGTGTGTGTGTATACACATGTGTTTGTTTTTATAAGAGAACAGGTTCCTAACAGTTGTTGCAAAGATTCATGAGCTTAGATTTTAGAAACAGCTGGTTGATTTTCCCCCACTACTACACTGGCTAAGGAAATATGATAATATAGCAGGTAGAAAAATATGGATTATTTTTAAACTTTAGGTCTATAGATATTGAGGTATATTCAAACAAGATTTGACAAACTTCTGAACTGATCTATAAAATGAAGCATGTGCAGGCTTTGCCTTTGTGTCTTGTACGTTAATGAACTAGGTCTGACTTTCTTGTGAATTCTGTCTAGAGTGGGTCTGGTGAGTGGAATATATATGGTGTGACTTCTGACAAAGGCGGATTAGCTCCAAACACATGGTGGGCTTTCAGGGGCTCTGGGAAAAAGTCTTCCCAAAATAACTCTTCCATTTGCTCTCAGATGCCTGGAATTCTTTATCACCAAAGGGAAATCCTTTCATCCAATGTTTGTAGTAAAGGATTAAGAAGCACATACACTAGAGAAAGGGGCCGCTTTGCTTAAACTGACACTGTAGCATACATGAATAATAGATTTCCTGAAAGCAGCCCTTCAGTCTTAAATGGGTTGCAGGATACAACTTTAGGCAGAAGAGAGAAAAGGTTTCATAATGATTTTGTTACTTGAGTTAATTCTCACTGACCTGATCCGCTGGCAAGTGGGCTTTATCTTGCATGCAAACTCTCCTCACCTGTCAGTGGCTTCCTAGTGGGCTTTTGGTGACGAATGGTAGGGAGAGCGACACAGCTCTGTTGTCTAGTCAGCCGTGGCTGCCAAAAGTACCAAGGGACGGTGGATACGGACATGCTGGGTCTTTGGTATCTCTGACCTATATTCTCAGTTGCAAATGGCTTTCTAAGAGCAAGTGTGCCCATTTAGAATATCACAACATCCGAGGCCAGGAACTCATGTCTGCAGCTGATGGAACTCCTCCATTTCTTCCCTCTCAAGTGCCCCTTCCACAGCGCATACACATTATTCTCGCCTCTGAGTCAAGTACCCGGGTTCCACCTAAATCAGAAGGTCATAACATCAGATGGCTGATAAATTCTGGCACCAAATAAGCCAGCAAGAATTGATGGGTGAGGGGCGCCTGGGTGGCTCAGTGGGTTAAAGCCTCTGCCTTTGGCTCAGGTCATGATCCCAGGGTCCTGGGATCGAGCCCTGCATCGGGCTCTCTGCTCAGCGGGGAGCCCGCTTCCTCCTCTCTCTGCCTGCCTCTCTGTCTACTTGAGATCTCTGTCTGTCAAATATATAAATAAAATCTTAAAAAAAAAAAAAAGAGTCTATGGATGACTGGCTAAACTAGCTAACTCCATTATGTTTAAAAATATTTTTCCACAAGTGATAGAAACTCAGTTTTAACTAGTTTAAACCAGAAGAGAAAATTAATGGTTCGTGTCACTAAATTACAAGAAAGGCAAGGGTGTGGCCTCGGAGGTTGCTGGAGCCGTGATAGTAATACCATCAGGAATCTCTGACGGATGCCCAGGTTTCTTACTGGTGAGAGTTTTTGTTTCTCTGCTTAATTTTGATGGACAATTATTCTGTGTGAGGCTGGTAGTAAAGACACCAGCAGCCTCTGCAATCTTTTTGGTTTTAACACCAAGCAGAAAGGGGCTCTCATTTCTTAGACCCAATCAGAGAAACAAATAAGTAATGACAAAGGGCCAGAGACTCTGGGCAGAATCATGGTATACTACTACTGGCCTTACTATCATTAGATAGTATGGCCAGGGAGGGATGTCTGTAAGAATATGTCAGTTCCAGGGGTGCCTGGGTGGCTCAGTGGGTGAAGCATCTGCCTTCGGCTCAGGTCATGATCTTAGGGTCCAGGGATCAAGTCCCACATTGGGCTCCCTGCTCAAAGGGGAACCTGCCTCTCCGTCTCCCTCTGCTGCTCTCTCTGCTTGTATTGTCAAATAAATAAAATATTAAAAAAAAGAAAAAAGGAAAAGCATGAGAAAAAGAAAGAGTATGTCCGTTCCCTCTGGAACCATAGAGTTAGAAGTAATCTTACCCCAAATGGAAGAGTTCTGCTGGGTGAACAAAACCACTCAAGTGTCTTATGAATTCCTAGATTCCATAGAGAATTTTCACTAGGGATGAAAATTTAACCTGAAAAAGATGTATTTATTCCTATAAAAGTAAAAGAGGTATGCTAATGTTCTTTAACAAAAATTTGAGTAGCTTTCTGTCATCTACCAGGAAATATGACATTTCTTAGCATGGCCTGAAGAGTTCTTCCCAGTCTTGATTTCTACGTGTCTTTTTCATCTTATTTCCTAGCATTCTCTGTCACCTCAACTACTGTCTATCCTCTCACTACCTAATCATCCTTCAAATTAGTTATAGTCTTTTCCTAGATTTATGCTTTTGCCACTCAGTCTAACATGATGTATGTTCTCAATTCAAGAGAACTCCTTGGTCCTTAAGATCCAGATTAAATGCTTCCTCTTCTAGGAAACCTTGAACATTTTATTCCTTCACTCACCCTACCTCACAAGGACTTATTCATTCTCCTTTTCACCCTTCAGGAGCACTTTACTTTTTATTTGTATATCATAACACATCAACTTGTATTTTAATAGCTTTATTGGTACATCATTTATATACTGTAATGTTTATCTATTTAAAACTACAATTCAATTGTTTTTAGCATATTCACAAGATTGTACAACCATGTCATTTAGTTTCAGGATATTTTTATTCCTCCAAAACCTTTGTAATCACTAGCACTGATTCCCCACCACCCCGCCCCCTCCACTTTTACCCACTCTTCTCCCACAGCTCTAGGCAACTACTCATCTACTTTCTTTCTCTATCGACTTTTCCATATAAATAGATAAATACATGTGGTCTTTTGTGCCTAGCTTCTTTCACTTAGAATATTTTAGAGCTTTATAAATGGTAGACCACATGTCAGTAATTCATTTTCTTTATCTTGCTGAATAATATTCCATTGTGTGGATATCACTCTTTATTTATCCATTCGTCAGTAGATGGACATTTGGATTGTTTTTGCTTTTTGGCTATTATAAGTAAAGTTGCTATAAATATGGGTATGTAAGTTTTGTGTGGATATGTGTTTTCACTTGGGTAAAGACCTCGGAGTGGAATTGCTGGATAATGTGGTATTTCTATGTTTACCATTTTGAGGAACTGCCAAAATCTTTTCTGATCTGGCTGTACCATTTTAGATTCTTGCCAGCAATGTATGAAGGTTACAGCTTCTACACAGTTTGTATCTTAATGATTACTTATATATATATATATTTTTAATAGACTGAAGAATGAGTTTTGTTTTGTTTTTTTTTTAAGATTTTGTTTATTTATTTGACAGACAGAGATCACAAGTAGGCAGAGAGGCAAGCAGAGAGGAGGTGGAGGGGGAAGCAGGCTCCCTGCTGAGCAGAGAGCCCAATGCGGGGCTCGATCCCAGGACCCTGGGACCATGACCTGAGCCGTAGGCAGAAGCTTAACCACTGAGCTACCCAGGCGCCCCTGAAGAATGAGTTCTATTATGAGCTGAATTTCATTAATCTTTATATCATCAGGATTTCCCTAAAATACATAAAAACTGGAGAAGGGAAGAAAGATTGAGTTTGGGTAAAACTTGATAAATAAAAATTAAACTAAGCTTTCCATGAACTAATTTTTCCTGACATTCTTAACAGGGTGGATTTTAATATATTATTCAGCCTGATTTCCAGACATATTATTACTGGTACTTAATATCTAAAAATAATGATTTTCTCAGGATTGTGGTGATGGTGCCATGAGAAAGTGATTTGCAATATCATTTCTGGACTTGATTTTTTAAAAATATGAATTATATTCAAGTAACTATGTCCTTAGTCACAGTTTCATTAGAGGGGCAAATTTGTGTTCAGCAATAACTGTGAGAAAGAAACACAGGAGAATTTAGAAAATATAAATAGTTTAATCCCCAAATCATTTAAAGTAAATATTAAACTATAAAATTAATGACATTTTTCTCAATTAAAAACTATAAAATAATATTCTATTATAGAATATACCTCAAATTTCACAATGGCCTTGTCTGTTTCATATAAAATTTTCAGAATTTATCTATATGGGGTGACTTTACAATATGTACAGACAATTCCATAGCTCAGTCTTCATCTTGCAAGAAGGCTTGTGTGACTTAGAAACCCTTCTGTCCAGAACTGAGACACCAGTCAATCAATCACCAGTAGTTATCGATCACTTCCCAGGGCATTAGTGCTTGCAAGCATCTTTGAGTAAATAATTAAAACTTTCCTTGGTGCAGTGAAAAAGAGGCTCAGAAACTGTTCTGACAACACGGAATTTTAAAAATGTTTCAAAATGCTTTTACATTGTGATTACTGAATATTTATTAGGAGCCTCCCGGAGGCTTGCCCTGGATATATACCAACATGTCTCCACGTTGTTTCATGATGAATTCTTCTAATGGGTTCATAATTTGTGTCATTGATTTGAACAAACTGACATTTAACTTCTACAGGTTCAATATTTTCCCCAACCTTCAACCATGTAAGGACATGTTCTCCGTGGTAAATCTTCAGTGCAATCATATGTATTTCCAACATAGGTATGGCAGATTTTCAGAATCAATTTTTCTTGGCAGTCAGACTTGATATTGCATTATAAAAAGAGACTCAATTATCATTAAAGAGAGAAAAAAAATCGAGCTTAGCAAATCCACATTTCCTCACATATGTCTACCTTTCATGGTAAAAACAAATCCTGATTTTAAAATTGTATTATATTTTAATCTAACCTTCATGTTTTGAGTACAGATAATACAATGAATCACATATATCTTCAGTGCTAGGGTTTAACCTAAAACAAAAACTTTTCCAAATGGTAAGATCAAGGAAAGGTGTATAAGTTAAAAAACATATTTTTATATACTATATTTCTATTAACATAATACAGAGTGAAGTCGGATGATTTTGTTCTACCCTAAATATAGTGAGAATGGCTACTGTGAGTCTACAACTGAATTCTTCTAGTTTGCAATGACTCTGAAAAGCTCTGCCATACAGTAAATTTGACACTTAAAAATAGGGGGAAAAGACAAATATTCTTGAAACATGAGTTGTTCAAAATCCTTTCAGTCATCCCCTTTAACTATGTATTTGAGTCATATAATTTACGGCATTTTTATAGAAAAAAGGTAAGCCATAAAAAGTATGTTATGAGACATACAACTCCTATTTTGATTTTATGGCTGAAAAAAGTATAGTTGCTTTTTAAGATTTTCTTTTCATGAGAATTCAAAATCAAATTGGGCAACAGCATTTAACATAATTAGCAGATATATTGAAATAAACAACTCCTGTTATTTTGTATTATGTTGTTGGGTAGTCCATAGGTGACCCATGAGGGAACTGAATTATGAATTTTTTTCTCCTACAATCTACTTTGATTAATTTGTAATTGCTGTGTTTCATGAGTTTGCAATGAAGATAGAGTCAGTGTGTCTCAATCTGCAAATTCATAAAGGGAACTTGATTCTTATTCAGTTACTTAGGAATTCAAGCTTCAGCCAATTGTCACATTGAGAAGCCTAGATTTGTTGATTTTCAAACTCCACTATAATACTTTCCATTTGTCATTGTTATTTGCATATTCTTTTTTGCATATTCTCCACACTTATATAAGATGCCTATTATATATAGAATTTCAGGAAGATTAATATACTGAGGTCTGCAATAAGCATTGTCTGGTAAACTATGCAAGTATTTCCATGTCATATTAGTCTTAAACTTGGTTAGCAATTGGTCACTCTTTTATTTTTATGCAATCCTTTTCTTTACAATGTGTGAATGAACATTTCATTTCTTTAATTCATTCACTGGTCAGTTATTCATCTGTGCCTGCTATGTGCCAGCCATTATTCTGGGTATCGTAAATATTGTAGTGAATCAGGGAGGCAAGCTCTTAGCTCCCCTGGAGCTTACAGGCTAATGGGGGAGACAGTCTGCCAATTAACAAAAGAACAATAAATAAAGATCAAAGTGCTATAAAGGCTCAACAAGGTAATGTGGAAAAGGGAGATTGGGGTGTTGTATGAGATGACATAGTTAAGAATGGCCATTGTCAGTAGATGACATTTGAGTTGAACCCTCAAAAATGAGAAACAAGAAACCATGCAAAGATCTTCGAAAATTTCCTCCCGGAGAGGAAACAGCACAGTTAAAACTGCTTGTGATTTACCACCATTTGCATTTACTTAGCTAGAGGTTCTTTACATAAACATTTTACCCATGCTAATGGGGCCTAATAGTGTTTGTCCTTATTAATTTTACTCAGAGGATTGTGCAGTTTGGAGGAAAGAGCAATTGATGATCCTTCTCCATATTTGTCTGCAAGGATAACATACTGTATCTTACTGTGCAAGTAGAAGTTAGGGTTGAACTCTCCTGTTTTTGAAACTAGATCTTCTCTTGGGATTACCAGTGCTGAGAGCATCAGATAGAGAGCAGTAGTGGGGAAAATGGCTTTTGGGATAAGAAGGGGGACCAGAAGTGCTGGTCTTTGGTCTAAAACGACAACAACAAAACTGTCATATATCAGTTTTTGTTCTGTAAGGAAAATCAATGAGTTTATTTTCCAATATGTCAGTGCTATCGTGCTGAATTGTTATTTTCATTTCTGTCCTTAAGGGCACACAGATGCGTGAATCCTTAAAAAATAGACATTTCAGATTATTGTCCCAAGGGTTCTCAAATCGGTTTTTGTGCTTGGTAAAAATACAATAAAAATGTGCTTATCATAAAGCTCACACACACACACACACACACACACACACACACACATACAATGTAATAATACTATATATAACATAATATAATGTACATATTTTATATATACACCTATATACACATAGATATGTATATGTATATGCACATACATTTATATCAGAATTACTGAAATCAACTAAAACCACCAAATGAAACAAAAATAATTTGTGATACTGCCCCCTAAAAGGTCAAAGCTAAGGTCTCAGGCATCTGATTAGCCCTACTGAGATGCTTCCCTTTCCATACTCAAGCACAAGCCCAGGAGAGTGAATCAAAGAGCTTGGCTGAGGTCGCAGGGAATCTTACTGGTTGATTTGAGAATGGAGCTTAACACTTGGGGCCGTCGATTCAGTTCAGAGCTCCCCCCAACCAGGGAAAATGACAGAGAGGCCAGCTTAGAAGGTACCTGCACAGAGAGTGGCCTTATTTGATGATTTTTTCTTGCCACGGTAGTTAAGTAGGATATTTTGGCAGATGCTTAGAAAGAAGGGCGCCAGGTAAAAATGAATGAGTCGGTGGGCAATCCTGCTGTAGGACTGAGGAGAAATGAGGTATTGGCAATGTTGAAAGGCAGAGAGGGCTATGGCTTAATGAGTACCCAGGGTTGCTGATAACTCTGACCTTCTTTTTTCTCAGCTGGAAAAAAATTATAGGGCTGAATTGCTCTTTAGCCATTTTCTTTTTTTTTTTTTTAAGGTTTTATTTATTTATTTGACAGACAGAGATTACAAGTAGACAGAGAGGCAGGCAGAGAGAGGGGGAAGCAGGCTCCCTGCTGAGCAGAGAGCCCGATGTGGGACTCGATCCCAGGACCCTGAGATCATGACCTGAGCTGAAGGCAGCGGCTCAACCCACTGAGCCACCCAGGCGCCCTGCTCTTTAGCCATTTTCTAAGGGGAAAAGAAAGGATAGCGTTTGAAACTTTGCATTTTTTGCTTTATCTTATTTTTAAAATTCTCCTTATTATTACAGCCCATTACATCATGGCTGTAAAACTTGTTCTGTAATGTCAGGCTTTTCTGTAAATTTTCTTACCTTGAAGAATAGTAACTTATAATGACATTTTTTTCCAGTTGCTATCACTCTACGATAACCAGTTATACCTAATCATAAGAAACTCTTTTTAATGCATAATACTTTTGAATAGTGTTAGTCTTACACTACATATCTTATTCCATGGCTGAAGTTATAGGGACCATTTCTGAATAGTCTCTAAAACATTTCTTGCAATTCCCATAAGGCTAGGCAACACCATTGTTCCCTTAAATCTTCCTTATATTGAAATTCTTCTGCCAGCCTCCTTAATTTCCATGTGGCTAGTAACTGGAAAATTTTAAGAGGTACAAAAATATATGTATGCTTTGTATGAAGGACCTGAGAGGACTATATGTGCATTTTTCAAATTTGCTATCCCTGTCCTTTGTCATAGTTTCTCACTCTCAGTGATCATTTCTTAATCTGGGACAGTGTAAACTCAGCCATAAATTGTAAACTCCTGAATAAAGAGGTTGTGGACTATTCATCTTCCAATGGGTAAATGCAAATGCATAGCCAGAGCTTGGTCCAAGTGGAGATTCTCAATCTGTGTTCATGGATTCATAACCTACATGTTCGATCTCTCTTCTTATGGAACAACTTCAATGAAGCCAAGTAACTCTATCTCTGTAACTAAAGTGTCTCATCAGATCAATGATCTGATATATAATTCTGTGTGCTTATTCCTCTTTTTGTAGCTGAATTGATGTAAACAACAAACATTAGTGTCACAGAACTGGCATTAGCTAACAATTTTCTCAGGGTTTCAGTTAAACAGTTTCTAATATGTGCAACTTTTTTTTTTACATCCTTCATAGATATTATAATTGGTAAAAGACCACAAATATGGTTCCTGTCACCCGAATATTTTCCAGAACTCATCTTGTGAGTGACTTAAACTCTGATCCCCCTCTGTTTTTTCCCTGCCAGCCAGAACTTTCCCGGTTTCACCCAGACCATTTTCACAAAGAAAATACTCAGAATCAATTGGCAAGTGATTACAAGTCATTAGCTTCTTGCTGGGCTAATTAGAAGTCATTAACTTTAAGGGTCAGGATGCAGAATACCCTTGCCTTACGTTTCTGAACCTGATTTGAAGCAATACATGAAAAAGAATATTTAAATATACTTACCAGAATATATTTAAGAAGTATAAGAATTTCAATTCGGAAAAGCCTCAGTGATGTTACAAACTAACAAAATAAACATACAAAACTACAAACTCATCTTTGAAAAATGTGACCTCCCATAGAGTTGGACACTGGCCACAAAGCCTATTGACTCAAGTCCTATAATCGAAGGTAGTTTTCCTAGGGGCAACCAGGTACTCAAGTTCCAGTTCCCTTGTCCTAGAAAATGTCTTAGCTACTGGAGCATGGTAATATTATCCCACATTACACGTGGAACTCACGTGTGTGCACGCCCATACATGTCTGCCCACACACATCACCACTCACACAAATACAAACACCCAATTACTTGATTGCATGAGAATAAAAGGCAGAACAGACCCAAAGACAGAAGGCCAAGCTGTAGGAAGTATTTGAGTCTGTACTTAACATTTGATAACTTAGATACTCATTCCTAATGTACTAAAGCTGACTTCGTTAGGCATTCACTGGGACTTTATATTATTTTAAAAGATTTTACTTATTTATTTGAGAGGGAATGAGAGAGAGAGAGAGAGAGCGCGCGCATGAGAGTGGGAAGGGTCAGAAGGAGAAGCAGACTCCCCACCAAGCAGGGAGCCTGATGTGGGAATTGATCCCAAGAGTCCGGAATCATGACCTGAGCTGAAGACAGTTGTTTAACCAACTGAACCACCCAGGCTCCCATAAATTATTCTATTTAACAGTTCTGTAACAGCACTAATGTTTGTGTGCTAATTAATTTAGTCATTCAAAGAGATAATTTGTATGAATGTAGGATAAAGAGATTTGAAACTGAAATGATTTCAGACATTTGAACCATGTGATGAAAATTTTGGTTTGGGTTCAGAACTTAAACTTAGCTACACTTAGAATTTTGAATCTCACTTTTAATCGATGTGTCTATGTCTCTCAAGAAATGTATGTATTGAACACATGCTATATTCTCACTGATTGAAAATAACATTGTATTATTTTTTGATTGATCTAAAAATTGATTATTGATCAAAGCAGAGGGCTGGGGAATTGGACAATGCTGGCTTTGAAGAGTCTCTCAACCCCTTACAGCTGTATTACACTGAGAAATTTAGTTAACTTTTCTTTTTTCTTCTTTTTAATATTTTATTAATTTATTATTTGAGAGAGAGGGAGATTGAGAGAATGAGTGGGAGGAGGATCAGAGGGAGAAGCAGGCTCCCCATTAAGCAGGGAGCCCGATGCGGGACTTGATCCCAGGACCCTGGGATCATGACCTGAGCCGAAGGCAGATGCATTACTGACTGAGCCACCCGGGTGCCCTAGTTAACTTTTCTAAGGTCCAATTTCCTCTTGTGAAAAATGGAAATAATAAAAAGTAAATGAAGATGAATATTAAAGAGTAAATGAAAACACCTGAAACAGTATTTTGCATATAGTAAATATTCATAAATATTAGTATCAAGAGATGTTCAATGAATAATTTTAGAGCTAACCTCCCCTATCTTTATATGGATATTTTTGTAGTGGCTATATTTAAGAATTCGAAAACAGACTTAATTTACCCCCAGTATTAATACGTAGGTAGGAAGCTAAGAAGTATAGACACTTCCTCTGACTATAATCCATACAGAAAGGTAAAAACGTTGCATTCTAATCTAACCTTCTGGTAACGGCTTCTGTTATTTTCCCCTTCCCCATTTGCTCTGCCACATTTTTTGTGACCACTGATAATTTGCACACAGAGATTCTTCTCACTTCTTATGCCCCTTATTCCTTTAAATCCTTGAGCATATTTTCTATAGTTTTAAAAATATTACCTGCTAATATCCATATCTGGATTATATTGGATCCTGTTTCTAGTAACGATTTCATTTACCTAATCATGTGCTTTATCACATGTAATTATTTGGTTTTGCATATTAAATGTTTTGATTGGTATGTTATAAGGAGCTTGGCTAATACTTATTCTTTAAAGGGTATTAAATTTTCTTTCTTGGATAGTTAATGACTATCACATCCTTTTGATACTGGTAGGCTTAGCTTTATTCTTTGTTAGAGCTGATCTCGTTGGCCCTAACTCATAGCATGTGCACCTTACTCTGGCTTGTAGTTTACATCTGGCTGTATGGCCAAGGATCTCAGCAAGGTCTCTCCACTGTGACGGGCCTGGAACTATAGTCCCACAATGTGAATATCGCCATTCAGCTCCTCATCCCACGATTACTGTCTGGTAGGCCTGACACAGACTTACTTCTGATTCACAACCTATTTCTTGTTAAGAAGGTAGGCAGAACTTTCATTCAGACATCTAAGATTCCTCTTTATTCAACTGCCCCCTCTCTGGAGTCTTTATGACAAATTCCAGTGTTTCCTGCATCTCTGAATTACAATTTGTGCTTCGTCAGCTCAGCAAAAGCACTGTGCTCTGCTCGTCCTCCTTGCACTGTGGTTTAGAAAGTGTCTACTTGCAGAAACCTTAGATAAATATTGGGTTAACCTAGGCATTTCCCTTTATTCAAGGATGAGTCCTACACTGTCTGTTATCCAATGTTTGAAAAGAGTTCCCCTGTATTTTTTTTTTTCTGCCTTCTAAAGTTTATAGTAGAAGGGCAAATATAGTATTAGTTACTCAGTCATAACTAGAACTGGGAATTTAGAAATTCCCTTGTTTTTATAATAAGGTTAGACTAGCCTGAATAGAGTAGGGGTATACTTTCTCCCTTTCTATTTTCTGAAATCTCCCTTTCTATTTTCTGAAATGCCTTTTTAAAAATTCAGATATTTTATTATAAATTGCTTTTAAACCTTTTCCAAAGATCAGTTGTGCATATCTGTGTTGACCTAGTTCTGGTTTCTCTATTTGGTTCCATTGGTCCATGAGTCTACTTCTCTGCGCATCTTACCCTGTTTTGACTACGATAGCTATACAGTAAGCCCCAGTATGGAGTACAGTGGTTCTACCCACTTTATTCCTTCTTTTCAAGATCAATTTATTTATTCTAGTTTCTGTGTCATTCTATATCAACTTATCATATGCTTCTCTATGTCTACAAAATCCCTGCTGGAAGTTTGATAAATATTGTCTTAATCTATAGATCAATTTAGGGAGAATGGCCATTTTTATAAACTCTTGAGTCTTCCACCCATGAACACAACATGTCACTCCTTTTATTTAGTTCTTTGGTTTCTTTTTTTTTTTTTTTAAGATTTTTTATTTATTTATTTGACAGACAGAGATCACACGTAGGCAGAGAGGCAGGCAGAGAGAGGGAGGGAAGCAGGCTCCCTGCTGATCAGAGAGCCTGATGCGGGACTCGATCCCAGGACCCTGGGATCACGACCTGAGCCGAAAGCAGAGGCTTTAACCCACTGAGCCACCCAGGTTCCCAGTTCTTTGGTTTCTTTCATCAACATTTTGTAATTTTCAATACAAATGCTGTATATGTTTTGTTAGATTTATAGGTAAGTATTTCATTTTCTTTGTAGTAATTATAAATTAAATAAATCAACATTAAAAACTTTAAAATGTTCAAGTAACCTACTGGAAGGTTAGAAATGAGAATAAGGAATGAAAAATAAATAAAAGAGGAAATAAACAAAAAAATAAAAATAGAAATGAACAAAAAAATGGGAAATAAACAAAAGTAAATAACAGAACAGTGTTATAAGCCTTAATACATCAATTATTATCAATTATTATCTTATATGTAAATAGTCTAAATACATCTACTCGCAGAGTAGATTAAAAACCCATAGCCCAACTACATGCTGTCTATGAGAAACACACTTAATTTTATTATTTTTAAAAATTAATGCCAGTACAGTTAATATACAGTGTTATATTAGTTTCAGGTGTACAACGTAGTGATTCAACAATTCTATTTATTACTCAGTGCTCATCAGGATACATATACTCTTAATTCCCCTAATGTATTTCACCCGCACACCCACCCACCTTCCTAAGATTACTTTTATAATGTTTTGTTTTGTTTTTAAAGTGTAAACCACTTTATTATTTGAAGATTAACATAAATATTTCTGTAAAATAGTTTGGACCCAGTAATATTTGAGTAATTTTGATTATTCTATTGAATAATTATATTTCATAATTGTCAGCATCTTTCCGGTTTCTATTTCTTCCTAAATCATTTTTCTTTATCTTATTAAGAAAATTACGAATTTCATTTAAGACTGAGAATTTATTGGCACAGGAAGACATTTTTAAAAGCTAAAACCTCTTACACACTCAGTGTAAATGAAGTATAAGAATGGCAAAGAATATGGATAGGCACTTCACAGATAAATAATTGACTGTGCTAGCTAGACATTCTTCTAGGCAGTGGAGAAACAACAGAAAAAAAAAATAGAGCAAAACAAAACAAACTTACTTGTAAGTTCATCACTTTTTTGGAGCTTCCACTTTTGTGAAGGATTCTGAAAATAAACAAGAAAATAAATTAAAAATGTATAGCACATTAGGGTTGAAATATAAATGACAGAAGGAGCCAAGCAAACCAACGTCAGAAATGGAGAAACTCGGGGCGCCTGGGTGGCTCAGTGGGTTAAACCGCTGCCTTTGGCTCAGGTCATGATCTCAGAGTCCTGGGATCGAGTCCCGCATCAGGCTCTCTGATCAGCAGGGAGCCTGCTTCCCTCCCTCTCTCTGCCTGCCTCTCTGCCTACTTGTGATCTCTCTCTGTCAAATAAATGAATAATAAAAAAAAAATCTTACAAAAAAAAAAGAAAGAAATGGAGAAACTCATAGATCCTGACATAGTGATGTTTGGTTCGGATCTGAAGGACGGACAGAAGCCCAGGGTGCCTGCAAAGTACCAGATGAGCTGGAGAATGGAAGATGAGGTTGAAGAAGTGGCTTGTGGCCAGATCAGACAGGACATGTTACCCTGGTAAAGGACATGAATTTTAAATGACCTATCCTGGAAAGGTATTATAAGGTATTAAATGGTCAGAGACAATCTGTTTTTAGAGACAATTTGTTTTTAGAAGTGTGGAGTATGCCTTGAAGGAGACCAAGGCAACCATGAATTGTGGGAGACCACCAGGAAGTTGAGGCATTAATACCAGTGAGCGAGCATGATAACTGGACATAGACATGTAGCAGTAAAGAAGTAAAGAAATTCAGATTCTGGAAGTATTTCAGACTTGCTGATGGAGGAAGTAGGTGGAAAGAGAAAGTACCCAATTGTGCTTCTAGGATTTGGGTTTGAGCTATCCAGGGAGGAGAATGGTGCAATTTGCTGAGTTGGTAAAAGATAAGGATGGTAAATGTGAGGCTTTTTTACACTTGAATTTAGACCAAAAGAGATGGCATTCAATAAGAGATCTATAAATTTGGAAATCAAAGGAGAGGTTGTAGCTAGAGAATCATTAACCTAGAGATATCTGGGCATTGAAGTGATCTTTGGGGTGAGATACTCAGGCTTAGTTATGCCTAAGAACAGAAGAGGAGGAGAAAAGAAAGAAGATCCTAGGACTGAATTCTCAGTGGAAGTAGCTTAAGTCTGAGAAGACAAGAGAAGAAATGATTTCAAGAAGAAAGAAATCACATTCCGTATCAAATGCTGGTGAGCGGGTGAAACAGGACGAGGGACGGGCCTATTCCAAGCGGCAACATGGAGAACATGAGGAACCCTGGCATGAGCCGTTTCCTTGGGGCAAGGGACAGACCCCCGTCATGTGGAGACTGAGAGGAGAGACAACAGAAAGCAGGCATTGGCAAGAATTTTGGTATATTTTGTTCTGAAAAGAAGCAGAGGAATGAAGCAGGATTTGGAGTTGGATTCTCTCATTTTTAAGATGGGAGATCTATGGACAATATGATGGTAAATGACTCATTGAATAGAATAGGACAGTAATTAAAAAGGGAAAACGGGTCTATCCTTTAAGTTTGGTGGCTTCAGAAAGAGTGGGTCTACCAATCCGAAAGTGTATGAATTAAGGCAGTACAAGCTACAAGGTGAGCGGACCTAATTTTTTCCCTCACAAATGTAAAGTCTTTTCTAAGTCCTATTATTCTGAGACTTCTCAGTGTCTCAGAAACTGTTGTCCAGCTCCTTAATTTTCACTAACAAATCTGAGATCAAGGATTTAGTCTTAGGAAATACCCAGAGACACAGAAGTCAAAGGCAGTATCACGCCGAGGAAGACTGGGCTAACGGGGGAGAAGGGTCATGCGATTCTGTCTAGAGCAGCGTACAGATGGTGGGACAAAGGCTGTTGACTTTGATCTAGGAAAAATCACAGGTTTCAGTGAGTTTAGGAAAGATGGAAACCAAATTGCAGAGAAAAGTGGATGGTGAGTGGGAGGAAATCATCTGTTCAAAGACATGTAGGCACCATATGCAGGAGAGAAATGAGATGGTACAAGGGAGGGGAAGCAGTCAATCAATCATTATCATCAAACAAGTATTTACTAAAGTAAACATGATAACGTTATGCTATACTTAGAATCCTTGCTTCTCCCTGGAAATGTTTATAAAGGCACCCGCATGACCAAGTGAAAATTAAAAAAAAAAAAAAAAAAGGGCAGTGTCCTAGAGTTAAGTTTAAAAATTCTAAATCTTCTCTTCTGCATAAGTAATGATGATTTAGAGAGCAAGCAGACAATAAAATTCCCAAACAAATAACTTGGTGTAATAAAATAGAATCGAGCTGTGAGTGGGAAGTTTGGAGTTCTACTGCAAGCGAACTAGAACCCTATAGGCTTCAGGCTTTCTTACCTATAAAGTGAATGGATTAGATTGTACTTCTTTGAAGGTCTAATTCAAACACCATGCATGATTCTCTAATAATTTTCGACAGCAGGTCCAAAGCGAAAAAATAGGTAGGAATCACCAGAAGCAAGCACGGATGGAGATCCCACAGTGAGCTTCACCAGTTAAAAGAGATCCTGCAAACCCACGGATAATGTTCTCTTGCCTAGAGCTATGTGACATGTAGATGAGTCAGAACAGCGTATCTTAATTCTTAATTTATATTGACTACACATGATCTGTGAATGAAATCATATATGCTGTTTCTTGCATAGTTCCTGTGGTTTCCTTATGATTAGTAGCATGCGTGGACTAGCATAAAGGGATTTAATTTTTTGAGAGCTTGGAGACATTATCTGATTATTTAATACTTCTTGGATTGATGTTGAAACAAGATAATGGTAACCTGGTATTTGTCACTATTGAAATCGTGCTTCAAGTGCTCAGTGTAATCCTTGTAATCTTAGCAAAGAGTTACAATGAGATCAAGCTAACACCTGACAACTGTTTAACATTTCATTTGTTTTTAAAATACAAAGCAAACACTCGGATTGAATTATTGCCTTAATCCACATGGATCACTTCAGTCAGGAGCAAACTAGATGAAAGTCAGCAATACTCAATACGTAGCTCTAAAAAGATTTTGCCCATCTAATATTTAATAATGCGATTTTCAAACCACATACAATCTTTCATGTGTGAGCTTTGAAAAAGCAACTGCTAGCTGTTCAGGCTTCAGTCATTCTGTAAAGGTGTCTAGGAAGCTCCGGTCCTAGGGTCTCTCACTGGCGGCAAAGTGGAATTCCCAAGGAGTTGTCCTGACTCCCAGATAGGTTTTTAGCAAATGTCACAGAGCAAGCTGCACTTAGCCCCAAGTAGGCCAATTAATTGTCATGACCCAGAAGGGAGCATGGAGAGGGAAATATTAGAAGCAAACCTCTTGATTTTCACATCCTAATCACAGAGGTCTGATCTCTAGAAAGACGTCTATAAAAGCAGCTTTGTTATTTCTCCAGATCCTTTTAGGCCAATAACCCGGGCTCTGATTTCTGCATCAACATTTCTTTAGCCCCTGTGAAATGTGCTTTTCTTTAGCCAGTGCAAGGAGGGCTGTACTGTTCTCCACAAAATAAACTTTTATTTGTAAAACAAAATGTAACTCTTAGAATTGGGGTGTTCATAGGACATCCAGATCATAGTCTTCTGACCCTTTCCCCCATAGTGGAGATGTTCCATAATTGTGTTCTAGCACCATCTGAAACAGAAAGCAACATTTTATTTTACTCTGGGACACCAGGTCCTGGAGAGACTCTAATGTGCTATGAGAATTAAAAGCAAGAAATTAGAGCTCTCCTTCCTCTTTCAATCTCTCCTGTGGCCTGGTCTCATAATACAGTGAAGGAGGCCTTGAAACAGAATTCGCATAACTTAACGAATGAAGGTACCACAATGTTGAATACTTCTGTAAAAATGGCATATGGCAAAAATCCATATAGTTAGTAAGAAGTGTCTATAAGTGGATGAAGTATTGTAGGAGTCAAATGTTTCTGAGAGAATGGCCTAATTTGGTGGCTTTCTCATTATCCTCTGGATTTTTCATAAATGAATAAACCATGATAGTTTATGACATAATTTATTTGTTGTGCAAGTTGATATTAATTTTAGATCAAGAAAATTCTCTACACTTATTCTAATCTGGTTTAAATTCTCAGAGATAATTTTTAAGGCTGTAGTATTCCCTTTCTTCTTTTGTTTGCGGGGACATTGCTAGATTTAGTTTTCTGTCCACATGTGGATTTATATTAATCAAATAAAAGAGTTTAAAATTTTTGCTTCTGTGTAACTCATGATGAATTCATGATTAAATTTATGGCAAGAGAAATAGTACATTGATCACACATACACTGGCATTTATAATCAATCAAAACATTTAATTTACCCTATGTTCATTCACTACATAACAGAAGTTACTCACACATTTATAAGTACAGGGCTTTCAAAATATACCATCTCCCAATAAATCAAGCCAGCGCTGAGCATACGTTTTCCTTTTAATTATCACTTAATAGTAATTCCGGGCATTATTTTTAAAGATAACTTGGCAAGACAACTTGGCACAGAAATTGACATACTTTGTTTATTGGCAAGTTTCATGTAGCTTCTTTCCTGTATTGTTGTGTTTCTTTAAACAAATCTGTCAATATTCACAGGATTAGATAAATTAGAGCTGGAAAAATCTTCCTGAATGATTGAGACTTTCCTCTGACTCACGCCAAACTACTGTCGACAGCTTTTGGTATTGTTTGGCCTGGTTTTACCCCAATATTCGGAGTAACGTATGTGACATTATCTTCCTCTTCCAAGACTCATGTCTGTCCAGAATTCCCTAGTTCGGAGATGGCTATTTTTAACCTTTGTTTTGTTTCTTATTGGGTATTTTCCCAAACTGGGTCTTGTTAAAATCACATCTAATAACTTTTCGTACCTTTTGGTTTCTAAGGTCACACACTCTGCCAAAGAATTCTGCAGACGGGAGTCCTGCGGGGGGAACTCATGCAGGAGGCTACAGGAGGACCCAGAGAATCATGTTAGTGCAAGCTAGCTGTTTGTCAGGATTCTCCTCTAGAGCAAAGTGGAATAGAGATGCATAAACAGAGAAAGCATTTCACCTATAAGGTGAGTCGAAGATGTGGGATTTGTCACTCCACTCTGCGGCTCTTTCCTTCCTCACATGCCCTTCTCCCAAACCTACACTGACGTCACACTGAAATCTTGAGAAATTCAGGACGCTCTCTCAGCCTTCCATGGCTTTGCACATTCTTTCCTCCCTTCCCAAGATGGTCTCCCCATCCCAGTGAAGATTTTATTCATTTATTTATTTTTAAAGATTTGCTTATTTTAGAGAGCGTGCATGGGCCCAAGTGGGAGAAGGGGCAGAGGGAGAGAATCCTCAAGCAGACTCCCCCTCCCCCTCAGTGGAAGCCAGACCCCCGGCTGGATCTCATAACCCACGAAATCAGGACCGGAGCCAAAAACCAAGAGATTGAGGCTCAGTGGACTGAGTCACCCATGTGCCCCATTTTATTCATTTTAAACAGCTTTGTTGAAGTATAACTGGGACACAGTTTATTATCTGCAATTCGATGAGTTTCTACTTTCCCAATTTATGGATATGTAAATGACAGATAACATTGCGAAAGTTTGAGGTGTACAACATTACGATTTAACATATGTATAAATTGCAAAATCTTTACCGCAATAAGGTTAGTTAACATGTCATCACATAATTACAATTTTTTTTTTCCTGGTGAGGAATTTTAAGATCTACTCTTTTAGCAACTTTCAAAGATACAATACAGCATTCCCCCTTTACCCACAGTTTTGCTTTCCGCGGTTTCAGTCACCCCTGGTCAACCGTGGTTGAGAAGCAGCTAATCTTCCTGATGTCTCATTAGAAGGTCAGTAGTGGCCTAACAATCCATCACAACCCATCTCATTCACCTCTCCTCCCCTCACCTCATCCGGCAGGCACTTCATCATCTCACATCATCACAATAAGATCTATTTTTAAAAGACTTTATTTATTTATTCATGAGAGACAGAAAAGGGGGCAGAGGCAGAGAGAGAAGCAGGCTTCCCTCTGAGCAGTGAGCCTGATACAGGGATTGATCTCAGGACCCTGGGATCATGACCAGATCTGAAGGCAGACGCTTACCCAACTGAGCCACCCAGGTGCCCCCACAATAAGATATTTTGAGAAAGACCACATTCACATAATGTTTATTAGATTACATTGTTGTAATTGTTCCATTTGATTGTTAGTGATTACTCTTACTCTCTTACTGTGCCCTACTGATAAGTTAAACTTTATCATAGGTATGTGTATGTAAGAAAAAACATAGTATATATAAGGTTCAGTACTATCCATGGTTTCAGGCATCCAGTGGGTGTCCTGGAGTTTATCCCCCACAGATAAGGCAGGGACTACTGTATAATATTGTTAGCTATAGTCACCATGAATTATTTACCTAATAATTAGAAGTTTGTACATTTGGGGCACCTGGGTGGTGTAGTCAGTTAAGAGTCCGACTTTTGCTTTTGGGTCAAGTTGCAGTCTCAGAGTCATGAGATGGAACCCCATGTTGGGCTCCATGCTCAGCTCTCTCTCCCTCTCCCTCTTACTCTCCACCCCCCAACTCAAATAAATAAATACATCTTTAAAAGTTTGTACACTTTGACCGCCTTCACCCATCTTTCCAGCACTAAACTCCTCCCATCAATGTTAACTGTTTCTATGAGTTTAGATTTTTTAGATCTTGTATGTAAGTTAGATCATACAGTATTGTCTTTCTCTGTCTTATTTCATTAGCATAATACCCCCCCCCCCATTTCATCTATGTCTATCCAATGAGGTATCAGTTCACATATCTGAGATGACAGAGAAAAGAGAAAGGATGAGAAAAGTAGATGGCCATGATTATATTTCTGTTCGCTCTTCTGGATAAACACCCAGGGCGAATGGGGGGACATTAGATCCTGGGAAAGGAAAATTAAAATCAGAGGAGGCTAATACTCTTTTTTCCACCCGAAACTTTGAGAGAGGACTGCTCATGGGAAGGTCTCATCTTCAGATGAGGGAGATGGCAGGGGAACGGCCACCACCAGAAGAGAAAGCGTGGGATCTTGGGGCTCATCAACCACAGCACAACCATAGCAGGACCCCGACATGTGGGGCTCTCAAATGTGGTACGGCGCAGTGACACAGAAAGTGGTCTGAGTCACCATGTTCAGGCTTCTGTGTGTCTGGAAAGAATCCAGAAGCAGAAGGTCCTTGAGGTCAGGGCCAACAAGCCTGCCACAGACTGCCATGGGGAGAGAGTCCCTGCGGCGTGGGGGGCCCTGTGAGGTGCCACACTGTGGAGGAAACCTAGACCCACAAACATCAGCGGCATCGGTGAGCAAGGACCGGCCACAATCCTTCACAGAGAAATTAGAACAAGCACAAATTTCACCCAGTATTTCGGAGCAAAGACAAGCAAAGATACAAATAAAACCTCATTAACTTAAGTCCCTCTTTCCCTTTGCTAATAGGACATCTTTCTTCTTCATTCGTGTAGATGCCATCTCACGCAGGAGTTATGTGTCTGCCCATACGTATTTATAGTTCACATGTGTGTGCACACACGGTGTGCCATGCAAATGCATGGAAGAGGGTGGCAGGGGCTGCAGTCCAGGAGACCGAGCTGTTGTCTGAAACAGGGAAAGATAATAGACTATTCCTGCTTCATACTAGAAGGATGACATACACTGTTAATGGATGAAGGAAAGCATTGCTTTTTTCTCCTTCCCAGTTGGTGTGGAAAAAAGATTAGACCTATTATAGTAAATGTTTAAAAACCCAACACTTTATTTACGAATATGCCTAATGGTACCACCCTGCTCCCCTTAGGTGAAATACAGTTTTGTGGGCGTGGAGAAGAAGAGTAAAATCATATTAAAAATTTTAAATGCACCCTTTTCTAAAAATGGAATCCATTATTACTGGCACCAGCACTCCATTTTCTATCCTAGTTTTCCTGTTCTGTCTACACAAGCAGTCATTCAAGTCTGAGAAAGGACAGCTGAAGGGCATTTCTCTGGGCCGTAGCTTTGCTTTGTGCTAGACCGGCTTCCGTGGATCCTGTTTACCTTGCCAACTTTGGTCCTCCTGAAGGATCTTTCACGCTTTGAAGGAGACAAGTAGAATAAGACAAGGTCCCCATGCTCAAGAATTTTATAGCTTATTAAGGGGAAGACGACAGACACAGATAAATCTATAAAATCGGGAAGCAAGGCCATGTGTGGCAACTGCCATGGAACAGAACAAATGAAGTCTATGCCTCAGGCAACGGAGACTGAGTCTTACTGAATTCATTTTCACTTATGTTACATCCCAAGCACTATACCTGTATATTGTGGGGGGGGGGGGGGGAAATAAGTGATAAAAGGGGATTGCTAAGGCCAGCCAATTTAAGAGACCTTTAGAGAATTAGTAAAAAATGTACTTTGATTGCACGGTAATAGCTAGGTAGAGAAGTCAGATTTCCTCAGTTTTTCTATATTTCATCCTACTGCTCCAGAATGAATGGATTTTCTTTCAACTTTCATTTTGATTTTATTCTCCATTTTCCCCATTCCTGCTGCCCTACACAAACAGCCCCTTGGTCATATCTGACCCACAGGGCCCCTGGGTCACCTCTGGAAAAGACTGGCATTTAAGGTGACATCAGAGTCCCTGGTCTCCCCCAGCAGAGAGAATGCAAGGTGACACGGGACTAGGTGACCCTGGGATTCTCATACTTATAACACTTTTACGTGGCTATTTCCCAAGTAAGCTCAGGTCCTTCCCAGGAGCAAGACATGGCATTTCTCTTTCTGGGAGAACGTAAGTTAATCCCCTTGGGGCTGCTGTGGGGACAATAGCCACAGTGTTACAAGTAATCTACTTTAAAAGTCTAATTCTTAAAAGATGTATTTCGCAATTTTTAAGGCATATTATTTTCACAGTTGAAGCACTCAGGGTAAAGAGGCATACAGGGTATTTTTATGAGATTATACACCGTATTTTGTCAGAACATTTTTTCCCTAGGATTTCATAACCTCTCCCCCATAGAAGGGAAGAAAAAAATGTTTCTCTCTTTCTTCTTGCTCTTACAATTCAACTAGGACGTCTTGGGGAAAGAGTTTAAAGACACTTCAACTGGGACGCCTGGATGGCTCAGTCGGTTAAGCATCGGCCTTCAGCTCCGGTCATGTTTGGGGTCCTGGGATCGAGCCCCTCGTCGCGAGCAGGGAACCTGCTTCTTCCTTTCCTCCCTGCTCATGCGCTCTCTCACTATCTCTGTCCCTATCTCCGTCTCTCTCTCAAATAAATATTATCTTAAAAAAAAAGACACTCCAACAATTGGCTGATCAATAATTAGATTTCCTCCCTCCTGCATTTAAAGGGGGTAGACTTTGCCATTGCACTGATATATTGGCTCAGTGCCCAATGGAAATTTCAGGAACGGAGGACAACGTGTCTCAGTCGGTTGCTTCAAATAACTCTTGTTGGCTACTTTAGGGAGGTAGGCATTCACATTAGGCCATAAGGTTATTAGATCTCCACGAGGCTCCATCCAACTACATGCCATGAATATTATTCTGTCGACATAAACGTCATTAGAATCTGCTACAATTGAATTACTCTTAGCAGCTTTACAGCTGTCTTATAACATTTGACAACTACCAGGAGATGCATCTTGGCACCAGTGAGAATTCTTCACTGGGCCGATTTGTATCTAAAAAGTGTGGGAAATGAAGTGGAATAACAGTATCAGTGTTTCAATGTATCAAGTTTACAAAATAAGTATTGAGTTTTTTTCTCTTGAATGCTGGGATTGATTTTCCTACACCACCCACACCCTCTCCCACTACCTTTATAGCTCTGGAGACTATAAATAAGTTGCAGGAAAATTACTTCTCTACTGTTTCACAATGCCTCCCTTATCTGACCGCCACAGCTGTCACACATCCAAATGCTCCTATTTGAGATGTCTATGGCTGGAAATATTATTGCTATGTTCTTCAGTGGCTAAAGAACATTATCATATTATTTTGTGAATTTAATTCATTGCTTCTCTTTGGCTTCAGTATGTTTTTTTATGTTTGGTGATCTCCCCAACATATCAAAATAGATACTCTTCAGTCTCTTCCAGATTGTTTCTCTGCCTGTTAGTCTTTATCCAAAAGAAAAATTAAATTTCAGATGGTAAAGGATAAATCTGAGCTTCCCAATTTGCTCTTGGGATTCTGATGTCTAATGTGAATCCACAAATAATGCTGATCCTCTTTGGTGTTAGTAAGACCTCCTCAAGGCCATTATTCAGGCTCCCAAAATATTAAGCAGTAGAGATTCCTATAAATTTTTCTCCATATTGTTCTGTTCATTTTCTTCAAAATTAGATGTCCTTAAAATGCACACAGAGAGTGGAATATTGCATAGAACAAAACACAATGGTGCCCATTTGAAAGCCCATAGGATTAAAGGCTCTGTATGCAGTTAGATTCTGGATGCCTTTATTTCCTTTTAAAATTACTTCAGCCAGTTTTCCCCTTAATATTATTTATTTTGAGAGTTCTCGTTATCTAAAGTATACGTTCCAAGATTAAATAAAATAGAAGGCAGTCAAAATATTACAAAGAAGACACTATATTACTATTTTATAATATGTTGTTTAAGATCTAGATGGAGCTATACAAATAGGAATTTCATTAAGTATTCTTGTCCAATCAATACAATCAATTCCAGGTTTTTTGTTTTTTTTTTGTTGTTGTTGTTGTTGTTGTTTTTTTAAAGATTTTATTTATTTATTTGACAGACAGAAATCACAAGTAGGCAGAGAGGCAGGCAGAGAGAGAGGGGGAAGCAGGCTCCCTGCAGAGCAGAGAGCCCGATGTGGGGCTCGATCCCAGGACCCTGGGATCATGACCTGAGCTGAAGGCAGAGGCTTTAACCCACTGAGCCACCCAGGCACCCCATGTTGTTTTTTTTTTTTAAGGTAACTCTTGATATCTAGCATATTTTGATGACATTCTCAAGTAAATTAAAATAATTTTTAATATCATTTTATCTTATTATTGAGGCTCAGAATGAGGTAAAAAGCAATTCATATTTGCCACAAGAATCAGCGCAGACTGTTAGTGAAGTTTATGGAAATGGCAGACTCATATGGAGTACCACAAAGTTTTTGCTTTATAAAATTTCCCCCAAAATTATTCATCTGAGAAATATATCATCTACCAAGTACGTGCTAAATTTTGGGGGGAGAGTCAAAGTCATCACACAAAGGAAACTCTGAATGCCATGGTGAAAAACAGCACAGCTCTGATAATGGGCAAGACGGATTTTGTGATTATTTTCCACAACTCTCCAAAGATTGAGAAAAAGCCTATGGTGTCAGGTAGGGGAGGGAAAAAAAAGAACGCCTGGCCATTATTTTGAGGATTTGATCAAACTAGACACTCAATTGCGATAATTTTAGCCAAATTCCTCACTTTTTCCACAGTAGTACTGTTCTTTAGTTAAGTTCTTTTCCCATCTGAGTTGACAGAATAATTGTTTCAACTCAAGGCTTTCTCCTTCCAGCTTAACCATGGATTCTTCCCAATACTCTCTCTGACTTCTGGGTATCACAGTGCCACGTTATGATGGTTTAAAATGACTCTTCCTTTCTGTTCACAATAACCATGTCAAACAGCGTAAAAATGTAAGTAAGTGTCTTTCAAAATATGTAATTGCTGCTAGTACCAGAGAAGATCCTGTTAATATTTTTAAGACTGACTTTGGATTAGTTCTGAAAGTGAGGAAAGAATCAAGGAAATTGGCACTGGGGTTGGAGTGTTGGAGAACAAAATTTTTCTATATTTGGAGGAAGACGTCTTGGTTTAAAAGTTATGCCCCAGAGGTTGCAGAAATGTAGAATAAGGTTGGGAAAAACAAATTCAATTAGATTTCATACTACACATAACTGGAATCTACTGGAAGATCTATACTAAGACAAGAGAAAGGGGAGAGGTACCTGAGTGTCTTAGTCAGTTAAAGCATCTGTCTTTAGCTCAGGTCATGATCCCAGGGTCCTGGGTTTGAGCCCCACATTGGGCTCCCTACTCTGTGGTCTGCTTCTCTCTCTCTCTCTCTCTCTCTCTCTTTCTCTCTTGGTCCTTCTGCCACTCCTTCTGCTTGTGCTCTCTCACTCTCACGCTCTCTCAAATAAATAAATAAATAAGAAAGATCTTTAAAAAATAGAAAGGGGAATAAAAAGAGGTAGGTTTTATAAGACAAAAAATGTGTAGCACTTATTAGCCTATCAAAATAGATATACTCGTCTTACAGTGACTTTATTTTTTTTTTTAAGATTTTATTTATTTCTTTGACAGACAGAGATCACAAGTAAGCAGAGAGACAGGCAGAGAGAGAGAGAGGAAGGGAAGCAGGCTCCCTGGTGAGCAGAGAGCCTGATGCGGGGCTCGATCCCAGGACTCTGGGATCATGACCTGAGCCGAAGGCAGAGGCTTTAACCCACTGAGCCACCCAGGTGCCCCAATTACAGTGACTTTAGAATATACTACTCTGTTTATTCTTAGAGATATCTTCTAAGGTTAAAAAAGGTAGAGGAATCTTAAAATCATCTCAGTTGTTTAGTTTTAATGTTAATTGTTGTTTTGTTTAAGAACCAAGAGTTGCAATGAAATAGAAAAGAGATAAAATTTTAAAAAGTGAAGTTAAAGCAGGTAATCATAAGCTGAAAATACTAAATGAAGTTATGACTTTAAAAAGTAAAATTTGTAGCTCTATTGGAAAAATCTAAAAGCAGTAGTGCTTCTTGTAGAAATCAGCACTCCTCACACAGATTTCATAATTGAATTGTCATTCACACGAAGGACTGAGGGACCCTTGGGAAATGGGGAAATAAGCAGGTGGGGCAACATCAGTGAAGACTGTTACTGCACTAGTGTCTTAGAACTTCTAAGAAGGAACGTATTTAAGGATTATGAAGATATGTCAAAAGGACAAAGTAACCAGCCTGAATTGTCCCCCCCCCCCATCCAAATGGGGACAATTAAGTGTCAATAACAGTTACTATAATGCATTGAAATCCATTATGTAAATGTATATCATTGAGTCTACAGTAAGATTAAGCAAAGGAAATATAAATCAAAACACTCATTTGGGGTGGCTGGGTGGCTCAGTCAGTTAAGTGGCTGCTTTTGGCTCAGGTCAGGATCCCAGTGTCCTGGGATCGAGTCCCGCATCGGGCTCCCTACTCAGTGGAAAGCCTGTTTCTCCCTCTGCCTGCTGCTCTGCCTACTTGTGCTTTCTATCTCTCTATCAAATAAATAAATAAAATCTTTAAAAAACAAACAAAAAACCCCACTCATTTGTCATCATTGGGGATGAATAATATCCTTACATTGAAAACTGGCAACTAAAAGATGAGAATAAAATATTTATCTTGCTTTTTAATAAGAACTGTCATTTCAAGGTTAAAAAAGTCACCCTAGTGATAAAATCTTGTATTTATTTACAGAAGCATAACAATTGATGTAAAAGCAATAGAATCAGAAAATCACCATTTTGTTAATTTTAATGAAACATCTAAAGGAAGAAGTTTTAATGGATACGAACACTTTCTGGTGAAATATTGGGAAACAGAACCCATAATGCTGGGTATCTCTTCACAGGTCACTTGTTAATTGCAAAGGAGGAAACATACATTTCCGGTGGAATGTTCTGACTGTAACAAAATTAATCCTGTAGCACCACTTACTAGTGAACCACTCAGACATTCTGTAAATGAAATGCAACAAGAAACACCAATTTTCTCCATGAACTATTCTTGCCAAGAGTGTTTTACTTGTATTTAATCAAGATGCTCATTTTAACTTTCGGTTTACAAAAAAATAGGGGATAGAGAAACACACAAATTACATCATGAAAACGCAATCAGACAAATGCAGAATGTAAGACATCTAAACGGCATCTGGTCTGATGCCTTTAAATGCTATTACGCCTGGAGAGAAGAAAAGGAGGAAGCTATACTGGATTTAAAAAGACTTAAGAGACATAAACAAATATATCAAGCACTTTGTGATTGAATCCTGATTAGAAAAAAAAATAGTTATAACAGACATTTGGGAGAAATTTGCATATAGACTGAGTATGTGATATTATTAAGGAATTGCTGTTCATTTTGTTAGGTGGGATAATACTAGTGTGATCACAGGGGAGTGAGACAAACAGGGATTCTGAGGTGGCTGTCTGGAAAAGCACATCTTGGAATAAAGTTACTCTAGGCCCTCCCTGAACTCCTTGCAATTTCGGCCTGTTTCAAAATGAAAGCTCTTTAAATATCTGTCTGCCTGTTTGTAGACCTCTTTTCTAGGCATTTCTTTTACAGAATGAGAACTTGCAGAAAACCTCGGGACCTCTCAGATGTCCATTTCCCTAGTGGGTACTACATCCAATCAGGAAGCCAAAAGCCACAACCATGAAGCAAACTCCAGGGCCCATCTTACCGGTGGTTGGTTTGTTCCTACAAAGCGAGGACCAGCCAAGTCAGAGCCACCATGAACCCAGCCCTGACCTTTTCACTGACTTTTCTCCTCATTATAATGCCAAAATCACAGTGGGGTGAAGACCTCATGTGCAAATAAAATGCACAATATGAGGAAGTGTGTCCTGTCGACTGCACCTGCCCGCCCAGCTCCCTGTGCCTCCCTGCCCCCACATGCCTAGACGTCACTCCTTTCCTGCCTCAGCCCCTTCAAAACCTTTCCCAGCCACTGATCGGGGAGCAGCCTGGTATCTCCCTGACTAAGGCTGTCGACACCCTCATGCCTGGACATGACCTTGCAATAAACACTATCCACACCATTACACTTTCCACACCATTCTTGGCCGTGTCTGTTTCTACACAGGGGAGTCAAAGGATCAGGAGATTGCTAGCAGGAGAGCATTTCTTTTCATACTGGAGAATTTAGAGGAAAGTGTCATGATATCTATAAAAGATTTTAAATGCTAGAACTAAACAGATAGACATAAGTAATGATCTAAGTATTGATTTATAGAGTATAGAGTTAGATTGACACAAAATGCAAACTATTAACCATAGTTTAATGTGGATGGTGAGTTGATGTCTTTTTTGTAGCATTCTATTTTTCTATATGTTTTAAAATTTTATGTTTCACTTTTGTTTTTGTTTTGGGAATGTGTATAGTCTTAAAAGTCTGAAAAGTACAATAAAAAGTATTTTAGCTCCATGCCCTCAGGGCCTTTCCATCAGAGATTCAAATACTTTGCTTCCATGATTGAAGTTCAAAGAGAAAAGAAATTATTTGGGGCAAATCAGTAGTGCTAAAGGGAACTCCATTATTACATAGTCTGGAATAGATATCTGTAAAATAGGTAGTATATAATTGCTTCCACATGTGTCATTAGGAGTTGAGAATATCCTGGAGGATTCTGGAATCCAGAAATTCTCTGGGTGTAGTTTCAAAGTGGGATAGCCCAAATCAATCTATGACCCTCTCTCTCAGCCATTTTGGGGCTGGCTGTGCTTGTAGAAGTCCTCCAAGCCCACACATGTCTGGGATCCCACCTCCCAGTCCAGATACTCCTAAGTCAAAGTAAAAACACTGTCTTGGCAATTGCTTTTGCTTCCAGGAGGGCAGGGGAGGACCACTAAAGTTCTCATCACTGGGCCATTCAGTGTCCCCACATCAAAATTCCTTGGGATGGCAGGTCAGTTTAATAAATTCATCAGCTCAGCAACACTTGGCTAGTCTGTAAATGCCCTGTCACTGGGAAAATACATGACAAAAAATGTCTTGTCCATAAACTTCCACCTTGAGTCCGAGTCCTATAAATCAATGGTGCTTTCAACAGCCTCTTTTCAATCATTCCAGTCTTATGACGGATTCTCTGCGTCTTAGTTCATTGAATATGAATTTCAACGAGAGTCAATTATTTCATAGGGAAAAATGTTTTTCACCAGGCAGGAAATACTTTTTATCTTACAAAAGTTGGACATATAATACTTTAGACATTTCCATTCTCTAAAACATAAAACATCTAGTGCATGGCCATCACGCTAACCACTAAATCAAAATGCTCTTCTAAGGTAGAATGTGTTAGTACTTAGAAAACTCATTAAGTCAGAAAGTATTCATTGAGCTCCTACAGCCTGAAAAGTACAGTGCTGGTCACTTAAGGAAATTGTCAATATTAGCCTAACTCCATTTCCTTAAGGACTTACAAATATTTAGGGGAGAGAAGGTAATCGATGTGATAGGTTTTTCTTGAATTTGGCTATAAACTACTAGTTTTTGTCATATAGATTTTATGCCTCTTTTCTTTAAAACCTAAATTCTAAAAGTCAAAACAATGACTGTCATTTCTGATCATGGTACGTATACACGTTCTATAATCCTTTCTTTTTAAACGTTATGAATAAAATCTTAACAAGTATCATATTTACTAAAAGAACCTATGAATAAACCATCAGTTTCTGGCATGCCAACGCTTGCATTAAAAAGTAAAATCTGAGTCTTCTAGGCCAAAGTGGATGAGGTGAGGTTACAGACTCAGAAAATGGATTGCTTAATCATTACATGTTGCCTTTCAAACGACATAACTATCAACGTTTGCTAGATCCTATTTATCGAAGCTTCTAAGCAGTGTCTGTTCAATAACCAGTGTAATAATTTCCAAATAAAGACGTGAAATTGTTAATGTTAAAATGCTTTCATGGATTTGTACTGATAGTGGGATGAAAATAAACCTCTTTAACACAGTCTGTGGATATTCCGCCATAGCTGTGTCCCTGACCATGCCATCTTTTACTCCTCGCTCTCCCTCCCCAGGTTCTCTCTGACAAAGATTACCACAAGGTCTCTGAACAGAATGTTTTATCTGCTTGGAAGACATGCCCCTCCTTCCTTCACCTACGTAGTTCATGCTTATTTGTTTGCTGTCAGCTGAGTTCTCTTTTCTTCCAAGAACCTTTCTCTGACCACTCTAAATGGATCAGTCCCCCATAATACATACTCTCAGAGGACTTTATCTTTGTGTCATACCAATTTTTCATACTTGGAGTTTTACTTTTCTATTGTGTGATTGTTAATATGTCTTCCCTGCTGGAGCATAAGCTCAATGGGTAGAGAGCCCTGCGTCCAACTGGTTCAGCATTGCACCCAGTCCCCAGCATGGAGTATGGCACACAGAACACATTCATAAATCCTTGTTGAATGGATAAATTAAGAACCCTACCCATCTTCCTAAACACACTGTGCTTAAATGCTCTCCACACTTCCTCATGCCCTGCAGGTGTGCACCATTTTCTTCCTTTAGGCCTGCCATCAACTGCCCAAGAGAAGGAATTTGGAGCAGTGGTGATGGTAGTGGTGGCGTCTATGATGAAGGTTCAAAAAAAAAGCCCTCAGTTCTGGCTTGGCAGGAAGTGACATCATGTGACACCCATGGGTTTGGAAGGTGAGACACCTCTGGGGCTCCAAGGAAGCTCATAATGTCGCGAACAAACTTCTTTTCCTGAGTCTGCTTCTCTTATGGTTTATATCAATTCCCATTTTAATATATTTAGATTCCATTATACATCATTCAGGTTAAATTTCAAATTCCAAATCTGACCCAATCTATAAACTTCTTGCAAGAGCCTAAATGTGTAGATGTCCCCCCAAATTTGTGTTTTGGAACCTTAACCCCCAATACGACAATATTAAGAGGTGGTGGGGTCTTTGAGAGGCAAATAGGTCATGAGGGTAGAGCTCTCACAAATGGGATTAGTATTCTCATAAAAAAGCCAGAGAGAGTTATTTTGTCCTTCCCGCACGTGAAGGTACAGTGAGAAGACGGCTGTTTATAAACTAGCAGGTAGCCTATCACCAGAGATCAAATCTGACAGCACCTTCATCTCAAACTTTCCAGCCTCCAGAAATGTGAGAAGTAAGTGCTCATTATTTAGAAGCCACCCAGCTTGGGTATTTTTGATAAAAGAAGCCCGAATGACCAAAGATCCTTGAATAATACATATACAACCTCTCAAATATTCAAGTTATTATATTAAAGCTCAGCAGCTTTGGGGTGGGCAGCTGGAAATCCTCTTTAAAATCTTGCTTAAGACATTTCAAATATTATATATTTTGGTTAATATTGTAGTGCTGGTGACAAAAGTCTTTGAGAAACTCTCCATTTCTAAACACAAATCAAATATCTTCAATTCTATTAGTGAAGAGTCTATAAAAATTTCTTGATTATCCTAGAAATTGGCTCTCCCAATTTTTCTTAAAGATTTTATTTATGTATTTGAGAGCAAAAGAGAGCACAAGGAGGGGGAGGGTAGAGCGAGAGGGAGAAGCAGAATCCCTGCTGAGCAGCGAGCCAGACATGGGGTTTGATCCCAGAACCTTGGGATCGTGACCCAAGCCAAGTCAAAGGCAGGCGCTTAACCAGTTGAGCCACTCAGGTACCCTTGCTCTCTCAAGTTTTAATCGAGAGTCATTATAGTGAAAATAATTTTGACATATAGAACTTTGTTTTGCTGTTATCTTGATAACTGTTATGTAGTGTCTGTCTCCCAGAATTTTTTTAATAAATAATTTGAAGTTGGGGGCGCCTGGGTGGCTCAGTGGGTTAAGCCTCTGCCTTCGGCTCAGGTCATGATCTCAGAGTCCTGGGATCGAGCCCCACATTGGGCTCTCTGCTTGGTGGGGAGCCTGCTACCCCCTCTCTCTCTGCCTGCCTCTCTGTCTACTTGTGATCTGTCTCTCTCTGTCAGATAAATAAACAAAATCTTTAAAAAAAAATTTGAAATTGATTCACCATGTGGTTGGTCACTTTGTTCCAGGTACCTCACAAATTCAAATTAAAAAAAAAAAAAAAGTTTTCTGAAGGATGATGTGAGACACATGGATCAAGAATGCTTCCTGGGAAAGTTTTCCATAGAAATGCCATTGTGTGGCAAACTTTGGGCAGAAGGTGTCTGTATAAGGTATCTGCTTTTTAAAGGAATAGTTTTATTTGAGGAAAATTTTTCAGTCAGTAGAAAGGATATTCCATAAGACCCTGTAGAGACAGGAGTTGATAAGAAGTCCTCTGAGACTCTGTCCTAGATAGAGAAACTTGTTTTATCCACAACGAACTCCTAAGGCCTGCACTGAGATTGCTTCCCTGGGTCAGGGAGCTGCTGTTCATAGGAATTACTGCTGAGGGAGGGCACCCCAGCTGACTTTATGGAAAGCTTCTCCGGTCTGTGCTGCTGTTGAAAAACTTTTTGCTCTCCCCACCAACTTCCACTATAATAAAATGAGAAGCTTCAGGTCCAGTTCATGAGTGCGGTTAATGACAGGGGTAATTACTCTGTTGCATTCCAAATTCCTCAAGTACCTAGTGAGAACTTAATGAAAAGCAGAATCATTCTCGATGACAGATACAATTGTGATCATCTTGAGAGTATCTAATAAGATAATATCTACTAGGATACATCTATAGGACAATATCTAATAGGATTCTCCCAAGATGATCTTAATTGTACAGCAAGAAGGAGAGGAAGAGAAGGGAACTAATGAAAAAATTAAAATTTAATTTTGAAATCTACATGTGCTTTTTTACAAGGTGAAAGGGAAACTTTAGTGCTCATCAGATGAATTTCTCAATCAAGAATTCAATGAAAATATGTATGGTGAATGTTCTGGATTTACTGGGTAAAATAAAATATATCCACACTTCTCAAGAATCTTAGGGGATGCCTGAATGGCTCAATTGGTTAAGCATCTGCCTTTGTCTCAGGTCATGATCCTAGGTCCTGGGATTGAGTCCTACATTGGCAGAGAGCCTGTTTCTCCCTCTGCCTGCTACCACAACCCCCACCCCCCCACTGCAACACCCGGGCTTGTGTGCACGTGCTCTCTCTATCTCTCTCTCTCATTCTGACAAATAAATAAATAAAATCTTTTAAAAAAGAGCCCTAAAAGATATTCTGCTACTTTGAAGCAAATATTTAGTGTTCTGCATGCATTTACAGTGTAAATAATTTCTGTACTGTGGAAGAATGTTTGATTTTTATACTAATAGATTTATAAATTAATTTTTTGTTCTTTTAAAATGCTTATAAAGTTTTGTTAGAATTCATTTACTTTAATCATTAGAAAGTCAACCGAAACACAAAAATTATATCTATGATTCTTAATAATAATAGTAGTTATGTTTTCCTACTCTGCACTGACATTTAACTCTATTTCATTCATGTCATTTGACTGTTAATGTCCTTGTTTTCTCCTAATGTGTCCTTCATTATTGAGATCCTCTTTTAGGCCACACACTCATAAATAAGAGAAAACTCTCTCTAAAATCCAAAGGACCACTCTTGAAGATTTCTATTTATCTGATATATTCATCACACAACTATAGACAATAACGTGATTTAAACATTGCAATGCTTGTTTTCATATCAGGGTTCTCCATGTTAATAGGTCTGGAAAACTCTTTTGATAGATTCTGATTTTTTTTTAAAGATTTTATTTATTTATTTGACACAGAGAGAGAGGTCACAAGTAGACAGAGAGGCAGGCAGAGAGAGAGGGGGAAGCAGGCTCTCCACTGAGCAGAGAGCCCGATGTGGGGCTCGATCCCAGGACCCTGAGATCATGACCTGAGCCGAAGGCAGAGGCTTAACCCTCTAAGCCACCCAGGCGCCCCAGATTCTGATTTTATAGTGATGAATTGATCAAAAGCATGTTTAAAAAATCATCTGGCATATTTTTTCCTTATTTATGTATTTTCTCATTATGATTGATAAATATTCCAGGAAGTAAAAAGCATTATTTTACCATATACATGCTACCACATATTTCTAAGTCACTATTCATTGCTTGCCATGTATCACGTGTTTCTTAAGTGCTTTGCATAGAATATTCTATTAATTCTCACAAGAACCAAGTATATTAGGTATTAATAGGTCTATATTACGGATTAAAAAAATGAAGTCTCAAGAGGCATTTTAACTACCTGCATCTCCACAAAACAGGAAGTAGTAATAGAACCAGAAGTAAACCTATGTTAGCCTGACTTCAAAAAAGTGTCAAAAATTCAAAAATTAGGGAGTTTATAGGATAATATATATGTTATGGAATAAATTTGGAGAACTAAAGTATATTTTATTTTTTAAAAAAGTAACGGGCCTTTAATCTTACATAGCTAAATTACTGATTATGTATTTGTTGAGTTGACTTGCCGGTTCAGAAAATTGTATCAAGAGTTTTGTTTTTGGGGGCGCCTGGGTGGCTCAGTGGGTTAAGCCTCTGCCTTCGGCTCAGGTCATGATCTCGGGGTCCTAGGATTGAGCCCAGCATCGGGCTCTCTGCTCAGTGGGGAGCCTGCTTCCCCCACCCCCCTCTCTGCCTGCCTCTCTGCCTACTTGTGATCTCTGTCTGTCAAATAAATAAATAAAGTCTTTAAAAAAAAAGAGTTTTGTTTTTTTACTTCAAAGCCTTCTTAGGGGTGCCTAGGTGGTTCAGTCAGTGAAGCATCTGCCTTTAGCTCAGGTCATGATCCCAGGGTCGTGGGATTGAGTCCCACATCGGGCTCCTTGCTCAGTGGGGATCCTGCCTCTCTCTCTGCCTGCTTCTCCTGTTTGTGCTTACTCTCTCTCTGACAAATAAATAAAAATTTTTTAAAAAGTCTTCTTAAAGTCTTTTTACTACACAAAATAAAATGATACAAATAGCTGGCAAAGAAGATATTTAAATAATTATTCTCATTTACTTAAATAAGGTAATTCTCATAAAGTGCTCAATAGCTAACATAATTATTTGATTAAAACAAAGAGTGGTTGCAAGTTTTAGTTGAGTAGTTAGAAAATCCAGGTTTATTGATGTATTAGTTAGGAAAAGCTGATAAAAACACTGGTTCAAAATGTCAATTGTTTGAGAAACTAAAGGTTTGGTTCTTGCTCTCACTAAAGCCCTGTGGTGACCAGGAGGGTGACGCGGCAGGGCGATGAATCAGTTCCACAAAGTTACTCAGGGACCTAGGTTCCTTCTATGCAGTGAATCTGAAATCTTTAGACTCCTGCACTGGAAGGTTCTACCTCTGCTCGGATGTAAAGGAAAGAGGGACCATAAGAGGACCTCATTAGATCTTTAGGGGTCAGATGTAGAAGCAACATTAACCACTTCCACACACATTACACAACGAGAATTCAGTCATATGGCCCCACCCTAACTGTAAGCATGGTTGGGAAACAGTTTCCTTGTGCCCAGGAGGAAAACAAAAGAACGTCTGGTGAACATATAGCTTTGTCTCTGCCCCAGCAGGCAAAAGACGTCATCATCAAAATCACAAGTGGGGACTAGAGTTTTTATGGTTGACACTGAAACCCCAGCAATTAGGGATAATGTAAGAGGTCAGCAAAAATTCCTCAGTTTGAGAAGAATCTCAGTCCAAAATTATGAGCAACCAAGGGTGATTCATTTATTTTAGTATTAGAAATATGTCTTACTAGCTTGCCTCTTTTGCAATGCCAGGGTGAGCAAAGCCCAAGTGTTTTCATTACAATAGTGATTTCGTGGCAAATTTAAATAAAACTGGAGTGTTTCATATATTTCCAAATTATGACACCATTTTAAGGCACTATGAATTCACACCTTATTAAATGTGAAGATTATGAAATTAGACTCATTTTTAGGAGCAAAGAACTAGTTTTCCTAAAACCGTAAATTGTGTCATTCTTGAAGGGAAGAAAAAGACTAATGATACTATCTCATGCCCAAATATAGTAGAAGCAGCAGTTGAAAAATTGTCTTCCTCCAACTTTGCCAATGTACACGATTCCTGAGATATATTACCACATCCTATTTACTGTCCTTGGCTTGACTTCAACTGGAGACTGCCAATTCCTTTTGAAACAGCCAGAAATTTGTGGCAATCTTATTACAAATGGTCTATTTTTTTCCTCATGGAAATATTTTACTTCCTCTATTTTTCCATACTATGACTTTGAGAAGAACTTCTTTCCAATATGGTGGCTGTTTGTCAGTTCTACCATTACACTTAACCACTAAACTCTCAGAAAATAGTTTCTAGAAAGGAATTTGTAATTTCAGTACTGTTGACATTTTAAATTCCAAATCCAAATTTTATTCATCCATGCCTTTACTCATTCACTCTAGAGTGTTTTTGGCTTATCCTCTAGATGACAGGCACTGTGCTTAGTATTAGGAATCAAACTTCAACAAAGCCTGACTTCCAACTCACATTTTTGTGGGGGAGACACACAAGTAATCAGATAAATAAAATCCAGACAGTGGAAAGTGTTATAAAGAACAAAAGTGGGGCTTCTGAGTTTCTATGCAGTAATAACTGAGTCTCTGAAATAGAGAAAAAATTAAAGAGCCTACTTTGAGATGGTTTAGGGTGATGATCTCTTTATTGGAGTGAAGTTTAAACTAAAAATTGTTGAGAAAAATCCACTCACATGAAAGGACAGGAAAAAAAACAAATTTGAAGGCTCTGAGATGGGTGTATGATTAGTGCAGTGAGTCCAGGGGCTGGAGAACTAAAGGACTGGAAAGGCAAGTGAGGGCCAAGCCATGCAGAGCCCTTTTAGTCATGGAAAGCCAAAGATTTTATGTAGGAAGTATCTTACAGTGTTTTGCTCCTGTAACAGGATTTACATTTTCAGATCATTTTTGTGGCTTCATGGGAGAGTAGGTTGAAAGGGTAAAAGCAGAAATTGAGAGACCGATTAATGAGTATTCTAGGCAAGGCATCACTGTGACTTGGATCAGGGTAATGAGAGCAGAGATGGAGAAAGGTAAGGATCTATATGGAAGTCCCAAGACAGGCTGGTGAGTGGACCTGAGGGTTAAGAGAAGGGAAGGGTCAAACGTGAATCTTAGGTTCTTGGCTGGTAACTAAGTATATGATGGTACCATTTACTGAAATGTGGATGAGTACAACAGGAATATGACTGGGAGGGTCAAATAACATATTTGGAACAACCAAGCTATATGCGATGTGTAAGAGTCATTCAGTGTAGATTTCAAATCACAGCTGTGTGTAAGCCTGGATCTAGGAGGGAAGTTTGGGTTAAAGGAGCATTTATCATCTCATAGATGGTATCTACATTTGTAGGAATGTTTGAGATCAACTGGGAAAGAGTACATATGAGTAAGAAAAGAGTGCTTAGAACCCAACTGCGAGAGACCTCAATATTTAAAAGGTGAGTAGAGGAAGAGGCTTATGCGTAGAGTCTATATCCTCACGGTAATACTTGAAAAAATGGATTAAAATCAGTGAAATTGGGGTGCCTGGGTGGCTCAGTGGGTTAAGCCTCTGCCTTCGGCTCAGGTCATGATCTCAGGGTCCTGGGATCAAGCCCCGCATCGGGCTCTCTGCTCGGCAGGGAGCCTGCTTCCCCCTCTCTCTCTGCCTGCCTCTCTGCCTACTTGTGATCTCTCTGTCAAATAAATAAGGAAAATCTTTAAAAAAAAAATCAGTGAAATTTTCTCTTTACCAGGAACTCTCTAAATTGTGGATACTTGAAAAAAATAGAAGAGATGTGATCATGCATCCTTACCAGGTATTTGGGTCAGGTTCTTTAATGCAAAATTCATATATAAGATGCTGTTTTAATGTTCATAACAGACTTCCTACCAAATGTATCTTATAATGTCCATGTGTACAGAGATTTCCACAAAACCATTGCCATCTTTATTTATTTTGTCTAGATGTAAAACAGACAGCATGTCACATTACACATATTGCTAAAATTCCTGCTGCTTAATATATACAGATTTGTGAATTTTGAATGATTTGAAGTTCATGAATATCTTGAAGTTGGTTTGTTTTGTCTTGTTCAAACTCTGGATTTCATGTTTTTGCAGTTTAATACATTTCTTGAGAGGAAAGAAATGTTTAGATTTCCAGCTAGACTTAAAATTGTCAGAGAGAATAGAAGTTAAACACATAGGGAAACAAAGGTAACACATCTTGGAAAATATTAGGAAAACCTTTAAATGGTCTAGGCAAATTCAGTCAAGGTGTTTTATTTTTAATCAAAACTCTAGAGAAAGAAAAGTTAGCTTTTGGGAAAATTAATGAATGTTGTGTACTTAGGTGAAAAATAACTGCTAGGTGCTCTATTTTTCAGAAACTTCTAACAAATTTTTTTGATCAGCAATACCATAGTAATATCAGATAGAGATAAAAATGTATAGACATTTTTACAATTTTTATATCTTATGCCATTTCCATAATGACATGATTCTCCACATCTGTCAGGCTTGTGAGTGGGTAAATCAACATGTCCTTAAATGCTAAAGACTGTTTTCAGACCCTGGAGTTGTCCCATTAATTCAATCCATTTGCATGCTTCTTACATGCCACTTAGAAGGCCAATCTGCTTACGTTCCTTCCTTTCTTTTCTTTCTTTCTTTCTTTTTTTTTTTTAAGATTTCATTTCTTCATTTCTTTCACAAGTAGGCAGAGGGACAGGCAGAGGGGGAAAGGGAAGGAGGCTCCAAGCTGAGCAGAGAGCCCGATGCGGGACTCGATCCCAGGACCCTGAGATCATGACCTGAGCCGAAGGCAGAGGCTTAACCCACTGAGCCACCCAGGCGCCCAACTTATGTCCCTTTCTAAAAACCTATTTACTAGAGTCCTCATCTTTTATCTTGGCATTCAAGGCCTTCTACAATCTTGCCATATCTAAACCTTAAATCTATTTCTCCTACTACCCCTTACATTGGGAATGTAATCCCTATGTTATGACTAATTTACCCATGCCTATTTATGTATTTCATATAATTCCTATCTGAAAATGTTTTCTATGTATTTCTAACTCTACATTGTGATTACCACATTGTGTCTCCTATTCAGTGACATGTTTCCTTCTTTTTACAAGAGGAAGGTGGGATTGAGTTTTATGGGTTTTTTGTCTCCCTTACACTGTCTGGACAAGGGACATATTATAAACTGTATTTATCAATAAATGTTTCTTGTTTAATTAGATGATTCACATATAAAAAGCCCTGATGAGAAGGATGAATAAACATGATCAGAGAGGTTAATGTAATTAGATTAATTCTGCCTTCAAAACTCACATCTTTGATATTATTCCACACTAAACCCCACAAAGAAACACAGTGCTGTCAGTAGTCACTTTCCACGGTCTTTTTTTTTTTTTTTTTTCCCTCAAATACTTGCATGAGTAAAGAGTTCTTGGTCAGTCCCTGGTGTTTTACGAACAGAATGATTTTCTAATGTGTGTGATATACATAAAGAGAACCTCATTCGAAGATTTAGTGAGTTGGCAATCATAGATTGCTGGGAGACTTTCAGGAGATATATCTCCTTCCTCCCTTCAGGTTTTCCAAATACATTTGTTTATGACCGAGTTCCTAGTGGCTAGGTAGTAAGGGGGACCCACCTCACCAAGAGATGGACTGTTTCGCAGATTCTGTGGAGACCACCCAGATCCCTCTTTAGGATGGAGAGAAATGATTACCTTAGTGGCTGGGGCTACTGGGTGCTGACATCTCACAGTTGAGTCCTGAAGTGAAAATCTGTCTTGGCGGAAGAAAATCACTTGGTCCAGTGCTATGTCTCCAGCCCAGGGAGAGCCTGCATCCAATGCTGGTCAGTGGAGGGATACAGAGGCCTGCCCCCCTGCCTCAGTAAGCAGCAGGTCTGTAGGGGAGCTCAACTCTAGGGCTCCCTGAAGGATTGCTTGAGGTCTGTGCTGCAACTCCGTCGCGGTTCAGCCTTACCGTGCGCTTGCTCTTGCTTCGTTCACTGCTTCACATGTATAATCCCCAAGAACAATCCCCAATAAATCTTGAGCACACAAATCTCCAATTTACACTCGTTTCCAGGGAACCAAGCTAAGACAGCATATATTCATAACAGGCCTTAATAACAGCCTGTCCTCACTCTCACTCCTGCATGGAGAGAGATTTGTAGGTGTGATATTTGGAGCCTTTCAGAGCTCCGTTTCTTTCTGCTTTCCGCCAGCTTCCTCAAATTTACTGGAACTGATCTCAGCATTGTAGGGATGCATTCAATGTTTCTTTAAAAAGTTATTTATGTTTCTCGTACCTCAGAAGAATCAGCATGGCACTAAGACTCAGAAAACTTAGATTTTGTGTCTGGGTCTTGTAATTCTCAGTCTTGGAGCTTTTCCATGGCTCAGTGTCTACACTTAAAGTTAGTTTAATGACATCTACCCTCCAGATATCTGATGATGTTTCAAATGAGATTAGATGCGTACAAAATTAAATTAAATTAGAAATATGTTCCCATTTATAAACATAATCATATTTTAAAAAGAAAAGTGCCATTATTAAAAATAATCAGTGACTTTTTCAAAATCATGCCTTCTTTAACCCTCCTCGGATTTTGTTTTTGCAATCCGAGTTTTTAAAATTGACTTAAATGTACATACCTTCAGGGTCTCAGAAGACTTTAGACATCGTCTAATTCTCCTTTTCCCGCATGAGGAAGTGGTGGTAGCATATGGCTGAGAAATTTGTCCATCATATGATAAATTAGAAAAGATCCACAACTCGTACCTAGGGCTCCCCATTTTCTTAATGCTTGATAGGTATTTTTTTTCATTTGTAAGGATGAAAGAAATTTAGTCAAATTAATTTTGACTTGTAATACCCCCCCACCAATATCTGTTGTCTTATAAAAAATTATTCCATCCTTTCCACTTTTTGAGTAATTCAGCTTTGTTTTCTCTCTTTTCATTTCCATTTTTCCTTTTTGATTTAAATGTAGCCCATCAAAATGAGCTTACATGGGATTGTCCCAAAAAGAGCATGCAAGCCCCCTTAATATAAGATGGAGGTAGTACTAAATAAAGACTTAATTCCGTAAACTGACATCTCAGCAAATGGTCTTTTTACCTCTGTAGACAAGTCCGTGCCTGCGTGTGCACGTGTTTTAAAGGATGGCATTTTCACATTGCCACCAAAGCACTCTCTATAAGAAAATAACTCACATCTGTCAGGTAGAGTTGGGAGCTATGGGACTGGTTATGGCTGACTTCTGTCTCTGATTTTTCCTTTCCCATTATTCTGTTTGACATTTCTGAAGCCAGTTTTACATTTTAGTAGAGCCATAAATAATGGTGATAAGCTGGAAAGGCTGGACTATACAAGAATGGAGAGAAGAGATAAATAACATACATATGTTCTGTTACATGAAAGGGCAAGGGGGCATTAAATGTTAGGTAAGCCCAATTCTAAGCAAAACACTCTGAGTGACCAGGAAAAATACAGGTCAGTTTCAAGCTCTTCAGTTCAGTATTTGGAAGTAGACTCTTCCAGTCAGGAGGCTTCTTTCTGGGTGTTCTAGAAGGGCCCTCCATTAACTGTCCTTCAGGCAAGGTTAGGTGAAAAGGTATCTGTCCCCACCTGATGACTCCTCTGGCAGCTCTTCCTCAAGACTGCCCCAAAGGGAGGCCACTGCTCCCAGCACCTCCAGTGAGAAGCACCCGTGCCCCACGAGACCAGCGCCTTATTGCCCACAAGCCTGCAGCCACAGCACGGCTCTGCTTGAGACCTTGTAGAAAAAAAAACAAACTTCCTTCACCTTACACTCTTTATTTTTTCTTGAGTATTCTTTCTCCTGCTTATTTCTCAGGAGTGGATATTTAAATGCTAGGTCTTCCTCTTCCATGACTGTGCAGAACATACGCAGGTCATTTACAATGTATAAACTCAGCCAATGTCGGCACTTCCGGGCATTGCCCGGCTTTTGCTTTCAAAGCCACTTCCGGTTGGGCTTGGAAGGCAGCAGGATCTCTCCTCTGTCCCCCAACAATGCAGCTAAAGGTTTTAAGACTTCTAAGCTCCATGCCAAGACGTGAGGGATTTCACAGCGAGTCACTGTTTCCGTGTGAGCGATAATGGCAAGCAGAGAGACAGCTAAAGGCAGGCAGGGTGAAGGCTTGGATTTCCTTGGACTCCAAAGGTCTCACTTGGAAGTTGTTTACAAAGGGGCTGGGATCAAGATGGCAGCTGATTTGCGGATGGCCGGAGGAAGAGCCTGCCAAAGTAGAGGTGATGGGTAGGGAGAGCCTGAGAGAATCACTGGCTGATAAGGATGAGTCTCAAGACTGACTTTCCAGGATTCCAGAGTAGAAGTAAATGATTATCAAGATTACAGACAATACAGGGGTTCTGCTTTAAACAAACAACCCCCCCCCCCCCGCAAACACTGCTACTTTCCTGCCTGAGGAATGCCAAGAATATTAAATCTGGAGAATCGGCCACACTGACATTCCTGTGCTGGCGGGCGAAAGAGGACATGGATTCAAGTTCCTGCCAAGCTTCACCACCGTATCTTCACTGCAATGGCCTCTGAGACCAGATAATTATACTCCCTCTCTTCTTAACAATTCGTCTTTCATTACGAAGCCGCATGACCCATCCTGTCACTAAAGCCAACCAACATGGCCGGGAAGGAAGTGACCAGACATTGCAAGCCTTCCCAAATCGAGGAAATTATATATTTCAACAACTAGTACTGATTTTTTTTTTCTTTTTAATGCCAAGCTATGCAGCTTAGCTGTCAGAGCAGTGAAGTGAAAATAAAATTAGGGGCCAAATGCCTAAGCCCTCAAGAAATGTCATGGAGAAGAAGCAAAAACAAGTAAAAGGTTTACCTTATCATTAATTTTTTAAATGTTTAAATATATGGATTTTGTTATCAGTGCAGTGAAAATGGAATCAGTGACCCATTGGACCCAATGCTTATATTTAAGAAATGCCTTGAACTTTAAATAAACACCGTTTTCCTTTCTCTTGGATTAATTTACTTACAGATGTGTGACATAGCCTGGGAATATACACCCAGCTGAAAAAAACAGACAAGGGCAGTGCAGAGCCTTGTTTTCTTACCATTCAGTCTTTATTGAACAGACAACATAGTTTTCAAAAGAAACATGAACTTCTTTCTTATCCACTTCAGGGACAGAGAAATTGAACCGAAGTCAGAATTCAGAGTTACCTCCAGTGACCACAGAATAGCGTTTTAAAATCTTGTAGTGTTTTGTTTTTGCTATTTTTTTTTCCTTTCCTTTTCCGTTTCCTCTGCAGGCTTGTGAATTTCTAAGCAGCCCAGTCCTGCTGCCTCCTCATTCCTGCACTTATTAGCAGTAAAGATCTATCAAGCAGCTACGCAGCTGTAGGGAATTCACATCACCTTGCTGGGCCTGAGCTTTTTCTCCAGAAACCAAGAGAGTTCAATTAAATCATTTCCTGCTCCGGTGTTTGGGTTGATTTTCTAGGTCTAGGTGGATTTGATGTTTGCGTGTGTGTGCGTGCGTGTGCGTGTGTGTGTGTTGGGAGTGGAATCTCTTACCATAGCTGGAAATACTAGAGAGCGGCCCCCGGCCAAAGAGAGCATTCCCATCCAGATGTGAAGGAGACGGTGGGTGGTGATTGCCACGGACAGTCTTCAGAACCTCTTGCCCCCTTTCCCTCTCCCATTAGAGGAGATTTTTCCTGTTTTCAGCTAAGTATGCTATAGATTTGTACTGCACTTTGGTATATAAAGAAAAAGCAATTATTCCCGTAGATGATTAGAAAATATCACTTTGAAAAATGACATTCATGCCTTTGAGTAGGAAGGAAAATAATGGTACTGGATGTTGAGCTGGTGTCAAATGGCCAAACCCACAATCAAAGGAGGTTACCGTCCCGGTCATAGATTATTTCCTTGGTATGATTCAAGAGTCAACCGAATATTTCAACACCATGTTGAAGTTTTTAATTGTTCTACAATAATTTTCATTGCCTCCATAATATAACTTATTTATGCATAACCTCTGTCTTAGTGAAATAGCTTTTGTTTACTGGTAAAATTAAATTTGACTCATGTTAGTTTGAGCAGGATGAATTACAAGATGTACAGGGTACATTAGCTTCTCCGGGCTACCGTAACAAACCAGCTGACTTAAAATGACAGAAATATATCCTCTCCCAGCTCTGGAGGCCAGAAGTTCCATACTGCATGTCAGCAGAGCGGCACTGCCTCTGAGGACTCTGAGGGAGAATCCTTGCCTGACCCTTGCCTAGCTTCCGGTGCCTGCCCAGCAATCCTTACTTCTCTTGGCTTGTCTAAACACCACTGTGACCTCTGCCTGTCTTTACATGTCTTCTCCTCAGTCTCTGTCTTCTCCTTTCTAGGCTCTTAACAGGACACCCATCATTGGCTTTAAGGCCCACACTAAACAAGGATGTTCTCATCGTGACATCTTTACTTCACTCATATTTGCAAAGGACCTAATTCCAAATAAGGCTGCATTCTGAGATTTCAGGTGGACATATCTTTTGGGGGTCACTCTATCTCTTGGTAAGATTGGGCTGCTATAATGAACTACCACAGACTGGGTGATGTAAACAATCAACATTTATTTCTCACACTTCTGGAGGTTGGAAGTCTAAGATCAAGGCGTCGACAGATCCAGGGTCTGGTGAGAACCTACTTCCCGGTTTGGAGATGGCCATCTTCCTGCTCTTTCCTCACAGGGCAGAGAGCAGAGACAGAAAGCAAGTTCTGGAATGCCTCTTATAAAGGCACTAGCCCCATCACGAGGCTCCACCCTCATTACCTAATTACCCTACCTCCTGATACCATCATGTTGCAGACTAGGCTTTCAACACTGGGTTTTGTAAGGGATACAGACATTCAGTCCATAATGTCGTTCAACCCACCACAGAGGGGACAGTCATGGAACTCAAGCACAGAAATTGCTGCCGGGCCTCAGAAGCCACAGGAAATATCAACTCGGAAGCCCTGTGGAAACAAAACTCATTCTCTCAGTCATCCTCTCTCTCCCTCTAGGGCTGCCTGGATCCTGATTCTGCTTCTCCATGCATATTAGCTTCAGTCATTTTTCTCTGCAGAAGTATTTCCTGCAGACCTTTGACTCCTCTGCCTTTAGCTTAAGAAGCCCATAGGGGATGACTAACCTCTCAGTCTCCATTCTAAATGCCTACAAACAAACAAACAAAAAAACAAAACACAGTAACCTCGTGGACCAGTTTAGTTCAAGCCCCTATCATGAGCCCTTCAGATCTAGTCAGGAAAAGGGTCAGGTAAGCGAGGTCTTGGAAAGGAAAGGCACTGAATAAATCACAATAAACTGAAGATGATTAGTAAATAAGATACATTTATGCTATTTCCAATGTTCCTTGAGAAACCATTTAACTTTTAAAAATAATTCCTGAAATACCTCAGAGCCATCTAAAATGACTTCTAGGTTTAGACTTCCCAGACACATAGGATCTTTGTCATAAACTATCAATTTCCATGTTCTACCATCACAGTAGCACCAGCCAGGCCTGTTAAGGTAGTCTGCAGTTACTTTTCTGAAAAATCTTCAAGAAAACCCCAAGCTATATGTCCTGTAATTAGGACACTAGTCCTGGGTCTGACAGCTTCTCTGAATTCTGTGAAATTTTCTAAATATATATAAGGGTGGAGGTCTATGTGGCTTGTGAGATACGATCTCTTTCTCCTGAAAAGAGGTCTCTACATGGCAGTAAGGAATGAACAGACCCTGAAAGGAGGGTGTTTATGTGCTTGGAGGAGAGGGGATGGTGGGGACTGTGCATGTGTTCATGGCCATGACAGGAGGGATACTCCAAGGACTTTGTGGGAAGTGGAGGAGTGATATACTGGTTGGAAATTGAAAAACCTCAGAGAGAGTGAGTAAAATGCATTGACCAAAATTAAATAAGTTCTCCTTTTCCTTGACAAATCAGGGAGCTCTCAGAAGTGTGGGAAACTGGGCTTCATACATGAAATGACACCATGGATAGAAGTGAGGTGGCCAACACGTATAATACGGCTTCCACATCTCAGAGACAACATCAGGGATCATAGTGTGTGGGGCAAGTACCATAGGTACTCCTAAAGCCTGAATAAGAAGGGTGCCACAAGGTCCAAGTGTCATAAAATAGACCTGGCAGGTGCAAGGTAAGAAATTGGCTGGTGTGGGAAAGGCAGGATTGTTGACTTGATATACCCACTGCTGAAATAATGCTGGATGTGTTCACTGAACTCATCAGAGAAAATATGTGATAAGAAAAGCTATCCTGTTACTGAGATGATAGACCTAGAAGTGAGAGAGAGAGAGTGAGTGGTATGGGCTATAGGGTAAATAGGATGACTTCACAGTTGATTATAATAGATTATGTTAATTTCCTGAACACATTGTTAGGAGTGATGTCCATATGATTGTTAAATGATCTGTATAAATTTTGCCCCTCCCTCCAAAGCCCTAATCTTCAATGTGACTGTATCTGGAGATAGGGCTTTTAGGCATTAAGGTGAAGTGGGGTCATAAGGGTGGACCCTAATCCTAGCAGACTGGTGGTCTTTTTCCCAAGAAGAGGAAGAGTGATCTCTATGGGCACACACACAAGAAAGGCCATATAAGGACACAGTTGTGTGTGTGTAAGACAGGAAGAGGGTTCTCATCAGACACCAACCCTGCAGGTCCTCTAACTGGGACTTCTCAGAAGCCATCCAGTCTGTGGCATTTTGTCACAGCAGCCCCAAAGAACTAATACATCTAACCACAGTCGTAATCATAATCATAATTGCATGCATGTTAAGTTTACATATTATTTCTTCAGGCTATGAAATTACCCTGGCCAATGCTTCTATCTGCAGTAAAGACATCACCTACTATAATTTTCGTTTTGGATGGGTATAGCATTTTGTGGATAATTGGATTTTTGATTGGACAAAGTTCAGAACCAAACTGCCAATACCACGCCAGAGTAAGAGATAAATAGGGGCTGGGGCAGGGCAAATGGGAATGCTGTGAAGCTAGAGATGGAAATCAGGAGCACCATGCTGACAACTCTTTGTTCTCCTCCTAGATGCCTGTGGAGTCTTATTGGTCATTGGTTGGTCATCAGTGGATTGGTTTCCATCAAGAGCCAAGAAGGGTACTACATCTGCCCACACATGCATCAATGTTTAGCATGTTTTTCCTGAATGGGTATGAAGAGACTGTGAAACAGATAGAAACTGAGGTGCTCTAGTTCAGCAAGACCCCACCTGGTATGAACTGTGTCTACCACTTTGGCTAAATAAATTAGGAACTCAAGCTAACTTTATAATGGTTGTTTATTATTTGTAGTTTCTTCTGGTGAATGCTGAGCCCACCTTACATAATAAATCTTTCAATTCCCTTTTCCATTCTGGATTCAGTATAGAGCCAAACAAGTGCTGTTTTAATAAAGACAATAGATACATTTTTTGGAGAAAAGTAAAATATTTGTTTTGCATGAAAATCTGGAGATATTAGTTTCTAAACTCTCCTCTTACTAAAGACATAGGAGGAAAATGGGGACAGCTCAAGTGGATTGAAGAATTGTTGGTAGGCATTGTAGACTTGGTACATGTGAGAAGTTTGAGAAAAAGGGACAAAAGAACAAGTTTGTAAAACTGGTTTCAGAAGTTAAGCAAAGGAAGAGCCTAAAAGAGAATGTTTACAGCTTTCTGATACTAGAATCTGAGTAGAACACAACTTACTTAATAAATTTATCTGGAATTTACTGAATTTGCATCTTCCGTTTGTGATTTGTATATTGAAAATATCTGTCATATTCTTACTCTATGAAGATAGATGAATGTGGCTTTTCTTCCAGCATACATTTTTATGCACCTAGGACCCAGTCAGTTACTCTTCTAGCAGCGATTCATGCTGATTCATTTCATCGTTGTTGTTTGCTGCAGTAATGGTAGCATGCAGGACTTCTTGAGTGCTTTTATAATCACATATTAATTCACCAAATCCTCACAACAATCAGAGGGGAGAGTCAGCATTACCATTTTACAGTTAGGGGCACAGTTAGGGACACTGAGGCTTGGAGAAGTTCTGGAACTTGCCCAACATCATACATATGTAGTAAAAATAGTAGAACCAGGATATGAATGTAGGTAGCCCAGCTCTAGATTTCTTCCTCTTAACTGCTTTACTAACCAACTGTCATTGCCCAATGTTTTACTGAAACTATACATGGCATCCTAGAATTTGCAACTTACATTCAAGATGCCATTTCTTTTTTCTTAGATCGTGAATTTTTACATTTCTACACATCAGCATACTCCTGTAATAATGTCAATGCAGCATCTAGGCATGAAGACTGAATGTATTGCCTTGAGCCACCCAATTTTGGTCAGTGAGTTGAACAATAGTATGGCTATTTCCCCATTTTCTTTTGACACTCTAGCCCAGTAATTTAAGGTATAATAGGATGTCGGTGTTGGCATACAGCCAACTCACAGATGTCTTACCTTTTCCTGAATGCTCTCTAATGCCTCAACCTTGGCTGGAACGCACGTAAGCAGAGTGACGCTGCAGGCACTCCATAAGGAGAGGGCAGGAATTGTGAGAAGGCTGATGTGTATGTGAAATGTACACCAAGAACGAGAAGCCTGGGGTCACAGTCGACATCTGGGGTGGAAGTTTGCTGCAGCTCCTAGAGATTACAAGAGGGCAATTATTAGAATGGAAGTCCGTCGTGTTGTTATATGGCCTGCAAACACAGTTTGGGGTCAGAAGTTCTGGTTGGTGGGTCAGCCCTGGGACCCTCTCGGGAGGGCAGTATTATCAGATCTGTGCTTGCTTTGGCGCTAGGGGAGACTTCTTTGTTAATCCAAATCTCATCTTCAGAGATTTCGAGTGGATTCCACTGAGAGTTTTCATGTGCCAGTTCGAACTAGGAGCTCCTGGTAATAAAAAATGGGGTGAAATGACTGAGGGACTGGACTTTTTATTATACAACAGACTGCTCAGTATCCACCAGCTCATTCTCGTCCTCTAGTAGGTCAGGTAGGCTAGAGTTTGTCTTAAACAACAGGATCTGTGCTCAGGACAATTTCTCTTGTTCCTGACCTTCAGATGACATAGTTCCTTTGGAACCACAAATGCTATTTGGCATCTTAGGTCATGTGGACATAATAGGTAAGGATGTACAGTGGAAGTCTGGGGTTGAAGCCATGTAATATGGCTTCCGAGTTTTGTTTCCTGGTTTTTCATATTTTCAAGGTTGCCACCAGAATGCCTATCCAGGAAACAAAAATAGGGTGCCAAGGAAGAAATGACAGTGACAAATCCTTATGAAAGTCTAAAGTCACTGACAATCCAGTGGGACAAAAGACACTATCAGCTGCATATATTAACAAACACCCACTCAGGTTTTGAAATACCTACTTATAATAACGTAATTGAAACCCAATTATAGAAACTTTCTACACTAACAATGAAACATGTATTTTATTATCATTCTGCATGCTAGTGGCCTTTAAATTTTTGAAATGAACTACAATGTCTTTTGAAAAAGGAAAAACCTACATAATAATCATGGTCGCAAAAACGTTTTTCCCTCAATTTTGAGGGAACATGAATTCTAGTTGTCCCTTGCAATATGGGAATAACAGAAAGCATTCTAAGTAGAGGATGTCTGTGTATTTGTCCTGTTTAAAGAAATATTAGTTGTAGGCACATTAAGCAGGTAAACTACAAAATCTGAATTTTGACAAACTATAAATTGATAGAATAAAACTGTCTAAAAATTAAGAAAAAATACATATTTGCATGATGTTTTATAAAATGCTATCCAATTTTAACCTTTTTAAAGTACTCATTTATAAACTGAATTTATTAAGCATTTTAGAAACTCTGAGAAACGTAGTAACATGAATTTAAAGTAAGGTTTTCAGAAAGTCACCTTCTGTTTTTCATTTTTTGGCCAAAGTCCTCTTTCAGCAAATATAAGGGTGAACCAGGCCATACAGTGTGATGGTGACGTGTTTGTTCTGGGCTCACAAAGCATTTGGTCCTCCTGCTCCCCTGCCGGTTGCAACCCTGAGTTGGGTCTAGCAACCACATGTATGCCCTGTGACAGCTCCCCTCCTGGGAACCTCCATCCGTCCTGACTGACATCAATGGCAAGGTTTTCCAAGGTTCCTGTCAGATTCCATTATGTTGTAGTCATCTTTAGATTTCTTCAGATCGTGTGCCTTAGGACCTCAGAAATAAGGATATAATTTCAAACCAAAAAGAGCGTACTACCAGTGGCTATCTCAACGAACCACCCACAGATATGATCACCGCCAGGCTGTCTACCTTTGCCATTTCATTTTGTAGATGGAGCTGTGGCAGCCACTGACAGAATTAACAAGCGACTGGAAGAATTATGAGATTATGAGTTTCTCGCTGCAGCATGTCAATAACATCTTCATTGATTTCCACCTTCCCCCAAACAAATCTGTAAAATTTGAGCGTACAAGCACTTCAATGTTTACACACTGGAAAGTGGAGGTTTTAGTATTAATGTTGCCATATGGTTTGTCATCAGGCTTTCCTCCTACTCAAGTTTTTCCTGTTTTCTTTAACATGAAACCCAGACTCCTCTGTTGCTGGTCAGTGTCCTCCGCAATCAAGCTCTATCCTATCCATCAGATGATATACTCTTTGAGTTTCCTATGTGGATGCTCTAGTTAAGCCCCCCTTCTCTTCATCTATGCTAACCTTAACTAATTTTGAGGCAACTTTCTCAATTCAAGGATCAGTCTCTTGACTATATCTCAGTCCTTGCACACTCAACTCCCTAATTTTTTTTAAAGATTTTATTTATTTATTTGACAGAGATCACAAGTAGGTGGAGAGGCAGGCAGAGAGGAGGAAGCAGGCTCCCCACTGAGCAGAGAGCCCGTTGCCGGGCTTGATCCCAGGACCTTGAGATCATGACCTGAGCCGAAGGCAGAGGCTTGACCCACTGAGCCACCCAGGCACCCTTAACTCCCTAATTTAGCACTGAATTTACTACCTAGGTATACACTACCTTAATTTGTAATGGGATGCTATTCTTTATTTTCTGTGTGCCACTCTACTCCCTTCAACTGTTCTAGAGGCAGGAAACAACTAAATAAGGAAGTCCAGAAACAATTAAACGCCATTTTCTGGGTCAGACACCAAGTGGATTGGGATGTCTAAGAGTCAAAGCAACTCTAGAACCAGCTAATTTCTAGCAAGGATAGCAAGAGCAGCCCATCCTTTACCAATAGCCCCATCCTACAGGTCCTCAAGCCCTTACCCTAATGAGAGACAGTTTCTGCTACTACAATCTCTCTGTCCTAGCTGGGAAATCAGGGCTGAGAAAGTAGAGAGAACAACAGTCTATAATCAACTCAGGACTTTCCATTGTTATAATCTCATTACCTGAGGAGTTATTTTTAAAATACAGTTGAATGGAATGAAACTGGCCCTCATTTGCAACCCAGATTTTGAGAGGAAAAAAAAAGTTAAACATTCATGAAATACAAATTTAAGACTATTTTTTTTTAAATTATATTTTCTTTCTGGAAATAGAGCAAAATCTATAATAAGATGTTTTCAGAATTTTAACGTATTAAACTGTAAGTAAAATACATTCAATGGAAATGCTTTTATTGTAATTTTTTATGGTTTTGTAAAGTTAAGCATATCTATCTCTGTACTTATACAGATTTTTTTGCCTAGATCTATTCAGCAGATACTACCCTTTAAACTTTTATATATCTTAATCTCCAGTGAGAAATACCAAAGTGAAATAGGTCATTTCTTTCCATGGTGGAGCTGATGGCTGAACCCAAGCTGTGACCAAATGATCTCTCTTTGACGCCAGATGAGAAATATGAACATAGTCTTGTTTTTCCTTATGTGTATGTTCAAGAGCCCATTAATAATTCTATTTTCGTGATCATGAGAGTTAAGTTTTAGGACCATTTATTTTATGCCAAAAAAAAAAAAAAGACTTAGAGAAGAACTCTTTATCTCTTAAAGATGATATAACTTTGGCTGTGGAAGTTTTAAAAATCTTAAAGGACGATTGTGCGTTTGGAAAGATAAATGGAGACTGACTTGGACTCTTATAGTTAAAACATCTCCAGTTTCCTCTATAAAATCTTACTCTGAAGACAAGGAAACATGTTCCAACTGTTTTAACTTTTAATTGAAACCAATTTGTATTTTTCTGTTCAATGTCATTAATTCAGTTTGTAGAAAAAAAACACTTTTTTTTAAACAAAGTGAACATAAACAACTCAGACTTCCCTAAGAAAATTAAAGAGTGGTAGAAAGTCCTTCTATATAATTCTAAATATTTATTGATTCTTACTCTATATCCTGCATTGGGCCAAATTCTTTGCATGAATCATCTCATTTAACCATCATAGAAAGCCTATGAGGTACATACAATTACCATCACCATTTTCTGAGGAGAGGACTAAAGTTTAGACGGTTTAAATTGCCTATTGTCATGGAATTTTGGCAGATCCAGAAGTCACCCCTGAGCGTTCTGACTCCAAAGCTAAAGCTTTAAGTCACTCTTCTATTTTGCCTCCTAGACAAAAATAAGCTCTATTTTTGAGTTTATATTCAGCTGAAGATGAGACTTTTTTTGGAGAGCAACAGTTATAGAGTGATAGCCTGGATAGAAGTCCAAGATTTTGTACCAAATTTCCATGTCTGGGTTGTTTATTTAGTTAGTTTTCTTCTATACCAAGCAGTTTTCTGACATTGACTGGGTTTCCTACCATTCAGCTCAGTTCTGATGCTAGCTATTTGGAAAGTCTCAGATCCCACAGGTTAAGGCTCAGTCCTATAAGACTGCCTCCCCCCTTCCAGATGCCACTGCAAACCCATACTGTCACCTGTGCTTTTAATGCCTGGGCTATAGGTTGGAGGTTTCCACACCCCCACTCCTTGGGTTTGGTTCATCAGCCAGAGCTCTTCACAGAACTCAGAAATGCAGTTTACTTACTAGACTGCTGGTTTACTATAAGAGGATATAACTTAAGAACAGTCAAATTGAAAAGACACACAAGGCATGGGACAGTGCCACTCTCTGCACTCTCCACGTCTTCACCAACCAGAAGCTCTGCAAACTCCAACTTTTTTGAGTTTTTACAGAGGTTTCATTACATAGGCATGGCTGATGAAATCACTGAGCATTGGCAACTGATTCGACCCGCTATCCCCTCCCCTCCCTGGAATTCAGGGAGTGGGACTGAAAGGTCCAACAACCGTCCAATCTTCGTGGTTGGCTCTCCAGGCCACCAGCCCCCAACCTCAGGTGTGTCCAAGCTACCTCATCAATATAGCACATGGCCTTCACTGTTCTTATCACTTAGGAAATTCCAAGGGTTTTAGGCACTCCATGCCAGAAAAGGGACTGAAGACCATATGTATTTTTTGTTATGAATCACATCAAAAAGCCCCATGTTTCCTAGTCTTGAGCACAGGGAACTTTTTCCCCTTAGAGAGGATGAGAGGCAGCTGGTTAAAGACTTTCTCCAGCACATAAGAAGTAGCAGGCTGAGACGACATCGGGTAGCAGGAGATCAGCTAGATAGCTTATCTAACCATTGTGAACACCTATAAATCCAACGGGAAATCGAAGAGAAGAAGAGCAACAATCCCAGAAACAGAAAATCGATCACTTTCTGAAAGCTCCAACAATTGACTGCTTTCCTCGAGGCGCGACCGCAAGCCAGGGAGGCGGGGCTATTGGGCGCTTTGCTCTGAGAGTGCACTGAGGAGCGGAACCCCAAGCTCTCGGCTCCTCCGGGCCGAGAGATTGGGAGGCCGCCATCTTCATTCCCGTCCTCCGGAACTCTACGGAAAGCGGTCAGGGAACAAAAGCTCCCGAAAGCGAACCCGAGCGGATTACTTAGCCTGGCCCCTGGCAAGGGCGGTGCAATTCCGCCTGCGGCAAAGACACTTGAGAATCACTACAACAGGCCCCTCCCCCAGAAGATCAACAAGAAACCATCCAAAACCAACTTCAGTCACCAAGAACAGCGGAACTCCACAGCAGGAGAAAGCAAATCCTACCTGGACAAAATGACAAGGCGGAAAAACTCACCTCAAAAAAAAGAACAAGAGGCCGTACCGAAGGCTGGAGACCTAATCAATACAGACATAGGTAGCATGACAGATCTAGAGTTCAGAATGACAATTCTCAAGGTTCTAGCCGGGCTCGAAAAAGGCATAGAAGATATTAGAGAAACCCTCTCCGGAGAGATAAAAGCCCTTTCTGGAGAAATAAAAGAACTAAAATCTAACCAAGTTGAAATCAAAAAAGCTATTCATGAGGTGCAATCAAAAATGGAAGCTCTCACTGCCAGGATAAATGAGGCAGAAGAAAGAATTAGTGACATAGAAGACCAAATGACAGAGAATAAAGAAGCTGAGCAAAAGAGAGACAAACAACTACTGGAACACGAGGAGAGGATTCGAGAGATAAGTGACACCATAAGATGACACAACATTAGAATAATTGGGATTCCAGAAGAAGAAGAAAGAGAGAGGGGAGCAGAAGGTATATTGGAGACAATTATTGGAGAGAATTTCCCTAATATGGCAAAGGGAACAAACATCAAAATCCAGGAGATGCTAAGAACGCCCCTCAAAATCAATAAAAATAGGTCCACACCTCGTCACCTGATAGTAAAATTTACAAGTCTTAGCGACAAAGAGAAAATCCTGAAAGCAGCCCGGGAAAAGAAGTCTGTAACATACAAGGGTAAAAACATTAGATTGGCAGCGGACCTATCCACAGAGACCTGGCAGGCCAGAAAGAACTGGCATGACATATTCAGAGCACTAAACGAGAAAAACATGCAGCCAAGAATACTATATCCGGCTAGGCTATCATTGAAAATAGAAGGAGAGATAAAGAGCTTCCAGGACAAACAAAAGCTGAAAGAATTTGCAAACACCAAACCAGCTCTACAGGAAATATTGAAAGGGGTCCTCTAAGCAAAGAGAGACCCTAAAAGTAGTAGATCAGAAAGAAACAGAGACAATATACAGTAACAATCATCTTACAGGCAATACAATGGCACTAAATTCATATCTCTCAATAGTTACCCTGAATGTTAATGGGCTCAATGCCCCAATCAAAAGACACAGGGTATCAGAATGGATAAAAAAACAAAACCCATCCATATGCTGCCTACAAGAAACTCATTTTAGACCCGAAGACACCTCCAGATTTAAAGTGAGGGGGTGGAAAACAATGTACCATGCTAATGGACATCAGAAGAAAGCTGGGGTGGCAATCCTTATATCAGATCAATTAGATTTTAAGCCAAAGACTATAATAAGAGATGAGGAAGGACACTATATCATACTCAAAGGGTCTGTCCAACAAGAAGATCTAACAATCTTAAATATCTATGCCCCTAACATGGGAGCAGCCAACTATATAAACCAATTAATAACAAAATCAAAGAAATACATCAACAGTAATACAATAATAGCAGGGGACTTTAACACTCCCCTCACTGAAATGGACAGATCATCTAAGCAAAAGATCAACAAGGAAATAAAGGCCTTAAATGACACACTGGACCAGATGGACATCACAGATCTATTCAGAACATTCCATCCCAAAGCAACAGAATATACATTCTTCTCTAGTGCACATGGAACATTCTCCAGAATAGACCACATCCTGGGTCATAAATCAGGTCTCAATCGGTACCAAAAGATCGAGATCATTCCCTGCATATTTTCAGACCACAATGCTCTGAAGCTCGAACTCAATCACAAGAGGAAATTTGGAAAGAACGCAAATACATGGAGACTAAACAGCATCCTTCTAAAAAATGAATGGGTCAACCAGGAAATTAAAGAAGAATTGAAAAAATTCATGGAAACAAATGATAATGAAAACACAACAGTTCAAAATCTGTGGGACACAACAAAGGCAGTCCTGAGAGGAAAATATATAGTGGTGCAAGCCTTTCTCAAGAAACAAGAAAGGTCTCAAATACACAACCTAACCCTACACCTAAAGGAGCTGGAGAGAGAACAACAAAGAAAGCCTAAACCCAGCAGGAGAAGAGAAATCATAAAGATCAGAGCAGAAATCAATGAAATAGAAACTAAAAAAACAATAGAACAAATCAACAAAACTAGGAGCTGGTTCTTTGAAAGAATTAATAAGATTGATAAGCCCCTGGCCAGACTTATCAAAAAGAAAAGAGAAAGGACGCAAATAAATAAAATCATGAATGAAAGAGGAGAGATCACAACCAACACCAAAGAAATACAAACAATTATAAGAACATACTACGAGCAACTCTATGGCAACAAATTTGACAACCTGGAAGAAATGGATACATTTCTAGAGATGTATAAACTACCACAACTGAACCAGGAAGAAATAGATAACCTGAACAGACCCATAACCAGTAAGGAGATTGAAACAGTCATCAAAAATCTCCAAACAAACAAAAGTCCAGGACCAGATGGCTTCCCAGGGGAATTCTACCAAACATTTAAAGAAGAATTAATTCCTATTCTCCTGAAACTGTTCCAAAAAATAGAAATGGAAGGAAAACTTCCAAACTCATTCTATGAGGCCAGCATCACCTTGATCCCAAAACCAGACAAGGATCCCACCAAAAAAGAGAATTACAGACCAATATCCTTGATGAACACAGATGCGAAAATTCTCACCAAAATACTGGCCAATAGGATCCAACAGTACATTAAAAGGATTATTCACCACGACCAAGTGGGATTTATTCCAGGGCTGCAAGGTTGGTTCAACATCCGCAAATCCATCAATGTGATACAATACATTAATAAAAGAAAGAGTAAGAACCATATGATACTCTCAATAGATGCTGAAAAAGCATTTGACAAAGTGCAGCATCCCTTCCTGATTAAAACTCTTCAAAGTGTAGGGATAGAAGGCACATACCTCAATATTATCAAAGCCATCTATGAAAAACCCACCGCAAATATCATTCTCAATGGAGAAAAACTGAAAGCTTTTCCGCTAAGGTCAGGAACACGGCAGGGATGTCCGTTATCACCACTGCTGTTCAACATAGTACTAGAAGTCCTAGCCTCAGCAATCAGACAACAAAAAGAAATTAAAGGCATCCAAATCGGCAAAGAAGAAGTCAAACTATCACTCTTTGCAGATGATATGATACTATATGTGGAAAACCCAAAAGGCTCCACTCCAAAACTGCTAGAACTTATACAGGAATTCAGTAAAGTGTCAGGATATAAAGTCAATGCACAGAAATCAGTCGCATTTCTTTACACTAACAACAAGACAGAAGAAAGAGAAATTGAGGAGTCAGTCCCATTTACAATCGTACCCAAAACCATAAGATACCTAGGAATAAATCTAACCAAAGAGGCAAAGAATCTATACTCAGAAAACTATAAAGTACTCATGAAAGAAATTGAGGAAGACACAAAGAAATGGAAAAATATTCCATGCTCATGGATTGGAAGAACAAATATTGTGAAAATGTCTATTTTACCTAAAGCAATCTACACATTTAATGCAATCCCTATCAAAATCCCATCCATTTTTTTTAAAGAAATAGAACAAATAATCCTAAAATTTATATGGAACCAGAAAAGACCTCGAATAGCCAAAGGAATATTGAAAAAGAAAGCCAAAGTCGGTGGTATCACAATTCCAGACTTCAAGCTCTATTACAAAGCTGTCATCATCAAGACAGTATGGTACTGGCACAAAAACAGACATATAGACCAATGGAACAGAATAGAGAGCCCAGAAATAGACCCTCAACTCTATGGTCAACTAATCTTCGACAAAGCAGGAAAGAATATCCAATGGAAAAAAGACAGCCTCTTCAACAAATGGTGCTGGGAAAATTGGACAGCCACATGCAGAAAAATGAAATTGGACTATTTCCTTACACCACACACGAAAATAGACTCAAAGTGGATGAAGGACCTCAATGTGCGAAAGGAATCTATCAAAATCCTTGAGGAGAATGCAGGCAGCAACCTCTTTGACCTCCACCGCAGCAACTTCTTCCTAGGAACATCGCCAAAGGCAACAGAAGCAAGGGCAAAAATGAACTATTGGGATTTCATCAAGATCAAAAGCTTTTGCACAGCAAAGGAAACAGTTAACAAAACCAAAAGACAACTGACAGAATGGGAGAAGATATTTGCAAACGACATATCAGATAAAGGGCTCGTATCCAAAATCTATAAAGAGCTTATCAAACTCAATACCCAAAGAACAAATAATCCAGTCAAGAAATGGGCAGAGGACATGAACAGACATTTCTGCAAGGAAGACATCCAGATGGCCAACAGACACATGAAAAAATGCTCCACATCACTCAGCATCAGGGAAATACAAATCAAAACCACAATGAGATACCACCTCACACCAGTCAGAATGGCTAAAATTAACAAGTCAAGAAATGACAGATGCTGGCGAGGATGCGGAGAGAGGGGAACCCTCCTACACTGCTGGTGGGAATGCAAGCTGGTGCAACCACTCTGGAAAACAGTGTGGAGGTTCCTCAAAAAACTGAAAATAGAGCTACCCTACGACCCAGCAATTGCACTCCTGGGTATATATCCTAAAGATACAAACGTGGTGCTCCGAAGGGGCACGTGCACCCGAATGTTTATAGCAGCAATGTCCACAATAGCCAAACTGTGGAAAGCGCCTAGATGTCCATCAACAGATGAATGGATAAAGAAGATGTGGTATATATACACAATGGAATACTATGCAGCCATCAAAAGACATGAAATCTTGCCATTTGCGACGACGTGGATGGAACTAGAGGGTATCATGCTTAGCGAAATAAGTCAATCGGAGAAATATAACTATCATATGATCTCTTTGATATGAGGAAGTGGAGATGCAAGGTGGGGGGGTTTGGGGGGAGGTAGGAAAAGAAAAAATGAAAAGATGGGATTGGGAGGGAGACAAACCATAAAAGACTCAATCTCAAGAAACAGACTGAGGGTTGCGGGGGGGAAGGGGGACGGGAGAGGGTGGTGGGGAAATGGACATTGGGGAGGGTATGTGCTATGATGAGTGCTGTGAAATGTGTAAACCAGACGATTCACAGACCTGTACCCCTGGGGATAAAAATACATTATATGTTTATTAAAATAAAAAATTAAAAAAAAAAAAAAAAAAAAAAAGACTTTCTCCAGCACATAGTCCTAATGGTCTGCTTGCTTGAGACCAGGATCTTTGGGGAATGGGGTGTCTCTCACTGAGCTCGCTGATCTTGGGGGTAAAGATATGTAACCTAGCCTGTTTGTTTCTCTTCACCTTTAACTCCTTGGCACAGGGTGGAGGGGTACAGGGAACTCAGGGTATTTTATAAACTTCTTGAATCTTCAGTGTCCTCAAGCACTGAGCAGTAATCTCTCTGTGCTTCCCAGAGTGGATGTAATCACGTTTGAAGACTTTTTGAAAAGAACAAACAAAACCAAAATGCTGTCCAACATTGGTTTCCTTTGATATTCCACTAAATTAGGGGAGTAAGGATAAGACAGTTATAAGAGAGCATCAAATATGGTCCATGAAATTTCTTAAAATGAGGAAATTTCACAGAATGCACACTTTAATCTTCAAATGGCTCAAATACGGATCATGGCAACACGTCAGTGTGATCACTTATTTTTGTGTAATAGCTCCAAGGATGATCTAAGTGAGAATATTTGAGATGAAGAATGATCCTGTGCTGCCAAATAAAGTACCAGGAATTTTGGAGTTTGCTCATAGAGGTAGGAATGTGTGGTGAGGAGGACTCTGGAAGGGTAGATGGAAGGAAGGAAAGAGGGACGGAGGAAGATGGCAGGATTCCTGGACCACTGGCGGGACACTGGCAATGAAATTTCCTTTAGCAGAGACTGATCAACACATATATAGGAAAAATAAATTATTCGTTCTAAATATTCTCAGTAAGACACACAGGGTAACCCACTTGCCTTCTGTTCCTGGGACTTTGGGGAGAGCAGGAAGGGGGCAGGACTCCTTGAGTCAGACCCACCAGTAGCTAAGCCAGCAGAGGCCGGAGGCTGGACCTAGGGCAGTGTTCAGGGTGCAGGTTAAGAACGGGAAGGCCGGCCGAAGATGGACTCTCAAGTAGATAATAGAAAACCAATCCTATTCTCAGGTCCTCGGGGAAGATGATCCACTACAGAGGAGTGAAAGAAAGATTTTATTACCTGGGGGGTAGAACTTTAGTTACTGTGCTTGGATATTAAAGGGAAGGGGCCGTCCGTAAGGAAGACCTCACATGACACCTATTTCGGGCCCTTTCTCCTGCCTGTGTGGCATTTGCAGCCTCCGCTTTTGTGGTGACTCACAGTTAAGCACAGATGCTTCTACTGTATGTCTATGGCTGATTCTAGTAACAGTTGCTGATGTGGGCTCTGAAGTGCCATAAAGACGTTCTTTCCGTGCACCTGCAGATCTGGGCCACAGCTTCTGGCTCCCCTGGTGGAGATGGCTGTGTCCCTCTAACCTGGGGAGAGACTGCCTCAGTCCTCTGCTCTAAGCATCTTCATTCCTGGGGGTCACCATGTCACCAGGAGTGACTCTATGGGCAGCCTTGCTGTTTGGGGGCAGAAAGCTGAGCCGTTTAGGCTAAGCACAGTGTGAAACTCTGATGGTCGTGGTCGCTTGCTGCGGCACTTGGGCGAACGACTCCCGTTCCCTCTTCACCCGTCAGATTACTGGCTCATGCTGCACAAGCTACACCGGTTTTGTTTGCATCTCTTCCTGGCAATCAGCTCTGCCTTAGGAAAAAGAACAGTCTTTTTCCCCAGTCTTTGTATATTTGTGTGTTTTGTTCTTTCTCTGTCTGAAGTATTGCAGTTTCTAAGTTATCTTTCCGTATTACTTTATCTAAAGTAGATTTTTTTTTTAAGCTGCAGATCTTTCATATATGGCCTTTATGATATTGAGGCATGTTCCCTCCATCCCCATTGAGGGGGCTCCTGGGTGGCACAGTCAGTTAAGCATGGGACTCTTGATTTTGACTCAGGTCATGATCTTGGGGTCGTGGGATCGAGCCCTTCCTCGGGCTCCCCACGCTCAGCATGGAGTCTGCTTAAAGACTCTCTCTTCCTCTCCCTTGGCAACACCTCATCCATGCACACACGCTCTCTCTCTCTCAAATAAATAATCTTAAAAAAAAAAAAAAAAGACTGGATGCTATACTTGGTCAAATGCTTTTTCTGCATCTATTGAGAGGATTATATGGTCCTTATTCTTTCTTTTATTAATGTGGTATATCACATTGATTGATTTGTGAATATCACTACAACCCTTGTAGCCCAGGAATAAATCCCACTTGATCATGGTGAATAATTCTTTTGTAAAACAGTATGGAGTTTCCTCAAAAACTTAAAAATAAAACTACATTATGATCCAGCAATTGTACTACTAGATATAGATACAAAAATATGATTCAAAGGGGCAAATGCACCTTATCATTTTAATAATTTATCTCCTTTGAGCAGGTTCTCAATATGAGGAGACTAACCATAGCTCATATAGGCAGCATTATCAACAATAGCCAAATTATAGAAAGAACCCAAATGTCTATCAACTGGTGAATGGATGAGAAAGATGTGGTGTATATATACAATGGAATATTACTCAGTCATCAAAAAGAATGAAATCTTATCATTTGCAATGGCATGGATGGACCTAGAGGGTGTTATGGTAAGTCAGTCAGTCAGACAAAGACAAATACCATATGATTTCACTCATACGTGGAATTTAAGAAATGGAACAAATGAATATAGGGGAAAGATTAAAAAGAGAGAGAGAGAGAGAGACAGCGAGGGAAGCAAACCATAAGAGACTCTTAATGATAGAGAACAAACTGAGGGTTGATGGAGGGAGGTGGGTGGGGGATGGGCTAGATGGGTGACACGTATTGAGGGCACTTGTGATGAGCACTGGGTGTTATGTGTAAGTGATGAATCATTAAATTCTCCTGAAACCAATTTTACACTATATGTTAACAATAAAAACTTGAAATATTTTTTAAAAAGTAGCTTTGTTTTCCTACCACTGTGTCATCTAGTTCCTTTTTTTAAAAAAATTCTTGTAAAAGATACATGTAAAATTTACCACCATAACCATTTTAAGTATACAGCCCAATATATGCATTCACACTGTTCAGCAACCATCACCACCATCCATCTTTAGAATTGCTTCATCTTCCCCAACTGAAATTCTGCTCTTATTAAACGCTAACTCTCCATGCCTTGTCACGCACCCCACCCCCAGCCCCTGGAAACCGCCATTTTGCTTTCTATCTTTATGAATGTACTACTCTAGGTATGAGGTACCTACCACTTTTTATCTTATCACCTGACTTATTGTCTTCATTAACACATCACAAATCGAAGTTATTTTCTTAGCTTATTGCTACAAAGTTTATCACCCATATATCTACTAAAACATAAGCTACTTCAGGTCAGGGATCTTATTTTTCTTGTCACTATATTCCCCAGACATTCAGCAAGGTTTGCCATGTGGTAAATGCTCAATAAAAACTTATTAAAGTCATGAGTGAGTAAACACATTTCCGATCTTTAACTACTTGGGTTTTTCTGCTTTGTGATTGTATTCCTACAATATGTGAGCTACGGTTAGTCTCCTCATTTTGAGAACCTGCTCAAAGGAGACAAATTATTAAAATGAATATTATTCATGGAAGAATGAAAGTTACATAACAGAGCAAAATAGATCATGCAATGGATAGCTGATGTTTTTGAAAACATCTATTACATACAGTTCTGTTTTCCCTTTCTTGAAGAAAAGTTTGTTAATCAAAACCAAAAACTTACTCGTAGAGCAGAGAAAACTGGAGTAGCAAATGCATTTTTTACAAGCTTACAATAGGACTTCGGGATGGGTATTATCAATAATTAATCAAAGTTCTGACATTATTTAGTAGTAGATAGAGAAAGGTCATTGTCTTTCTCTGGTCCAGAAAGTTCTTCCACATTATTTCCATTTTATTTTTTAAAAATTTGTTTTAACTCCTAGTGATCAATAAAAGTCCAGCTTGGATATACAAAGTAATGGAAATGCCACAGTGCCTTTTCTTTTCTTTCTATTTTGGCCTTTCTTTTAACCAAATAATTAGGCCTTTTATTATTCAATAAGCAAAAGTCAGTTAGTCACACTAAAAAAAATTAAAATTAAAAAGTTCTTGAATTATAAAAATACTTACAAAAACATGAAAATAAATTTGGAAGACCTGAGGAATTTTCATTCAGATTCATTGCATCAGTCTGCCTTTCAATTTTGGAACATTGGTTTATGTAAAAACTGGATAATCACATTTATTAATGATAAAATAAAATAAGAATATGCTTTTTAAAAGTAAATCTCATGAACCATTCATCACCATAGGAGGCCCTTATAGGAATCTATATCCTAGAGTCAAATTGTCGAGCATTCTATAACAATGAACATGTGCAAGTGGAGGTAGGAAAGATAGGGCAGATCTCATGACTTAGGATATAATCTTATCAGTTGGGGGTGTGAGGGAAGCATTTCTCTTCACTCCTGTTATTACACGATGACTATGCTATTTGCATGACAATTCTTTTTTACCTATTCTCAAATTTCAGGCACTGCTTATATTTATCAGATATCTTTAAACTAACAATATCTATACTTAAGAATATTAAACTCATCAATGACCTTACTAAAATTAACTCATTTGTGAAATGTGATCATTTATATTTAGAAAAGAGTTGTTTTTTAATAAGTAGAAAGCAATTTCAAATTTAGATATGGACAATTAAGTGAAATGTGAACTATTTGGTAAAAGATACACTGAGATTTATTTGGATGAGATGAAGTGTTTTTTTTTTTGGTTTTTTTTTTGGATGAGATGAAGTTTGTCCTTAAAAAACCTCTTTTTGATGTGTATGACTAATGAAATATCTTAATATACTTTTAAACTACATAGCCCTACATAAATTTTAATTATATTTATTTATACTTGATAAAATGGGCAAAAGTAAATGAGTGATCTTAGAATATATTTTATTCCATTTTAATAGTTTAATGTGAGTACTTTCTGATAAATCACAAAAAAATATAAAATTTCATCTATTTGATATGAAAGGCAGTAATTTTAATAATAGAAAAAATTAAATTTCCCTGCATTATAAGGGTGGCTAGAGTCCTTTCAACTAATTTTGTGAGTTAATGAGCCATGATATTTTACCTTAAAGAACCATTTTTAGAAGCATCAAGTGAGTTTAGGTGATGAATTATTTTCAAGCAGTACAAAGAGTTCTAAGCACTAAGTGACTTTTTGATTGTCCTCATAAGAAATGAGCAATAAAACTGAAATCAAGAGAGAATGTTCCAGTCCTTGCTTTGCAGTATTCTGTTATTTTGTTGTACTGTTTGAGCATCACAATCCCAGCTAAGATTCTGTGGTTTCCAATGGGTTTAGGGTTAGGTTGAACAACTGTCCTATTTTTTTCCACTAAACATCTGATACCCAAGGAAACTCTTCCATGCCACACAAATTTAGATGGTTGATCTGGCATTGGGGGCATTCAACTCCATGCCTCATTTACTGTAGTCTTGGCAAATTTATTTTAAGGACACCTTTTCTTACCACTTGCTACGTTCTTCCTGACATACACCTCTCTTATGCTTTTGGTATTCTTTGTTTAAACAAAATACCTCCGTGTAGCAATCTACTTAGGAAGCAATCTGTGACGAGTAATAGCCTTATTTCCAACAGTCACCTGAAAACTTACTCTTTGCCACAGGACCTCACTCTCTGTGAGGGGACAGCAAATTGGCAAATTAAACTGTGCTAGTTAAAGATAATGCATGGTAATCATTTGTATTTCTGGAGGAAACTAGCTGCACACAAAGAAGTTCCTACTACACAGTAGGCATATTGAAAAAAGCTCTCTAAGTGAATGTCAGAGGAAATAAAAGACTGGACTGAATGGGAATGGGTGCTAGGATTTTAAAGCATGGCATAAGAGGACTGTAATAGGAGTTATTTTATAGAAGTAGATGTACCCATGAGCTAAATTCATGACAGAAATCTGCCACAGAACTCAAAGATATTTTCAAAATGGGACATCACCTCTCTTGACTGCATGACTGGAGGGGGAAAAAAAAAGATCATTTTGCACTGTGTTCATTAATCTTTTGCTTAACTAGCTAGGTTTGACATTTGGTATTACGGTTTACATGGGAATCTTGAGTAGAATACATTGTCTGGGTGGTAAAATTTGAATTAATGTAAACATATCCCCCTTCCTCATGATCATTTATTAGAAAAGTACCTAAAAAAAAATAGGTAATGGAGGAGAGGGTGGCAGGTGTTAAACCGAAGCTTTGTTCCCCAGAAAGTTCAGATGTGTTTGGTCATGTTCAAGAGACTGACAAAGAAGTTTGTTGTAATAGAGGGAGTCTCTAGGGGCACAAGACAGGTCCTGGGACAATGAGTCAATGTGGGAGATCTTGCTTGGGTAGTTTACTTTCTCCACTTTCTCTCTGCCTTACCCACATCAGAGACTTGCATTAGAGCTCTTAAAAGTAGGGACAGCCACAGAACATATGGAAAAACTAATTCACCAAAGCTCTGTGATGACTTCTGCATTCAGGGCAGCCTGTATAGGATAACCAAGGCTATGCTATGTAACCAGTGTGGCCCAGGGACTGGGTCTAGTAAAATTCTAATCTGTGATTAAGAAAACCTCAAGGCCAATACCCAGAACAAAAGTGGGACCCCTGAGTGGTAAGGAACATTGGCCACATCATACACAAATTAGGGAAAGTCATTATGTCATTCACATAATCTCTGAAGGTCATATCCCTGGCTATATTGGCCTTGTTCTCAGTTTTGTTACAGATGTTTGAGATAGAAGCACCACCCAGGAAATAGTGATTTATAACTATTTATGGGGATATTTTTAATCTCCTTAGATGAAGAGCCTGTACAAACATAGGTAATGAATATATAATCCATTATATACGTTTATAATGGACTATATATATATTACATATGTGTATTTAATTTGCCTGGTCTTCTGATTAGGGGAGATTAGCCTATAGAAACTACCATCAGTGTCACAATGGTGTTCAGAGCATGTCATTCAAAGAGAGAAATAATCCTGTACTTAGAACACAGAAGAGTGCTTCCAATGTGAGAATAAGCAAACAAAAATTGCCAAACATCAAAACCTCCAAAATATTACCCTTTGTGCATTGTTAATTTCTGTTACAATCATACTTCCATTGTTATTTCAATTAGGTATTTAATCACATTTAAATTTTTAAAATTAGTTCTATATTAAGCTCCTGGCAGGGAGAATGATTGGTACAGAATTAAAATATAATCCTCGATGGAATCAGCAATCTAATCCATTTTAGATTTTATTAGAAGTTGACAAGATATTCCTTTTCAAACCACTCCTGGTGGTGGGTACTAAGGAGGGCATGTATTGCATGGAGCCCTGGGTGTGGTGCATAAACAATGAATCTTGGAACACTGAAAGAATAAAATAAAATAAAATAAAATAAAATACCCACGCCAAATGAAATTTTAGTAACTCAGATATTTTATATTAAACAAAATGAGTAGCAACTTTGTATACCTGATAGCCTTCAAAACACATACACACACACACACACACACCACACACACACACACAACTATACAGATGTATGGGAGGTACACGTGGTGAGAACACACAAATGTTAGCAAATATAAAGTCTTTCCCACGTTCAAAACCGCCTTCACCTTCCTCCTTTCTACTACTTTGAACAAGGATTTCAATGAAATAGGATGGGATGGGATTACTGCTGTCTCTCAGGAGCCTACTCTGTTCCATCTTCATCAAGCCTCCTGTTTATTAGCTGGTACCTTGTTCTCTTTGAAATGTTTCACACATTGATTTTATGTTGATTTCCCTCCTTCCCGCCTCCCAGGATTTCTCTTAGGTAAAGACACCGAGTTGGTAAGTCAGGCATTTCAAGAGTCATTCCTTTAGGCTATCAAATGATAAGCATGTTAATAGAACACAGGGAAGCAATTTTTTCACCATGAGGGCCCTGTTGTGAGTTTTCAAATAAGTCTGCTTTCAAAACATTGACCTTAAAATTTGCCATGTTACCCTTTTATGCTCTCCGTCCCCATCCATGTAACCATCCTCCCTCATTCAACAGCACCCTCTCCCCGTCTTACCAAGCCAGAGTCAACTGAGGAGATCCTAACACAAACAAGACAGATGTACGTGTAAGGACACAGCTGAATAAATGCAGGGATAAATAAGGGAGACTCGAGCTGCTCACCTAGCTCAGAGTAGGATTGCTTGAGCTACTTAACATATCACCCTCCTACAGATACTGTAGTGGAACCAAAAAATCTTACTGTTTTATTGCATTTCAACTAAATGATTCATTCATCTAGTTGCTAATGTTTTAAAATACACTCTTCCATATTAATGCTTTCCATTGCCACAAGTAGATTGCGTGAGAGAATACAAAATTGGGGGAATAATTTCTCATCACATATATCAATCTGTGCGAGTTTTCTTCCAGGCATGTTGCTGACGATTCTATAAAATTGGTGTATAATTATAAATGTAGTAAAAGAGTATCTCTCTGTACATCTTTGAAGGGAATTATGCAAGAGAGGTCATCTCATTAAATTTGATCTAGCCCTAGGGAATCCTCACTTAAAAAGGGTAGAAGTGATTTTTTGCAAATCAGGAAAAATGGTGATGATGTATGGCTCACAGATGCTTCGTTATTTGAAAAACAAACATGACACAAGAGGTCAAATGTTAACTACTGAGTTTATATGTAGGATAACTACATTACATGTTATATGTGAATAATAAAATAACTCATCGGAACATCTACGCTGAGATAAACACAATGTGAGAAAACCCTGGGACTTCTGTAGAATTTTGTTGCTATCACTTACCTGATTGTAAGTGAAGTATGATGTTCAGAAATGTACTGAACGCCTCAGCTGAATCAGCTCCTCAGTGTACACATACAAGACAGGAAGATGCCCCCTATTTCTCTGCAAAAGTTTGTAGGGGCCATTGCAAAGAACAAAGCCTACATCTCCCCTAGGAACATGGCATGTGTCCCTTCCTGTTCTGAATTTTTTCTAGAACCATGAATACCTTCTATTTTCTAGGGAGCTTTTTGTACTACACATGAGTGTCTGTGGCCCCAGGGAGAAGGAGAGAAGAGGTTATCTTTTTGGCCTTATATCTTTTTTTTTATATTTGTCATTAATTATTTAGCCTTATATCTAATGTTAAATCAAATCTACTGATTTCAACAAGCCTGAAAAAATCATTTAATGAATTAAAAATATATGCCATGTTTTTACCAAAATTATGGCTGCGCTGACTGAATATTGTCTGTTTCAGGATACAATTTACGAAGTGATACGAATTTGTATTTTGGAAAACATGTACATCTTACATGGATACTTACAGTGGGTAATGGGGAGGGTTGCTGTGGAAACAGGCCTAAGAGAGAGGCTGAGCAGTGAGCCAGTAGTGACTGATAAGAAATAGGTTTCCCTTTTCTGCTCAACTTCTGTTCCCACATACTACCCTTCTCCATCCACTGCTGTCCCTGGGATTGCACTCCCTGAAAGGAAGAATCATATATGCCACAACAGACTTTGCTTTATGGGGACTCAAGTTAAAACAATGATTATACACACACACACATATACATATACATATACATATACATGTATCTATATATTAGGATTTTGTGCTTTGGTCCAGGGGAGTGAAGAGTTAAAGTGAATCAAAATAAGCATAGCCAAATTTTGTATAGCAAGCTTGGCATGATGATTAAATTCTCTTTCATATTGAAAGTTTCTTCTCTGGGTCATGTGAAAACGGAACATATCCTCCCACATAGATCGGGACGTTTATAATGCTTGCCTGGCGGCCTGCCCACCGTCCGTTGCAAAAGGAAGTAGAAGCACCGTAGAGAATCACATAGGATGACAGGAAATTTTACAAGAGAGAAGAGAGAAAAGAGAAAGGATTGATTGAGAAATAATATTCTCATAAAAACCCAGGATCATTAAAAACATCAAGGTTTTAAAAAATGCCTTCTAAAAGTATGAACTCATTTTCCCAGACTCAGAGCAGACTCCTTGAGGGGTTTCAGCCTCTTCAGGGTACAGGGGAAATTTCTGGCACAGAAGAGTAGTCCTACTCAGCGGAAGCTTTGAGAAAACTCCGTGCACATCCAGAGATGTCTCAACAATGCGTGAGAGGGGAAGCCTTTCACTTTGTCCATCAGCAGACTTCCTTTAAAGATGAAAGAAGCCGGCAAGGCAAGGAAGAGGCTCTAAAACCTGGGGTGGCTTCAGCCAGGCAGCCCACGTGGCAAATGTTCTGTCGGCTTGTGCTGTCTGCTAGAAAAGCCACCAAGTGCATCCCCTCGTGTGGATTTGTCAGCCAACGATGGCTGGAGCAGAAAGATCCAAACAATGTCTTCAGACAGACAGATACGAAACTGCTCCTTCCTGGCAAAGCAGTATCCATCTGTGAGGGCATCCCGGTAACTTTAGAACACCTGACTGGGGTTAAAAGAATCCTGGGGCCAAGTGTTTCTAAAATGATTCCTTGTGACCGTTTGCTCCTGGGAGCACATGGGAACAGGTTAAGTGTCCTGAGTACAGAGTAGGTCAGTCATTGTACTGATGGCCTGCATTCTCCAAAGACAATGGTTTGACAGGTCCAACTTCCAGAGAGTCAAAAGTTCAGAGGAAAACTTCCATGTGGCCATGGCATTCCTTATGTGGTCAGCTGAGGTCCACTGCAGCGTGGAAAGGAGAGGAGCCATCTGATAGGATGACGGGACATAACCGCCTTCTACAACGGGAGCCAGAGCTGACAATAGCTTTTCTTCTTTCCTTCATACACATTGGTAAAGAGAGTAGCTGATTTTTGTTGGATGAAGATAAGGATGCATATTTTGAGACAAGAAAAACATGGTTTGATATTGTCAGACAAGGTTAATAGGCAATACTAAGATATCGAACAGAAATTTAAACTTTATGTATGCCAAACTGCCTAAGCCATTTTAGGGGTTTTATTTTATCAGTGTTACAAAGATGAATGACTGTTTTCACATTTTCCCAAGTCGATCAATATTGTATCAAGAATTTATTTGGCAATGCTTAGTTGTCCTCGAAGGGTTATTGAAAAGAATAACTAAAATGATGGTTGTGAACGGGTTTTGTAAAAATAGGTGCAGTATACTAATGTTGGTTATTGTTACTGCTGCGACAGTGATACTTTTGATTTCATTCCAATCTTGAGGGGAAAATTTCAGAATATGAATTGCAGTTATTTTTAATAGTCTAACAACAACTTGTGTGTTAGAGGAATCCCTTTTCAATCACATTCTACCCAGTCTTGCTATTAAATACTTGGTAAATTGAGTTGAGAGTGTGCTAATTGGATTTGTGGACAATCCAGAGCCAAGAATAAATGCTTTAGGAGAGGATTAAAGTATAATAGGATTCTGATAAACTTTAGGAAATAGGCCAACTGTCCACCAAATGAGATTTCCTAAAGATGTCTACAAAGGCCCAAAGCATAAAATAAAATGAAATGAAATGCCTGAAGTAACAAAATGCATTCTTCTCTAGAGCAATACTATGTACATGCATGCACACTGAATTTTTATTCTTCTATTTCTTCTTTTATTCTAATTTCAAGTGTTCCCCTCTTCCATTTCCCCTCTTTGTGTCTTCCACATCTCTGAGTATTTCTCCCGTTCCAGATTTTCTCCTTTGTTACTTCTTGCCCTATTTGAGTTCAACTTGGATTCTGCACAGATTATGTTCATTTAATGAAGGATTGCATTGGCTATTTCAGGGAAAGCTGTCATATGGTTCTTAACTTAGAGATGCAAGAAGAACTCGTGGAAAATTTACTGGAACCTTTCCGTGCATCACATGATCTGGAGAGAAACAGACCATAAGACATTCTAATGACAGAGGGAGGAAGAAGCCATCTCACCATCTTCTTCTTATACATCTTTGACATCAGGGTCTTAATCATTACTAGGGTCAATTCTTGAGTCATCTTACCCTTTTCCACAGCCCAAGATCTTCACTTTTCTCTAAGTTGCTTGAGACACTTTTGTCACAATTCTTGATTGTCAATGCCTAGACCATTAGAATGGCTTTAGCTTTCTCTTCTACCCTCTTTTTGTATGACTACTGTCATCTCACAATATAGCCACTTTGTGTTGCTTTTAATTATCTCTAAAGGGTTTTTGATAATGACAGCTAACACTTGTAACAGTGAGGCCATACTCTCAGAAATAATCACTAAGTTGGTGTTGCAATCTCTGCCTCCTTTTTTCACTGATAGGTGTCTTCCATAATTATCCAAAAGTATTGTTAACTGAGGTTGCTTTAGACTCATGTGTTCTTTCAAAGAGAATCTTACTGTGGGGTGCCTGGCTGGCTCAGTCAGTTAAGTGGCTGCCTTTGGCTCAGGTCATGATCTCCAGGTCCTGGGATCAAGCCCCACATCGGGCTCCCAGCTCAGTGGGGAGTCTGCTTCTCTGCCTCTTCCTCTCCCCTTGCTCATGCTCTCTCTCAAATGAATAAATTAAATAAATAAATAAAATCTTAAAAAAAAAAAAAGAAAGAACTGAGAGGGGTCATAAAGGACATGGGGTTCCATCATCCAGGTCCCCCCCAAGGAATGTCTTGATGCCTCTTTTGCTGGGATGCTGATATGAGAGATTCGTCAGATCTCTCCCACCTTCAGAGATAGATGCAAATGTCTGTGTCTAATTTTTGGACCAGGGCCCCTTTTCAGAGTTAGAATCTCTTCATTGAAAAGGAACTGAGTCTCCAGACAAAGGACCCTGCAACATCTCCCAGTCCTTCCTTAGGAGGGCTGATGGCCATTCATTAAGGCCACTTCATACTGGAGGAATGGAATTATTGTGCCTGCAGAATGCCAGGAAGACCCAAGTTGACACTGATATACCTGGAGACCTAAGGTATCATTATAGTTCCTCTATTGGTGTGGTAAAATGTGGGAGGGCAGATAATAAATAATGTTTTGCCTGAGGCAAGTTCCATAAAGTGGATACATGGTCTGCTAACTACTCAGAGGTCATTTTCCTGGCCCTCAAATATGTAATTGGGATCTATACACTCTGTTTTTGGTATAGTCCACACCAGGTCATTTGCTTACAAAGTAAGAGCTATGATAGTGGGAAATCCAGATGAAAGCCCCTGAGAGCTGTCCCTAAGCCACCAAAATAGTAAATTAAAACTAATATTGGACCTCAGGGTAAGGAGGAAAAGGGCAGAAACCAGTGCCTCCCCTAACGATTTAAAGGATGGGTTTCATCATGTTTCATCATGTTTCCAATTAATTCAGTGGTCTGGCTCTTCCAGGAACAGGAAGGATCCTAAGGATGACAGCAGACGACAAGTAGTAGCCCCACATAGTGTCAGTGCTGGATGTTTCATTAATATGATGGTCCCTGGCATGTGGCCTTTGATTTGGTGAATGATTTTTTCTGATCTTATCAGAAAAGAGAATCAGAAGCAATCTACATTCACCTGTAAAGTATAAAACTATACATGTGTAGTTTTGCCCTGGGGCTATGTGAAGTTTCTCTCCCCTGTCATAGTGTAATCTGCAGTGTTCTGAATTGCCTGAATGTCCTGCAGAACATCACACTCTTCCACTATATCACGCTAATCAAGTTGGATAGGCAAGACGTGGCCAGCCTGTTGAAGGCCTTGTTTAGATATATGGGCGACAGAGGGTAGTACATAAACCTTATGAATAGTCAAAATTCTTCCACATCATTACAGATTTCAGGCAGTCCATCATCATGAGCATGCCAAGACATACCAACCAAAATGAAAGATAAATTATTGCATGCCTCCCACCATGAATTTGAAAATGCGATGCCTGGTAAACCTCTTTGGGTTTTGGAGGCTGCATCTTCCACACCTGAAAACAGTGATTTGGTGCCTGTACTTAGTGACAAAAAGGGCTCCAGGGTAGAGTGGGGCCAGACTAAGAAATAATTCTACATCGTTTTCGGATTCTAGTGTAAGCAGCCCTGCCATTTGGGCTAGACAACTCAGTAGACCATATGGTCTTCGAGTTTTCTGTGGCATGAACAGAAGTCATGTGAATATATGGCAAGCCAAGCCATCTTCAGTGGAGAATGACACACCTTTTGAAAAACAACTCTTGGCATATCACTGAGCCCTGATACAAACACAGCCCCTGACCACGACACATGAAGTCCCCCATGCCTGGAACTTTTCTCCGTGACCTGGGTCAGATGGACCCTAAAATAACCCATCATAAGATGGAAATGATATATGCAAGATCTAACATGAGCAGAACCAGAGAAAACAAGCCAATTGTGAGACCATGTATCCCAGATCCTCATGTCATCCGTTATCCTGTGGCAGCACCCCTCTCACAAGACACCTACGGTCCTATGGAGAAAACAATTCTTGTAAATATCTGACATATGAGGGGGGAACAAACTGAAGGTTGATTTGTTTATATGTTGGCTTGGAATGTGGATGCATCCAAGATGGGACAGCTTTATTCAGGGGGTGGCCTTGAAAGAATGTCATGAGGAAGAATCCCCACATTGGGCAGAGCTTCAAGCAGGCAGGAAAGTGGACCAAGGTTAGAATAGATAACAGATTCATGGGCAGTGGCAAATGGCCTGACTGAGGTGTTCAGGAATCTAGAAGAATGAAGAGTGAAATATCAGGGACAAGAACTTTGAACCAGAAGCATGTAGATGGCCAAATGAGAGTGGACACAAAGCATGAAGATCTTCATAGTATCCCACATTAACTCCCATAAGAGGAATCCATAGAAGAGCACTAAAACACCAACTGTATAAAATGACTTGGTTAGTGGGCATCAGCCAGATTCTATCAGTAGCCAGATCTAGCCTGGCACAAAGAGCATAAATGAAAAGTAGTCACAGTGGAAGAAAGGGGAGCTATGTATTGGCTCTTGTTTATCAAGGCTGATTAAACTGCTTCTGTCACCTGACGTCCAGCTTACCAGGAACAGAAGCCAACGCCGAGCCCCAGTTATGGCACCATCTCTCAAGAAAACAAACTGGCCACTCGGGGGTGAGTTGAGTACCCTGGGCACCTTCCAACTGGAAAGGCAAACAATTCGTTATCACAGAAGCAGACATACATTCCAGATTTAAGTTTGCTTTTCCTACTCCGAGGGTTTGTACAGTGTTTGATCTACTGGCATGGGATTCCACATAGCATGGCATCAGATCAGTGGACTCACTTTACAGCAAAGGAGATTTGAAATAGGATGAGACCCACTGGTCATATTATATTATGTTCCAATCATAAGCTTCAGATAGGATAGTACATTCGAATGGCCTGCTGAAGATACAGCTAAGCATCAGCTCAGTGGTATTACTTTACAAGGATGAGTCACGAACCTACACCATGCAAAATCCACCTTGAATCAAAAGTTTTTAAATAGGACTGTGTCCTAAACAGGAAAAAATACATAGGTTGGGGAACCAAAGGGTGAAAGCAGTGGTGACCCTGCTTACCATCATTCTCCGTAGATCCCCTAGGAGACTTTGGGTTTTCTCCCCTGGCAACTTTGGGCTCCATCAGGTTAGACAGCCTAATCCCCAGAGGGTGATATTTTCATGAGAGGACACAATGAGAGTCCTATTCAACTGGAGTTATGACTGTTGCCTGGCCACTTTGGGTTTCTTCTGTCCAAGACTAGCAGTTAAGAAAAGAAAAAACAATTTGGTAAGGTTAATTGACTTGACCATCAAATGCCAATAGGGCTGCTGTTGGACATGGGCCATGGAGGACTATGTGCAAGACACAGGTCATCACTAAGCCAAGGCTCCTCCTTCATGTGGTGACAATATAGAGGAATTTCAGAGCCCAGAGCCAGAATCCTGTGGATGTTTCTGAAGCCCTGTCTCAGCTCCTTCTTTTAACCCAATTGTGAATGCCTCTATCCAGGAGCATTTGGATAATGAGAGAACCTATTTATGTCTTGCAGAAGTGCATAGAAGCTCACAAAGCTTGGCAAGCCAGGAACTGAGCAAGGAGCTGAGGGTTGCTGGAGCTGAAGATGGCAGGCCTCTGGAAGCTGCCAAATTATCTCCAGCCAAAATCTCTCCGGATACTACAGGCCAGATGTTAGAGAATTTCTCCGTGTTTGATCTCAAGCCTTGGCACTCTCATATATTTCATGCACAGCCTTTTAGATCCTTAAATGTGTGGACAGGGAAAAAAAAAAAAAAAAGAAGCAATGAACTTAGGAGTCAGATATTCTGGGCTTAAGTCTCGCTCTGACTCTTTAGAGCTGATGAAATTAATACATTTTCTCACTGACAAAAAAAAAAAATTACCCAACCAAAGAATTTTTAAGGAAAAGTTAATGAAAAAAAAAAAAAAACTTGGTAAAATTACCTGTTGCAGTACCCGATACCTATTAGAACTCGATGTTTGCTAGTTTTTTTTAGTTTTTATTTGGTTTTTTGCTTTTTTGTGTGTGAATTTGAATTCTCAACCAGAGAAATAGATACGTTATTAATTTTTCCCTAGCTTTATACCTCCACCACCCAAGTTATTTATTCAGCTTGACTACTTTTGAAATTTAAGTCAGGCCCTGACTTAAGATTTATACATCAAGATTTATGTAACAGTATGAAAATGAAAACAGTTTTAGAAGTTAAATAATGTCTTTTCAGCATTAATTATACTATCATTTTATGATATAATCAATAGACATTTTTAAAGCTATGATTACATTAAACTGCACTGAGTTTTCATGTGTGCCAATAGTTTTAATGATTTGTATAGCGAAATCACAGAAATAATTTATTCATTTATCCCAGTATTCTTTGCTGGTGAACTTCATAATTAGGTTCAATGATGTACACTCATGTGATTAAAAGTATTATTGTTTAAAATTCTCGCTGCCTTTCTCTGTAGGGATTAAAATTAGTCTTGGCCATATGATTTATTTTTGCCAATGGAAAGTGGGTAGATGATACATGTCACTCCTAAGAGAAAGCCTTAAGGTCCAGTGAGTGTTTTGCCATTTTATTTCTCTCTGCCAAGGCCATACATTTTCCAGACACAGTTACATCACCCTGAGCCTAGCAATTAAGGAGGCATGGGAGGGAACTGCCCTCAGTCACTGTGCCCACATACCATGTAGGGGAAAGAAGCCACTGCTACTGTAAGCCACTGTGCTTTTGATATTGTTTCTACAGCATGACTTTTATTGATTGTTCTTTTCTAGTTTTTCACTAATAAACATCTAAATAGATTTAAAATTATTCTTCCTTTGAGAAGATCATATAGTCTTATGCTTTTGATCACAAAATACCCATGGTGTTCTCATTCATTTATACTGCATGTTCTGGATGAGGGCCTCTGTGCTAGTAAAGGATATTTGATTTTCTTGAAATCATTTGTGAAATGCTTATCTAAGCTTCATTAATAGGATTTTATTCATTCTTTCCTCTTTCTGAATTTTAGGGCCAAATTATCTACTAATTACTCTCTCTCTCTTTCTCTCAAACACACACACACATCCACACACACAAACATGCTCCAATTTTAGTTCTAATTTTCTTTACTAAATAGCCACTGACCACTTGTATTATTACTTGTAACCCCACCCCATGTCCATTGTAACAGGTATTAACTCCTGTTCCCCGCCCCCCCACCAATGGACGTTAGTATTTAATACACCATTGTTCTCCACGTAACTATTACCATATGTAACAGTTGAAGCTGTGACAGTCTACAGATTAGGAAAATTGTGAAAATACTGGTTCTTTGTAAACTTCTCTAGAGAACTGAGTATTTTTTATATCTTATTTTATAGTAATAGATTTGCTTAAAAATGAAAAATAACATAGAAATGTATGAGATAGGGACACCTGGGTGGCTCAGTTGGTTAAGCGGCTGCCTTCGGCTCGGGTCACGATCCCAGGGTCCTGGGATCGAGTCCCACATCGGGCTCCTTGCTCAGCAGGGAGCCTGCTTCTCCCTCTGCCTCTGCCTGCCTCACTGTCTGCCTGTGCTCACTCTCTCTGACAAATAAATAAATAAACTCTTTAAAAAAATAAAAAAGAAATGTATGAGATAAATGAAGGATACCTATAATGCTACTCTTCCAGATACAGCCTCTATTAGATATTTAATAGATATTTTTCCATTTCCCTGTGCACATATTCATAAATTTTAAATAAAAGTAGTATTATACAATAAATATATAGTTCTATTTTTTTCTGTATTTGTCAATGCATCTTGTTCATGCAGGCATTCATAAAGCACCCATTTTTACTACTCAGGGTTCTTAAATTTGAAAAATGGAAACAGGAACTGGCTAATTTACAGAGAAAAGGAAAATGTGGGAAGGATATTGGGTAGCTCATAGAATCAGTCAAATTTGTAAAGGTTTTTTTGAGATTTATGTATTTATTGAGGGGAGGGGCAGAGGGAGAGAGAGAAGGAGAGAAGTAGACTCCTCACTGAGTGCAGAACCTGACGTGGGGCTCCCACAACCCATGAGATTGTGACCTGAGCTGAAATCAAAAGTCCCACACTTAACCAATTGAGCCACCCAAGCATCCCAGTCAAATTTGAAAAAAGGTTTAGGCAGGAATGGAGGAAGAGGAAGACCAGATGAGAACCAACTTTAGGAATCCTATCCAGACATTCCTGCCCCTCCACTTGGATTGCATGGCTGCCCTTAGACACCGATGGCTTTGTCGGGACTCTTGAATGCACTTGGAAATGTGAGTCTAATGAGTGGCTATGTAGTGCTTATTGTATTCTCTCACTTAGTCAAAGGAATTATGTCCTCGATGTTGGAGGTGAATTATCTTTTCAATAGTCTCTCAAGATATTTTAAGGACCTCTGGATCTTGAGTGCTTCTCAATTTGTGGTAGTTTGGTGGCAACAGGACTTTCCTGCAAAATGGCCTTAAGTATGGGTTACTCCTCAAGAATCACTGTTAGTTTTTGAGGTTTTTTAAGTGAAGTGGACCATGTAGTCTGTGCGCTGTTTTTAGTCATCCTTGGGCCTGACCTTGGGGAGGTTTAAGGTAAGTAAAAGTGGCTCTTTACCTGAGGATGTTTCACAAAGATGATCCAGGAAGACGCAACTCAGCAACTAAGAAGAAAGCACTTAGCTCCGAGAGTTAGATATTTTTCTCTCAGGACCAATTTGATTCTGTGCTGTAAAATCCTATATTCATTATCAAGTAGCCCTGATTAAATGTTCCAATGTGTGCAGCACTGTTCTAGGAGCCATACAAAGAGAATTATCCTGCCCTGTAGGACCTTAAAATCAAAAGCAGAAATTTATTACCTACGGGGTGTCATTTGGCTCCCTGGGTAAGAGAAGTGAGTGCTCCAATCACTTCAGAATGCTTTACGCTCTTGAGCATGTTGTTTTAGTTGCAGAATTCTTCCAGATTGTTCTCTGATAGGTCGTTGCAACTCCCCAGTCTGGGGACAAGCCCTGAGTGTGTGGAGAAAATGCAGACTAAATGCTTCTTATGATTTTATCTGTTCAATTAACTTATTCTGTTTTCATAGACTGTAATACAAAAGAATCTCTGTTTTGGTGATTTTGATCCACTAATTTCTTGAGCAAATCACACCGGGTAGGTTTATGTCACCAAGAATGGACATAAAAGGATCTCTGTGGGCTTTGTCCATTGAAGCGATCACAGCAGAGTCTTATGTGGTCTGAATCTCTGTCTATGGAAGCTGTAAAGAACAAATCCCACAGCAATAAATAAATAAACCGTTGTGCTATTTACTGCACCCATAGCGACCATATGCTCTAAATATTCTGCTATGACCCACGGTTTTCTGAAGTACTTTCTTCTATTTTCTGTCCCACCAACCTTAATATTATCCTGGAAATCCCAATATTTTGATGCTCAAGCTTCATCTGACGAGACTTATTTTTGTACTTAGAAATGACATCAAGTTTCTTCACTGCTGGTTTGGGTTCAGTGACAGGTACAGAACTGTGACTTCATTATGACTAGTATTCCTGCAGTACCGACCCTCTGTCCTCACTGCCACAGCAATGAATGTCCAGCCTTCAGGAGAATCAGTGACGTAAGCATAGAACAAGAGGGTTAGCAGAACTGTGGTTGCCCAAAGAGATTTCAGGATGAGCTGGTCAAAATAGCATGATCAGATTACGATGATATTACGCCGCAAAGTGAAACACTTTGCTATGTCATTGATTGTCCCTCGTGGGGAAATATTTGACTTGATTTTTATCAATGTGAAAGTTCTTTTCATTACCCCTGTTGCTGAGGTGTCTGTGTCTGTTTGGTCTTATGAACAAATAGCCTAAATGTTTTGACAAATGGCAAAAAACAATGACAAATAACTTCAAGTTTGAGATGAAGGGCATTTAGAATCACTGTTGGCTCTTCTATCTCCCTAGGAAAGGGGCCCCTGTCCTTTTCTCTTGTCAGAGACAAGCACCATGACAATCTTTAAGCTGATCCAGAAAAATCAGTGAAAAGGTGGACCCACAATTCCTTCACAAAAATGTAGCAGAAACTACATGTAGCCATCACTTAGGTTCCAGGAAGGGCTTCCATTTTACTCCTGGGCACAGTTTGAGGCTAGGCATTATGACTCTCAATATAAGGAATCTGGCTCATCACTATACTAGCTCTCATCTCTGCTCTCAGGAATCTGACCCTGCCCTCCGAACAATCCAATACTTTATGATTAGGAAGAAAACCTTTATATTTGCATTTTACAGAGAGCCCCATTCTCTCATCTGTCCTGTAGAACAATATCAAAAGCATTCAGAGTCTTTAAGGGCATGGTAAACACTTCTAATTCCATCCTTGGGTTAAACAGGGATGGACCACAAGGACTTAAGGGTTTGTGCAAACAAAGATGACATAATTATAGATAAAAAATTTACACTTTACAAACAGGAGTTACAAATGTATTTAATAATCTATAAATAGTTTCAACATAAAAGGCAAACATACACTAGATAGTGTTACGTACATTTCTGTTAGAATTACCCATTCTAATTTATATCACTTTAGACCCTGAAAATGTGTTTTTCTAATAAGTTACCATAAATAGCTAAGGAGACTAATTTACTCCTTCACTTTTCCTTAAATTCCCCTTGACTCCTTGGACAGAAATGTAAGGGCATTTAAAGTGTCAGTTATTCTTCCCAACCATCTGAAAGCTTTATAATCTGGCTATTTACTTAACCAAGTTAGACTGTTTTTCTACTAAAATCCACATCAGGTTTAAATTTATCCAAAATATTGCTCTACTTTTACTCAGAACAATTTCAAACTTATCCTAAAACTCAAACTGCATTAACACAGACATTAACTATCATTTTCAAGACACATTGAAGGTGGCTGACAACATAACAATGTCTTCTAAACTGCTTAAATAGTCACATACCTAGTAATTGGTTTATCAGTTTTGAGCACCTAATATATGCCATGTGTTCGGTTAAAAACTGAGCATAAAAATTCAATTAATAGAATAATGACAAGGTAACTAGTATCAGATTAAACTCTCAGGGCAGGGCGGGGAAATCTTTTTAAAAATGATTTAAAATATTTCAATACTATTTGAAGTCACAGGAGAGTGACCAATTTCAAGGAGATAATGAAAAGGAAACAACCCTTGACAGAGGAGACTGTACTGTGACATTTGCCTTTATGTGGCTTTTGCCTGAGGACATTATCTTGTCTACTTAGTATGGGGCACCCAAAATTTAAACATATAGCCACAGTTTACAAACTTAAAAAAGTCAGATAACAGAGGTCTGATTTGGGGGGCAGTTATAGGTGCTTCAAAATGAAGTATAAAATACTAGAAGGACAGAGGAAAAGCAGATGTCCTCAAATCTCCTTATAAACTCCACCCAAACCCTTGGTTGGTCTCTCAACTATACATATGAGGGGAGAATAGAAGGGTTGGATTTCAGCTGCCCCACTGCAGGGAAGACAAGGCTTGTCCAGCTAAATTAACTGTCTTCTAGAACAAAAATCAAGATAACTGAATACACAATCACTGAAATCTATTATTCACAACGTCCAGATCACAATGTCCAGAAACAAGAATATGAGACCAACAGTCAAGAGAAAAACAATCAATTAAAACAGGCCTCCTGATAACCAAGATAGTGAAATTGACAGATAAAAATACTATACCATTTACTAGAAATTTTTTTAACAGATAAAGGGAAAATACAGCCTTGATGAATAAACAGATGGGAATCTTAGCAGAGTAGAAACTGCAATGAAATGGAAATTCTGAAACTGAGAAGTACAGTATCTAAAATGAAAAAAAAATATAGGATGGGCTTAACAGTTAATTGGTGATTGCAAAAGAAAGGGTCAGTCAGTGAACTTGAAGATGGGTCATCAGAAAGTATTTAATCTAGGGTGCCTGGGTGGCTCAGTTGTTAAGCATCTGCCTCCAGCTTGGGTCACGATCCCAGGGTCCTGGAATCGAGTCCCGCATCAGGCTCCCTGCCCAGTGGGGAGCCTGCTTCTCCCACTCCTACCCACCCTGCTTGTGTTTCATCTCTTGCTGTCTTTCTCTCTCTGTCAAATAAATAAATAAAATCTTAAGAAAGAAAGAAAGAAAGAAAGAAAGAAAGAAAGAAAGAAAGAAAGAAAGAAAGAAAGGAAATTTAATCTGGAAAAGAGGAAAAAAAATGAACAGTCCCAGTGACCTCTTGGACAACATCTGAATGTTCTTTGTAACTATGTTTCCAGAAGGAACAAAGAGAGGCCAAAGAAATATTTGAAGAAACAATGAGCATGATTTTCAAAAATTTGATGAATGACAAACATAGGGATCCAGCAAATTCAGTAATCTCTAAGCAAGTTTGGAAAAAAAAAATACAAGACAACAACAACAAAAATGGGACAGATAGTCAAATTGCTGAACACCAAAGACAAAGAGAAAATCTTGGAGGCAGCACAGGAGAGAAACATGAAACACTCCCCTCTAGTGGGACACTGATACTAATAAAGGCCGACAATTCCATTCAAATATAGTCTCTCTCTCTTTTTTTTTTTAAGTTTATTTATTTTTTTAAGTAACCCCTATACCCAATGTGGGACTTGAACTCACAACCTCAAGATCAAGAGTCACACACTTTTCCATCTGAGCCAACCAGGCACCTCTGATAGTCCCTTCTTGTACAGATATTTTTTTTTCATTTATTCTCACAAATTAAGTATCATCGTCATTATTATTTTATATGGGTTTTTTGTTTTTCCTCTTTTTAGGGAACATGTCTTTGTTTATCATTTATATTTGTATCCTTCCCTCTGAGATGGTATTCCTTCTAGAGGTAGAGTCTTTACAATTTGTAAAGATATGTTGGTTATAAACTCTTAAAATTTTTGTTTACTACTGTATTCTCAGTGTGTAAAGCCCTCAATAAATATTGGTTGAGTGAATGAAGAGAGTCTGTACTCAAACCATTTTAATAATTGGAAGTCTCCATGTCTCAATCCGTCACACAAATCAACTCTGCAATTTCCCTGAGTTTTTTTTGTACCCACCCCTAATAAAAGGCAATCTCTTTACCAGCATTGGACCTGAGGAGCCTCCAAATACCAGTAAAATCTCCTGGCTTCATCACTAGGGTTGGGAATCAGAACAATGAGTGAAACACATGGCAAGGGGCACCTGGGTGGCTCAGTGGGTTAAAGCCTCTGCCTTCAGCTTGGGTCATGATCCCAGGGTCCTGGGATCGAGCCCTGCATTGGCCTCTCTGCTCAGTGGGGAGCCTGCTTCCTCCTCTCTCTCTGCCTGCCTCTCTGCCTACTTGTGATCTCTGTCTGTCAAATAAATTAATTAATTAATTTAAAAAAAAAGAAGTATGTTACATGGTTTGTTATCTTGATAGTCTCAGTCTCAATTCACAACAACTAACTTCAAGTAGGTTTTTAATACTGCTCAGGAATTGTAACACATTCTTCCAGTACATTCCCTCTCATACTCAACTAGATGACTATTTCATACTTTCCATTCTCTTGTCAAGCCTCCAAACCTCTTTTCTTACCCTTAAATTCATTTCATAACCTGGATTCTTATTCAACTGATAAAACAGATGCCACCAGGAGAGATCCTCCACAAGATCCTTCCAGGACAGATGTTCAGCCCAGCATCTGTTCTGTGCTCTGTTCTCCCTGTAACTCTGTTCTTGAAATACTCGTGCTGCTGTTTAAGCCCAGCTTCTCCACTGGAATACCAAAATATGGCTAAAGCAAATCTTCCTACAGTCCCTTGAATCATCTTTTCTCCCCCTGCTACCAGATCATTCCCATCAGCAAACATGGTATTTCTCCCATCTAAAAACAAAACCCTCTCTTAAATCTATTTTCTTCTCCTGGCCCCATTTATTTGTCTCTTTCAGTAGCAATAGTCCTTGGAAATTCTATTTTCTCCCACCTGCCAACTTTTCCACTCGCCCCCCTTCAAAACAACCCAACCAGGCTTTTACCCCCACTTACTCCATAAAAACTACTTTTGTCAAGCTCCCCTATAACTGTGCCATTGTTACATCCTAGAGTTAATTTGCAGTTTCCATGTTAATCTCTTGGTAGCATTTGAGGCAGGTAAGCATGTCTTCCAAATTAAAAAACAAAAACACAAAAACACCACTTTTCTTACTCAGCTTCTGAGAACTGTCTCCCACCCCCTCCTCCTCCAGGCTTTATTTTCACCTCACCAGCCACTTTTTCTCAGCTCCTTTGCTCTTTCCTCTGTGCCTGCCAGGCCTTTTATGGCTGGACTGCTTCAAGTGTGGTGCTTGAACTTCTTTACTATCTATATTTTCTCCAGTGAAGATCTTACTTAGTCCCAAAGCTTTAAAACAATCTATATATGACTACTTCAAAACTTATATCAACTTGGTCCTCTTCTGGGACTCCAAGTTTATATCTATCTATCATCTATTGTGCAACATGTCCAAAAATGAGCTCCGGGGTTATTTCTGCCCCCCCCCAACAAAACAAACAAACAAACAAAAAAACAATTTACCTACAGTTGTCCCCATCTTGGTTGATAGAGATTCCACCTTTCTAGTTGTTTGGGTTTGAAATTCCAGTCTTGACTCCCCTAATTCTCACACATTTAGTCCATCAGCAAAACTGCTGGCTCTGTATTTAAAATATATCCAAATCTGACCACTCTTTACCAACTCTGCTGGTTGTACTCTGGCCAAAAGACAGTATGATCCCCTTTAACTGGATTATTTTAATGTTCTCCTGCTTCTAGTCATTTTGCCTTCCTGTGGTTTATTCTCATCGTCAACAGCTAGAGTGACCCTGTTCAAATGAACAGGTTGTGTCACTTCTCTGCTCACAGCCTCAAATCGTTTCGCATCTCAGAGTAAAAGGAAAATCTGCTTTGATCCCATGTTACTTCTTTTTATTTCATTCCCTACTGCCTTGCTGCTCACTCTTTCAGTCCTGATCACACTGGAGCCATTCCTTAATCATCCTGGGTACACTCCTCAGGGCCTTGACTCCAACTTACCCTCTACCTGTTGAGGTCTTTTTAAATATATGCACAACCATAAGATTCATTGTCTTTCTGTTGATAATGATATCTCAACTTCTTTTTTTTTTTTTTTAAGATTTTACTTACTTATTTGAAAGAAAATGAGTGAGAAAGAACAAAAGCAGGGGAAGGGGTAGAGGGAGAAGCAGACTCCCCTCTGAGCTGGAGCTTGATGTGGGGATCAGTCCCAGAACCCTGGGATTATGACCTGAGCTGATGGTGGAGGCTTAACCAACTGAGCCACCCAGCACCCCCGATATCTCAACTTCTAAGTGAGGCCATTCTTGCCTACACAGATAAAAATTGCTGTCATTCCCGATGCTTCCTTTCACCCATCCCCCATAGAATTTATCATAATATTAGATAACTTGTGAAATCTTGCATATGTCAATTACTTTATTTATTATGTGCCCTCCTTCTTCCCAAACCCCCTTCAGTACACATATGTACATACAACTTCACAAGGACAGAGAACCTTATTTTGTTCATGGCTCTAACCCAGAGTCTAGTTTAGTGTCTGATCATAGTTGGTGCTCAATAAATATTTGTTGAGTGTGGTATCATTAATTCAAAGCATTACTACACACAACTTACTAGTATTTTTATCATGGAATAGTATTATTAATTTAAATCAAAATAAAACAAAAATAATATTTAGGAAACGGGAAGTAGAATGAATTTCTAGATTTCTACCTCTGATTTGATAAAGTCTTATTAATAAAATTTTCTCTACCCATTTGCATATATGTAGTTTCAGATATAGTTATATCAGCTTATATACAGTCCCTTTCTATTTAGGTAGTGAAGTAAATTGTTGCTTAGGTGTTTATATTGCTTCTATAAGAAAATTTTGTTTCATTAAGACTATATTTAAAATTTTCATTTTTATAAACATTTAAAAAATTTTTATGGTCTGGTATAAAGATAGCCAGTTGATTCTTGTGTTTTATTTAATTGCATTTTGCTCTCTTATTACAATGTAAATTACATATTATAACATAACTAACTATCTGGGAATTAAATATTCATTAGTATCTGAAAATCAGTGTAAATCTATATCTGAACATTTGAAACTTGAAAATACACCCTGAAGTAATATCAAGGATGACAATGAATATAATGGAACAGTAGAGGAAAAATTAGGTGATAAATATAATTAAAAGTATATATCATATATGTATAATTGGGTATTCAAAGAATTTTATTATAAACATTTCTAGAGTCAAGCTTTAAGATGTTTATTATCACTGAAGATGCTGACTGCAGAATTACATAATTAATAAAGGATGATAATTTAACATAATTATATAAAATATCTTAATCTTTTCTAAGGATTAAGAATGCTAATAGTTTCATTTAACTGATAAAATTTTAACTAATGAACTAAAAAAACATTTTTGCATAATTTTACTTTCTACTTTATTTCATACCTTTTACTTTCTAAGTCATTAATCTTTATTTAGTTATCACTGAGGTACAGAAATAATTCACAATCCATTAAAATAAATAGACATTTTTAATGGTGGCCACTCCTCATAATTTCATAAGAATCTCACATGAGCAGCAGTTAAAGGAAAAAGTAAATTAAGTCAGAATCTCAGCAAACCTTCCCTCTCTCTCAATACTGGACAATAGTACACACGTGTTTAGTCAGCAGTAGGTTGCAAAGTGGGTAATAAATGGGTAATTGTTCCTAAATTATTTTCCTGAAGCATTTTAGGCCCTGGAGTTTTTAGCACAAAAATATTTTCATTGTCAATAAACATTAAGTAGTTGAAGGAAGATTCTGAAATTATCTCTGTATTTAAAAAAAAAAAACCAAACTTTATTTTTCTAAATCATTGTTTTTTTGCTTTTAATTTTAAATAAGGTAAAAAAGTAGATACACATTTCTAATAAGTATTATAGAAATATTTATTAAAATACAATTATGCAGACTATAAACTCAAAGACATTTGGAAAAAATGAACTGTGTAGGAGAGCTAATTTTTGTTTTGAGGAATTTATTTTTTTAATCTAACTCGAAGTGATAAACATTTGACAATTTATTTGTGCATGGCCTTGTGCTAAGTGTTGATGAGGTAAAGATGCTATGGTCTCTACCCTCAACAAGAATTTGATACTTTTTTTTAATTCCAGCAAGTGTACCCCTTGAATTATGTAATTAAGCCCACTGAGACAACTGTTACAAAAAGTTGACTTGAGACAGTAAGACTGTGAATGATTGGAAGTGGTTAGCCACTATGATAAACTATGACTGTTACTTGAGTTAGACTCTATATGACCATAAATTTAAAATGTAAGCTGTGAGACATATTTAACCTAAGTTATAAGGAATATCTCAATCTCCCTGAAAAATCAAGGAAAATTTTTGGGAGAAATTTTCTGCCCCAAATAAGATATGTGAAAAAGACTCTCTTTGAAGAGTTTTCAAGGCTCAGGTAAGTTGATCTGAAATAGTTTTCCAAAATTCTTTCTGTAATAGATGGAGGAAATGGGACAGCTTATAGGAAAAATATTCAAATGATACAGAATCATTTATATGTTGAGAATCATTTTTCAAACCCTTAGTATGTACCAATGGTAAAGTAGCTTGATAAAACTGTTTATTAATGATCTTCCTTTACTTCACAAAATCATAACACATGAAATCAGAAATAAGAGAACAATATAGAAAGTGATCTTGCTTTGTTATGGTAGGAAGTTCAAAATTATCATTTTCTTTCTTTTTTTTTTTAATTAGATTGGTAGGGGGAGAGGCAGATAGAGATGGAGAGAGAGGAGAACTTAAACAGGCTCCATGCCCAGCATGGAAATCTGAACTGGGGCTCGACCTCGTAACCCTGTGATCATGACCCAAGCCAAAAGCAAATGTAGGATGCTTAACCAACTGAGCCAGCCAGGTGCCCCTCAAAATTACTTAATAAAACAAGACAGTAAGGGATAAAACACACAATGTATAAAGAACACACATACCAAAAAAAAAAAAAAAATCTGGGAAAGTTCATATTTAATCACCCAATAATGAGCTGTGGGCTTGAGTCTGTAACTTGTTTGTCATTCAGGTAGTGGTAATCTCTCTCTGGGCACCCAGTTCATGACTGAATTGCTAATTCGATCCCTCAAGTTTATAGTGCTTCTTCTTTTATTCTCTAGTTTTTAATAATTCCTGAATAGCATTCTTAGCTTCCCTACAGTCAACATACTCACACACACACACACTAAAAAATTTATATACCATTAAACAACTTAACAACTTAACAACTTAACAATGACCTGAGTTAAAATCTTGGCTGTGCCCTTAGCCAGTTTTATGAAGATGAACAAATAAAATCAACCTCTCTTGACATTACTTCCCCATTTATAAAGTAAATGTGTTGGACAAACTTTATTCAAAATGGTAATTGTAACCCTGAGCTGGTTTGCATTTGGCTCTGTGGGTTTCATAATGTATGCAGTGAGATCCTCTGTTTTAAACAGTTCCTCTGGTGATACTGATGTGAAAACTGACAACCAGTAATGTAACTTACATATGACTTTTGAAATGGATAAAAACCTAAACACAAATGTAAGTGAAGAAATTTTAGTTATCCTGTACATAAATATTTTTCCCATCTACACTAAGTAACTATGTTTAGTTATAGTATTATAGTTACTAACACATGTATATTTAGTAACCATAAGAAATTATATAAATTATAAATAGTTAATATATAAAAATGGTTATTACATATATGTGGGTACTATTAAAAATAAGCAAACATAATGCTCAATATATAATATTCTTAAAAATCAACAGCTCTAGAGAAATGGCAATTTCTTATTTGATTTAAAACAATTGAATTTTTTATTTCTGAACAAAAATTTTATCATATGGGTGCTGCCAGTTTCCAGCAGTGATTCTATATGAGTGGATAAAAATAGCCAACCCTCACATACAGAAATATACTCTACGGTTTTTCATGTGGAAATGTGCTTAATAAGAATTTCATGAGGATCAACCACATGCCAGATCCTGAATGATGTATAACGACCTTAAGATAAATAAGCAAATATCCCTGCACTGAACCACTTATTACCTGGTCTACCAATCACATTGCCTTGGAATAAAATCTCCAAGTACTTATAAAGTTGAAACCCATACTTATTTTTTGTAATCTGATTATAATTCAAATTGTAATAATAAATGAAATTATACCATTGTTCCTTTGGTTAACTTTGTCTTATTTATGACCAAGTAATTTTCAGTTAACTGAAATTATATTAATAAACCAAGTTATTCCACTGAATACACAGGGATTCTGTTAGACTATGGGAGGTAAACCCAAATATGCTCACAAAGCATCTCTTCAAGAAAAAAAAAAAAAAAGTCCTTATATGTGGTGTTGGTCAATTTTGTGGTGTAAATACTCATTCCGTAATCAATTTCAAGCTACTAATAATTGAACAAACAGCTTCCAAATTGCCGAATATTTTATGATCTCTCACAAGACGATGATGAGATGAAATGCTGGTATTAGCCAGTGGCTAGCAGACCACTAGATAATACATAAATGTGTTATAGTCTTCTCACCTTCTTATGGAGAAACAGGAAGATACTTTATAGGATCGTTGCTTTACTAACAACAGCAAACTATGTTGCTGTTTTTAGTATGGCAACCTAAGAGGAAGGAAAAGTAAAGTGGTTGAGGAAAGCTTTAGAGAGGAGGTGATATATGGACTATATCTTGGGAGATGAGTAGAGGTTCCCAAAGTCACCAAATTTCCCCAGTTTATGGTAGAGTGGAGTCATAGGGGATGGGATATCTTGACAAAAGAGGCACTGTATATCATACAAAAGGGGATGGATAAAGTATGCTATAATCAAACAATGGAATAGTATGATGTGACCAGAGAGATGGGGGGGTTAGACAAGGGGTACATATATATTGTAGGAGTAGGGAGGGTGTGTGAGGGAGTCTGATTATGAAGACGTGTGTGTCACATTCAGGAGGTAGGTAGGATTTGACATTTGCCTTCATTTGAATAGTGGAGTGAGATGTCTGGCTTCTTGATTTAGGGGAAAAAAAAACATAGAATAAGTGTGGAGGATATATTGGAGGTAAGGAAGAACAGTGATAGCAAAACCACTTAGAATGTTCCTACAGTATTCTATGAGAAAAAAATAATGAAACCTTGAATGGAAGTGTTAAGTTTGAGGTGCCTGTGAAGATCCTCCCTCCCTCCTTCCCTTCTTGATAATAATTAACATAAAACACTGTATAAGTTTAAGATGTACAATGTGATGATTCAATGCGTGTGTTATATTGTGAAATGTTAACCACAGTAAGATTAGTTAACATGTTCATCACCCTACTATGTTGCTTATTCTTGTTTTTATGGTGAGAACATTAACTCTCCTCTCATAGCAACTTTTGAGTAAACAACAGTGTTAACTATAGTCACCATGCAGAACATTATATCTTCAGGTCTCACTTATTATATAACTGAAAGTTTACATTTTTTTGAACACCTTCACCAATCCCACCAATCTCAACCCCATTCCTGGAAACCACTGATTTGTCCTCTGCATCCATGAGTTTGGGTTCTTTTAGATTCTACATAGAAGGGCAATCATACAGCACTGTATGATTCTGACTGATTTCGCTTAGCATTATACTCTCAAGGTCCACCTGTGTTGTAGGAAATAGCAGGATTTCCTTCTTTTTTGTGGCTGAGTAATATTTCATTGTGAATATACCAAGATTTCCTTATCCATTCATCTTTCAGTGGACACTTAGGTCATTTCCATGTCTTTGTTATTGTGAAATGCTACAAGGGACTTGGGAGCACCAATCTCTCTTTGAGACAGTGATTTCATTTTTTGAAAGCATACCTAAGAAGTGGGGTTGCTAGATCCTGTGGTAGTTCTTTTTTAATTTTGTGAGGAACTGCCATATGGTTTTCCACAGTGGCTGCACCAGTTTGCCTTTCTACCAACAGTGTACGAGAGTTCTCTTTTCCTTGCATTCTCACTAATACTTTGTAGCTCTTGTCTTTTCGGTAATAATCATTTGAACAGGTGTGAAGTGCTAGCTCATCGTGGTTCTGATTTGCATTTCTTGATGATTAATACTGTTGAGCACCTTTTCATGTACTTGTTGACCATTTTTATGGCTTTGGAGAAATGTCAAGTCTTTTGCCCATTTTTTTAATGGGATTGTCTCTTTGCTATTGAGTTCTATGAATTTTTTTAATATATTTTGGATATCAACCCCTTATCAAATCCTTTATTATTTAAAAAAATCCTAAGGTGGGGCGCCTGGGTGGCTCAGTGGGTTAAGCCTCTGCCTTCGGCTTAGGTCATGATCTCAGGTTTCTGGGATCGAGCCCCACGTCTTGCTCTCTGCTCAGCAGGGAGCCTGCTTCCCCCCCGCCCCGCCTCTGCTTGCCTTGCCTCTTTTCCTACTTGTGATCTTTATCAAATTAACCAGAAAAAAAAAATGCCAAGGAAATGAAAACAATGAGGAAATATTTTAGTGATCACAACAATAATAAAGAATACAAGCATATTTTCTACAATATGCTTTCCCATTTCATTTTGAGACTATTGTTAGTAGACAAATCTTATTGTGTTCTCTTTTGTGTAATTAAAATAATAGATTGTATAGAATGTTCCTTTATTGTCATATTTCAAGATAATCTTGTTTTAGTCAACTGAAATTATATTTGATTTTAAATGTAAGTACAAACCAAATGTGGGTAGAGGATATGAACAAAAGAGCATATCTGATTCTAGTAGACAGTTCCAACTAGTCAAGTATTCATCAAATTAGACATTTTATGGAAATTCAATGATCTTTTTTTAAAAGATTTTTATTTATTTATTGGAGAGAGACAGATGTGGGACTCTATCCCAGGACCCTGGGATCATGACCTGAGCCAAAAGCAGGTGCTCAACCCACTGAGCCACCCAGGTACCTCTCGAAATTCAATAATCTTGCCAAACATGTGCAAATCAAGTATTAATCCTACTTTAAAAACATGTTTTATATAAAGAACAACTGTTCCTCAAAAGCGAATTCGATGTGCAAAGGATTTAGGTACTTTTCTTATCACACATTTGTCTTCTCTTCCACATCCCATCCCCCGCCTTTGAACTAACATTTGTGTATTTCTAATGCAGTGGCAATGCTTTATTCTCTATCTCCAATCTGTGGATTGTCTCGGAGCAATGATAATGTCAGCACACATATAAGGTTTCAAATGCGCACAACTGGTACATGTCTATCACGGCTTCTAGAACTGTGGGGTGGTTATAGTAAATGTTCCATGCAGAAAGTTTAAACTTCAGGCCTTAGGTATTGCATTCCCTTGTGGCATTCTGCCAAACTCAAATGCAGCCACTGTTTCTTATGACATATTAGCAAGAATTTTAGTGGAAAAAGTAACCTGAACATCACTGGCATATTTGTCTATTTTGTAAAACTGCTTTCCTGCTAAGGAGAAAAGCATTTTTTTTTTTTTTTAAATCATAGAGAGGAGGTAAACACAGACTTTTAGCTGAGAAACAAATTTTAAACCCAAGCAAAAATTACTCCATGGTCATATCTATATTAAAGTAATGAAATTAATGAGGTGGTTTATAATTATGTAGTCACAAACTGGTGACCTTCAGGGCAACTCTCTCCCCTACCCTCCTATCTGGGGCATACTTAATGTTTAAAAAAAACTTTTTCGTACTACTATTAGGTAGGTGAAGCACTATAATCTCCACTCCCCCACAACTTGAGAATCGCCAACGTCATCTATCTTCCCACTTTTTGACTGAGTCCTATAGACCTTTGCATTTGCTACCTTGGAAGAATAAACATATAGAGACTTTAGGTATTAGACAATGCTGGATTCAAAGCTTGATTCTTCTAATTACTATGCCAACTCTCAAAGACCTATTTCTTCAGCGTCACTCGAGAATAACATTTTTCAACTTATAGATTTTTAGAACACAAAAAGTCAGCAAAGAGTGCAAAATGTTTGTCCCTCAGGGGGAGCTAAAAATGTACCTTCCTTATTAGCAAGTATGATTATTAATAAATTCTATGGTGAACTACGAGAATTAGAATCCTCCTATATCTTCAAAAGTTCACTCACTTGTCTTCTCAATCCCAAATTCCCTGCCCTTTCTATTTTTTGGATACTTTATTATGAAGTCACATGAGTTATTTTAAAGTGTGGAAAATAATCCTTGCACAGAATAATCTTTTGCAAGTTCTCTTATGTTCTGGTCTGAATGTTTGTGTTCCTCCAAAATTGGTCTGTTGATGTATTACCCAAAGTGACTGTAGGAGGAGGTGGGACATTTGGGAGGTGAGGAGAACAGAGTCCTCACGAATGAGACTGGTGCCTTTATAAATGAGATCCCAGAGAGTTGCTCACCCCTTCCACTGCATGAAACATAAGGACAAGTCTACAACCTGGAAGAGTTTGCAACCATTCCAGCATCCTGATCTCAGATGCCCAGCTTCCAGAACAGTGAGAAGTAAATTTCTGTTGTTTACAAGGTATCCAAGTCTGTGTTTACAAGGTATCTTTTGATACAACAGCCTCAATGGAATTGAGAGATATCCTGTGTTCTGTGGTTGTAGGGGGACTATCTCCAAGCTCTACATGCAACACTTCAAAGATGCAATGTGATGTCGCATATATGATTTCCCAGGTTAATATAATCTGCATATTTTTGAAAGCACAGGAAGAGAAGACAAAGTCAGCAAGTGGTAAATGTTATCAAGATAAACTAGTTTTCAAATGGGAAAATGTATGCATAAGAAACTGTTAGAAAGAGGCAATCTTGAGAACAGATTTAAAAACTGATGGTCATTTCCTGTGTACTTTGAAGAGTACTACAGACTAGGAAAACATTCTTTCTTGCTCACCGGTGGAAACTCCTACTGTCCCTGGGTTGCCAACTTTTCTTGTTTTTCCTTCCCAAACCAAATGACTCCGTACTCTTTTCTCCTAAGGCATATATACCTTTCTAAACTTATTTCTCTCCCTTTTTCCCTTAGGTTATTTTCTTGTCCTGTCTTATTTCACCTCATGCCTCAGGGGATCCTTTCAACACACTTGCAAAGGCCAGGTAGTCCAAAAACAATACTCCCTTTTGTGTTACATAAACTCCATGCTCCATTCAAATAAGTCAGTTCTAAAATATGTTGAACTTCAGGTTTATGAGCATTGTTGGAGGGAGGCAGGAGAGAATGAAGGTTTGTCAGGGACCTTTCAGAAGCACACAACCTGAAAGCAGGGAGAGGAGGGAACAAAAGGTCATGACTTCTTTCCTTCCAGGGTACGTCAAACACCAGTGGGCTCCTGCTTCTTCAGGTCTGACCAATTACCTAGGGCTTCATTCAACTATCTCACTCTCTCCCCACCACAGTTTGTAATCACCTTTAACATTGTCTCTGAGTGGGGGCACCTGGGTGGCTCAGTCGTTAGGCTTCTGCCTTCAGCTCAGGTCATGATCCCAGGGTCTTGGGATCGAGCCCCGCATCACGCTCTCTGCTCAGCAGGGAGCCTCCTTCCCCCTTTCTCTCTGCCTACTTGTGATCTCTCTCTGTTACATAAATAAATAAATAAATAAATCTTAACACACACACACACACACACACACACACACACATTGTCTCTGGGTGGAGAAGACTTTGCCACAAAAAGCCTACTTATACGGGAAACAGAGACACCAAAAGAAGAGCCCTATTTCTTTTAAACAATGCACGGAAGCAAAGAAAATCTGTTTCGTGACTCCTTTCCACCTCTTTTGTATATCTCCTCTCTCAGTCACCATATCACCATCAGGCTCCTTCACTGGTATAGGACTCCTTCCTTTGTCCCTGCCCCATAAGCACTTCCTGTTTCTCTAAGGACACACAAGCAGGACAAGATAGAGCGCTTGCCTACCCATACTGGACTGTCACAGATTGGTTGAATTTAATATTTTCTTTTTTCATGTTAAATATAAGTTATTTGAGGACAGGGACTGATTCTTCCCATCTGTATATAACTTTCAATATTGAGCACCCTACCCTGAGCATAGGATACCCTACAAATTTTAATTGAATTGGACTATAGTTTTTGCTTTGATGGGAGAGGAGAATAACAAAGTCCAAATCCATCATGCCAATCCTTCCATTAAAATTGCCATTTCTTTAAATAATTCCCATTAAGGCATTATGGCATTAAATCAGATATAGTGGCAAAAATCCAGTTTTAGGAGTCGGAAGATAGGGTTTAAATCTCAGTACTCAACTGGGGTTTATATCTCCCTGTTTGAAACTGTGAAATGAAGTAAGCCCCTCTCCACAGAAATACTGTCCAGAATGAAAGGGTTTCATACACTAATGTATAACCCAATCCAGGGAGGATTTGTATTTTAAAAGGGGAATCTGAGACAGGCCAAATATTCACAATAGAGGAATAAATCAAGGGGTAAGGTTTTGTTTTAGAAACCCAGCTGGAACCCTGTCTTCTTCCACATTTAAGAACTTGATTTCCCTCTAAGTTATTTTTTTTCTTATGTAACTAGAGATATTAATTGTAAAAGTAAAAGTATACAGTGCAAGATCTTTTGGGATATTTTCTATCTTTTCTAGTAAGTGGGTCTGAAACTTGCTTTAATTGAAAAGGATCCAAGACTTATTCTTCATGAATTTTTTCTGAGAGAAGGCAAAGGAACCAAGGAAGAAAGATTAAATCACAGAAAATTAGGCCAATTCCCATATCACTGCCTACTTTTCTTAGTTTTTACATAACTCCAAGAGTCAACTGAAGTTATTGCATCACAGGAAAAGAGAATTATCCAAGTAGTTCTTATAACTGTTTAGCAAACGGATGACATTTTATTACAAGCTAGATTGAGTTATGCTAGCAAAGGAGCTATGGCTAGGATTTATTCTCAACAATACTCATTTACCAAATTCATAGGAAGACTATGTGACCATTTTTATTAACATAACTTTATGTTTAGATTCTTGCTATTTACTTACCATGTACTTCAACTGCCTGAGAATGTCACTTTAGGTTCTCATAAGTATTTGAAGGAAACATTAAAGATACTCCCTGTTAAACATAGACTAAATACCACCCCAAAGTAGCCATTCACAAGCTCTCTGTATTTTACTGCTTTTTTTATATTCTTGCATATATTATATAAGAGGTAAAAGCAGGTAAATCCATTAGTTTCTTGCTTTTGTAAAAGACTCATTAAAAATGATTTGAGAAAATTAAGATAGACTTGCACATTTAAAACATCTTTAATGAGATTGGGACTTTAAAGTAAATTGACCCAGAAAGTCCTTTACATGGAGACAGTTGGGATTCTAATGCAGACAGTGAAAAGGCTGTGGAGCTAAGCTGTAATCATATACTCTATTTTGGCTGTTGGTAATTTACTGAGTGTCTAACTGTTGGTAATTTACACCAAAAGTACTTTGATGTATAAATAATCCAATTTTCTTTTCACTCATGGTTTAGGTACTATGAGAAGCACATGCATTATTTCAGACCATTCAAATAAATTATTGCAGCCAGGCTTCAGGGCATAATTTATTCTTGGGGAAATTTTGGTTGAGTGTTTTGAGCTTTTGTTTTCTAAGGATCTCTTTGTAGTCTAAAATTTTAGCATCTCTGTATCTTTCTAGAATGCATGATGTATTGCACAGAAGCCACCAATTCAAACACCTTCATAACCTATAAAGCTCTTAAAATTGTGCCTAATCTCAAAGTCTTTCAAGCTCACTCCAGATGAAGAGCAGTTTCTTTCCTCTTACTCTACTTGTTCCTGAATTGCTCATGGGTCTTCATTTCTATCTTCAAAACATTGACTAGACTGCTTGTATGTTTCTTGGATACTGGTCGGAAGTTCCTTTGTCTAAGGATATAAATATTTCTTTTATGTTCCAGACAATGTTTCCTGATTATAAATATTTACAGGACAAACCTATATCTAACACATTTAACTTGATCCCTTCTGAACTTCCTTTGGGAATTTAGATATTTTAATGTTAAATGGAAATTTAAGGTCATTTACTATTTCTCAAAGGCAGGCAGGTTGATATTAAGTTCCCAGTCTTTTAGATATTTCTTTTAATTACCACGAAAGTAAACACACTTCCCTTTTGAGTTGTGTTTCTTCAATTAATGAGATAACAGAGTAGTGTTTATAGGACATTAGCTGCTCCTCAGTGATAGCAAGCAAACTGCAGAAGCTACATCTGTAATTGGTTTTCTGATACAGCCTTAGCAAACACATAAGAGTGAAGTTCATGGAAGGGATAAATGGATTCAGTTACCTTCATACACTGCCTTCAAAGAGTGGTTTAATTATGTTTCCTCATAGCAGCTTCCCTTCCCCCAACCCATTAGGGCTTCTTGATTTATGACACAGTAGTTGTAGCATTCCCAGTAAAGACAGGATTTTCTCCTGTCAGAAAGCATGGCTCCCTGGTGATACTGCTCCAGGAGAGTAAATGAGATTCTAATAGCTCTGGGTTATTACCAAAGGCAGGATCAAGGAAATCACTTTTATTTTTTTTTTCTGTTAATCACACATACCAATGAAAATTCTCAATAACTTAATTTGTATAAATCATGTTTCAGTATGTACAAAAATTGAAATATGAGACATCAAAAAAGCTTTCTGGTAAGATCACTTTTCTATAGTATGTAAACCACTTTATAGCGTATATGATTGGTTATAATTAGGTATGCATGTTACTTATGTGGATCAAAATAATGTTTGAAAGACCCAAGAGTCATTTGTTTTTACTAATGATGCACACTTTTCTCTTAATCAGTGTCAGGAATTTGCTTCCTTGGTCTTACAAAGGCGAATTCATTTACAATAGAATTTATTGCTATTTTCTAATTAGATCGTATGTCCAAACCTCCTCATACATGGTTTGCTACTAGTTAGTAATGAAATAAGCATATGCTACAGGCCTTTGTCCTTTAAAAAAAACTTTGATGACTTTAAAATTTGTGTCACATTTTGTATCTTATTAATACAACTTATGGGTAAATAAACATCACATATGTATACCTAGCTGAATAAAGCATAAAATCTGTTCCCAAGAAGCCTATGGTCTAAAAGGGGAAACCAACAAGAAATCAGATTATTATAATCTACAGTTGACCACTGAACAACATGAGGGTTAGAGGCACTGACCACATGCAGTCAAAACACTCTTGTATAACTTTTAGCTCCCCCAAAACTTAACTACCAATAGCTTACTGTTGACCAGAAGCCTTACCAATAAGATAAGTAATCAATTAACACACATTTTTTTGTGTTACATGTATTACATACTCTGTTCTTATAAAAAAGTAGGTTAGGAAAAAGATGTTAAGAAACTTGTAAAGAAGAGAATATATATTTATAGCACTATACTATAAAAATCTGCATATAAGTAGATCCACATAGTTCAAACTCTTGCTATCAAGTGTCAACTGTAGTGTAGAAGTAGTATAATCACCGTATAAATATTTATTATGGTATTATAAAGCAGGCATGAGAGTATCTTTGAATAACACTTAAGCCAACACTTTCTGTTTACTCTTTTTATTGTGGACTCCTTAAGTTTAATCACTGGTCATGGATAGCATTGGAAAAAGAGATTTTATGGATAATTCTGGAGATACAACAAAGATCCATGTTCTTAGAGTGACTCTTGATAATTCAGTGATCAGAAAAGCACTCTGATTGTGTAACAGTCATTCTCCAGAGGCCACCAAGAACAACAAAACCTCTCCTCTGAGTGGATTTATTCTATCAAGTAAAAATTAGCTTTTGGCCTCTGCTGGGGAGAAAAGTACCCCAAGAATCCTTCATATGTACCTCCCTTAAACACATTTCCCCATCAGGTTGCAAGAATGCCCTGAGCCATGTAAGAAAGAACAGCTTTAATTTATAAATTTTTAATCTAATTATATCTGTTATTCTCCATTATAAGTTGTTGGGCAGTGTATTTAATTGAAAAAATTTCTTTACTCTGAATTACAGAAACTAAGAAAACATCCCCAAGATTTAATTCTGATGACTGAAACATTTAAAAGTTCCTATCATATAGTACTGTTTTTTGCAAGAGATAGTCAATTTATGTCTACCCATGTGCACAGCAACATTATTCATAATAGACAAGAAGTGGAAGCAATTCAAATGTCCATCAATGGAGGAATGGATAAACAAAATGTGGTATATACATAACAATGGAATATTACTCAGCTTTAAAAAGGAAGGACATTCTGACATATGCTATAACATGGGTGAACCTTGAGGATATCATGGTGAGGGAAACATGAAGTCACAAAGAGACAAATACTGTGTGATATTACTAATATTAGGTTTTTGAAGTAGTCAGATTCTTAGAATGTAGAATGGTGGTTTCAAGGGGCTACAGAGAGAGGGAAAAGAGGAATTGTTAAATGGGTATGAACTCTGCATGACGAAAAAGTTCTGGAGATCCCTTTTACAACAATGTGAACATATTACACACTCCTGAACTGTGTACACTTACAAATGGTTAAAGTGGCAAATTTTATGTTTTTAACCACAATAAAGGAGATAGTAAGTCTACTATTTTCACATTTGAAAACATTATAGTATCAAAAACCCTGAGTTATAAAATCCATACTACATGTAGATTGACTTTGTGAGAATTATAGCAGCAAACCAGTAGTAGATGGCAATTTTGAAAGACACTACACAGAAAAGGCAATATTAACAGACTAAATAAAATCATGTAATACTGTCCTGGAAAATGACTTAGATGAACACTCAAGATTCTATGATAACAAATTTGAAATCTCTTTATAGGCATAATATAAACTCCGTAAGGAAAATAAAAAATCTATTGTTTGGTAAATCAAATCTCATAATTAAATTTGGGAGGAAAAGAAATAGGGAGGGAGATATGGAGGGAGGAAGAAAGGAAAAGAATGAAGCCTCAGTGCAAAACTCAGTTCTTAAGCAAAGCTTTATGGTATTCTTGTTATTCCCGCAGAGCCTGTCATCTGAAAGACCCACACTGTAAATGACGTGGCACTTAAAAGATTAAGGAAGAGACAAACTTTCTGAGATCTAAGTATAATTCTAGAAGCCCAGGTATATCATTCTCTACAAAAGGGAACCAGAGTGTTATCCATTTGCATTTTCCCCAGGGATGTATTTGGCTCTGGAGGAAAATTCTACTATGTACTTAAAATGATTGGTATTAATGTTGACTTTCAGACAGGCGAGAAGTTAGAGATGTAATAGGGAAGGACTGGCATGCTTCACGCTCTGTAGGCATTATATTTGTGCAAGATAGTTCGTTGTAAGATGCAAATCATCAAAATGAAATCTAGGAAAATGTTTCGAGCCAATCTTGAACATACGCTTATGGTACCTGTTGAAAACATTTAAGTTTGAGAAGGAGAGGAGAATCAAGAGAGCTATTCCAAGAAGAGTGTCTGTGACTATCAAATTTAGGCACATTTAGTTCTACCAGAGACCAATCTGTTAAAAGCTGCTGCTTAGAAATTCTGAGACTATCATCCTTTTCATGGTCACTCCACTGAGAAAAGAATAAGAAAAATGGCTGAGAAACAGATGACTGTAAATAAGTAGAATGGAATTTTGGCACTACAGAAAACAGATCTGTAATTTGAAGTCCATGAATATCTATACATTTTTATCTTGGAGTCAAGGAAATGATGAAGGTAGTAAACACATTTCTTGAGTTTGTGATCTATAGAAGCATCGCTTTGGCTCTATGGGATATTTTTCCTTTTATCTATTAGAATAAATACTTTCTTTACACTTTCTCTTTTTAAAACTAAGAATGACTGTTCTTTATTTTTTCCTGATTAAAGAAAAAAAACCTAATAAATGATTATTTGATTGTATTTTTAAAATTTTGACATAAAGACTTACCATGACGAGATGACAGAACAAAGCAGTTATTTCGCATTCTTAAAGACTTAATTAAATGTTGGTTTTCTGTTGCCAAAAAGACCCACAGAGCCATAAAAGCAAACAATGACTTCTGTAGTTATGGCTTGAATGACAGAAGGAATGTGAACGAATCTGAGGAAAATACTGTTTTGTCTGCTCTTTGTGAAGCAGGTTAAGACCTTTAGTGAACTTTCCAGAATTTATTATGCTCTTTGTTTGATGGTGTTGTGTTTTGAGATATAGTTTGGTTTTCAAATAGCACTCAGCAAATATATGTTTAAGAATTCATCTCTAAATATTTGTTGGCAACTGAAGCTACAGGGAAGGATGCTTTGCTTTTGGGATTTTCTTCATCTTTCTCTTTTTTTTAATTGTTGAAAAATTACCTGGCATACAGGATACTTTCTAGTGTTTTTCTAAGAATTCCATAAATGGAAGAATTTACTTTTTCTTTCCAATAAACCTTGATGTGTCTCTACGCAGGAAGTAACTCTACTGTTCTGGAAATGAGAATCATCATAGGCTCTGGGGAGCAATTTATATCTGGACTGAAGAACAAAAGGGTAGGAATAACAATACAACATTGTACAGTACTTGTAACTTTTCACAGTTTTTGGTTTTTTTTTTTTTTTCTTATCATGTGTGACATTTTATCCTCGCTAAAACTCTGTGAATTAGGGTGGACATATGGTGAACATCAAAATGTCTAAATGCCTTAGGTTGCACACATATGTACCCACTAGGGAAGCCAAGACTTCTAAATCTAAATAAGAATATGGACTGAACTAGAATGCAGGGAAACCTACTTGCACTCAGGCACACACACATACAGGAGCTCTCTCACATGATTTGCCATCTTACTGTGTCCCTCCTCAACTCAAAGTTTACATATATGCATTCCTGTGTTTGTATCCCTTTGGTAATTACACTACTGTTCCCATTACTTTTTAAAAAATGTTTATAATTTAAATTCATTTAATTAAGATATAATGCATTATTGGTTTCTGAGATAGAAGTCAGTGATTATCAATCTTCTATAATATCAATGCTCATTACATCACATACCCTCCTTAATGTTCATCACCCAGTTACCACATCCCTTCCTCCCTCCTCCCCTCCAGCAACCCTCAGTTTTTTTCCTATGATCAAGGGTCTCTAATGGTTTTTCCTCCCTCTCTGATTTCATCATGTTTTGTTTTTTCCTCTCTTCGCCTATGATCCTGTTTTTTTTCTTAAATTCCACATATAAGTAACATCATATGATAGCTGTCTTTTCCTGATTGACTTATTTCACTTAGCATAATACCTTCTAGTTCCATCCATGTCATTGCAAATGGCAAGATTTCATTTTTGATGGCTGAGTAATATTCCATTGCATACAGATACAGCATCTTCTTTATCCAATCATCTGTTGATGGATATCCGGGATCTTTCCATAGTTTGGCTATTGTGGACAATGCTGGTTTAAACACTCGGGTGAAGGTACACTTTCAGATCACTACATTGTATCTTTGACGTAAATATCCAGTAGTGCAATTGCTGGGTCATAGGATAGCTCTATTTTCAACTTTTTAAGAAACCATCATACTGATTTCCAGAGTGGCTGTACCAGCTTACATTCCCACCAACAGTGTAAGAGCCTTCCCCTTTCTCCACATCCTTGCCAATAATTGTCATTACCTGACTTGTTAATTTTAGCCATTGTGGCTGGTGTGAAGTGGCATCACATTGAGGTTTTGATTTGTAGTTCCCTAATGCCAAGTGCTGTGGAACATTTTTCCATATGTCTGTTGAACAGTTAGATGTTTTCTTTGGGGAAATGTCTGTTCATGTCTTCTGCCCATTTCTTGATTGGATTAGTTGTTCTTTGGGTGTTGAGTTTGATGAGTTCTTTATACATTTTGGATACTAGCCATCTATCTAATATGTCATTTGGAAGTATCTTCTCCCATTCTGTTGGCTGTCTTTTGGTTTTGTAGACTCTTTCTTTTGCTCTGCAAAAGCTTTTTACATTGATTAAGTCCTAATAGTTCATTTTTGCCTTTGTGTCCCTTGCCTTTGGAGATGTGTCTAATAAGATTTGCTGGGGCCAAGGTCACAGAGGTTGCTGCTGCCAGTGTTCTCTAGGGTTTTGATGGATTCCTGTCTCACATTTAGGTTTTTCATCCATTTTGAGTCTATTTTTGTGTATGGTATAAGAAAATGGTCCAGTTTCATTCTTCTTCATGTGGTTGTCCAATTTTCCCAGCACCATTTACTGAAGAGACTTTCGTTTTTCTCATTGGATATTCTTTCCTGTTTTGTCAAAGTTAATTGACCATAGAATTGAGGGTCCATTTCTGTATTTCCTGTTCTGTTCCACTGATCTGGGTGTCTGTTTTTGTCCCAGTACCATACTGTCTTGATGATTACAGCTTCCTAATAGACCTTGAAGTCTGGGAATGGGATGTCATTCATTTTGGTTTTCTTTTTTCAACATTCCATTGGCTATTTGGGGTATTTTTGGGTTCCATACAAGTTTTAGGATTACTCGCTCTCTGAAAAAAGTAGGTGTTTTGATAGTGATTGCATTGAATGTGTAGATTGCTATAGGTAGCATAGACATTTTAACAATATTTGTTCTTCCAATCCATGACCATGGAACATTTTTTCCATTTGTTTTTTCCTCAGTTTTTTTCATGAGTGTTCTGTCCTTTTCTGAGTACAGATCTTTTGCCACTTTGGTTAGATTTATTCCTGGTACTTATGGTTTTGGGTGCAATTGTAAATGGGATCAGCTCCTTAGTTTCTTTTTCTTCTGTCTCATTATCAGTGTATAGAAATGCAACTGATTATTGTGCATTGATTTTATATCCTGTCACTTTGCTGAATTCATATATGAGTTCTAGCAATTTGGTGGTGAAGTCTTTTGGGTTTTCCACATAGAGTATCATGTCATCTGCAAAGAGTGAGAGTTTGATTTCTTTGCTGATTCAGATGCCTTTTATTTCTTTTTGTTGTCTGATTGCTGAGGCTAGGACTTGCAGTACTATGTTGACCAGCAGTGGTGATAGTGGACATCATTGATGGGGTCCTGATCTTAATCAAAAAGCTCACAGTTTTTCCCCAGTGAGAATGATATTCACTAAGGGTTTTTCATAGATAGCTTTTATGATATTGAGATATGGTCCTTCTATCTCTACACTGTAAAGAGTTTGAGTTAAGAAAGGACACTGTACTTTGTCAAATGCTTTTCTGCATCTATTGAGCAGATCATATGGTTCTTGTCCTTTATTTATGTAGTGTATCACTTTGATTGATTTGTGGATGTTGAACCACCTCTGCAGCCCAGGAATAAATCCCACTTGATTATGGTGAATAATTCTTTTAATGTGCTGTTGGATCCTATTGGATAGTATTTTTGTGAGACTTTTTGTATTCATGTTCATCAGGGATATTAGTCTGTAATTCTTCTTGGTGGGGTCTTTGGTTTTGGGATAAAGGTAATGCTGGCCTCAGAGAAAGAGTTTGGAAGTTTTCCTTCCATTTCTATTTTTTGAAACAGCTTCAGAAGAATAGGTAGTAATTCTTCTATAAATGTTTGGTAGAATTCCCCTGGGAATCTATCTGGCCTTGGACTCTTTCTTGGTGGGAGAGTTTTAATGACGGCTTCAATTTCCTTGCTTATTATGGGTCTGTCCAGGTTCTCTATTTTTTCCTGTTTCAGTTTTGGTAATTTATACATCTCTAGGAATGCATACATTTCTTCCATATATCCTAATTTGTTGGCATCTAGTTGTTCATAATATGTTCTTATAATTGTATTTCTTTGGTGTTGGTTGTGATCTCTCTTCTTTCATTAATGATTTTATTTACTTGGGTCCTTTCTCTTTTCTTTTTGATAAGTCTGACCAGGGGTTTATCAATCTTATTAATTCTTTCAAAGAACCAGCTCCAATTTCATTGATCTTTCATTGATCTGTTCTGTTCTTTTGGTTGCTATTTCATTTATTTCTGCTCTAATCTTAATTATTTCTCTTATCCTTCTGGGTTTAGGCACCATATGCTGTTGTTTCTTCAGCTCCTTTAGGTTTAAGGTTATGTTGTGTATTTGAGACCTTTCTTGCTCCTTTAGAAAGCTTTGTATTGCTATATACTTCCTTCTTACGACCTCCTTTGCTGCATCCCAAAGGTTTTGAACAGTTGTGTTTTCATTTTCATTTGTTTCCAATGCATTTTTAAATTGTTTTTTAATTTCCTGGTTGACCTATTCATTCTTTAGTAGGATGCTCTTTAGCCTCCATGTATTTGAGTTCTTTCCAAATTTCCTCTTGTGACTGAGTTCAAGTCTCAAAGAATTGGGGTTCAAAAATATGCAGGGAATGAGCCCAATCTTTTGGTACCAGTTGAGACCTGATTTGTGATCCAGTAGGTGATCTGTTCTGGGGAATGTTCCATGTGCACCTGAGAATATGTATTCTGTTGATTTGGGATGGAATGTTCTGAATCTATCTGTGAAGTCCATCTGGTCCAGTGTGTCATCCAAAGCCCCTGTTTCCTTGTTGATCTTCTGCTTAGATGATCTGTCCATTGTAGTGAGTGGGGTGTTGAAGTCCCCTACTATTATTATATTATTGATGTGTTTAATTTTGTTAATAATTGGTATATATAATTGGCTGCTGCCATGTTAGGGACATAAATATTTACAATTGCTAGATCTTCTTGTTGGATAGACTCTTTAATTATGATATAGTATCTTTCCTTCTCTCTTATTACAGTCTTTGGTTTAAAATCTAATTTGTCTGATATAATGATTGCCACCCCAGCTTTCTCTTGCTGTCCATTAGCATGATAACTGGTTTTTGATCCCCTCACTTTCAGTCTGGATAGGTCTTTGGGCCTAAAATGAGTCTCTTGCAGTCAACATATTGATGAGCCTTGCTTTCTTATCCAGTCGGATACCCTGTGTCTTTTGATAGAGGCATTTAGCCCATTTTTCATCCAGAGTAACTATTGAAAGATATGAATTTAGTGCCATTATTACCTTTAAAGTCACTGTTTCTGTTTATTGTCTCTGTTCCTTTCTGGTCTGTGTTACCTTTGGGCTCTCTCTTTGCTTGAAGGATCCCACACCTCTCTGAGTCTTCAGAGAAAAGCAGTCAATCACTCCTGTCTTCCTGGTTTCCTACCATACTCTGTGCTCACCCAGCCTGTGACCAAGCATTTCTCAGGTACACGACCCCATTTGGAGTCTCCAAACCCTGCAGACTTCTATGGGCCACTCCCATGCAGTCCTCCCAGGGAGAAAAGGAGGTCTTGCCATTTATTTTGTTGTTGTGTCCTGCTCAGAGAGCAGTCACCTGACTGCACTATGGTTTGGGGTTTATCGCAACCCTGAGCTGAAAGCTCAGTCTTGGGTTGACCGATTGCAGCCAGCTTCCCAGTTCTAGTGCCCAGGAGCTCTGCCACACTGAGTGTGCATAAAGACCTCATCTTTCTGCAACCCCAAGGATCCTGAGACTACACTGCTCCAGCTGATTCTGTCCCGCTTAGCCACCTGAGTGTCTTTTAGGTCGGGATGTCCTGCACAGGAGTAGACTTCTAAAAGTTCTGATTTCATGCTCTGTTGCTGTATCACTTTCTGGTAGCTGGCTTATGGAGGCTACCTCTTGCCATGGTTTATCTTCCCATATATGACCTCAGATTCACTTCTCCACACCTCCTACCTTGCAGAGAGTGGTCACTTTTCTACTTGTAGAGTTGCAGCCAGTCTTTTCTTATATCTCCAGTTGAGTTTGCACATGTTGGGAATGATTTGATAGCTATATAGCTGAGTTCCTGGGACCAGATGATTCTAAGGTCTCCTACTCCTCCACCATCTTGCTTTCTCCCTCCCCCATTACTCTTCATAATTCTCTGCCCCTCTTGGATCCACACCTCTTGCCATTTGACTAGAGACAGAATGTTTTTGCCAGTGCTAATGAAGCTAGGCTTGGCCATATAATTTGCTTTGGCAAACAGTCAGTAGAGGGAAGTCAGTTCCAGTGTGCTGTTTCTGCACATTAGCTCAGGAAGCAGTGCATGTTATAGCCAGCCCCTATTGTTCTCCTGGTTTGGAATGGCCTGCTGGTCCAAGAGAATGAAAGATCAATGGAGCATAACTGAATCCAACTTGAAGCTCAGAGCCAGACTAACTGAGCTCAGTCTAGATGGGTTGATTCTCAGATATCTCCCAACCACGTGTTAGAAAGTAGTGTTTGTGACAGGAGGCCACTAAGTTGTGTGTGGTTTGTTTTGCAGCATTGCCTTTGCACTAGCTAACTTATAACCTGTGTACTATCAGCAGTCACGAAACATTTTCTAAAACATCAAAGGTTGTGAACCTGCATGTAAAAAAAGTCTGTTGCCTTTTCTGTCCTTGGGATAGAGTAAGTTAAAGTAACCTCTTGGACTTAAAGGAAATGAGCTCAATAATATTCATTGTTACATAATGAACAGCTCTGTTAAATTTTTGGTGTCGTGATTTAATCATACTTTGCTGACCTTCAGTATTCTTTATAAAATGGAAAAGATGATACCTCTTAATTATTAATTAATAATACCACTTAATTCTGCCTCCTGGAATTCACCTGCTCATTTACTTTTTCAATTAATTGTTATTGAAAACCTATAAATTTTCTAGAATATACATACAATGATGAATAAGATACAGTCCCTGATGACTAAGCTTTCTAAACTATGAGGTACTAAAGGGAAAAAAAGTTACTTTTCAACACAACAAATACTGTAATGAAGTTAAGTGCTTAGGAATTTAGGTATATAGGGACAGATATGTCAGATAGGAGAAGCAATATTTGAGTTGAAATTTAAAGGACTGGGAGAAGAGGAGGGGAGATATGTTATGTCCACAGAAGCTTAATAAATACAAACAAAAAAGTAATAACTTTGCATTAAATAAAGCTCTCTAAATAACCTTAACCACGTGATCAAAAGTAACATAACCAATAACAGTACAAATAAATGTCTTTTACCTCTTGATATGAAGCATTGAGAAGACCAGAATATTACTTACGTGGTTTTTTGTTTTTATTTTTGCTAAAAATGCATAACCTGAATCTAATCACAAGGAAATAGAAGACAGGCCTAAATTAACAAAGATTCTACAAGATAACTAGCATGTACTCTAAAAAAATGTCAATTTTATGGAAGACAAAGGAAAACTGAAGAAATGTGCCAGATTAAAGGAGACTAAAGAAACATGACACCTGGATGCATTTGCCACTGGGACATTGGCAAAATCTGAACAAGGTCTGTAGAGGATATAACAGTACTGTATCGGTGTTGAGTTCCTGATTTTTGACAGTTGCACTAGGGCTAGAAAAAACCCCAATGTCTGCTTTGAAGCAAACACTGAAGTATTTAGGAGGAAATGGGTAAAATGTATGTGCCTGTGTACGTGTGGGCATGTGTATGTGTGGAGATGGAGAAAGAGGTAAAAGGAGGGATAGATAAAGCAAATATAGTAAAATTTTAATGTTTGAGGCATCTGCGGAAAAGGTATATGGGAATTCTTTGTGCAATTCTTACAACTTTTACAAGAGCCTGAAATTTTGTAAAAATAAAAATGGAAGCAAAATGAGACGAAAGGATGAGAGAAAGGGTTGAGCCTGAAGTGTGGCAAGGGTAGAATTAAAGGTATGGGAAACATTCAGGCTCAATCATAGGTACTTGCCCAAGTTGGGCATGGCCAATGAGTCTTTCTGTCCTGCATTTTAAATGCAGTGTAACACTGTGGAATTAGAATACTGACTTTCTTACACAAGAATAAAATCCACATAGTTGGAATCAGCTCTGTGGATTGCATCAGTGTTGATTTCCTGGGTTAGATATTGTGCCATAATTTTGTCAGATGTTACCACTGGGGGAAACTGAGTACCCCCTATACATCTCTTTGTGACTTCCTGTCAGTCTATAATCACTTCAAAATAAAGATTATTTAACTGCCTTTGCAAACCTTTCTTCAAAAAAAAGAAGAAACCTCATGTATTTTTTTCAACTTCATATTAAAGTGAATGACTGTATATGTCCTAAACAAAACTTTTTAAATTTATGTTAACAATCAATTTAAACATCTTTTAAATTAAGTATAAAACCATTTCTCTAATATTCCTTTTTGAGGTCACAAAGATTCTCTTCTTGACCAAACTTAGGTAGGATCCTTTAAGCCCTCTTCTCAACTAGGTCTCAACCTTGACCTAAGAAGACTTAAACAAATCCTAACATCGTCTCTAAGAGCCAGGGGCCACGAGACGCTCGGCCCCACCCTCCCACCCCAAGTTCCTGCCTGGGAAAGCTCAAGTCTGCCAAAAGAATCTACTGTTTGCTCCAGCCAAGGCTTGAAGATGGGGCTTTGGTTTCTCCTTCTCTGTGGGAGGGTAGCAGCCTCAATTCTATAAGCACCAGCTACCAAACCCAGATAGATGGGTTTGACATGAATGAGTCCCCCTTCCTGCTTTTAATTCTTCACTTATCTGACTTTATTCAAACCACAGGTCACCCCTTCCCTAATTCCCTCATTTTTTCTTTGAAACACCCATTTACATCTGTGCAAATCAAACTTGAGTTCAGTTCACGCTGGACTCTTTTCCCTATGATGGTAGTTATTACTGATTAAAATCCGTCCTTCCCATTTTCACCAGTATCCGACTTTGTTTATTTTTGGCAGAGGTTAATTTTTTCTTTATTTGCTTCATAAAGAGAGCACCCAAATTGCCATAAAGGCCAGAGGATTCAACGTTTAGGAAAACTTCCCACAAAACACACTAATAGTCACTGGTATTGACCAACTATTGTGTGCCAGATATTTTGTACCCATTTAATCTCATTCAATGCTTATTATAGCCATGTGAAAACCAACCAACCAACAAGCAACAGGATTCATAGCTGAACTCAACATGTTTATAACCCAAGCTCCTGCTCGTGCTGCTACGGCTGGTCAGGCTGTAGGATGCAAATGATTGTGAATCCCCCAAGGGAGCTCCATATTAAATAGAGACAATAACAGGCATGACTGTATTAAAGATTCTTCCTTGTGTTTTGAAACTGGACTGCTGACAAGGTTTAAGCCTAACCTCTCCCACCTTCCTTTAAGTCCCACAGGTGTGCAAACTGATGAGAAAGTTGGGGAACTCCATCCTCTGGCACCAACAGGCTGCACATACCACACTAGAGCATCTCTATCCCAGTGTACTCTCTAATCACCTGTCAAAAAAAATCCAAACCAATCTCTTTTCTTGCTCTCCTGAGCTATTATGGGGTCTACTTGAGAAGTTCTCCTTGCTGCCCCCACGTGTCTCACTATATGAGAAATCAATCTTTTGATCTTTGTTTGTGTGTCACAGGTCATCCGTCTTGACACCCAAACCAAATATTGTGTAAGAGAGTTCATCTTAGTCCTTCAGAGTAGCCACAATGATGACAGACCCCTTAAATCTTTAAATTTAAATCAATGTATTTTAAAGTGTTTTCAATTTGCTTAATAGTAAAATCATAGGAGAAACTTATCTCTAAAATGGAGCCCATCAGTAATAGATATTTAGTTGACATAAAAGCAGCAAGAATTCACTGTGCATGTGGATGTTGACACTGTGCATATTGTCCAGTAACTGGGCAAACTCCAACCTTCATTGTCAAAGATGCAAAGATCTCTGGTTGGTAAAAGCAGCTTGGAATGAATGCCCTTCATGTGAAAAGAACACATTTACAAAAACACAGTTGGTGTGTATTTTCTCCTGGAGGGAATATATATTTCTTTAGGGAACTTAGCAATGGTTATGAAAACAGTATAAAATCTGTCAGGATTCCATTATGGCCCCATTTTATACTTTCATTTCCAATAAATATTTTGTACTCATTACTGACTTTTGACTTTGGGTGTGATAGAAAGAAAACATAAAAGCACGAAATAGTGGTTATAATTTTCAGTTAAAAATTACTTTAATGTTTCTTTGGAATAACATCTCTTCTAATAAAAAGATCATAATAAAAAAAGTTAAAAGTCAATGCTGTCAGAAAAACTAAATTCTCTCAAATTCTATTAAAACAAAGACAAATAAACTTTTACACATTCTTTGTTTTGGCATTCCCGTAATTGCCTGTGTGGTGTTTTAAACACAAATGATCAGATAGGAGAAAGTTAGTAGAAAGTCAAATTTTAGGCAGAAATTGAGCAGCACAGTTCAGTATTAATAGAAGTCCTGAAATAAAATTCCCATGCCACATTCACATATTACTCCCAATAAAAAGAAATGCCAGTTTTCAGAAGCGGTATAATTGCCATCTGCTATAATTTTGCCCCTTGTGGTGAGATTAAGAGCATGTTCTTCACATGCATGAAACAACAAATATGGATATTTCTGTGTTAAAGCACAAGATGTAAAGAGTCTCTGATGAAACTCTCTCGCTTACCATGAGTATTTAAATTATTTTCCTCCAGTTATGTTTGAAGGACTCATGCACAGTATCTCCATCAAATAAGCTGAACAGATTCAGTATCTCCCCTCTGAGAATTTAGGCTATAAATCAGCCAATATTCAAATGTATATGCTTTGAATGGGGTAACTCAGCTTGAAAACAGCCATAAAACATCTGTAAATACTGTTTATGAGGGTGAGAAGTTTTAATGCTCTACTTCATTCATTGCTGGACACCACTGTCATCCAACAACACTACTATTTACATGCAGCTGGGAAGTGTATCAAATAAAAAGAAGACAGGAATAATAGAAAATCAATGGGCAGCCATGAATAATTTCTATTTACTCATTTAAAATTTTATTAAGTAATTATTATTCATTTCTTAGACATTGAACAACAAATCGTGTACAAGGTGTCTGCGTTTAAGGAACTAACACTCTAGGAGAGGACATGGAAATCTGCATGCCTACCTGCAATGTGGGGCAACCAGTTCAATGACAGAACTATGGACCAGGTACAGTAGAAATAGTTAACTTGGCTCTGGTGGTCGAAGGAAGGCAGGGAGGACATTTAAGCCTGGGGTGCAAGAAAGGGAGTCAGGGAGGAGGTGAGAAGAGTGTGGGATATGGTTAAGGATCAAGGGTAAGTCCAAAGCAAAGAAACGTGAAAGAGTGTGACAGAGTCTGGTGCCACGATCACACTGTCTGGTGAGTTGCTGAGAGCTGAGATTGTTTTATAGGAAAGACTGGTGGTCTGGAGGTTTCTGAAAGTTATATAGTCTATATAAGCATGGGGGAAATGTATCAGTCAAGGTTTGGTATGAGAACCACAAACAACTCCAGATATTTTAAGCAGAAAGGCAGTTAATACAGCCAGTTAGATGTTTGCAAGATCTGTAAAAGGATAGGTCTGGGTTTAATCTCTTGGAATTACACAAAACAACACACGCAGAACAGAAAACAGAACTACTATCTTTGACATGACTGTACCGCAACTTTGCTGGAAATAAGAAGCTAAAACCACTTCCACTGCCTCTAAATGTCCAGGAGTCCACACACTGGACACTGACTGGGCACTGGGGGGACTTCATATTCCCGCGAGCTTGCTGGCTGGAAGCACCAACCAAACATCCAAAACTTTCAGGAAGATGGACTCTGTTCACCTCTGCCTTTCAAATTTCTCATGATTGCATCAGTCCAGAATCCTGGCATCAAAGAAGTGTGGAAAGTATAACTTTTAGCTTTCCAATCTTCTTCTTTCCCAGATAGGGAAAAGACATAAGGGAGTTTGAGTGAACTAACAGAGTATCCAAACTGTTAAGAATTGCTAGAAAAATGAAGAAAAGAGAAATTGCTCTCTTCTATTTAACTAGGAAAGCTCAAGAATGGAGAGTGTGAGAGCTCTCTGAAGAAGGCAAAGAAAGTTTCTAAGCAAACAAAGAAGAAGAATTTATTTCAGTCCTGCAGATGTGTATGAAAGAAGAAAAGAAGCTGAAATTCATAATAAAAATTTAAGGGAGTTGTAAATATACACATGTCTGCCACTGAGTGGGACCCTGTCACCTGAGAAGGCAGAAGATGGGGAGGTAACTGGGCAGCCCACAGCAGGTGGATTCTGGAGTATGCAGCAGTCGGTGTTCTTGCCCAGGAAGGTGAGGTTATTTAAAGCAATTTGTGAGGCTATCACCCCAGTCCATGAAAACTGGGATACAAAAACCATGTCAATCTCATTTATTGCAAAAACATGCCCGCTGGATGGGAATGGTTGGTATAGAAGAGCAGAAGTCAGCGTGTCAGTGTGAGTGTAGCTGTGGGAGCAGAAGTTCACCCAGGCCACTCACTCGGAAAGTGTGCTCTCCATGCAGCAAGAATGCTGTAGTCGGTTTTCACAACAGTTTGATGACATTCATACACCTCACTTGTCTTCCCTTGACCCAAACTGAAAACCACAAGGAGTCTTTGAGAAAAATGCTGGCCTTCGGCTAACTCAATATCAGGAAATACATGCTTCAGATAGGAGTGAGAGGAAGACATCCCTCATTATAAATATATACATTTATATTCTGCCTTATAGACCTTCACACCATGCCCATGCCAGAGGAACTCTCATCTGTGGTCAGGCGATGTTCAAGTGTCGGGGAAAAGGAGGCTGAGATTCAGATACTAGAGAGTGATGGAGCCCTGAGAGGCTGAAGTCCTAAGCAACAGGCTGATCTGTATCTCCCACAAGTATGAAGTGTCCAAGGAAGGCTTAGAGACACAGTGTTACCTCTAAAGTCACAGTTAAATTATTCCGCTATAATGTCTAGCTAAGTAGGATTTACCCATGCCTTTGACAGGAAAGAACCTCTGGGAACTGGCTCTTAAAATAGAAAATTTATTCATCTGAGAGAGAATAAGAGAGAGAGCACAAGCAGGGGGAGAGGCAGAAGCAGACTCCTGACTGAGCTAGGAGTCCCACGCAGGGCTCGAGCCCAGGACCTGGAGATCATGACCTGAGCCGAAGACAGAGGCTTGACTCTCTGAGCCACCCAGGTGCCCCACCCTCCCTTCACTCATGCTCTCATGATCTCTCTCTAAAATAAATCAATCTTAAAAAATAAATAAAACAAAATAGAAAGTGAAATTAGATGGAGGAATCTCCTCTCTCCGTGTTAGCTTCCTTGTGTAACTTCCAAATCATGTCCACGTGTGCAGGCATTTTATCCTAAATATCCCACCGTGATTTTATTTTATTTTTTTATTGCTCTTTTGGAATGGAGCATGATAGTTGGATTCTACAAAGGTCTGTTAGAGGAGTTACATATGCATTTAGCAATGCTACATGAAAATGTGTTCTCTGAGTAAAGGCACTTGCTTTATGGAGACAACACCAACTTGTTCAATTGTTTCATGAATGTTTCCTTCTATCAATCTCTCCCTCAAAATGTACTGACTCTGCCCTATATCATGGCATCTCAACACACCTATTCATTTTTCATTTTTTTTTAAAAAGGAAATTTGCTGAATTTCTATAGACAAGGCACTGTGGGGTACAGAAGACTAAACATGGTATGATAAAACATGCCTTTATGGATAGGGGTGAGAAATTAAGGAAGGAATAAAATAGTTCTGAGGAGGATAATGAATGATGAATGTCACAATGAAAATATAGAAGAACTGTTGTTTCTACTTAGGACAACTGAAACGCTTGCATATCTTTTCAGCCATGAAGGATGGGCAACATTCAGTCAGGCACAAGCATGAGTTGTAGCAGCGAGCCAAGAAGAGCATGAGTCTGTTGTGGCAAACAGTGAAATGATTTGTTGGCTAGTGGTTAGGATGCAGAAAAACTAATCATGAAGCCTTTTGAAATGTTTGCAGGTGGGTGTGTTTTCGTTGCTTTTAGGTGCCCAGCATGTATGACTCTGCAGCATCACTTAATGATGATTTACTGAAACATTTCAAAGTAGAGCAGCACAAAATCATTCAGTGTAAGCCAGATCGTCCTACCTAGAGTGAGAGGCATTTCTGAGCCAAATTCCTGTGCCAGTTTGTTGCACTGCACACTATGCTGGAGGAAGGATCTGGGCCAATATAAGTCTAGATTTCTGCAAACCACAAGCACCTCTGAATAGGAGCATTCTGGGCTGAAACCAAGCCTTGGAGAGAGTTTTGGGCTAGTGAACAGAAGCAATGTTTCTAGAGTCAGACCACTTCTACTTCAGTTCTGGCTCAACCTCTTATTGGCTGTGTATTCCTGAAGAAGTCACCTACTTTCCCTAAACCTCATCTTTAAAACGAGGACAATAATAGCACCTACCTCGCATGTGGTTATGATTAGAAATAAACAAATTAATGAATATAAAGCAACCAGTATAGAGTATGAACCCAGTGAATATTGGCTATGCTGGTGTTGCTGGTGAGTCAGCCGGCATTTCAGATGCAGGCTAGTCCTTGGGGTTGCAGAACAAACTGGGTCTACCTGGGAATTCCCAACAGTGACCCCAATCTTCTAAATTGATTGTATTTCCATAAACTGCACTTAGAATAAATACTGTCTAATGAAGCTCTGAACATCACTTCCCTGGGTACTGTCCTGCCCCAGATAGTTTCTAAGACAAGTTTGGAACAAAAATTTATCTAGGGTCCAGGTGATGGGTATACTAATGAGGAACAATTGGAATATTGGCCTGAAGTTCAGTGGTCACGATGGGGGGTTTTTTGTGTTACTTGAGGAAATTTGTAAAACATTTTCTTTGCTCAAATAGAAAGTGTCCTAGACATTCTTTAAATTTAAACTGAAAATTGCCTTGAGCACACACACACACACACACACACACATGTGCACAGAACAGGGTTCACCCTTCTCTAATCAACTGCATAAAATTTCATTGTATGGCTATACCATAATTTAACATTTTCTCTGTTGATTGACATCTGAGTTATTTCCAGGCTTCTGCAAGAAATATTATAGTGCACAAATTGTACATCATAAGAAAGAATAAGTTGGCTATTAGTTTTTATAGACAAGCATCTTGGTGTTTCACTCATATGAGTAACACTTGAGACAAGCAAGCAAGGCCCATGGGACTATTACCTCATTCCCCATGCAATGCCTTCTGAAAAGGCTTGAAATTTTCTGGTTAGAGAGGAAAGATACTGTTATTTGCTATTTCTTTTCATCTTTAAGTGAAGTTATAACAAACTGTGTATGGAATTTATAAATCATTTGAAAGTGAAGAAGCTTCGGAAATAAGGTTTGAACAGGTTCTGATATTCTTATTTAGTGTTAAATACTATTAACTTTTTTTTTTTTTTCTGTAGCTTCTGCACAGGGAAGAGGAAGGGGCCCCCAATCAAATCTTCTATCCCTTCTCCTCTTGGAAGTCAATGCTCAGCTATTTGGGCATGAGAAAATTTGGGAACAGGAACAATGATTCTTAATGTGCTCTTTTGTCCCTGAATTAGAAGAAGATTTAATAAAATCCCTTTCACCATTTGTCTACCTGTCACATTAAACCACTGTAATATTTTCTCTCACTGATTACAGAACTGAGAATTATGGAACGCAGTATCAGGCTTGGTAATTTTTAAACTGGAAAATTTATTACACGGATGTGGCAATGAAAAGTTGCTTCAAATAAGTTGCCAAGAAACCACATAGTATAGTGCTCAAGGACATCAGGTTTTCTACTGTCCTATTCAGTAACTTAAGAACTTAACACTTTGTAAAGTGGGGACACATAATATGCTGATGGGCTTCCCATTTGTTTTAAAGTGTTTCAGCCGATCAGCTCCATGTTTTCTTTAGCTAAGTTCTCCACAATGGAAATTTTTTTTCCTCATCAATACTTCATTTGTTCTGATTCTTGTCCTTGAAGATCTAGGAATATTAGAGCTCAAACAGATTTAGAAACAATGAAAGTCTATGTTTTAATTTCTATTCTATTGGAATGTTGACCTCTTCGGATGGCAAACTCCATTAGGGTTGGAATTTATTTTACTTTAATAAATAAATCCCCAGTGATACAATGTTGGCAATATAAGAGATGCTGAAACAGTATGTTTAGAATACAGGTATTTCTGCCCCTAGTCACATAGTGGCAGGGTCAGTGGCACAGGTATAGGATAAGCCCTATACCTACTGATCACTAGTGAAGAATGTTGCCACTGAATTCATCCTCTACTAGGAGACTGTCTTCTACTAGGAGAAAAAAAAATCTGTCTTTGCTTTCCATATAAAAAAATTTTGAAACATTTCTGCAAATGCTAGCCAAACTATTCAACTTTAAAATTTGGCTTCAAGAAAATCGACCACTTTCTGAAAGGTAGGATGTGTGGAGAAGTGAATCCAAGGTGAAGGAAGATAGACCATGGGGGAAGGGCCAGCTCCTGGCAAGTGGCAGAACAGTGGAGCACAAAATCAGAACTTTTAGAAGTCTGCTCCACTGAGGGTCATCACTCCAGTGGCCAAGTGGGGATGGTGCCCTTGCAGGGACAGTGTGGTCTCAAGACCTTCAGGGTCACTGAAAGACGTGGGGTATCTGAGTGTGGCAGAGTTGCCAGGCATCGGAGTGGGGAATCCAACTACAGAGACAGAGCCAAGGAGTGAGCTCTCAGCTCCTGGTTACCTTAAACCATGATCCGCGGCACAGCCAGGCCACTGCTCTTTGAGCAGGGACACCACAAGTGGCAGATCCTGGGCAACTCACCTTCCTTCTCTGGAGGCAGGAATCTGCTGGGTTTGGAGACTCCAAAAGGGACTCTGTCAGAGACAGAAACGCTTGGTCGCAGGCTGGGTGAGCCTAGAGCACGGCCAGAGACCAGGGAGACAGGAGTGATTGACTGCTTTTCTCTGAGGGTGCACTGAGGAGTGGGGTCCCGAGCTCTCAGCTCCTCTGGGCCAGAGATTGGGAGGCCACCATTTTCATTCCAGTCCTCCAGAGCTCTACGGAAAGTATTCAGGGAACAAAAAGTCCCAAGAGCAAACTAAAGCAGATTTCTTAGCATGGCCCCTGACAAGGGCGGCGCAATCCTGCCTCGGGCAAAGACATTTGAGAATCGCTGCAACAAGCCCCTCCTGCAGAAGATCAACAAGAACATCCGGCCAAACTCACTGATCAAGGAGAACAGCAGAATGCCAGAGGAGGAGAAACCAATGTATGGAATTTATGGCTTTCTCCCTATGATCCTTTAGTCTTACAAAGTTAAATTAAAATTTTTTTAATTTTAATTTTTTAACTTTTCCTCTTTCCTCTTTTAACATTTTTTAACTAGTTTATCTTAACAATACCTTTCTAAAAAAAATCCTTTTAACCTTCATTATTAAAGTCATATTTTATCCTTCATCGTATTTAACCTTATTTTTGTATACATATAGGGTTTTTTTTCCCTTCTAAAAATTTTGGGATACAATTTCTTCTAATAGGTCAAAATATACCCTAAAAACTAGCACAGGGCTTTGTTCTAGTCTCCAGCCTGAGCACATTCTCTCCCCCCCATTTTTTCTTCTTTCTTTTTCCAACCAACTTATCTTATTAATTCTTTTTTTAGAAAATTTTTAAAATTTTTCATCTTTACAGTCATAGTCCATCCCTTCATCAGTTTACCCTTACTTTTGTATATATATATAAGTTTTTTTTTTTCTTTAAAATTTTGGGAGGTATTTTCTTCTAAGACCAAAATACACCCAAAATCAAATGAGTGGCTTGGCTCTGTTCTATTCACCAGTCTAATATATGTGTGTACACACACACACACACACACACACACACATATATATATATATATACACACACATATACTTCTTTAAAATTTCTTTTTACCCCCTTTCTTCTCCCCCCAGTTTGGGGTCTCCTCTGATTTGGTTAGTGTACATTTTTCCTGGGGTCTTTGCCACCCTTTTAGTATTTTATTCTCTTATTCATTTATTCTTATCTGGATATAATGACAAGGCAGAAAAACTCACCACAAAAGAAAAAAAAAAGAATAAGAAGCAGTACCAATGGCTAGGAACCTAATCAATATGGACATTGGTAACATGTCAGATCTAGAGTTCAGAATCACGATTCTCAAGGTGCTAGCTGGGCTTGAAAAGGGCATGGAAGTTATTAGAGAAACTCTGTCTGGAGAAATAAAAGCTCTTTCTGGAGAAATAAAAGAACTAAAATCAAACCAAGCTAAAATCAAGAAAGCTACTAATGAGGTACAAAAAAAAAAAAAAAAAAAATGGAGGCTCTTACTGCGAGAATAAATGAGGCAGAAGAGAGAATTAGTGATATAGAAGACCAAGTGATGGAGAATAAAGAAGCTGAGCAAAAGAGAGACAAACAACTACTGGACCACGAGGGGAGAATTCAAGAGATAAGTGATACCATAAGATGAAACAATATTAGAATAATTGGAATTCCAGAAGAAGAAAGAGAGAGGGGGCAGAGGTATATTGGAGAGAATTATTGGAGAGAATTTCCCTAATATGGCAAAGGGAACAAACATCAAAATCCAGGAGGCACAGAGAACCTCTCTCAAAATCAATAAAAAAAGGTACACACCCTGTCATCTAATAGTAAAACCTACAAGTCTTAGTGACAAAGAGAAAATCCTGAAAGCAACTTAGGACAAGAAGTCTGTAACATACAATGGTAAAAATATTAGATTGGCATCAGACTTATCCACAGAGACCTGGCAGGCCAGAAAGAACTGGCATGATATATTCAGAGCACTAAATGAGAAAAACTTGCAGCTAAGAATACTATATCCAGCTAGGCTATCACTGAAAATAGGAGAGATAAAAAGCTTCCAGGACAAACAAAAACTAAAAGAATTTTTAAACACTAAACCAGCTCTACAGGAAATATTGAAAAGGGTCCTCCAAGCATAGAGAGAGCCTAAAAGTAGTAGACCAGAAAGGAACAGAGACAATATATAGTAACAGTCACCTTACAGGCAATACAATGGCACTAAATTCATATCTCTCAATAGTTACCCTGAATGTAAATGGGCTAAATGCCCCAATCAAAAGACACAGGATATCATAATGGTTAAAAAAACAAAACCCAACAATATGCTGTCTACAAGAAACTCATTTTAGACCCAAAGACACCTCCAGATTTGAAGTGAGGGGGTGGAAAACAATTTACCATGCTAATGGACATCAAAAGAAAGCTGGGGTAGCAATCCTTATATCAGATAAATTAAATTTTAAGCCAAAGATTATAAGAGATTAGGAAGGACACCATATCATAATCAAAGGGTCTATCCAACAAGAAGATCTAACAATTTTAAATATCTATGCCCCTAACATGGGAGCAGCCAACTATATAAACCAATTAATAACAAAATCAAAGAAACACATCAACAATAACACAATAACAGCAGGGGACTTTAACACCCCCCTCACTGAAATGGACAGATCATCCAAGCAAAAGATCAACAAGGAAATAAAGGCCTTGGATGACACACTGGACCAGATGGACATCACAGATATATTCAGAACATTTCATCCCAAAACAACAGAGTACACATTCTTCTTTAGTGCACATGGAACATTCTCCAGAATAGATCACATCCTGGGTCACAAATCAGGTCTCAACTGGTAACAAAAGATTGGGATCATTCCCTGCATATTTTTAGACCACAATGCTTTGAAACTAGAACTCAATCACAAGAGGAAAGTTGGAAAGAACTCAAATACATGGAGGCTACAGAGCATCCTACTAAAGAATGAATGGGTCAACCAGGCAGAAGAATTGAAGAATTGAATTGAAAAAAATCATGGAAAAAATGATAATGAAAACACAACTGTTCAAAATCTGTGGGGCACAGCAAAGGCGGTCCTGAGAGGAAAGTATATAGCAATACAAGCCTTTCTGAAGAAGCAAGAAAGGTCTCAAGTATAAAACTTAACCCTACACATAAAGGAGCTGGAAAAAGAACAGCAAAGAAAGTCTAAACCCAGCAGGAGAAAAGAAATAATAAAGATCAGAGAAGAAATCAATGAAATAGAAACCAAAAGAACTGTAGAACAAATCAATGAAACTGAGAGCAGCTTCTTTGAAAGAATTAAGAAGATTGATAAACCCCTAGCCAGACTTATCAAAAAGAAAATAGAAAGGACCCAAATAAATAAAATAATGAATGACAGAGGAGAGATCACAACCAATACCAAAGAAATACAAACAATTATAAGAATATATTATGAGCAACTATACGCCAGCAAATTTGACAATCTGAAAGAAATGGATACATTCCTAGAGACATATAAACTACCAAAACTGAACCAGGAAGAAATAGAAAGCCTGAGCAGACCCATAACCAGCAAGGAAATTGAAGTCGTCATCAAAACTCTCCCACCAATAAAGAGTCTGGGGCCAGATAGCTTCCCAGGGGAATTCTACCAAACAAACATTTACAGAAGAATTAATACCTATTCTTCTGAAGCTGTTTCAAAAAATAGAAATGGAAAGAAAATTTCCAAACTCATTTTATAAGGCTGCATTACCTTGATCCCAAATCCAGACAAAAACCCCATCAAAAAAAGAGAATTACAGACATATCCTTGATGAACAGATGCAAAAATTCTCTCCAAAATGCTAGCCAATAGGATCCAACAGTCCCTTAAAAGGATTATTCACCACGACAAGTGAGATTTATTCCTGGGCTGCAAGCTTGGTTCAAAATCCACAAATCAATGTGATACAATACATTAATAAAAGAAAGAACAAGAACCATATGATACTCTCAATAGATGCTGAAAAAGCCTTTGACATAGTATAGCATCCTTTCTTGACCAAAACTCTTCAAAGTGTATGGATAGAGGATACATTCCTCAATATCATCAAAGCCATCTATGAAAAACCCACAGCGAATATCATTCTCAATGGAGAAAAACTGAGAGCTTTTCCCCTAAGGTCAGGAACATGGCAGGGATGTCCACTATTACCACTGCTATTCAACATAGTACTAGAAGTCCTAGTCTCAGCAATCAGACAACAAAAAGAAATTAAAGGCAACCAAATCAACAAAGAAGAAGTCAAACTCTCACTCTTTGCAGATGATATGATACTTTATGTGGAAAACTCAAAAGACTCTACTCCAAAACTGCTAGAACTTATACAGGAATTCAGTAAAGTGTCAGGATATAAAATCAACACAAAGAAATCAGTTTCATTTCTATACACCAAAAACAAGACAGAAGAAAGAGATATTAAGGATTTGATTCTATTTACAATTGCACCCAAAACAATAAGATACCTAGGAATAAACCTAACCAAAGAAGCAAAGGATCTGTACTCAGAAAACTATAAAGTACTCATGAAAGAAATAGAGGAAGACACAAAGAAATGAAAAAATATTCCACGGTCATGAATTGGAAGAACATATATTGTGAAAATGTCTATGCTTCCTAAAGCAATCTACACGTTTAATGCAATCCCTATCAAAATCCCATCCATTTTTTTCAAGGAAATGGAACAAATAATCCTAAAATTTATATGGAACCAGAAAAGACCCCAAATAGCCAGAGGAATGTTGAAAAAGAAAGCCAAAGTTGGTGGCATCACAATCCTAGACTTCAAGCTCTATTACAAAGCTGTATTCATCAAGACAGTATGGTACTGGCACAAAAACAGACACATAGATCAATGGAACAGAATAGAGAGCCCAGAAATGGACCCTCAACTCTACGGTCAACTAATCTTTGACAAAACAGGAAAGAATGGCCCATTAAAAAAAGATGGTCTCTTCAACAAATGGTGTTGGAAAAATTGGACAGCCACATGCAGAAAAATGAAACTGGACCATTTCCTTGCACAGCACACAAAAATAGATTCAAAATGGATGAAAGACCTCAGTGTGAGACAGGAATCCATCAAAATCCTTGAGGAGAACACAGACAGCAACCTCTTCGACCTCAGCCGCAGCAACTTCTTCCTAGAAACATCATCAAAGGCAAGGGAAGCAAGGGCAAAAATGAACTATTGGGACTTCATCAGGATCAAAAGCTTTTGCACAGCAAAGGAATTAGTCAATAAAACCAAAAGACAACTGACAGAATGGGAGAAGATACTCCAAATGACATGTCAGATAAAGGACTAGTATCCAAAATCTATAAAGAACTTATCAAACTCAAAAACCAAAGAACAAATAATCCAAGCAAGAAATGGGCAGAGGACATGAACAGACATTTCTACAAAGAAGTCATCCAGATGGCCAACAGACACATGAGAAAATGCTCAACATCACTCAGCATCAGGAAAATACAAATCAAAACCACAATGAAATACCACCTCACACCAGTCAGAATGGCTAAAACTGACAAGTCAGGAAAGGACAGATGTTGGAGAGGATGCAGAGAAAGGGGAACCCTCCTACACTGTTGGTGGAAATGCAAGCTGGTACAGCCACTCTGGAAAACAGCATGGAGGTTCCTCAAAAAGTTGAAAATAGAGCTACTCTAGGACCCAGCAATCGCACTACTGGGTATTTACCCTAAAGTTACAAATGTAGTTATCCAAAGGGTCACATGCACCCAAATGTTTATAGCAGCAATGTCCACAATAACCAAACTATGGAAAGAACCTAGATGTCCATCAACAGATGAATGGATGAAGAAGAGGTGGTATATATCCAATGGAATACTATGTAACCATCAAGAGAAACGAAATCTTATATTTGCAATGACATGGATGGAAGTAGAGGTTATTCTGCTGAGCAAAATAAGTCAATCAGAGAAAAACAATTATCATATGATCTCCCTGATATGAGGAATTTGAGAGGCAGCTTTGGGGGGTTTGGAGGGCAGTGAAGAAAAAAATGAAACAAGATGGGATCTGAAGGGAGACAAAACATAAGAGACTCTTCATCTCACAAGGTGAGGGTGCTGGGGTGAGGGGAGGGGTATAGAGAGGGTGGTTGGGTTATGGACATTGGGGAGGGTATATGATATGGTGAGTGTGAAGTGTGTAAGCCTGATGATTCACAGACCTGTACCCTGGGGCAAATACTACATTATATATTAATAAAAATAATTAATAAATAAAAATAAAATAAAATTTGGCTTCAAACTTCTAGGTAGTTGTTACCATGATAGTTGACACAGAATTTTCCAACTCCAGTAAATAATTAACAAAAATTTAAAACTCATGAAAAAAAACTAATAGGAATTAAACAAAATGGGACAACTCAAGGCCACAAATTTCAGAGAAAGAGAAGGAGAGAAAGAGAATGAAAAGAAAAAAATATTAGGAAAGAATCATGAAACATTGGTTTATATCCTAACTTGGTCTTTACTCTTTGATAGATGGTACTGGGGATATCAACAAAAGTAAGACCGAAACAAACAAAAGAGACTCCACATGAAGTGGTTTTAAAGCTGAAGGCAAATTATGCCCAGGGAATATACTAATTCCTGGAAGAGAATGTGTATGTATATTATTAAAGTTTATTTATTTATTTATTAGAGAGAGTGTTCATGAGTTGGGGGAAGAGAGCAGAAGAAGGAGAAGGAAAAGCAGGCTCCCCACTGAGTGGGGAGACAGGTATGAGGCTCAATCCCGGGACCCCAGGATCATGATCTGAGCTGAAGGCGGATGCTTAATGGACTGAGCCACCTAGGAGTCCCCAAGAGTATATTTAAAACAACCTAAAATTCATATGGAAATGTAAGGGTAGAGAATAGCTAAGCCATTAAAAAAAAATGTTGGAATATTTATATTTTCTTATTTCAGAATTTACTATAAAACTATAGTAATTAAGATAATGTGGTACATAAGGGTAGATATTTAGATCAATGAAATAAGAAATGAGAGTCCCCAGAAGTAGACTCCCATATTTATGATCAATTGGCTTTCATCAAAATACCAGGACAACTGGTAGAGGAATTATCTCTTCAACAAATCTTTTCAAAGCGCAAATGACAAAAGAATGAATTGGCTTCATAAAAGTAAATATTTTTGCACTTTAATTGATACCATCAAGAAAGTGAAAAAACAACCCATAGAATGGGAAAAATATTTGCATATTATATATCTAAGAGACTTTTGTCTAGAATACACAATGAACCCTCTTCAATAACAGAAAGGCAACTAATGTAATTAAAATAAAGGTAAACAATTTGAATAGAAATTCCCCCAACGAAAATGTACAAATAGCCAATAAGCAAATGAAAAGATTTTAAACAATATTACGTACCAGGGAAACAAAAGTCAAAATCATCATAAAATACCAATTATGTGCACTAGGTCTGCTATACCAAAAAAGAGATAATAGTGAGTATCAACAAGGATGTGGAGAAATTGCACTCTGATACATTGTGAAATGTAAAGTAATGCAGCCACTTAGTAAAAGAGTCTAGCAGTTCTTCAAAATGGTAACTATAGAGCTACTATATGGTCCAGAGTCCCCATTCTTAAGTCTGTATGGAAGAGAAATGAAAACATGCCCATTCAAATATCTGTACATAGTATGTTCATAGTAGCACATCTATCAGAGCAAAAAGTAGGAATAAGTCAAATGTCCTGATCAATGGATAAGTAAAATATAATAAATCTACATAATGGAATATTATTTGGCGATAAAAAGGGATATGTTTTAATATATGTTACAATTACGGATGAGCCTTGAAAACATGCTTACCGAAAAGCCAATCAAAAACCACATATAATCTATGATTCCATTTATATAAAATGTTCAGAACCCACAGATCTACAGACTGAAAATAGATGAGTGGTTGCCTAGGACTTCAGGGGATACAATGTTTGGTGGGGAGGTATGATAGCTAAAGGCTATGGGGTTTCTTTCAGGGATGGTAAAAATGCTCTAACACTGATTATGGAGATGGAGGCCCAACACTGCAAACATACTAAAAGCTATTCATGTACACTTGAAATGGATCTATTTTATAGGATGTAAACTACATCTCAGTAAAGCTGCCTTAAAAATAGAATAGAGGACTCCAAGGGAAGATGGCAGAGGAGGAGGACTCTGAGCTCATCTGATACCCTGAATACAACTAGAAAACACCCACATCAGGGTAAACAACCCAGAAAATGATCCGAAGACTGACAGATCAAAGAGGGTAGGAGGTGTGGAGATGAGATTGGGAGCTAAGTGGACCCTTAGGACTATCCATGAGAGGGAGGGACACTGTGGATACAGAGGCAGGATAGAAATAGACCTCATGCCAAGCACCCCAGGCCCAGAGAACCCCCATGGGGAGATGAATCCTCATAACATTTGACTTGGAAAATGAGAGGGGCCTACTGTTGAGAGTTTGTTTGTTTGTTTGTTTGTTTATAATAGTTCTAATACAATTAGAACCTTAAAAATCAGCTGGCTCAGCTCTGGAAGATCCAGGAAGGCAAGAGGAAACTGAGTCCTTGACCTTAAAGAGACAGCTCAGCAAACAGCCCCGTGGAGATACAGCATAGAAGCAGCAGTTCTCGAAACACTTGGTATATATTGGAAGATTTATTTACTAATCTCAGAGTATGGGTTGGATGGGCAGGGATCTTTAGGACACTCCTCCAAGAACAAAGAAGATGGCAGGTGTCATTCCCTCCCCCATACAACCCTAGACACACAGATACCTTCAGGAAGCTGTGTATCTCCAACACCCACTACCTAAATTGCTAACAGAGCACCACACCTTCATGTTCTCCTATAGAAATTTCCCTTCCAGCTGGGCCTTGGCTCCCGGTCTCCTCTCATAGGAGACCCATGCAAACCATGCTCACACCACATACCTGCTTCCCAAGTTCTCCTGCAGACTTACCAACTCTAACCCTGCAGCAGGAGTTTTCTAACCCTGCTCCAGGTACCCCCTCATCAAGAGACCAGAGCAAAGCTTGCTAATATGGTGTGCCCCACCACTGCACTCTCCAATGGATCTACTCCCTCCAGTATGGCCTTGGCCAGAAACCATCCAAAGTGATGCCTCAAGCCTAGAAGTGTGCAAGCAGCTCCGACAGAAGCCTGCACCACAGGATGCAAACAAAAGCTCAGACAACCTATCGCTATACTTAAAGATCTAGAAAAAGAAGAACAAATAAAACCCCAAACCAGTAGAAGAAAGAATAAAATATTCAAACAGAAATGAAATGGAAAACTGAAAACACAATAAAACAGACCAGTGAGGGGCGCCTGGGTGGCTCAGTGGGTTAAAGCCGCTGCCTTCGGCTCAGGTCATGATCCCAGCGTCCTGGGATCGAGCCCCGCATCGGGCTCTCTGCTCAGCAGGGAGCCTGCTTCCTCCCTTCTCTCTCTCTGCCTGCCTCTCTGCCTACTTGTGATCTGTCAAATAAATAAATAAAATCTTTAAAAAAAAAAAAAAAAAACAGACCAGTGAAAGCAGAAGCAGATTCTTTGAAAAGAACAACAAAATTGTTAATTCTCTAGCCAAACTCAACAAAAGAGACACACAGAGAGAGAGACGCAAATAAAATCACAAGTGAGGGGCACCTGGGTGGCTCAGTGGGTTAAGGCCTCTGCCTTTGGTTCAGGTCATGATCCCAGGATCCTGGGATCGAGCCCCGCATCGGGCTCTCTGCTCAGCAGGGAGCCTGCTTCCTCCTCTCTCTCTCTCTCTCTCTCTCTCTGCCTGCCTCTCTGCCTACTTGTGATCTCTGTCTGTCAAATAAATAAATAAAATCTTTTTAAAAAAATCACAAATGAAAGAAGAGAAATAACAATCAACACCACAGAAATATAAACAATTATAAGAGAATATTATGAAAAATTATATGCTAACAAATTGGATAACCTAGAAGAAATGGTTAAATTCCTAGAAACATATAACCTCCCAAAAGTGAAGCAAGAAGAAATAGAAAATTTGAACTAATTACCAACAATGAAACTGAATCAGTAATCAAACAATTCCCAACAAACAGAAGTCCAAGACCAGATGGCTTCACAAGTAAACTCTACCAAACATTTAAAGAAGTCAATACCTATTCTTCATAAGCTATTCCAAGAAACAGAACAGAAACCCCCAAATTCTTTCTATAATACCTGCATTACCCTGATACCAAAACCAGAATAAGACACTACAAAAAAGAGACTTCAGGTCAATATCTCCAATGAACACAGATCCAAAAATCCTCAACAAAAATTATCGAACTGGGGGGACGAGTCAAGATGGCGGAGAAGTAGCAGGCTGGGACGACATTGGGTAGCAGGAGATCAGCTAGATAGCTTATCTAACCATTGTGAACACCTACAAATCCAACGGGAAATCGAAGAGAAGAAGAGCAACAATCCCAGAAACAGAAAATCGATCACTTTCTGAAAGCTCCAACAATTGACTGCTTTCCTCGAGGCGCGACCGCAAGCCAGGGAGGCGGGGCTATTGGGCGCTTTGCTCTGAGAGCGCACTGAGGAGCGGAACCCCAAGCTCTTGGCTCCTCCGGGCCGAGAGATTGGGAGGCCGCCATCTTCATTCCCGTCCTCCGGAACTCTACGGAAAGCGCTCAGGGAACAAAAGCTCCCGAAAGCAAACCCGAGCGGATTCCTTAGCCCGGCCCCTGGCAAGGGCGGTGCAATTCCGCCTGCGGCAAGGACACTTGAAAATCACTACAACAGGCCCCTCCCCCAGAAGATCAACAAGAAACCGATCCAAAACCAACTTCAGTCACCAAGAACAGCGGAATTCCACAGCAGGAGAAAGCAAATCCTACCTGGACAAAATGACAAGGCGGAAAAACTCACCTCAAAAAAAAGAACAAGAGGCCGTACCGAAGGCTGGAGACCTAATCAATACAGACATAGGTAGCATGACAGATCTAGAGTTCAGAATGACAATTCTCAAGGTTCTAGCCGGGCTCGAAAAAGGCATAGAAGATATTAGAGAAACCCTCTCCGGAGAGATAAAAGCCCTTTCTGGAGAAATAAAAGAACTAAAATCTAACCAAGTTGAAATCAAAAAAGCTATTCATGAGGTGCAATCAAAAATGGAAGCTCTCACTGCCAGGATAAATGAGGCAGAAGAAAGAATTAGTGACATAGAAGACCAAATGACAGAGAATAAAGAAGCTGAGCAAAAGAGAGACAAACAACTACTGGAACATGAGGAGAGGATTCGAGAGATAAGTGACACCATAAGACGACACAACATTAGAATAATTGGGATTCCAGAAGAAGAAGAAAGAGAGAGGGGAGCAGAAGGTATATTGGAGACAATTATTGGAGAGAATTTCCCTAATATGGCAAAGGGAACAAACATCAAAATCCAGGAGATGCTAAGAACGCCCCTCAAAATCAATAAAAATAGGTCCACACCTTGTCACCTGATAGTAAAATTTACAAGTCTTAGCGACAAAGAGAAAATCCTGAAAGCAGCCCGGGAAAAGAAGTCTGTAACATACAAGGGTAAAAACATTAGATTGGCAGCGGACCTATCCACAGAGACCTGGCAGGCCAGAAAGAACTGGCATGATATATTCAGAGCACTAAACGAGAAAAACATGCAGCCAAGAATACTATATCCGGCTAGGCTATCATTGAAAATAGAAGGAGAGATAAAGAGCTTCCAGGACAAACAAAAGCTGAAAGAATTTGCAAACACCAAACCAGCTCTACAGGAAATATTGAAAGGGGTCCTCTAAGCAAAGAGAGACCCTAAAAGTAGTAGATCAGAAAGAAACAGAAACAATATACAGTAACAATCACCTTACAGGCAATACAATGGCACTAAATTCATATCTCTCAATAGTTACCCTGAATGTTAACGGGCTAAATGCCCCAATCAAAAGACACAGGGTATCAGAATGGATAAAAAAACAAAACCCATCAATATGCTGCCTACAAGAAACTCATTTTAGACCCGAAGACACCTCCAGATTTAAAGTGAGGGGGTGGAAAACAATGTACCATGCTAATGGACATCAGAAGAAAGCTGGGGTGGCAATCCTTATATCAGATCAATTAGATTTTAAGCCAAAGACTATAATAAGAGATGAGGAAGGACACTATATCATACTCAAAGGGTCTGTCCAACAAGAAGATCTAACAATCTTAAATATCTATGCCCCTAACATGGGAGCAGCCAACTATATAAACCAATTAGTAACAAAATCAAAGAAATTCATCGACAGTAATACAATAATAGCAGGGGACTTTAACACTCCCCTCACTGAAATGGACAGATCATCTAAGCAAAAGATCAACAAGGAAATAAAGGCCTTAAATGACACACTGGACCAGATGGACATCACAGATCTATTCAGAACATTCCATCCCAAAGCAACAGAATATACATTCTTCTCTAGTGCACATGGAACATTCTCCAGAATAGACCACATCCTGGGTCATAAATCAGGTCTCAATCGGTACCAAAAGATCGAGATCATTCCCTGCATATTTTCAGACCACAATGCTCTGAAGCTCGAACTCAATCACAAGAGGAAATTTGGAAAGAACGCAAATACATGGAGACTAAACAGCATCCTTCTAAAAAATGAATGGGTCAACCAGGAAATTAAAGAAGAATTGAAAAAATTCATGGAAACAAATGATAATGAAAACACAACAGTTCAAAATCTGTGGGACACAACAAAGGCAGTCCTGAGAGGAAAATATATAGCAGTGCAAGCCTTTCTCAAGAAACAAGAAAGGTCTCAAATACACAACCTAACCCTACACCTAAAGGAGCTGGAGAGAGAACAACAAAGAAAGCCTAAACCCAGCAGGAGAAGAGAAATCATAAAGATCAGAGCAGAAATCAATGAAATAGAAACTAAAAAAACAATAGAACAAATCAACAAAACTAGGAGCTGGTTCTTTGAAAGAATTAATAAGATTGATAAGCCCCTGGCCAGACTTATCAAAAAGAAAAGAGAAAGGACGCAAATAAATAAAATCATGAATGAAAGAGGAGAGATCACAACCAACACCAAAGAAATACAAACAATTATAAGAACATACTACGAGCAACTCTATGGCAACAAATTTGACAACCTGGAAGAAATGGATACATTTCTAGAGATGTATAAACTACCACAACTGAACCAGGAAGAAATAGATAACCTGAACAGACCCATAACCAGTAAGGAGATTGAAACAGTCATCAAAAATCTCCAAACAAACAAAAGTCCAGGACCAGACGGCTTCCCAGGGGAATTCTACCAAACATTTAAAGAAGAATTAATTCCTATTCTCCTGAAACTGTTCCAAAAAATAGAAATGGAAGGAAAACTTCCAAACTCATTCTATGAGGCCAGCATCACCTTGATCCCAAAACCAGACAAGGATCCCACCAAAAAAGAGAATTACAGACCAATATCCTTGATGAACACAGATGCGAAAATTCTCACCAAAATACTGGCCAATAGGATCCAACAGTACGTTAAAAGGATTATTCACCACGACCAAGTGGGATTTATTCCAGGGCTGCAAGGTTGGTTCAACATCCGCAAATCCATCAATGTGATACAATACATTAATAAAAGAAAGAGTAAGAACCATATGATACTCTCAATAGATGCTGAAAAAGCGTTTGACAAAGTGCAGCATCCCTTCCTGATTAAAACTCTTCAAAGTGTAGGGATAGAAGGCACATACCTCAATATTATCAAAGCCATCTATGAAAAACCCACCGCAAATATCATTCTCAATGGAGAAAAACTGAAAGCTTTTCCGCTAAGGTCAGGAACACGGCAGGGATGTCCGTTATCACCACTGCTGTTCAATATAGTACTAGAAGTCCTAGCCTCAGCAATCAGACAACAAAAAGAAATTAAAGGCATCCAAATCGACAAAGAAGAAGTCAAACTATCACTCTTTGCAGATGATATGATACTATATGTGGAAAACCCAAAAGGCTCCACTCCAAAACTGCTAGAACTTATACAGGAATTCAGTAAAGTGTCAGGATATAAAGTCAATGCACAGAAATCAGTCGCATTTCTTTACACTAACAACAAGACAGAAGAAAGAGAAATTGAGGAGTCGGTCCCATTTACAATCGTACCCAAAACCATAAGATACCTAGGAATAAATCTAACCAAAGAGGCAAAGAATCTATACTCAGAAAACTATAAAGTACTCATGAAAGAAATTGAGGAAGACACAAAGAAATGGAAAAATATTCCATGCTCATGGATTGGAAGAACAAATATTGTGAAAATGTCTATTCTACCTAAAGCAATCTACACATTTAATGCAATCCCTATCAAAATCCCATCCATTTTTTTTAAAGAAATAGAACAAATAATCCTAAAATTTATATGGAACCAGAAAAGACCTCGAATAGCCAAAGGAATATTGAAAAAGAAAGCCAAAGTCGGTGGTATCACAATTCCAGACTTCAAGCTCTATTACAAAGCTGTCATCATCAAGACAGTATGGTACTGGCACAAAAACAGACATATAGATCAATGGAACAGAATAGAGAGCCCAGAAATAGACCCTCAACTCTATGGTCAACTAATCTTTGACAAAGCAGGAAAGAATATCCAATGGAAAAAAGACAGCCTCTTCAACAAATGGTGCTGGGAAAATTGGACAGCCACATGCAGAAAAATGAAATTGGACTATTTCCTTACACCACACACGAAAATAGACTCAAAGTGGATGAAGGACCTCAATGTGCGAAAGGAATCTATCAAAATCCTTGAGGACAATGCAGGCAGCAACCTCTTTGACCTCCACCGCAGCAAATTCTTCCTAGGAACATCGCCAAAGGCAACAGAAGCAAGGGCAAAAATGAACTATTGGGATTTCATCAAGATCAAAAGCTTTTGCACAGCAAAAGAAACAGTGAACAAAACCAAAAGACAACTGACAGAATGGGAGAAGATATTTGCAAACGACATATCAGATAAAGGGCTCGTATCCAAAATCTATAAAGAGCTTATCAAACTCAATACCCAAAGAACAAATAATCCAGTCAAGAAATGGGCAGAGGACATGAAAAGACATTTCTGCAAAGAAGACATCCAGATGGCCAACAGACACATGAAAAAATGCTCCACATCACTTGGCATCAGGGAAATACAAATCAAAACCACAATGAGATACCACCTCACACCAGTCAGAATGGCTAAAATTAACAAGTCAAGAAATGACAGATGCTGGCGAGGATGCGGAGAGAGGGGAACCCTCCTACACTGTTGGTGGGAATGCAAGCTGGTGCAACCACTCTGGAAAACAGTGTGGAGGTTCCTCAAAAAACTGAAAATAGAGCTACCCTACGACCCAGCAATTGCACTCCTGGGTATATATCCTAAAGATACAAACGTGGTGCTCCGAAGGGGCACATGCACCCGAATGTTTATAGCAGCAATGTCCACAATAGCCAAACTGTGGAAAGCGCCTAGATGTCCATCAACAGATGAATGGATAAAGAAGATGTGGTATATATACACAATGGAATACTATGCAGCCATCAAAAGACATGAAATCTTGCCATTTGCGACGACGTGGATGGAACTAGAGGGTATCATGCTTAGCGAAATAAGTCAATCGGAGAAATATAACTATCATATGATCTCTTTGATATGAGGAAGTGGAGATGCAAGGTGGGGGGGGTTGGGGGGAGGTAGGAAAAGAAAAAATGAAAAGATGGGATTGGGAGGAAGACAAACCATAAAAGACTCAATCTCAAGAAACAGACTGAGGGTTGCGGGGGGGAAGGGGGATGGGAGAGGGTGGTGGGGAAATGGACATTGGGGAGGGTATGGGCTATGATGAGTGCTGTGAAATGTGTAAACCAGACGATTCACAGACCTGTACCCCTGGGGATAAAAATACATTATATGTTTATTAAAATAAAAAAAATTAAAAAAAAAAAAAAAAAGCAAAAAAAAAAAAAAAATTATCGAACTGAATCCAACAATACATTAAAAAAAAAAAAAATCACTCTCCATGATTAAGTGGGATTTATTCCTGAAATACAAGGGTAGTTCAATATTTACAAATTAATCAGTGTGATACATCATATCAACAAGAGAAAGGATAAAAATAATACAAACACTGTAATAGATGCAAAAAAAGTATTTGACAAAATATAATATTCATTCATGATAAAAACCTTCAACAGGGGCACCTGGGTGGCTTAGTGGGTTAAGCCTCTGCCTTTGACTCAGGTCATGATCCCGTAGTCCTGGGATCGAGCCCTGCATGGGGCTCTCTGCTCAGCAGGGAGCCTGCTTCCCCATCTCTCTCTCTGCCTGCCTCTCTGCCTACTTGTGATGGGTCAAAAATAAATAAATAAATAAAATCTTAAAAAAAAAAAAAAAACCTTCAACAGAGTAGGTTTAGAGGGAAAATACCTGCATAAAGGCCATATCTGAAAAACCCACTACTAACATCATATATAATAGTGAAACACAGAGCTTTCCCCCTAAGATCAGGAACAACACAAGGATTTCCACTCTTACCACTTTTATTCAACATAATACCGGAAGGCTCAGCCACAGCAATCAGGCAAGAAAAAGGAATGAAAGGCATCCAAACTGGTAAGGAAGAAGTAAAATTACACTATTTGCAGATGACATAACATTATATACAGAAAATCCTGGGACTCCACCAAAAAACTACTAGAACTGATAAATGAATTCAATAAGGCCAGTCACATGACACAAAATCGATGTACAAAAATCCATTACATTTCTGCACATTAATAACAAAGTAACAAGGAGAAAAATGAAGACTACAACCCTGTTTACAATTGCACCAAAAATAATAAAACACCTCGGAACAAACTTAACCAAAGTGAAAGACCCGTACTCTGAAAACTATAAAATCATTGATGAAAGAAATTGAAGACACCAATGAAAAGAGATTTCAGGCTCATGGCTTGAGATAACAATATTGTTAAAATGTCTATACTACCCAAAGCAATCTACAAATCAAATGCAATCTCTATCAATACACCAATAGCATTTTTCACAAAACTAGAATAGATAATCTTAAAATTTGTATGGAACCACAAAAGACCCAGCATACTCACAACTATCTTGAAAAAGAACAAAATTGGGGCATCACAATCCCAGATTTCAAGATATACTATAAAGCTGTAGTAATCAAACTACTACTATACTGGCACAAAAATAGGCACATAGATCAGTGGAAGAGAGCAGAGAACCCAGAAATAAACCCACAACTATATGGTCAATTAATCTTCAACAAAGGAGGCAAGAAGAAAAAAGACAAGGGAAACAGCCTTTTCAATAATTGGTGATGGGAAAATTGGACACCTACATGAAAAATAATGAACAGGGCCACTTTCTTACACCATGCACAAAAATAAACTCAAAATGAATTAAGGACCTAAACATAGACCTTAAATCATAAAAATCCTAGAAGAGATCATGAATAGTAATTTATCTGACAATGCCCTTAGCAACATTTTTCTAGATATGTCTCCTGAGGCAAGGGAAATAATAGTAAAAATAAACTTTGGGACTACATCAAAATAAAAAAAACTTCTGCACAGTGAAGGAAACAGTAACAAAACTGAAAGGCAACTTACGGAATGGGAGAAGATATTCACAAATGCCATATTTGATAAGGGGTTAGTAACCAAAACATGTAAAGAACTTATTCAACTCCACACCAAAAAAAAAAAATAAATAAAAAAAGAAATAAAAAAAGAAATAATTCAATTTATGAAGGGCAGAAGACATGAACAGACATTTCTCTAAAGAAGACATAGAGTTGGCCAATGACACATGAAAAGATGCTAACATTACTCATCATCAAGGAAAGGCAAATTGAAACCACAATGAGATATCACCTTACACCTGTCAGAAAGGCTAAAATAAAAAACATAAGAAAAAAAGTATTGGTGAGGATCGGAGAAGGAGGAACACTTTTACACAGTTGATGGGAATGCAAACTGGTACAGCTGCTGTGGAAAACAGTATAGAAATTTCTCAAAAACTTAAAAATAAAATTATCATATGATCCATTAATTGTACTACTGGCTATTTACCCAACAAATATGAAAACAATAATTTGAAGGGATATATGCACCCCTATGTTTACCACAGCATTATTTGCAATAGCTAAATTATGGAAGTATCTCACATGTCCATTGGTAGATGAATGGCTAAGATGTGATACACACACACACACACACACACACACACACACACACACACACACAGAGGAATATTACTCAGTAATAAAAGGAATGAAATCTTGCCATTTGCAACAACATGTACGGATCTAGAGAGTATAATGCTAAGTAAAATAAGTCAGAGAAAGATAAATATCATGATTTCACTCATATGAGGAATTTAAGAAACAAAACAAATGAAGAGAAAAAGAGACAAACTCAAAAAACAGACTATATTGCGAGTAAATTGTTGGTTACAGCTGGGAAGATGGGTGAAACAGCTAAAGGGGATTAAGAGTAATTATGATGAGCACTGAATTATGTATAGAATTACTGAATCTCTTTATTAAATACCTGAAATTAATATAACATTTAAAACTTAAAAACAAATAACAAAACAAAAAAAACAGAACAGAGGAATTCTTGGGAAAAAAATTCTCTTAACAAAAATCTCAAAAATTCAGAAATTCATGGATCATCAGATTTTTTAAACAATTTTATTAGGGAATACTATTTCTCAAAAATCAAATATATTTCAAAAAATCTGAGGCCTGTTTCGCTAGATTTGAATAATATAAATAGACCCCACATAAAACTTAATATTTCTCATTTTTACTATTACTTATTAATTCATTTGTTTAATTTTCATTCCTTTGACTTATTGCTGACAATCACTAAACTTTATTTTAAAAAATAATTTTAGATAGTTAATAGTGTTAACCAAATACAGTGGGGGAAAAGATGATGTTTTCTTTCTTTGAAATGCAATCCTTCTTTGTTAACTTCAAAGTAAATATGCATAAGGAATAACTCACATTTAAATAACTACAAATAAAATCTAGGAACGATATTTGAGGAGAGCTAGACCATCATCCTGTAGGTCTTCTAAGCTCTGAAACTACAGCCAGGGTTATCCTATTATTCCCAACATCTTAAAATGTAAAAATTATCCCTTCATATTTTTCATAACAATTCACCCACCACAAAGCATATTTGTTTGGAGACCTCCTCAGTGACATTTCACAATAGCAAGGGTAAATTATAAATTTCTATCATTTAAATGAATGTTTCATTCCTAAGGATGGCCTCAGAGTATTTGAATATGACCAGACTTCTTCATTACTGTCTATTTTAACCTTATATTCATGCAGATAACTTGAAATTTTCTCTCCTTTTGGAAAACTTGTTTGTGTGTTTGTGTGCATTTGAGTCTTCTTGGAAGAGCCAACATCTGTGGTTGGTCTCATATCCAGTGATGAAGAACATGTCTTACATCTGCATTTTATTATGTCATATGATAAAAGCTAAGGTAAAGTTCTGGATGATGAGTAGCAAAAGGTGTCTTAAAAGCTGAGAACGAGTTATGCTCAGAATGCATGAGTTTCTAGAATGGATATCTAAAAACAGCTGCTATGGAACCATCATTCCATTCACTGTGGGTACTTGTATTTTTGAAAAGGAGTACCCCTAAATTAAAAACGGTATTTGAATCTAGCCCCCTACATAAATTAGCAGTTACCTCTCACACTATGGTGGATACCACATGGACTTTGAGATCATGGACCCCTACCTCTAACTCTGTTCTGGCTTCTTCTATTCGTGCCACTTGAAGCCAATGACTCCAACTTTCCTCACCTTAGTATTCTCACCTGTAAAATGCATATAATGTTACTTACTTGGTGGAATTGTTGAGATAATTATTTAAAACAGCATATGTAAATTACCTATCACAGTGCTGAGAAACAAGCTGATTTTAATAGTGGAAGTAGGATGCACAATACCAGAAAGACAGAAGCTAGATACTCAGTAACATTAGTTTTTGCTTCTCTGCTTCTCTGACATTCTAATGCTACGGATGCAGGTAATTTGTATAAATCCAAGTTTATACAGGACCAAACTGATTAGTATTATATAATCCTTTGGGCATGGCAATCATAGGTTTTGTGATTAAGAAGGGAGTTTTCTCCTTTTTTCAATATAATTTTTAAGACAGAAATTTCAAAATAAAAGTAGCGAATTTCCAGGCCAAAATAATAAAATAGCACACTATGCTAATAATGTGCTTTTGCTCAAAATTAAAATATTTGAAGAGATGAGAATTCTTAATATTAGCTTCATAGATTAATATGAATTATTAAAATTATAATATTAATTTATACTCATTATATCTCTCATGATAAAAGTTTTAAACCTCTTAAGCAACTCTTAATTGATACTTAAAATATAATGTTTTAGCACCTACTATGTGCCAGACAATTAGTGCTTATAAGACATCAGTGAACAAAACAAAAATACCACCTTTGAAGAGTTTACACTCCAGAAGGGGGAGACAGACAATATATTATGTACATAAAAATTAAGCAAACTGTGTAGTATGTTTGAGGGTGATGAATTCTTTAGGAAATAAAAAATATATTACAGGGCAAGGAGAATTAAGAAGAGTTTAAGATGATATGCTTTTTAAGAGGTGGTGAAGGTAGACCTTATGGAGAAGGATTTCAAGTGAAATTACTTAAAGGGTATGAGGAGTTTAGCCATGAGAATTAATTAGGTAGAGTTATATCCAGAAGGAATGGTCAGTGCAAAGGTCCTGGGGCAAGAATGTGCTTAGTATATTTGAGAAACTACAGGGGACAGTATCTGGAAAAATACGTGAAATGGAAGTTATAAGAGATGTGCTCAAAGAGGTAATGGCGAAATATCATGTAGGACCTTGTAGGCCATTGCAAGCTTTTACAGTTTTACTCCAAGTGAAAATAGGAATGTTTTGGGTAGAATGACATTTTCTGACCTACATTCAAAAGGAACACTGGCTCCTGTGTTGAGAAGAGATGCTATGCAATGGGGAGAAGTATGGACAGAGGGAAACCTGTTATTAGGCCATCCAAGTCAAGGGAATAAAATGATAGCTTAAAGGAGGTAGAAAGAAGGTAGTGAAGATTGAGATTCAGGGCATATTCTGAAGCCAACCTGATATAATAGATGAGGGATCTGAAAGAAGGAGAGAAATAAATGATTTCAATGTTCTGGACTTGAGCAAGTGGTAGATGGAGTTTTCATCAACTTTGATAAGGAAGGCTGCAGTTTGATTATATTTGAGGGAGGTGGAGATTAAGAAGTTTTGAGTTTAGCAGACCTACTAGTAATCCAAGTGGGGTCATGGAGGAGGGTGGTAGGTATGTGATGTGTAAGTTCAGGAGAGTGATATTGACTGTTGAAGCAACTTTTGGGTCATTGGCCTATAGATGGTATTTAAAGGGATGAGACTGAAAAGATTATCTAGAAACTGAAAGTATACAAGGAGTAGAAGACTTAAGATATTCCAACATTAAGAAGCAGAAAGGAGAATGAATGAAGTTGGTGGAAAACCGGAGAATGCAATATTCTGGAAGCCAGGTGGGAATAAAGTATGGAGAAAGAAATATACAACTCTATCAAATATGGCTGAAAAGTCGAGAAACATGAAGACTGAACATTGACTGCTGGATTTAACAATACAGAGGTCACTGGTGACCCTTAGCAAAGCAGTTTTAAGGAAACCGAAACCTGGATTCAAACACATTAACAGAGACTAAGGGGAACTTGAGTAATGAAAACAGGTAGTTCTTGGAGGAGTCATTCTAAAGGATAATAAGTGAATGTAAAGGATTTTAATGAATGAAATGCCAGTAGTAAATGTAGCACTTTGGTAAAGAAGAAAAGGCTGATGACATAGGCTAGAGAGAACTGCTTTCCTGCAATAGACAAATAAGGGTAGGCTCTAATGCATAAGTGCAAGATTTGTACCTAGATGGGATCATACCTATTCTATGGTTCTGGGCAGGAGGACAAAGTTTATGGGTAGAAGAAGGTGAGGTGACATGGATTTTGGGCTAGTCATAGCCTACAATAGCCAATGTTGTGATGAGACTGGCTCTTGTGGTTCTTATGACTGCAAGATGCCCCGAGGAAAACTTTGATGCAATCAGGAAACTTTGGGGGGATAAAACAGTCTATTATTTACAAGAACTGGAAATTACACAGCAACACCTGGGGACCCAAACAGAGGTCAGAGAGAGAGAGAAAGAGAGAATGAGCACAAGAGAGTATATGCACAGGGGCCAGGGTTTTAGTGCAACAGAGAGTGGGGGCCAAGGGGTTTGCGAGCTCACTCCTTATTTCAAACATAAGCATGGAAATTTAAAGTGCAAGAGAAAGACAAGATGTCCAAATGGTCAGTTATAGAAATCAACCAAGATTTCTAAATCAAAGGAGCCTCAGTGCAGGAAGGTGACCTGGCTCTTTATCTAGTTACATGGCTAGCAATGCATTTATTTGAGATGGAGGTCTCTGAAATAGAGGTCTCTTTCAAATGGATGCCTCCACGAACTAAACTTAAGCCAGGCACGTGCTTTACAAAAAAGAAAAAGAAAATCTGTCAGGACTTAGACTACAATGCCATAATAACATTCAGTAGAAACTTTATTCTAGTCTGAATTTTCTAAATGAAGTAAGAAGATTGTCAGCTGAGAGTACAGATGGGGGTGGAAGTATTGAAGATTGAGGAGTCAGAAGGCATGCAAATCACCTAGATGTTTGGATAGGCTAGCAAGTAGAATAGAATTGTTGGAAACATTGAGGACCTACTAGCTAATTGCAGACAGGATCTGACTGTGTCTGAATTTAATGTATCACCAGTCAACTTTTTTGCAATTTTCACCCAATCACATTCAGTTACATGGATGTAGATATGGAATAAACAAAGGTTGGATTTAACCAGGATTGTAATTTCGACCAAATTACCACCAATATGGTGATGTAAAAAAACAGGAACCTCTTCTCTCACAGTACCACTGAGCTGAAATCAGTGTGTTGATAGAGCCATACTTTTTCTAGAGGCAAATCCATTTCTTGCCTCTTCCAGCTTCTGGTGGCTGCCAGCATTCTTTGGCTTCTTGTGGCTGCATTACTCCAAATGCTGCCATGTGGCTACATTGCCTTTTCCTCTTTGGTGTGTCACATCTCTCTCTGCCTCCCTCTTATAAAGAAACATGTGATTGCATTTAGGATCTACATGGAAAACTCAGAATCATCTCTTAATCTCAAGATTTTTAATTTAATCACATCTGCAAAATTAATTTGTTTGTTTATTTATGTCATTTGAAGTACCATTGGCAGGTCAGGGATCAGGAGATGGATCTCTTTTGTGGGGCCATTATTCAGCCTACCTCACTGAGAGGAAGGAAAGGGAGGGACGCGTATTCCAGGGAGAGATTATAATGACTGGTCTTGGAATTTAGGTTCATTAGAATTGCTGTTATAGATTGAGTGAGCTGAAAAATAAGATATGATGGTCATGGAACATTAATTTATGAAATACATATAATGACATTTGTACATAATGAAAATTGCAAGGTCTAGCATGTGGAGGATGGAGGACACGGTTATTGAAGAACAAGTTAGGAAACTGAGAAACCAAATAGTTGCAAAGATCACACTCAGATATGCTGAAAAGGTCAAAAATTAAGATAGAAGTAGATAGAATGAACACATAGACAGAAGTTGTAAACCAAAGAATAAATGAAAATAGCATTGAACTAAGTTCGTAATATTCAGTCTTTACATGAGGGATGCATATGTGCCTGTAAATTCTGATGTAAGTTTATTATTCCCTGGAAAATGAAATAATTCTACTTAGAGAAAAAGTTTAACAGCCATCATTTTTTTTTTCTAACACATATTGTATGCCTGTGTTCTTAGGCACAGTACAATGTAGCTTGGGATCATCAATATGGACAGGAGTTCATCCTTTGGGTTAGAGGGCAATGATGCTTCCAGTGTCTATCAAGGTGTCTAGAAATGTTTGCTTTTCCTTTTGCTCTAGACAGCTGTGTTTTTTAAGGCTTGTGTCTTCTATTTATATGTTCTGTCACCTTTCTTGGTGTTTGGATGTCATCTGTCGCTAAATTTTGCTGTTAGTGTGTTTTGCTTTTTTTTTTTTAAGATTTATTTATTTATTTATTTGAGACCGAACCAGCAAGCGAGAGAGAGAGTACACAGATGGAGAGGGAGAGGGAGAAACAGAGTCCCCGCTGAGCAGGGAGCACAATGTAGGGCTAGATCCCAGGCCCCTGGGATCATGACCCGAGAGGAAGGCAGATGCTTAACTGACTGAGCCACCCAGGTGCCCCTGTTAGTGTGCTTTTAAGCTCTTGCATTCCAATTTGTAGTTTATAAAATGTCTTAGGTAGGGCAAACACAGAGACAAGTTAATTATAATTGTGTTCTAAAAATGAGAAATGTGACTCTGAATGAGATACTCTGCTTCTGAATTAAGTTTATAGAGGACAAAGCCTATAAACAGACAGTCTATCTTGTATGGCTATTTCTCATTTGTACTTGTGCCATGAATATTCAAATATTCTATTTTATTCTATTATTTATTATTTTTCTATTGATATTCTATTCAGATACCATATGTGAACACTAATAAATCTCCACATAAATTAAGGGACTGAATCTCAATGGATGATAGCAAAGGTAGTGGATATATCAGTCCGAGTTCTGTCTGGAAGCAGACAGCTCACTCAAATTGGGCATTCTGAGAAGAGTTTAACAAGGATAATTTACAGAACTGGAGGCAGGGTTTAGGAAAAGCAATGAAGGGTCTTGTAATAGCTGAGGCTAGTAACAGGGAGTAGTTTCTGATCTAATCCTGAAGGGGCAAATATGAGACGTTGTTACATAAAATCTAGAGACATCCTGGTACTGAGAGGGCTGCCTGAGAGGAGCTGTTGTCTTTGCTGGACAGATCAAGTCAGCCTATACACACCTGACAGGGAGAGGAATTAAGAGCCACAACTCAATTTCCTTCCACCATAATTTCCTTCAGATAGCTCCCATTAGACAAGGTTGACCAGAAATCAGAAAACAAATCCACTTATTTAATTTGTATACTGGGACTCTTGGAGGCAGAAGGCAGGTAGAACTGGGTGGAGAGTGGGTATGAAGGGGCCACCAGAAGATATCCAGCATATTTAAAAGAAAATCTGAACCATCCCACCAAAGAGAAGCATATTAAAATATTATATGTAATAATTGGAATAATAGTTTTTACATTAATATTATAAACATATAGCTAATGTAATTATAGTGACATCATCTCTTATGGGTTTGCTGAAAGTAAATCATCTCTACAACTTAGGAACAGAAAGAAGCAAACAACAAAATGTATTGTTGATGTTACTATTTTGGTTAAGGTGAAAAGTTAGGATTACGCTTTTATTATCTATGAAGTTTAAGAAAACACCAGATTCAACAGACTGACTTTTCTCAATATCAAAGATTATTATTTTGAGAGGTCATTTATTTTTTTTTTTTGTTTTTTTTTTTTGTTTTTGTTTTTTTAATAAACATATAATGTATTTTTATCCCCAGGGGTATAGGTCTGTGAATCGCCAGGTTTACACATTTTACAGCACTCATCATAGCACATACCCTCCCCAATGTCCATTTCCCCACCACCCTCTCCCGTCCCCCCTCCCCCCAGCAACCCTCAGTCTGTTTTTTGAGATTGAGTCTTTTATGGTTTGTCTCCCTCCCAATCCCATCTTTTCATTTTTTCTTTTCCTACCTCCCCCCAACCCCCCCCATTGCATCTCCACTTCCTCATATCAAAGAGATCATATGATAGTTGTCTTTCTCCGATTGACTTATTTCCCTAAGCATGATACCCTCTAGTTCCATCCACGTCATCGCAAATGGCAAGATTTCATGTCTTTTGATGGCTGCATAGTATTCCACTGTGTATATATACCACATCTTCTTGATCCATTCATCTGTTGATGGACATCTAGGCTCTTTCCACAGTTTGGCTATTGTGGACATTGCTGCTATAAACATTCGGGTGCATGTGCCCCTTCGGAGCACCACGTTTGTATCTTTAGGATATATACCCAGTAGTGCAATTGCTGGGTCGTAGGGTAGCTCTATTTTCAGTTGCTTGAGGAACCTCCACACTGTTTTCCAGAGTGGTTGCACCAGCTTGCATTCCCACCAACAGTGTAGGAGGGTTCCCCTTTGAGAGGTCATTTATAATAGAGAATTTATGAAGACGGTTTAGGTATAAGCCAAAGTGATACAGTGGTCCTATGGAGGAAAAAATGTCTTCATTATTTTTTGGCAAATGACTTTACCTATATCCTTCTAGAAGGAAATACATAGCTCACTTTTACCACAAAGTTATTACATGTAGTATTACACTTTCTTATATAGCATATTCATATTCAATCCAATTTTAAAACAGAAAAAGTCTACATGCTGTTCTTGAAAATATGTTTCTACTATTCATAGTTTACAGACCAGATGTTATTTTCTGAAGTTCAAGTAATTAATGCAAGAATTTTATAAACTTCATGAGGGTATTTCAGAGTGGGTAATATAATACTTAGGCAGAAAAAAAAAGAAAATCTTGCTAAAATAATCAAAGAAAATCACATTCAAAATGTCCAAAATCCATAAGAATTCAATCTACTAAGACCAATTTTTATTTCTTTTCTCAGTGTTCTTTCTAAGTATATGAGAGCACAGACATCTTTCTATAATTGCTTAACTTTTTTTTAAGAAAAATTTTTGTTCTTAGAATCAGAGGGAAAGTTCTACATTCTATTCAACTCAACGAGTGAGAACCCTTCAGAATTCTTAGCAGAATGACCTAGAAAGAATACCTTAACTGCAGGCTATGAAAAAGAGATAAACAAAATCTTATTATCTCTGGGTAATGTGCTATTACTGTTGTATTTCCAAACCCATAGGGTCTGTTCCATATCCATTCTCTATAACTGAACGATTTTGGTAAGATCTTTTTTCTCCCCCATAACATTAAGTAAAAACAGAAGTATCAATGCTAAGTGAAACTAAATAGATGGTAATGTCGCTTTTAGCGTCTAAACCTTTCAGTTCAGGAAAGATGCCTGATATCCTGTCTCTGTTTATACATTAGCTAGGCATATCAGAGCATAAAAATGAATGTGACACAATTAATAATCCACATGTACAACAACTTTTCAATGCATCTCCTGCTGGGTGCTGTGTTCATTTGTTGAAGGTACTAAAAAGAGTGACACAGGCCTCCAATTAGACAGGAGAGGGGCAAACAATGAGTTACTCCAAGTGGTTAAGTGCCTAGACTGACCTATGCACACCATGTTTTTTTAATGTAAAGGAGAAGCCCCTCATTCTGTCTGGGAGGGGAGTATATCAAAGGACGTTATTCAGAGAAGGAGAGCAAGAGTTCAGTGTTAAAGAGTGAATTAACCAGTGGGAGGAGACTGTCCTAGGCAGAGGGTAAAAGCACATTCCGAGAACCGCACATGACTTTATTGAAGGATCCATGACGTTGGACATTAATTCATCAGGGTTCTTAAACAAAATCAGAAGTTGTCCAAAAACTAAATATATCCTTCAGTAGAATTTTTGATTTAGAAAACCTTGGTGCAATTTCTTTTGGACAGAGAGGGCAATACTAATTAATAGGGAAAATGTTTGCTGGTAGGAGAAAAGGAAGACGTTCCTAAATTATTTTATACTCTAGGGTTTAGTTTGGAAATTCCATAAGAGGGAAGTGCTTTAAAAAAACCTTAATACTGAGCACAGTTGAGTAAATATATTCTCCAAATGTGAACTCACAGGGAGGGAGTTGTGGGGTTCAAGGAATATATTTTTATATATTAACATAATATTTAAACGTCTCCTTAAATAATAATCAAATTTTAATTAAAAGAAAATGACCTAGTTTGTAAGTTACCATTGCATAACAAAGTACAATGTAATACAATTGTACAAAAGGAATGAGGACCCTCTCTATGAACTGATATGGTAACATCACCAGAATATAATATTAAAACAAACAAACAAAAACCAAGATATAGAGAAGTGCGTACAGTATGCACACAGGGGTCATGGGATCAAACTTGGAGACAGGATCTATGCTCAGCATGGAATCTGCTTGAGATTCTCACTCTCCCTCTGCCCCTCTCCCCATTCGTGCTCTCTCTTGCTCTCACAAATAAATCCTTGGAGAGGATGTGGAGAAAGGGGAATCCTCTTATACTGTTGGTGGGAATGCAAGTTGGTACAGCCACTTTGGAAAACAACATGGAGATTCCTCAAAAAGTTAAAAATAGAGCTACACTGTGACCCAGCAATTGCACCACTGGGTATTTACCCCAAAGATACAGATGTAGTGAAAAGAAGAAACATATGCACCCCAATGTTCATAGCAGCAATGTCCACAATAGTCAAACTGTGGAAGGAGCCAAGATGCCCTTCAATAGACAAATGGATAAGGAAGATGTGGTCCATATATATAATGGACTATTATTCAGCCATGAGAAAGGATGGATACCCAGCTTTTGCATCAATGTGGATGGGACTGGAGGACATTATGCTAAGTGAAGTAAGTCAAGCAGAGAAAGACAATTATCATTTGGTTTCACTTACTTATGCAACATAAAGAATAGCACGGAGGACATTAGGAGAAGGAAGGAAAAAATGAAGAGGGTGGGCAAGTAGAGGGGAAGATGAACCATGAGAGACTACGGACTGAGGGAATCAAACTGAAGGTTTTGGGGGTGGGGGCGGGGATAGGTGAGCCCGGTGATAGATATTAAGGAGGACATGTACTGCATGGAGCACTGGGTGTTACATGCAAACAATGAATCAAGGAACACTATGGCAAAAACTAATGAACTACTATACAGTGACTAACATAATAAAAATATTAAAAAATTAGATAATTAATATCAGCATATAATACAATATGTCAAAAATAAATACATAAATAAATAAATCTTTAAAAAAAAGAAGCAATGTAATGCACAAAAATATTGCAATGTACAAAGCAATATTTAACCCTGCTTTGCCTTGTTAATGATAATAATGGTGAGAGTCTTAAACCAATTCATAATGTTGAAATTTAGGTGATAGAGATAAATTATGTTGAATGTACAGTTGTAGATTATAAGCAACCACAGCTTAAAATGTTGGAAGTCTTGTCAATAAAAATAACAGAGGACCCTTGTAGAGAAAGACGGCAATGATTGGGCCAAAGTGAAAACTAACAAAAGTTATAGAAAAGGTAGTAGAAAATAGAGAGTTCTGGTGTCTCACAGTGAGCTCACTTTCTGGCTTTTTCTTGTCTCTGTCCTCCCATATGTGTATTTATACACACATGTGTGCATGTACACACACACGCATGCTTGCACGCACAATAGTCTTAGAACTAATAGAAACGGCAGCTTAAAATAGAGCAGATCATTTCCAAGTAAGGCTGGCAACGGCGGGATGGTGCAACTCAAACAAACAAAGCACAACATAAAAAATAGAGGATTTCCATAAAAATCAAAGTCATGATACATTCTTTCCCTACTTCACCGCATCCCCAATCCTGGCTTGCATACAGTTGGCTTAAAAATTGCAGTGAATCTCTTTTCTTGAAAATGTATTCATGCAACGTAATCCTGGCATCCACTCAATCTCTTCGTACTATCCAGTATTAACACGTTTTTAGAAATAAATAGAAGAAATCGGCAATGAAAGAGGTACTCAGTAGAAAAGTCCCTTGGGATCTAATTTGTATGGTCCTGGAGAAAATGCCTGGAAGGTCTACAAACAAACAATGGGCAATACACACAATGTTCAGAATAGTATAGCAGATTTTAAAAAGGAATAGAGTCTATAAAAAGGCTTTTGTGTTTAGAATGCCAAAATCCTAACATAAAGACTTCAGAAAAATAATTGAAAAGGAACCTCTACATTGATGCTCTAACAAATTTTATTTGATAATAAGATTTAGTACATGAAGATGTGAGTTCAGAAAAGTAAAAATATTGTATCAGGGATATTGAACAGCTTTCTCTTTTCATGTGAACATGTTCAAAAGGCAGGAATAAGTATCTAACTGAAAAAATTATTTCAAGGTTCCTGGTTTCTTTTAATATGCATCTTTTCATTCAAAGACAAACACGTGCATTACTTTACAACTTAACAGGCAAGAAAGATAAACTAGAAAAATGATTATGGCACCATTTATAGATCTACAGAAATTATATCTTTTATATTTTACATAAAAAACCTTAGTAAGTGGTTTTAGAAATTATATTAGAAGACATTCTATATTGACTTGTTATCTTCTAATGCTCACTTCTGCCATGCATACAAAGCTCCAAAAGATTAAAAATTGGTAGCCACTGCAGCTTGGTGCTAGCTCTGAAGTTCAAAGTGCAAAGAAGCCTTTATATTAATGGAAATAGTGTGAAGCCGAGAATTCATTGAATTTGTTACACTTCGGTATGCACTTGTAACCAGTTTTCATATTTAAGAAAACCGAGAAAAGAAAGCAACATAAAATGTTTTCTAGTAAATGCGTGAAATTATTTCTCTTGGTCTTGCCATTCTGATGGTTTTGTCAACACATGGAGGTCTGTTCAGGGCAATTACACATAGAGAAGTAAGATCTATAATGTGAAGTATAAGCCAGAATGAAGCTTTTTCTCTACCCGTGAAATGCAAACACAAATGGGTCAGAAGATCAGTAAGACAATCGGGACCCCAGTAGACCATGGGGAGAGGGGACATGCAGGTGTTCAAAGCTGATTTAGTCAAAAGGAACAGTTGTAATAACTTATACACATTTAAAAAAATAAAAGGATTTCCCAAAGAATTTCTTCAGATAGGGTGACTGATTTAAAAGTAGAAACAGTCTGACATCCATGCAGAATTAGGACCAAGAAAGTACTGCATTAAATAATTTCAATGTCAAAATGTCTTGTTTTTGATGGCATGAATTCACCAAAACTCACCTTCTTGGAGCCCTTCATTTTGAAAGATCATCCTGAATAACTTTTTGCGGTGGCATCATAAAGGGCTGCAAGTCGGGGCCAGCAAGTTAGATCTCGTAGACCTAAGTGCCTGTCAGCATTTCCATCGTAAACCTATATTATCTGCAGTTTATAGGTTGACTATAAAAGTCAGGCAGGATCTAGGCATTGAAACCTTTTCAGAAAAGTGTTGTATTTTTAGTCCGTGTAGATGACAAGGGTGGTAAGAACACAGGGTTTTCAGGCCCAAATATAGCTGTACATTACACACATTTAAACACATCAAAATAAACCAGAAATGTCCTATTTCTAAATTGACAGAACACAAAAAGAACACATAATTTTAGGCTACTATCCAAACTCTCTTGTCTGATTTTGTTCAAAATCTGTCTTCCATCAGGATTACGCAGAGAACACTGAAAGCATTAGAAAGTTTTTAGAAACGAGCCTAAAAAAGTTGAGGTTTTGTCAACGGCTCATCTCTGAAGTGTGGCTTATGTTCTAAGGCATTGACAGGGAATGGCCAGGGCTCTTTGTTTTACCCTTTACTGTTCTTCCCTTCTCATACTCTTGAACTTAACAAAAGTTTTATTTTTGTCAGTAAGTTTTCATTGTATAAAGTAATTCAATATGCAGTATTTCATTGAGCTCCACAACAAAACTGAGTAACCAGTAATATTACCTACGTTTTACAAAAGAAGTAGTGAAGACTCAGCAGATGAATGTTCTACTCAAGGTCCCGCATAGGGAATCAAAATTCAAACCCAGGTCTTCTGAATACCATGTTCTATTTAGTGCTGTTGACAGTACTCTGTACTAGAAAAACAGAACCAATAGGATGGATATGAGTAGAATAGATAGATAGATAGATAGACAGACAGACAGACTGATTATAGGAATTGGCCCACACAATTATGATCTGCCATCTACTGGCTGGAAGACCAGAAAAGCCAGTGACTTAATATCGTGCCGGTCCAAAGGCTTGAGAACCAGGAACCCATTATCCAAGGTCAGAAGATAGATATACCATCTCAAGCAAAGAGAACAAATTTTCCTTTCTCTAACCCTTTGTTCTACTCAGGTCCTTAGCGGATTAGATGAGGCTCACCCACATTGGTGAGGACCATAATTTTTATTCAATCTACTGATTCAGGTACTAATGTCTTCTGGAAGTACCTTCACAAACATCCCTAAATATCTGGACATCTCTTAGCCAGTCAAGTGGACATGTCAAATTAATCATACGTCCCTATCGTTTCAACTCTTCTACCCCCTCTCATACAGAATCTGATGCTCATCATCATTATGGCCTCTTCTGCCTGGACTCCTCTTCATCCCCACATATTTCCAGTTAGCTTCTTCTTTCCTCCACACTGAGCCTCTGTCAGCCATATTCCTGACATTTCTCTAGTTCATTGCTTCTCTCTTTGTCTTTGTCTTCTAGGGAACATGTGACAATGTCTAGAGACATTTTTTTTTTCCCCTTGGGTTGTTGCCATTTGATGGAGGAATGTTATTGGCATCTAGTGGTACAGACCAGCAATGCTGGTAAACCTCCTACAATGCACAAGATAGTCTCTCACACAAAGAACCATCTAACCCCAATGTCAGTGCTGAGGCTGAGAAACCCTGCTCCAGCTAGAAATCGACATTAACAACTCAAGATATTTTCAGCTTCTGCCGTAATTGGCTGTTGAACCCTCCAAGACGTCACCTTCAACTTTCTTCAGTAATTATAGCAGTGCCATTAAATGTCATTCAATATGCTGTTTAAATGTTATTTGATGCCACTGGATTCTACAAAATAGATCTCAGCGCATATAAAAACTAGAAGGGGAGGCCTATGAAGGAGTTTCTGGTCCATTTTTGTATTCAGTGTCTATTTTTTAGTGCTTCCCTCATTAGTAAGTGTTCAGTAAATATTTGCTGAAACATAGAAAAATGAGAATCTGCTTTCTCTGAGTCATAGGAGTATTCATTGTATGTGGCTGATCCAAATCTTTTCCAGTCCTGAGGTCTCCATCCCTCCCCTGTAGCCCCTCCTGCATCCTCTAGGCCATTGCAAAAATTATCTTTCAGTTATTACACTCTGCTAACTTCATTTTCACTATCTTCAGATAGGCTCCAAAATCTTGCTTTGACAATAAATCCTGCTACCAGCCTTTTTTAAAAATGCATTTCTTTTATTGCTAAGCGTCTGGAATAATTACAGGCTCCCATTCCTCAACACATACAGAGTGTAACCTTTTGGAATCTCGGTGGATTTCCCAAATCTCTACAAATACTGCTCATCTAAAATTCAATAATGGCTTTCTAATTGCAAACGGAGAAAAAGCCATTGTCTTTTCTGCACCCTTGACCTTGCCGAAGCATTTGATGTGGTTTCTGATCTATTTCAGGAGACTCTTTCCCCTAGCTTCTATAAGATTGCATATTCTATCTTCTTACCTATATCCCCAGAGAGCTGTTTTGAACTTAGTGGAAACTCTTCCTCTTCTGGGTTCCTCAACTGGATGTTTTCTAAGGTCTTGTTTCTCTCTGGGGGTATTGGTTTTCTTTCTAAGCTTTCTCATTTGGTCTTTTCATTTACTTCTCTGTGAATAGCTAACAAACTTCCATTCTACTTTCTCATTTCTGGCTTAGCCTGTCTGCTGTTACTTCAACCTCAACATTCATAAATAGAAATGACTATTTTCTTCCCGTTCTCTTCTGTGACTTGGCTTTTCCTGCCCTGTTGCCCCTGAAGCCCAGAAGGCTCTATCTAGGGACAGGGCTGACATAAGAAGCCTCCTTTCCCTGAACCTGCTCTATATTTAAATGGATTCCCACCATTTTGTCACATCATTGACCTAAGATCCTCGATTTTCTCTCTCCCATAGAAAATGCAGTTCTGCAAAACCAACAATTTCTTGAACTGTTCTTGTAAGACTACATTTCAAAATAATATCTTCCGCTAAAGAAAACAATTGCTCCTTAATGGTAATAGCCAACACTCTGGTGTATGACATAGTACTGTTATTTAACACAAAAATTCTATGGGGTAAGTACTATTATTATGCACATATTACAGAAAATGAAACTAAGACAGAGAGAGTTAAGCAACTCATCTAACATTACATTGCTAGTAAAATAGCAACCCAGGAAATGAACAGGATTTGAAGGTAGTTTGATTCCTGTTAAAAGACCCCGTTTTTAACCACTATGTTCTAGAAAGATAGACAGATAGATACTATCTATGTGTATGTATATATAAGAGATAGCCAATTGTTGGGTGTACTATAGGACAAAAAGCCATGTAATTTTAAAGGTGAGTGTAGTAGATTGCACAATGACCTCCAGAAAGGTACATCCAAACTCTAATGCCCAGAACCTGTGAAGATGATATTATTTGGCAAAAAGTCCTTTCAGATGTAATTATATTGTTGATCTTGAGATCATTCTGGATTTAGGGTGAAACCAAATCCAATGGTAAGTGTCTTTATAAGAAGAGGAGACACAGAGACATAGAAAGGGTGATGAGCACAGAGCCAGGGACTAGAGTAATGCATCTACAAATTAACTGTGGTAACCCTAGAAAACTGGTAAAATGGGAAAGATTTCTATGAGGTGGAGCAAGACATAGAGTAATAGAGCTCTGCGGAGCACTGGAGAGGTCTTGATAAAATGCATCTCACCAACAAAATGCTGCCTGAAGATGAGATTTTCTTATCTTTGTTTAGTATATCTTATTGACAAATTTTAGTGGTCAATACGTAATGACTGGAATAAGTGAAAAAAGTAAAGATTAACACTCTTTTTTACTGTATTATAAATGTGGAGTTTTAATGTGTCTTTTAAAATTTTATGTGTGTTAAAATGCTGCTAAAACATTTTCCTTTACTTTCAATACCTAACTTCTTAGCTATCACTCTAGTTTCATTTATCTTATCACATTCTAGAATATTTTCATACCTATACAAAATACAGAGTCATCTACATATCATGTTACCATTTAAAAATAATTTCAGGGGCACCTTGGTGGCTCAGTGGGTTAAGCCTCTGCCTTCGGCTCGGGTCGTGATCCCAGGGTCCTGGGATCGAGCCCCGCATCGGGCTCTCTGCTCAGTGGGGAGCCTGCTTCCTCCTCTCTCTGCCTGCCTCTCTGCCTACTTGTGACCTCTGTCTGTCAAATAAAAAAAAAAAAAACCTAAAAATAATTTCAGTTTTTTTATAGACAAAGACGTGCAAAGAACTTATTTCAAAATCCTAATCATTTAGAATTAAAGTAATTCCTGATACCTTGTCAGATTCAGATTTATAGATCTTGGAATTTAGATTTATGTGTGTTAAAGAGGGTATAATTATTTCCTCATATCAGGTTACATCATTGCGAGGTAAAAAATGAGGTGAATGTAGTTTTCATAAATACACTTTGGTTCCCATGTGACTGTTCTTGCTAGAGTAGCATACTAACATTCCAAAAAGACCATGTTTTTCCAAAAAGAAATCTTTAAAAGAATTACATTAATTAATGAAAAAATGAGTAAATGCAATGATTAAATTATTGATCAGTACAGATCCTGGATTCTAAGACAGTGAAAATATTAAACATAGTTTTCTCAGATGAAACCTCTTGGAAAAACAATCTATATTTATATTTATACCCTCCCCCATTATTTCAGGGCTTCTTCACAGTAGAATAAAAAGGACCATGATAATGTGAATTGATTGAGAACTTAGCTTTTGAAATTCAAATATCCCTTGCAGGGTGCCTGGGTGGCTCAGTGGGTTAAGGCTCTGCTTTTGGCTCAGGTCATGATCTCAGGGTCCTGGGATCGAGTCCTGCATCGGGCTCTCTGCCAGCCTCTCTGCCTATTTGTGATCTCTCTCTGTCAAATAAATAAAATCTTAAAAAAAAAAAAAAAAACAAATATCCCTTATATCATATCAGTCATATCTGTTTCATATATATTGGATTCACACACATATATGAATAGATATATAGCCCTGATATATACATGTGTATATATAATCTGAAATATATAGCCGTTTCATATATATATGAAATCTATGTATAATCCTGAAGTGTTTTTTTCAGATGTACATATATTTATTACAGATTTTTAAAAATTAATTTCTTTTAACTTAAGTTCAATTAACATATAGTTTGTTACTAGCTTCAGTGGTAGAGTTCAGTGTTTCATCAGTCTTACATAATAACCAGTGTTCATTACATCATGTCTTCCCTAACGTCCATTACTCAGTTACGCCATCCCTCCACTCCCCTTGCCTCCAGCAACCCTCAGTTTGTTTCCTATGATTAAGAGTCTCTTGGGGCGCCTGGGTGGCTCAGTGGGTTAAAGCCTCTGCCTTCGGCTCAGGTCATGATCTCAGGGTCCTGGGATTGAGCCCCACATCGGGCTCTCTACTCGGCGGGGAGCCTGCTTCCCCCTCGCTCTCTGCCTGCCTCTCTGCCTATTTGTGATCTCTCTGTCAAATAAATAAAATCTTAAAAAAAAAAAAAAGAGTCTCTTATGGTTTGTCTCCCTCTCTGACTTCATCTTGTGTTATTTTTCTCTCCCTTCCCCCTCATCCTCTGCACTATTTTTTATATTTCACATTACAGTGAGATCATATGATAATTGTCTTTCTCTGATTGACCTATTTTGCTTAGCATAATACCCCCTAGTTCCATCCACGTCATTGCAAATGGCAAGATTCCCTTTTCTGATGGCTGAGTAGTATTCCATTGTATATACATACTGTATCTTTATCCATTCAACGGATTCTTTAGTTATATTATTCAGGTACATATTTCATATGTATGCACACACATATAGCTCTATCTTCATTCTATTTATTATTATCATTACCTTAACTTGGAATTATCAGAACTAAAGTATCAGGTGTCTCTATTTTGTGATACTTAGCTACTTTGCAAAAGTAATCATGATCAACACATGTAGGATTCAGCTAAAAGCAAGGAGGTGATGGAAACATTTCTAAGAGCAAAATACACTTAAGTATCAAAGAATCCCACTTATTTCTAAACAAGAAGAAAATATTATTTATTTATTAACTAATTGGGTTAAATTCTTCTGAAGTAATTTCAGGATAGAATCTCTTACAAATATGAAAAAGAAATAGAAATGTCTAGGTATCACCCTCTGTTATAAGTCTCATTTTCTTATCTGAAAAATGAGAGCAATAATGGCTATACCTCTTTGTGTTTGTTTTTAGGACAAGACAATAATAAATTTTAGCAATAATCAATAATTGAACATAATTACTACATATGTTATATACAAGTAAGGCACTGTGCTATGCTCTGTAAAAATGTAAATATAAATATATTTAATATAAATATATTATTCATATAAAATATTTATAACATGTTATTGAATTATATATAAAATTTATATATTAATATAAATACATAAATATAAACATAAATATATAAATAAAAATATGGACAGAGTATAATAATTAAGCTTACATAAGTTTTCTATTGCTGCTATAACAAATTACCACAAGCTTAGCATCTTAAAAACAACACAAATTGATTATCTTACAGTTCTGCAGGTCGAATGTCTGTTACTCATCCCACAGGGTGAAAATCGAGATTTGCGCGGCTGAATTCCAATCCGGAGCCTGGTTCTTAGCTCATTCAGGTTGTTGGCAGAACTCAGTTCTCTACAATTGTGGGACTGAGGTCCCCTTTTTCTTGCTGACTGTAAACCGAGGGTCAGGCTCAGCTTCCGGAGGCCACCACCTTCCCTACCTCCCTGCGCCTTCCTCCACCTTGAAGACCAGCAGCTTCCCGTGAAATCTCCGTCCTATCACATCTCTCTGACCCACCAGGAAAGGGTCTTACCTTTTAAGGACTCGTGTGATTAGATTGGACCCAGCTGGATAATCCAATTTAACCTCCCCATCTAAAGGACCCTTAATCCTCTACACAGAACATTTTGCCCAGTGATATAACTTATTCACAGGTCCCAGGGATTAGGACATAGACAGATACGGCAGAATCATTATTCTACCTACCCCAAACCCCAAACTTCATGTATACAGAATTTTATAAAATGTCTAAAAGTGAACAAAAACAAGCAAATAAAGCAAGTACATACCCAGCAATCACAAAAGGCAGAAGGAGCATCTTGCTGCAGGAAACCACACATCTGAGAGTCCGTTTGGGATATTCAGTTCAGTAAGGAAGTAATGGAACTATTCCTTCGCTTGGGAATAAAACAAAACAAGACCTTAAAACAGGCTTTTTTCTTTTATAAGAAGCTATTTTCTGCTACCCTGATCTCCTTTTGCCTCCTCCATGTTTCCAACTGCAGCAGTTAAAGAGCCCTAAAGAAGGAATGGAAATGCCATTTTTTTATCAGGAGGCAAGCCATCTCCCATCCTCAAGAAATGCGGCTCCTATGCTGATGGGCTTGGGCATCCTGGGTATTTTGCTGATAATCAACTTTAAGCCTTTTTTTTTTCTTTTAAGTGTTATTTTGTGGAATATTTGTATAGAAATTCTCCAGTTCCTTCTTTATTTACTCTTAAGAGATTGTGATCAGAGGTTAGTTATATGACTTTGGTTCTCCTCCTGGTGGCTGAATTTTTGGGAACATGGCCAGTATTAGCAGACCATATTGTATTTCTCCTATCTTGTTTATGTTTCCTTTTCATATCTCTATCATTATCAATTGTTGCCCTTGATCACAACCTAATTCTCTTCTTCGGCCCAGTCCCTGCAGAATGGTGGGGGATTTTTTTCTTGATCTTTATCTACTGTACTGAATTCTTCTACCTTTAAGTATAAAAGTACTTCCTTCCACTACTTGAATATAGTAATCCACTTCCAGGCCTTTTCAATTTAAACTATATCTACATAGATATGAGATATGTATAAATATACATATATGTATATGTATTTCTTCTTTTATGTATATGTGTATATATCTATATATATATGTGTATCTTCTTTTACCATAGGGTTTCACAGAAAAGCAACTGTAAAAATCTGACCTAGATTGGGCTGGTTAATACCTCGCTTGTCTCACATAAGTAAAATAATTTTAACAGCTTATGAAATGCTAACCGAGGGACCTAAAGACACGACAGACTTCCTTTCACATAACACAATATAAACCAATATTTCCAAGCTCAAGGTAAAATAGTACATTTTAGAGCAGTATATAATTAATAAAGGCAAAGAAAGATTAGATCATGCAGACAAAAGAAATAAAGAATAGCATGTTTGAGAGCATAGACTGAAATCAGACAGCCAGGGTTGGATGCCACCTCTCTCACTTATGATCTGTTTGAGTTCGGGCCAGTAACTTAAACAGTTTTAAAGCTAGAGGTTTCTCATTGAACAGAAGAAAGAGATAATATCCATCTTAGATGCAGTCATGAAAATTAAATGAGATAACACACCTAAGATAATTGACATACACTAACTACTCAACAACTGGGAGTTTATAGTATTTGCTCAGACATGGTTTTAACAGGGCTAGACCTCAGTCTGCAGCTAACTGAACAATGTGGCAGCCTCACGGACTGGGGGAGGAGGTGCCCCCTGACAGTGGGACCTATTTAGTGGATCCCACTAACGGGGAATGTTTAACTATATTCTTTGTCCCTGGAATCTTCCTAAGCCCTTAAATGCATTCTCTTTAAATGATACATTAACGGCATGATACAAGCATGGTAACGCATTTAGTAGAGGGGGAGAAACTACAAGTGAATAAGGAAAAGTAACTTCTATTACATACTGAGTTGGAGGGATAAACAGAATATACAAACCCAGGCTTCTGACCCCAGAAACTGTGTGTTCATATTTCAAACTGAGCTATCAGCTTTCCCTGAAAGCAACCCCTTCTCCAGACACCTCTGGTCCTCCCAATGGAATGGAATTAAATTCTTAGCGATTTTTTAAAAATATTTTATTTATTTATTTATTTATTTATTTATTTGACAGACAAAGATCACAAGTAGGCAGAGCAGCAGGCGGGGGTGGGGGGGAGGAAGCAGGCTCCCTCATGAGCAGGGAGCCCGATGCGGGCCTGATCCCAGGACCCTGGGATCATGACCTGAGTTGAAGGCAGAGGCTTAACCCACTGAGCCACCCAGGTGTCCCCATAATTTCTTTTTTTAAGATAAATATAATAAAATATGCATATTCCTTGACATGAGCAAATGCAAGTGGCACGTTGTCTCTGTTACCTACTGGAGCACAACAAACAACCCCCAAACATACAGCTTAAACCACTGCTTTCTTAGCTTTTGTTTCTGTGGGGCTGGGGCTCAACAGGGGCTCCTCCTGCCTTACCTGGAGCTTCTCACCCTTCAGGCAGACGAATGGGACTCCAGGTCCAGCTCCCTCATGGTCCTCTCAGCTATGAGTCTTCCCCCACTCCTCCCAGGAGAGTTTATATTTTAGAACAGTTCTACATTTACAGAAAACTTGAGATAGTATAGAAAGTTTCCACACCTAGTCTTCCCTATTACTAATATCTTACATGAGTAGGGTACCTTTGTTACAATTAATGAACCAAAAAGGATGCATAATTATTAACTAAAGTCCACATCCTTCCCCCCCGCCCCCAATTTCCTTAGTTTCTACCTGATGAGTTTTTCTGCTCCAGGATCTCATCAAGGATACCACTTTATGTTTTGTTGTCCTTTGTGTCTCCTTATGCGGCTCCTGGCTGAGTGCACTTGTGGTCTTGCCTTTTCTTTTTTTGGTGCTGTCTTGACTTCCAGGTCGTCTCTAGACAGTATCCACCTCCTCCCCCCCACAGTCATATATATATACAGGCAAGATAGTTTGAGTTTCATACATAGAGGCTTAAGAGTCTAAGACAGAGGAAATGAAAGTTATCACACTCCGAGGTCTGGGTTCCAAAGTCCCATCACTTCCTCTGCATCCTCTTGATCAAAACATCACAGAATTCAGGTAGAGGGAAAAGTTCACCTCTTCATGGGCGGAGCAGCATGTGTGTGGAGGGACCATGGGCAGGACTGTCACGGAACGTCTTCAGAGGCCAGCTGCCACATGTACGCCAGGCGAATGTCATCAGTTGCATATTGACTTTTAAGCAGATGATGAAGAAATCATTATGACAAAGTGAGAACAGAATGGCATATTGATATGGAATTCAAATTCTTATTTAAGGTATATATATCTCAAAATCCATTGTTGCACTAGGATATCACATCTTGACACGAATATACGTTTTTTATGGAATTAAATCACTCAATAATATTTCATTGCTATGTGTAAAAGTGATACTTTTATTCTTTAGTAAATACAAAAATCATATGCATACCATTAATAAAATTAGTCTTTACCTTTACCATAGAATTAGGAACCGTGTCTCTCTATAGAAGTTTAGGTTGTGTCCAGGCCTAAGAATGGAAATACTGATACTATGACAACACAGCTTAAATTTTCTGCTTTGCAGATGCCAGATTTATTTTTAAATGGTGTGAATCATATCTGTGCTGAGAGGCCAACTTCAAAATATAAAAGAAAAATTGGCAATGGAAGGATTTTGCTGGTTTGGCTGAAGTGAAGCACTCTACAGCCTTTCATTCTAGTAGAGCGTCTGACTGTGAAAATCTTTCCAACCGTAATACTCTTTGGCTTGCCAAAAGGGGATTAGGAACTAAAGTCAACATTTCAGGAAATGTCACCTGTCTTTTGAAGGAAAATAATAAATCAAAATGGCTTTGTTCATCATATTTATTTATTTATTTATTTATTGTTCATCATATTTAAAAGGAAAAATAAGTGTTGATCTACTTTAGGGTCTTCCCTCATTCCTTGATAAAGCAGGTAAATAAATAAAACATTTTGATTTATTTTTTGATTTTCATGCTTGCTCATTTCCAAACAGAGAAAAAGGAAATCTCCTTTCAATACAGATTCCTGAACAGAGAAAAATAAAAACAGAGATGGAGAAAGGACAAACAAGATGAATAGTGAGACATGACCATGGAAATAGAAATCTTCAAGTCAGTTTTAAATTAAGAAAGAAACTTTTTTTCTTTTAAAGTACTTATTTATTTATTTATTTATTTGAGAGAGGGAGAGAGAGAGTGAGCTTGGAGAAGGTCAGAGGGAGAGAGAGAGAGAATCCTCAACCCAACTCCTCCTGAGCACGGAGCCTGACTCGGGACTTGATCCCAGGACCTTGAGATCATGACCTGAGCTAAAATCAAGAGTCAGACATTTAACTGACTGAGCCACCCAGGTGTCCCAAGAAAGAGACACTTAAATTGTTCTGTTCCTTTCACAGATACCACGGTACAAATTCAAGAACAAGAAGTCAATAAAAACAGAATCTAGAGACTGATTCCTCAAAGATTGGAAGTATTTGTATATTATGTCTCAAGCAAGTAAAGGCAAACCTATAAAACAAACACGACAGAACTTGAAATTGTGTGTATTTTTTGTGCCTCACTATTTTTTCCAGGGGTTTTAGCAATTACATTACGTGTGATTACTACTCCAAACAAAGAAAGTGATATCTCTGGCTTACGTAGACATTATGCCTATGAGGATACAACTCCTTCTTTAAAAAGGCAATTAGTAAGGCTACTGTTTATATATTACTCTGAGAATGTACAACAGCAATTTTGGAACTGACACCACTATATGGGCCCCATTTGCTGTGTTGTTGTTTTAATCACCTACTACCAATTACATTTGGAATGCTAATGTGAAAAACTTGGAAATGCCCACAGACTGGAAAGATGGAAGATAATGGATTATGACATTTGCTGTCTAATATTGCAATGATGTGATTTATTTAGTCAAAGAAGCCAATAAGTTCCTTACAAAGGATATATGGAATATTTGTAGAGTGTTACTACTTTGTGCGTTTTCTGGTATGGCTTATTATAGCATAAACAGATTTTAACGGGGGTTTTTAAATCAAGACATACTGCATTGCTTGATTTTTATTTATTGTTTTTTAACTGAATAAAATAAACTGAATAAAACACAACCATGGAAATTTGCATTTGAATAATGTACAAAAAGAAAATAAACATCCTCTTTTTTTTTTTAATCAAGCCAATATGATGACTCAAACAAATCGCAACACTTGGGTGTGGTGATGACACAGACTTATAGTCTTATTCTATTACTTCTCTGGCACTGATGACTAGAATATTGTCTTCATGATTAAATTGTTACCATATTGAGATAGACCACGAAACAGTTATCAGGTTAGGGGGAAGTTAACATTTTATTTAAGTTCTGATTTTGAAAGTAAAAGAAAAATAAACAGACAAAAGCCCTTGCAAAAATTTGCATGAATTCACATAGCTGTTATGTCTATTTCTTCCTTGACTCGGATTTTCAGATACAGAGAACAGATTTTACTTTTCTATTTTTTTACTTTTACTTTTTACTATTCAACCTTATTAGCATTGAGTGTTGGGATTATCCCTTGAAATTTTGTTATTAGCTATTGATTCTGGGTCAGCTTCTCACCTCTCTGTTATCTCATCTAGATTTGTACTAACATCGAAAGGACTCTTTTCTTTATAGGAGCATTAGTAAACCAGAGAATCTTTCCTAGACTAGATGGATATGTTGTCCAGTTTTTCAACACTTCTGCATATAATCTACCCCACTGCCCACAGCATCCAGTGGGAAACCAATAAATGTTGTTGACTGACTGCTTCCTATCTGGTTAGAAAATGGGGGTAAAAATTAAACATATTTTTGGTACCCTTCCCAGCTTCAATATTTTAATTTCTCAAGGAGCCAAATGTGGTTAGAAATGTAAGCCACTTCAATTTTGTTACCGGAAATGCCTGAGAGCAATAAACTTATTTAGAGATAGGCCAGAAAGTATTAAAAAAAAAAAAAAAAGAAGAAGAAAAGAAAAGAATAAGCAGCACAGCTTTAAAGTCAAATTACCTGCTGTTTCTCTATCAACACTTTGACCAAGTTTAAGACATTAAATCTAATTTTAAAATATGATTACATATGGAAAGCACCAAGTATAATCAGGCATAACAAGAGAGGGGTTAGGCTGAAGGACACACCATTCTTCGCTCAAAATGAAAGTTAATTTTAAAATGTACGTGAATAAAAGAGAAATATGGCATGGGAAAGTTTTGAAATAGGATATTGTGAAGTCAATGCGTTATTTTTCTACTCTTTCCAACAAACGTAATCATTTAAAAAACTTATTATTCAAGTAACAAAAAAATATGCATATGCTTTCTCAATAGTTGTAAAATACTAGGTCTCGGCTATGCTTCTTGAAAATAATGGTACTGATAAATAGAAAAGGAAAAAAGAATAGCTCATGAGTATCGATCCTGGATGTAAATATTTTATTCCATTTTTACCTTACATGTTAATATGTTCTTCCTTTATTCATATTTAAAATTACAAATACTTGGGAAATATGTTTATATTACATTTTTAAAGCTTGATTTCCAGGACATCTGGGTGGCTCAGTCAGATAAGCATCTGCCTTCAGCTCAGGTCATGATCCCAGGGTCCTAGGATGGAGACCCATGTTGGGCTCCCTGCTCCCAGTGGGGAATCTGCCTCTCTACCTTCTGCCCCCACTCCCCTTCTTGTGTTCTCTCTCTCCACCTCTGAGAAATAAATAAATAAAATCTTTTAAAAAAAATAAATAAAGGGGGCGCCTGGGTGGCTCAGTGCGTTAAGCCTCTGCCTTCAGCTCAGGTCATGATCTCGGGGTCCTGGGATCGAGCCCCACATCGGGCTCTCTGCACAATGGGGAGCCTGCTTCCCCCACTCTCTCTGCCTGTCTACTTCTCTGCCTACTTGTGATCTCTCGGTCTGTCAGATAAATAAAATCTAAAATAAATAAATAAATAAATAAATAAATAAAGGCCTGATTTCCCCTTCTTCAGAACTTAAAATATTGTCTGTATTTCTAATGATTTTCATCCTTCTAGTTCAAATCTGCTTTAATAAGACTGCAACATATATGTTCTATTTATTTATGCAAATGGCTTAAAGATTTGAAATAATTCAGATTTAAATGGGCAAATAGTGAAGTTTAAGACACAAGGTGCATGACACGTTTAACTACAGCGTTGTTGGAAGACATGACCCAATATGCAGAAATTACACCTCCATGTGATACAATTTCTGTCACCTTCCTTGTTTGAAACAATCTAAACTTAAAAGTATATGGCTTTCTTAAGGAATCTCCACACTGTTTTCCAAAGTGGCTGCACCAACTTGCATTCCCACCAACAGTGTAAGAGGGTTCCCCTTTCTCCACATCCTCTCCAACACTTGTTTACTGTCTTGTTAATTTTGGCTGTTCTAACTCATGTAAGGTGGTATCTCAATGTGGTTTTGATTAGAATCTCCTTGATGGCTAATGATGATGAACATTTTTTCATGTGTCTGTTAGCCATTTGTATGTCTTCTTTGGAGAAGTGTCTGTTCATGTCTTCTGCCCCGACGTGATTATCTGATTTGTGTGTGTCGAGTTTGAGGAGTTCTTTATAAATCTTGGATATCAGCCCTTTGTCTGTAGTGTCATTTGCAAATATCTTCTCCCATTCCGTGGGTTGCCTCTTTGTTTTGTTGACTGTTTCCTTTGCTGTGCAGAAGCTTTTGATCTTGATGAAGTCCCAAAAGTTCATTTTCACTTTTGTTTCCTTTGCCTTTGAAGACATATCTCGAAAGAAGTTGCTGTGGCCAATGTCGAAGAGGTTACTGCCTATGTTCTCCTCTAGGATTTTGATAGATTCCACTTCATGTTGAACTCTTTTATCCATTTCGAGTTTATCTTTGTCTATGGTATAAGAGAATGGCAGATTTTCATTCTTCTATATGTAGCTGTCCAATTTTCCTAGCTCCTTTTATTGAATAGACTGTCTTTTTTCCATTGTATATTTTTTCCTGCTTTGTTGAAGATTATTTGACCATAGAGTTGAGGGTCCATATCTGGGCTCTCTACTCTGTTCCACTGGTGTATGTGTCTGTTTTTGTGCCAGGACCATGCTGTCTTGGTGATCACAGCTTTGTAGGAAAGCCAACATTTCCTTAGCAATTCGGGGTCTCTTCTGGTTCCATACAAATTTTAGAATTGTTTGTTCCAGTTCTTTGAAAAATGCCAATGTAATTTTAATTAGAATGGCATTGAAAGTATAGATTACTCTAGGCAGTATAGACATTTTAACAATGTTTATTCTTCTGATCCATGAGCATGGAATGGTCTTCCATCTTTTTGTGTCTTCTTCAATTTCTTTCATGAGGGTTCTGTAGTTTCTCAAGTACAGATCCTTTACCTTTTTGGTTAGAAATTAAAAATAGAGCTACCCTATGACCCTGCAATTGCACTACTGGTTATTTACCCTAAAGATATAGATGTAGTGAAAAGAAGGGCCATCTGTACCCCAATCTTCATAGCAGTAATGGCCACAGTCGCCAAACTGTGGAAAGAACCAAGATGCCCTTCAACAGATGAATGGATAGAGAAGATATGGTCCATATATACAATGGAGTATTATGTCTTCATCATACCCCACTTTTTGGGTAGGGTGGATGAATACCCAACTTTTGTATCAACATGGATGGGACTGGAGGAGATTATGCTGAGTGAAATAAGTCAAGCAGAGAGAGTCAATTATATGGTTTCACTTACTTGTGGAGCATAAGGAATAACATGGAAGACATTGGGAGATGGAGAGAAGTGAGTTGAGGGAAATTGGAGGGGGAGAAAAACCATGAGAGACTATGGACTCTGAGAAACAAACTGAGGGTTTTGGAGGGGAGAGGGTGGGGGGTTGGATGAGCCTCGTGGTGGGTATTATGGAGGGCACATATTGCATGGAGCACTGGGTGTGGTACATAAACAATGAATTTTGGAACAAAATTTTGGAATTTTTGAAAAAATAAAAATAAAAAAAATTTTAAAAGTATATGGCTTTACCAAAAGGAGGTGGAAATGACTTTAAAAATGAAAGATTACATTGGATTAGTGATTTGGCACTACCCTTGAGAAGATTTAAATATTTAAATTCATTTAAACAAATGAATTCTTTTTAATTCAACGAATTTGGTTTGTGTAAGCTGAGGTGGAGAATATCTGTTTGCTAACAAATTAGCAGTCTTTACCCATGAAGAGCTACTAACATTTCTGCTGATTGATCAGTGGATTATAGATGTTTTGGGGTCACTTTCTTCCAATTCTCTCCATTCCCTTGCCATTTTTTCCTTTTGGTTCCCTCCAATTCACTTTCCATCTGTGCTCCGGAATCAAAGGAAATCATAACTCTAGACCAAAATAGCTTTCTAAGAACTGGGTGCCCACCTACAGTTCATTTTCTGACAGTGGTTGCCAAAAACATTTTCTTCAGCAACTGAAATTAACATTCCAAGAGTAACAGAAATTGCTAAGTACTTCATCAACTTCCCTAGAACTATGTCTGCAGTCCTTTGAGGCCATGCAAGGGTATCTGCCTCTCTAAAGAAACGAAATTGTTTACCCCACTCTTGACTGCTGGGTGCAAATGAAGGAATGGTAAATACTGAGGGAATCTGCTGTCCTCAACAATAAAGCAATTGCTGTTCCCAAACCTTAGTTCTCTTTCAAGTGCTTGAAAAGCTCTTGTCTGGCCTCATGTGAACGATTTCTTGTCTGAAGACCTCATTCTCATTTTTTCAGTTCCTATCCTCTGCTCAAATCCCCCCCTTATCTGGGCAGGGCACAAAGGTACAGTTACCATACCCACATAATCATGGAGGGACACTCAGCCCTGTACCACATACCAACTGCAGGAACCATATTCCAAGATGAAAGATGTTTAAGGATTCCTTCAAAGATCTTAAAAAAAAATTTTTTTTAAAAAGATTTTTTAAAAATCTTCAAAAAAAAAAATCATCTCACTTTCCATTTTAACCCTCCTCATTTTGCACATAACTAAAATAGTTAAAATTCATTATTCAACACTTGTAATATGACTTTTTTCTACAAATATTATATTTAACCATTTTCTTTATGTCATCCTTGTGAGAGAGATTATTCCTTTTATGGCTCCATCCTGACTTATAGATTTGGAGATGACTTTTTTTTTTTTTAAAGATTTGAAGTGGATTCTGGTAGGTTTTGAAGGTATAAATTAGCTTTTCCAACCTGGAATGATTTTCCTATTCTAAAGTCTGCAGCAATTATAAAGCCTGAGGAAAAGAATCATTGATAGTTTGGGAAACTATTAAGTAAAAGTCTCATTTCCCGCACTGAAGTAGAGAATGAGTTAGTACAAAGCTCAGTTCCTGGAAAGACTCACTGTTGATGCTGATTTTAAAAAAGAAAAAAATTGTCAAGAAAAAAAAATGCTACTTCTTTTCTATATAAATGTCTTTCATTCAAACTGAGACATAAAAACTGGTAATACCCAGAATGATAATTTGGATTATGTAATCAGTGTTAAGTGGATTTTTAAATATGGAAAATTTCACTAACTTTCTTAGCTTTAACTAAAAATAATTTGAGCGTGGTGAGGAGTTTCATATGTACGTATTACTATGCAGTATGGTTCTAACTCTGATTGCATTCAATATTCCATCTGGTTCAAACCATGTTTACTCATTTCTCCTCTAACTATGTACCCTTCTTGAAAACTTTGCTCACTTCTCCTCTTAGAAGCTTTTAAAGTGCTCTGAATCTGTCACAGAAATAATATACCTAGGGAAGTTAAATGCAACCAACCTTGAAGTAATCTAAATGTCTATCAATAAGGAAGTGATTCAGTTTAAAAATTATATGCTCATATCATGGGATATTTTGCAATGGGAGGTAGGATACTGTTGCTGATTTGCAAAGATGTCAAGATACGTTGCTACCTTTTAAAATATAAAATATAAGGGAAAGTTGCAGAGCAGAGTGTGTAACAATTTCATTCATCATCCTTAAACTCCATGTAGCCATAGAGAAATATAAAGGTAAACAGCCTGATAACTATAGCTATAGATAAATTTAAAGAGACATAGGTAGATAGGTAGGTATATATGGAAATAGAGGTGGAGGTGTGTTCAGGAATTTTTGAGAGGGACTCAATAGACACTGATAACAAATCCCCCCCCCCCAACACGGGGTTCAAATGAAATGTGGGAAATGAGACCCTTACTTTCTTCCAAACAGCTTTACATAGTGTCTGAATTTTTCATAAATGCATATTACACTTTAAAAAATTATGTGTATCTATGTGTATATATCTATGTGTATCTAATGTGTATATAGCACTGACTTTGCATTCCAAATATTCTGTCTTTTTCTTTTCCGAGATACTTGTATTTACTCAGTCATCTGTTTTCCAACTTAGACACATTACTTATAGTACTCATTGCCCTTGGTCTGAAGTAGCTTCCTACTCTGATTCTGCCCTTCTTCCCTTTTTGAGCTTTAAAGTTTATCTATCCCAAGAAAGAAACTGATTAAATAGATTTGGGCAATCATTCTCATCTCCTGAGCATGGATTAAAGCATATTCTCTCTTAAGCCAGAGACCAATTAACTGCATTTTAACTTAGATATTCAAATTAAATGCTTCCAACATGAACCACATGACTTTATATAAAGACTGTTTCTCTGACAACCATGAATGCACATTAAAGATTCAACAACTAGAACTGTCCTCAAGGAATCGTGTGATAGGAGAGAATAGAAGTAATGAGAAATGTAAATATAATTTAGAATACATTCTTTCAAGAGGATTGTTGTCCAACCAGTTACCAGCACAGCGTACAACAAATGAATGAAAGCTCCATCTTCCGGGATGCTTCAGGACTGTTGTTCAACTTCTAAAATCTCATTCTATCAATTAAATCATTTTTTACAGAGGACTGGAAGACTCCTTGCAATGTACACTCCCCGCTAGAAACTTGGTCATTAGTCATCACCTCATTACCGGCATGTCACACCAACCCCAACCCTTCCGCCATGTGCACACCTTCAACCTAGTAGACTGCTTCAGTGTTAGGTCTCATACTGTGATTCAGTTCCATTCATTCAGCATCTACCTCTGTTTCACAGAGAAGTGGGCACTTAATAAATGCTGCCAACCATGTAAAGGTAATGAGAACAGTTAAATGAGCAGCTGAACTCCATTTATTCAACAAGCGCTTGTTGCATATTTACTGTGTACGGTGTGTTATATGTTAATGGGAGGCTGTAAAGTGATTCCATTTACTTATCATTACACTGAGGCCATTGAACTGGATGGTCTCTAAGGTGAATTGTGGGTCTAATACTCTACGATTCTAAATGTAAGTTTCTAAATGAAAGAACAAAGCCTTTTCCTTGATTTAACCTTACGGACAGGGAACTATAATATTTGTATGTAAAAATACTTAAAATATGAGCACATATTTAAGTCATGCAAAGAAGTGCTACTGGAATGTAAAGTAATTTGAGGTGGATCCATAAAGAATGCTTTTTATTTTTTATTTATTATTATTTTTAAAGGTTTATTTTTACTGGATGCCTGGGTGGCTCAGTCGTTTGAGCATCTGCCTTTGGCTCACTCAGTTCACGATCCCAGGGTCCTGGGATAGAGTTCCAGGTAGGGCTCCCTGCTCAGCTGGGAGCCTGCTTCTCCCTCTGCTTCTGCCCCTGCCCCCTCTCCTGGGTGCATTCTTGCTTTCTCTCAAATAAATGAAAATCTTTTTAAAAAAAGGATTTACTTTTATTTAATTTGGGGGGAGGGCAGAGGGGGAGAGAGTCTCAAGCAGACTCCAGGCTGAGCATGGAGCTCCACGTGGGGCTCCATCTCACAACCTTGAGCTCATAACTTGAGCAGAAATCAAGAATCAGAGGCTTAACAGAGTGTGCCACCCAGGGACCCCAAGAATGCTTTTTAGACCAGCTAAATCTCTAGCTGTACCTTGAAGGATGTGATGAATGGAAATAACGGGAAATTTGAATGAATTCCAAGTTGAGATTAGAGGAGTACAAGAATGTTCATTCTTGTCCCTTCCACACTCAGGAATGACACCCCTTCCAGGCTGAATGAGAAGGTAGAATAGTTTTATCTTACCATCGATGATAGAAGAGACAACAATTTACAAAATACAAGGATGATGTGGTAACTCCACGGATGGTGAGAAACGTAATCGGACATCTAACACGTGGGGAAAGACTGGTATTTCAGAGAAGAAAGAGCTGAGGAAGAAGAGGTGATATGGGGGAGGAAAAGAGAGGAGGTCAGAAAACATCCAGGAGCATCTAAGCATCTAGACATGAAAGCTTTATGCCTTTGCATGATGCTTATAGGCAAGAGATCTTAGAAGCGGAAACATTAAGCTACCACCCCAACTCAACTCTGTACAATTGTGATTTATAAAAGATGACTTGAGTTAAAGGTCGCTTGGAATTCTTTGTCCCTTACGTATATATTTAGTAAGCAGGTAGATGCAGGTGTAGGAAATGCTACCCAGAGAAATAACTAGCTCAGCTAGCTGATAAAGATCTTTCTTGGTCAAAAAGGGGAGGATGAAGATAGCATGCCATCTGATTTCCCTCCAAAAGCATCCTAGACCTGCACCCACACAGGTCTAACTCCAGGAACAGAAGCAGATCCAATGACATAGTAGACCCCATTTTTAAAAATCTGTACACCTCTCAAAACAAAAACAAAAACAAAACCCTAGAAAACACTCAATTTGTTGACCCATTCTCAAGACTTTTTTCTCCAATAACTGCTCATAAAGCTTTGGAAGCTGACACAAACTAATTGAAATATGCTCAATTCAATATAGTCCTATTCCATATGGCCAGTGACAAAACTTGACTGCGCTCATCTCTCTCTGATATGGATTAAAAGGACATTGGTATTTCCTCTGCCGATACAGAAGCAGCTCAGAACTGAACACGAAAGAAGTGGGATTTTCAACTGAAAGCAGTTTTCTTGTGTTAGACCTGCTAGAAACTTCATTTTGTCCACATGTCAGCCTTGGGGAAATGAGTTTTAAGGAGTTCCTCTGGCCAGGCTAGCATAGTAAAAGAAGAGAGTGGCATACCTGGTATTATTTGTTAGTTTAGTTGTTTTCTAAAGATGATGTTACAGAACAACAAAGGACTGTGGAAAATGATGACTAGGTTATCATGTGGCTCGACCTAGAGGGCGCATTTTGGGCTCAGAAAGACTTGTGATATTAGATGAATTGTGATTTTTGAGATTTGTTGGCATTGTACCATAATAGAATTGGAAAGAAACATCTAGGCTTTCTAGTTCAACCCTTGTATGGCTATGACGGATGTGGATACAGCTGGGTTGTTCTGTGAGTAAAAATGCCTCCCTTTAATATGTACCTCAAAATTACACTTGATGTATCTGTCCCGCCAAATGAGTAGGAGTTATTATGGCAAAAACGTAGAACAGAAAGCCAGAATATTTCTTCTAAATAGCCACAATGGACATAATCTTTCCATGTCCGCTCACCTAGCAGACATGTGACATGGTTCTGCACCATGTTAAGACTTTGGGTATTTATTTTTGGTCTCTGAATTTCTCATGGAAACTCATACAGCAAGCATGATTTGAAAATGCTTCTTTCTGCTGTGTAATTTAATCAACCTGAACTGTTAAGCCTCTCAAGACCTTAAGGACAGGTTGATGTAATTCCCTGCTAGTCAAGCTCTTACCTTGAAGAACTACTTGATACAGTCCATTTGTAACTGTTCTTTGTCCCTTAATTGTAACAGACTTAGATGAAGTTGGCTTGGCAGATTATAAAATGCTACGAGACAGAGTCCTGTGGTGTTTTTTGCTGAATAAAACCCGAGAATATACTTCCTCAGCTTCTAATATAGAGATGTTTGTGTGTGAAATGTATGTATGTCACTTATCTATGTATACAGTCGATTTTCCTTCATGCTACCACCAGGTGATGAAACTTCAGCGTTTTAAAATCTTTTCTATGATTAAATAACAATTTTGTATTGTCAAAATACAATACTATTGTATCTTACGAATTTCTTATTCCCACCTTAAATATTAAGTCTAAATAGCTCATCTTCAAACTGCCTACAGTTTCACTAATGCTTTTAAAACATGTTCACATTCCTACCCACATCCATTATGATTTATAAGATATTTTTATTGAAATATTCATTCATTCTTTCAGTCATTCATCCAACAAAATGTAGAGTATTATTCTGTGCTGAGCACTGGTCCAGACTTTGAAGATCCTGCAGGGGAACAAAACAGACATTTTACTCGGATGGACGCCAGGCATCGCGAACATAACATAAATGAGTAAAATATATATACCACTAGAAGGTGATGAGCATGATGGAGAAAAGTATAGTAAGGAAGGAAGGGCAGCAGGAAATGCTGGCTGCTGGCATGTATAATATCAAGCGGGATGGGCAACAAAAGATCTCAATGAAAGTGTAACATTTGAAAAAAAGTGAGTGTAGTGAGGGAGTAGACATCTGAGAGAAGTAGTTTCCAGGAAAGGGACCAAAAAATGCAGAAATTTTGAGGCAGGAGCATGCCTGATGATTTATAAAAAGCAGGGAGACTGGTGGCTAGAACAGAGGGAGGGAGGAACGGAAGATGAACTCTGAAAGGTGAGAAGACGGGGAAGCAAATCCCATAAGGCCCCGAATATCTTTAGGGACTTTAGTTTGCATTTTGGTAAGTCAGGTAGCGCTGGAAGGTCAGAGCAGAGAACTGATGTGGTCTGACTTGTTTTAGTAGAATCACCCTGGCAACTGGGCTGTGACCGGGCTGCTAGGGGCTAAGGTGGAAGCAGGTGAGCCCAGCTATGACATTAATGAATACCGTAATATGCACTGTGTTTAGGAAAAAAGAAAGAGGGAAGAATAGAGTTTAAAGGACTCTCAGAATCCTTAAAAAATAAGAATGATAAAAATATTGTCATAAATAGGTGGAATGAGTTTTGATCACTTAAATTCGGAAATGAGTATTGACACTAGATGACAGAGATGTTAAAGATTAATATCTTTTTTAAAGATTTGTTTATTTAAGAGAAAGAGAGCATGCACGTACAAGTGGGGGGAGGGGCAAAGGGAGAGAGACTCTCAAGGAGACTCTGTGCCAAGTGCAGAACCAGATGGGGGCCTCGATCTCATGATCTTGACAACATGACCTGAGCCATAATCACCAAGAGTCTGACACTTAACAGACTGAGCCACTGAGGCACCCCTTTGGAAAAGACTAATAACAAAAGCAATCCAGGTTGAGAAACCTTCATATTCCAGTCAGTGGATCCCCAAAATGTATTTTTTTAACGAACAAAGAAATGGGACAATAGTAAACAACAGCATAATGGTTAAATGCTTCAGTTTTATGCTCAGACGGATATGAAATTTATTTATTTATTTTTAAAGACTTTACTTATTTATTGGACAGATTGAGAGAGAGAGAGAGAGAGAGAGAGAGAGACATCACAAGCAGGCAGAGAGGCAGGCAGAGAGAGGAAGGGAAGCAGGCTCCCCGTTGAGCAGAGAGCCCGATGCGGGTCTTGATCCCAGGACCCCGAGATCATGACCTGAGCCGAAAGCAGAGGCTTAACCCACTGAGCCACCCAGGTGCCCCCGGATATGAAATTTAATCTGAAGCCTGTGCCTATTAGTTGTGAGATGTCTGAGAGATCACTTTTCATTTTTGAGCTTCTGTCTTCTCATCCGCTAATACTGATAACACTCGTTTCATGCACAGGGTTGTTAGAAAGATTCAATAAAATAATTGATTAAAAATACTGAGCCCAGTACCTGCTCAGCTTTGAGTGCTGGATAATGATAAGTAGTTCTCAGCTCCAGCTTAGTTTACTATGAACAGTACCCACTATTTAAAGGCAAAAGAAACTATATTTGGGGGAGTGATACAGTGATACAGGATCCAGTTACCTTGGGCTAAACATAAGCAACTGATTTAGAAATTAGGGAAGGATCCCCATGCTGGCAAAGCTGGAAGGAATGAGCGTGTTTAATCAATCCCCTCTTAACCAACTCAGGCGTTAACTGGTGGTCTTCATTTCTTAGGTTCAACCCTCTGTCACAGCACCCTGAGGTCATGGGGTTGGTGGGCGCCAGGCCATGGGCACCATGCAATTCTGCTCCCATGAGGTGAGCCCTATGCTTAGCAAGGGCTACTTGTATTTTTCCCCAAACCTGTTTAGGGCCGGGTTTCTTTCATTATATAATGATACATTTTAATTAGCTGCTTAATAAACTGAGGAAATACGAGTGCAGAAAAGACAAGCTGTCATTTCTTTCTAAACTAATACAACTTTGTTTGAAGGTTTAGCAACCCAAACTGTTATATATGCTATTGTTTGTGGGTGAGCAAGACAACCGAAACAGACTGGTGTGGAAGAGAAAGCCCCAGAGGATTCTGCACCCATACTGCTGCCTGATCGTCATTAAGTTCTAACTCATCCTCAAGCAGCCATAATTCTACAACTGCAAGGATGTATTGTGAGTGTGATCTAAAATAAATACATAAATACATAAAAAATCCCATCCCCAATCTGTAAATCTATATTTAAAAAAAATAAGTCTAGCCTCCTATCAAAAATGACCAATTAAATAGATGAGTAAAATATTAAGCTATAGAAATATCCTATTTTATGATTCCCATTTACACCAGGTAGTGGAAGACTAAGTTGAATCAGGTAAGAGAACACAGCTGACCTCTTTTATTGGAGTCTTTCCCAGTCTCCATATGCATTTAAATGGCCATGGAGAAGCTCAAAGAGCAAGCCGTACAACACGGGCATTTATTTCCAGACCCTCACTGTACATGACATTCCATAGTAATCACCTACTTAACCTTCCCTTTCTTTCTCTTAAGGGCTGTGTCTCAGAATAAAAAGGAACAAGGCAGGTAAAAATGGGACAAGGAGAGGCGTTTCTCTAAGAGGGGCTATGTCTCTTTGGTATTAAGAGGGACGCTGGGGTTCATAGCTCCCTCTCTTTCCAAGAAAGTTGGTAGTATAAGAAAAGATGTGAAAATTACTAGGGACATCTAGACAGACCAAAAAAAATCGCAGTAGCAATCAACTATGTAAGAACTGATGATTTTGTAAGCTCTAGTGTATGTTCGCAAGTTATATTTGCCATGTGTCCAGGATCAAGAGAAAATATTATCTTTTACACATGGTAGTAATATCAGAAAACTGTTTAAGGAGAGGACCTGTTCAATATAGTCGTTAAATTTTCTAGGCTTCTGTCTAGCCGTCAATGAAGGCTTGCTACAATTAACATTTAAGTGACTCACCTCACCCAGTTTTATTTTATTTGGGGACCTCCACGCACACTCCCAAAACTGAACAAAAGAACTGAACCGAGGGAGGGGGAAAATGTTGCAAAGGGACTCACCGACTGAGTGAATACCAGACTGTGGCAGCAACTCTTTTTCTGAAAGATCTGTATGCATTTTTTGAGGCTGTGTAATTGCAATACTATTTGACCAGACGACCCTATTTCATAGCACACGCTCGGATGTGAAATATATTGGAGATTTGATTGCATATATGGAAATGAGTGAAAATAAAATATCAAACAGAGCCATTCTGCAAATAACATGGACATTTTAATGTCTCAGATTGTATTTTTGTTCGTGTGCACAAAAACACTCCTGTTCTTTAATCTGCTTTCTACAATGCTATTATATTTTTGTCAGGATTACCTTAATCCTTGTCAGCTCAAGTCTATTGGATTTTATTATGGGTCAGCAGAGCATTTTCTCATCTTTTCTCTAACTTTAAAGCATTATTTATTCATTCAAAAGGCATATTAATGGGCTACCAACGGGCTAAACCAGGTCCTCAATCAGAGACATGTATTTGTCCATTCGTTCCGCAGTGTAGATTAACAACGGCAATTCATTACCTGGTGACCTTCCTTCAGCTTCCTTCCCTGCCAAACCATCTGCTGTCATAGTCCTTCCAAAATACTCCGGCTCTAATCTAGTCATCTTCTGCTTAAAACTTTAAATGGTTCCTTACTGGCCCCAGGCTATGGTCCAGCATTTACCCTGACCCCACAGCTCCTGTTATGGGGCTTGTACCTATTAAGAAGTTGTACCTCAGGGCGCCTGAGTGGTTCAGTCCGTTAAACCTCTGACTCTCGGTTCCAGCTCAGGTCCTGATTGAGTCCCGTGTTGGCCCTGCGCTGGGCATGGAGCCTGCTTAAGATTCTTTCTTTCTCCGTATCTCCTGCTCGCTCATGCTCTCTCTCTCTCTATAAAATAAATAAATGCTCTCTCTAATAAATAAATAAATACGTACACACATAAAAAATAGGAAGGAAGTTGTACCTCACTTTCTGTTTCTTCATTCACATTCACTATATTCCAGCAAAGGCTCACTTGGTTCATGTAAGTATTTCATGTTCTCTAAACTTAATCAAAGTATCTCTTTTCTCCTCTGTTCTGCAAGTTCAGATTCTAGGCCCTGCTCACACCCCACACCATCCAAGGTTTGAATGTCAGTAGCATTTTACTTTAATGTTTCAAAGAGAATACTTGCTTTCTGCCTACATTGAATGCTCTGTGCACATACGCAGCTCTTCCTGCTGGAAGGTGGGGAGGGGGGGCGGGCGGTGACTTGAGAGCAGGATTAACACTTAACTTCTCTCTTTAACTGTTGTAACAGTTGCCATGGTTTATATGCTGAGGAAGGACTCAACAAATATTTATTCATGATAAATGGGGTTTGCTTAAAGGGTTCATTTAAAATGTGAAAGACGGAAGTTTAGATCAAACAAAAACAAACACTGATTGTGTCCCCAGTCAAAGATTTACGTGTGAAAGGGAAATAAAAGATGATTTGGTCTGTTCTTTTTATATTACAAATTGCAGAACTAAGACGCAGAATATGAAGAGTTTTGTTTACGAATGTCCTATACCCACCCCCCCACCCCCGCCCTGCCCGGTAGGATAAAATTTTGGATAGCTTCAAACTACAACCACTTGATTTCGTTTTCTTAAGTCATGACCCCAGTCATCCCCAAGTCACTGGCTCCAATCTCCTTACTGCTGAGTCTGAAACTCCCCTTTCTACCACAGTCAGCCTCCCTTCGCCTTTCTCCCTGACCTAACCAAACGGATGACCTGCTTGTCTTTATGCAGACCTGGATTATGATGATGTGGGAAGGGACATGTGCTTTGTAATCAGGTGCAACCGGACTTGATTCCCTACTCCGCCACTTTCTGGAGACACAATGTGTAGTAAGTACAGAGGCTTTTTGAGCTTTAGCTTGCTCATTTGTAAATTTAAGATATTGAAAAGATATTAATAGCCACTATTATTGAGACCTTGCTAAGTATATACTGTTCTAAATGTTTTACATTTATTACCTTAAGTCTCAAAACACCTCTGAGGTAGATACTATTATTATCCCTGCACATACAGATGAGGTCGATACTATAATTATCCCCACATTATAGGTGAAGTAACAGAGACACAGAGAGGTTAATTGATGCCCAGAGTCACTCAATTACTGAGGAGTGGAGCCAGCGTCGAAACTCTGTTCTTGTGACTTCAAAGCCCATACACAAAATGGTTATTGTGAGGATTATTTGCAAAGGTCAGTACCGCTATTCTTCAAAAAGGGTGGTTCTCAGGACTCCGGTTGAATTCTGTTAACGTAAGTGTGCCATGTGTAATTTGACCCTGATACAAAGACTTCTTTAGTTGCAGGATTTAAGGAACAAATGCCATGGTCTAGACTAGGATTTCTCCCCACCTGTTGACAGTAAGAGTCCTTAACCAACTCTCAATGTTGTAACTTCTTAAATTCTGGCAATTGTCTCAAATTTCATAAAACAGTAATATTTTGCTGAAGAGTCTCAGTCATGACTGAAGAGTCATGGGCCCCTCTTCATTGTCCTGGCCCCAAACTCCCTTCTAACTGCCCACCAGCGGAGGGGGACTGTCCAGCCAGAACTTATTACAGGGATTTTGGTAGATTTACAAAGTGAACTTTTCTGATCTATTTGGTATAAGTATCTATACATCATGATATTTTGCCTTCTCCATTGTTTCTTTATTCAAGATTTTATGATAAATACTATAGTTAAATAAATTACATGTCTTAAAATTACATATTTTTAAAAAAGGTCTTTTATGGACCATTAATTCACTTGTAAATTCACGGGCTATGTTCAGGGAGAGAACAAATCTACCAAATGAACTCACTTACTGACAACTTTTTTTTCCACAAACATTGGTCGAATCTCTTCTGAAACAAAAGCGAATAAGGACAACACCAGATCCAAACACTTTTACTGGATTGTATGTGCCACACTTTTATTCTGTGAGTCCTTCAATCATCTGGATATAATATCATCTGTTCTGTATTGTTGGTACATTGTGAAAAGGTTTTTATAGATTTGAATTTTCTAGGATTACTAGGGCTATAAGATGCTATCTCTAGGCATGCTATCTGTCCTTTTGTCTATAAATTTGTCTTTCATCCATAAAAGAGGCTCCTGCTAGGAGCCCAGTACAACTGACAAACATAAAACATTGTGAATCTATGATCCAGAGAGGTAGATGGATGGGACAGACCAGTGAATCACCTAAACAAGAAGCAGGCATCTCTGTACTGAAAAGTAGCATAAATGAAATTGATCATTCTCTTCTCTTCTTTTGCCCTTACCTGTCTAGCAAATAACCTCCTGACAACAGGCTACACTCTTCCGGTTGTGCTCATGTCTTCCAGATGTCAGCTGATGCTTCCCAGGCCCTGGAATCCACGTACGATTGGCTCAAACCCCTTCCCAAATACTGAAAATGACCAAGCCCTCTACCAAAGTTTTCTAAATTTCAGGGTGGGCAGGAGAATGTGTGCAAGGAGGCAAGGATATTTTCATAGTCATTTCTGTCTCGAACTATTCCTTCATTTGAGTTCATTTATTCTGTGAAGAGTTTCACACGTGGCCTCTTTATGCTATACACATGGCAAACCAGACATGAAACACAGCTTCCTCTTCAAGTTCTGCAAGAATCTCATCAATTCATCTTCCCAAGTGATGCCTAAGCTGAGACTAAAGAGGTTAATCAAGTAAAGAGGTTGCGGGTCAGGGAGTCTGAGCAGAGGAGGGGAAACTCCATGTGGCAATGCTTGAAGCTAGAGAAAGCATGATATATACTTGCTGTTGAAAGAAAATTAAGTTTGGCTTCATATTTTTCCTCCTTTGGGTGTTTCTTCACTCCTCATTTTCATCACAACTCAGTACAGCTGTGCATTTCTTCAGACAAGACAAAAACACAAATATTTGCTGTTGCTATTCTTTTTATTAAAACCAAATCAAAATTACATGTCCACATTGCACCATACATTCCAGTTTCCAAAGCAATTGTTACAATCTCATTGGAAACTCTCAATGGCCCATCACCACCACCGATATCAGCAAATCATCTCCATCATAGACCCATTTTTGGATTTCAATAAAACAGACTTCTAGAACTTCCTGAAACAGCAAACATTTTAAAAATAATTGAAAAAATTACCAAAATCTTCACCCCAGAGCAAAAGGTTGGTTTATCAAAGGCACACCAGTTGCATATATAAATCAGTTCCCTCCGTGGTCTGGGAGTGAGACACATTTTTTCTCCTACAGTGAAGAACACGAGGAGTAGCATTTTAGAATAACTGTTCACATATTTGTAAAAGTTAACAAAATAAAGTATATAACTCTTGGAAAAAGAATAATTGGTACATTTTTATGAAGCATTAAAAGCATAATGTCTCACTCTTCACCTTTATAACACTCACTTTGGTTTGATAAATGTGGAGGGAACAGGCAGTGGGTTCTGGGTCTGCCCACACCTTGCCAGGAAGCATTTATTTATTTGGCAGCTCAGACCTGAAGACGAACAATTTGCACATAAGGCTTTCTGACTTGCCTGTGAAGTGTCCGGTTAGAGTTGGTTGTGGAGGCACACACAGGTCAGCGCTCTTGGACCAGAGGATTTTTGTATACCACAAGAGGCTTCAGAAGTGATGTGTTCTCCTCATCTGACCTTTCTGATGATCCTGGGCCAAGTGCTTCTCTGGAAAGGCTGGTTTCTCTCAACGCCCCCTTTCTGTCTGTGTTTCTTGGTTACCAGACTTGCTTACTTTGTAATATCCTCCAAGCCCATGATTTCTTCCTCTTCTGTTTTTTCTCCAAACAACCTTCATTTTCTCAAAAGTGTTCACAAACTTCTCTATGTTTTAGCTATCACAAGGCTGAGCACATTTCCTGGTGGCTGAATAAGCTCTATTCAACACAAATAAATTAAGGAGGAATAAGCAAATTGCTTTACCATTGTGAGTGCTCATTAAAACTTGGAAAAATGCTCAGGAGCACAGAATCATTCCCTTAGAAGTATGATTGCATCAACAGGTTATAGGGATCTTTGAACATTGAGCATCTGCTCTGTGTGAAAGTGTTACATTGGCATTATTACCTTGGATTTCATTTTCCCAGGGTTTGATCATTTTATTTGCATTCGATAAAAAGTATTTAAAAATTTTAGCACAAAAGCTCTTCCTCGTTCTCTAAAGGGCACCAGACCGAAGTTGATTGTACAATAGAAAGGAAATGGTAATCAGAGTGCAAAGCAGCAGAAAGATCCCTACAGCTTTGTAGATCAGAAATGGAGCCGGAGGGGGGCAGTGGCTCAGTGGGTTAAAGCCTCTGCCTTCGGCTCAGGTCATGATCCCAGGGTCCTGGGATCAAGGCCCACATTGGGCTCTCTGCTCATAGGGGAGCCTGCTTCCTCCTCTCTCTCTCTTTCTCTACCTACTTGTGATCTCTGTCTGTCAAATAAATAAATAAAATCTTAAAAAAAAAAAAAAATGGAGTCAGGGGGCTCCCAGAGGATGCCAGGTTATTTCTTGACTCTCTATATAGATAGCAACATGCAAAACATGTGGTATCTTATTGTAAGAGTAAAGTGGCTCGGGAGTCAATGGCTTGGCCTTGAAGAAAACCACACTCTTGAACATTTTAGATAGAGCAGGATGGTGAAAACCACCGGCTGTGGGATCAGAACTCGCTTGGTGACACCTGCCACTAATTACAGGATCCTGGTGAAACTATCAACCCCCAGCCTTAGTCTGCTCATCCATAAAGTGATTTTCATAATATTAGCTTTTTTATACATTGTCATAAGAAATAAAGCAAAAAAATTACAAATATATAAAGAAATTCCCCCACGAGATATATAAAAAGCTTCCTCATTAGCTATACCACATAAAAATGCTCAATAAATAAAATACACTATTTTTTGTTACATCTTGATTTGCACCCATTTGAGGGTCTTTTGTACCCTCATAGACATTTTGGTCAATTCCCTGGAGCTGAGCTACAGAGACAATTCTGGTGGTGGTAAGTGTTAAGCAACAAAATGTCTGACAAACTGAAATCCCAGTTCTATCAGAAACATATCCATTACTGCAACATCATTGAAAACAGGACCTGCGTTGTCTTCACCGTGATAAAGCTAGCAACTTAAAGTGCTGTGAATATGGAGGGCCCAAGGGATAGTTGCTAACTTGAAATGATCTGACATACTTGATGATAAAATTGTTTATGATAGTAGAAAATCTGAGATGCACACCAACATTATTTTCTATCATGTAACATTAAATTAATCCTTAATGGAAACTGAAAGTAACTAACCAAGAGTGACAGATCATCTATATTGTTGTAAAGACACATTTAGTTGCTTGCCAAGAAGGTGGAAGTTAGCATTTATAAATCAGAAAAGAAATGTCTTTGTCCTGTTTGTTATTAGTGGAAAATAAATTCTCCATTAGGTATCTCCCAATGCCATTTATGATGCTCTAAGTGTCTGCATTGTATAGGTTTCACTAGAAAAATTTTACATTTATTAAAGAAGAAATGGGACTGACTTTTAACAATTTCATAAATTTAATTTGGAAGTTTTATTGAGTGAATTAAGGTACATGATAACGTGTAGGTTTTTCTTTAGAAGGACTTATTTCTATCTATATTCATCTTTAATAATTATGGGTTGATTAGCATTTCAGTGCATCAGGTAGATATGACCTTCAACTTGCTGATCTGGCTTTTGCTTTTCCTATGTTAATTTATGAATAATTTACATTTGGCCCATGGGCATTTTACAATACACAATGACATGGATATCTTGATAAATTGCTAATTAACAATTTCATCAGCAACCTCTCTCCAATACAGAGCAGATATGCCTTAGGAACTCTGTGCTTTTAACTATGTCTAATATAGTGCTTTGCAAGGAGTAGTAAAGAACAACAAATTGAGGAATGGTTAGTTACTATAAACTGTGTGATGAATGGTTTGAAGGTCAATTCAAGCACTTTTCAAGAAAACTAACACCCCTTTTACTTCTTAAAGACATCTATTCTTTGTACTATTCTACACATAAGGGCTGTGTAACTTTACTGCTGATGATGTCAAGTGGTCTGAAAAGTTATCTACCTAAAGACAATATTCTAATTAAAAAAGGAATAAAAACATGTATAAACAAGGGAAAACACAACTGAACCACGAACCTCTATAGAAATCAGTTGCAATAAAATAAATAGAAATCTGGGTGGGTATTATGGAGGGCACATATTGCATGGAGCACTGAGTGTTGTGCATAAACAATGAATTTTGGAACACAGAAAAAAATAAAATTAAATTTTAAAAAAGGAAAACATTCAAGCTCAATATTAGTACAAAAAAATAAAAACTGAATGAAACAGGAAAAAAATAGAAATCTGTCTTTATTTATTTATTTATTTTAGAAATCTGTCTTTAAAATAAACATGGTATCTGTTACCCAATTAGAAAAATATTTTAAAAATTGAGAAAATCCAGTCTTAGGAAGAGTTTAAAAGAGTGGGCACTGAAATACTCTTCTAATGAACTGAGCAGTAGCATTTTGCTTTAGATAGTACTTTGGCATTATATAGTAATCACTCTAAAATCATGCATACTTTTTGAACTAATAGTGACACAATTAGGAAATATGGTCTAAAGAAATAAACCTAGAATCGAAAAGTGCTTTATGAAAAAAAAAGTTTATGAAAGCATTCTTTATAATAGAGAAGAATCAGAAGTTTATTTTCCATCAAAAGGAAATGATTATTTATGATATATCCATATAATGGAATATTACAAGCTCATAAAAATATAATGTGGAAAATTACTTAAAATCATGTTATATAAAAGTAAAGTATAAAACTCTACTCAACAATGTTAACAATTCTTTTCTTTTGGAAGATTGAAATATGGATTGCTCTTTTCTCTTTTCTATTTTTATGTATTTATGGACTATCTTTTTAATCACTATCTCTTTTTTAAATTCGAGAAAAATAAATTACAGAGTTCACTGCAATAATCTATTTGGAGATTATGCTCTGGACTTTTTCATAGCCTAAGAAATTATATCAGGTTAAACCAAGATTGCAAAGTATGCCTTCAAGGACTCTCAAGAGTAAGCGGCCGTATTACAAATTCTCTGGCTCACCGAGTCTAGGGCAGAGGCAGCAACATTTGGGAAAATCCTGATAATGGCTAGAACTCTGTAAAATCCTGATAATGGCTAGAACTCTGTACGTATGACAGACTAAAGGGAGCCAGTAGCCAGTATAGCTGTAACTTTGAGGGGGAAGAGCTGGTCCTGTATCAGCAGATGACCTTAATCTATGGACAAGCAGCACATCATACTTATCCTTGCTCATCCTCAGGGCAAGAAGAAGATTTTGGAAGATTTTTGAAAAGAAAAATGACAAGACTCAATGTATTTTCTAACTAGACCACTGACTTTCATTCTTTCAAAACATGTTCTCATTCTCTTTTTATTGAATCTAATTTCTACATTAAAATCCTCTTTTTTTTTTTTTTTTTCCTGGGTCGCCTGGGTGGTTCCACTGGCTAAATATCTGACTCTTGATTTTTGGCTCAGGTCATGATTTCAAGGTCATGAGATCGAATGCTGCCTGGGGCTGAATGCTGAGTATAGAGCCTGTTTAGGATTCTTTCTTTTCTTCTCCCTCTGCTCCTCCCCACTCATTCTCTATCTCTCAAAAAAACAAAAACAAAAATCATCTTTTTCTTTCTTGACATTGGTAACATGTGTTTTTTGTTTTTTCTATTTATTTGTCTTGATAGCAGTTTATCACTTTTATTAATTTTTCCAATGAACCAAATTGTGGCTTTGTTAATTTTCCTCTATTGCATATTTTATCCTCCATGTTGTTGACTTATGTTTTTTTCTTATTTATATGCATACATTCATATATACATTATGTAGGTTAGATTTCTTTTCCTAGCTTAGTGAGATCAAGTTTAGATCACTGACTTTTTTTTAGGTATTTATTTTCTAATATATGCACTTAAGTCGTAAATTTCTTTCTAAACTCTGCAATGACTGCATCTAGCAAGTTTAATGGTTTATGTAGTCTATGGTTTTCAATATAAATATTGTTTAATTTCTTCTTTTGACTCTTGGAATTTTTAGAAATTCATGTTCTAACATCCAAGAATACGGAAAAATTTTAGTTGTGTATTTTGGCATTTGATTTTTTGTATAATTGTGTTAAATTCATTCATAGAATTGTCAGGATAAAAATTGTCCATTTTAATATTTCCATTTATTCATTTTATAGAAATAAATTATCTGGCAAATTTTTCACCCTTTTTTCATCTTTTTTTTTCCTTGAATATATTAATCATGGTTATTTTGCTCTGGTCTGATGACTTTTAACACTTGAGTTTCTGTAGGTGTGTTTTGTTCTAGTTTTATTCTCTCTCAGTATTCAACTATACGATCCTTTATATTGGCAAATATAGAAATATTTTTATAACCAAAATATTATAAATTTTTAAATGTAGACAAATAGAGACAGGGCTGATACCTTAAAACTGAGTTGAATAAAGCTTAGGTTTCAGTTTTATTAGGACTCAGTCTATGTCTGGTTCATTTCTTATGTTGGCCCCTTGCCTCTAAAGCTTTTGACACAGGCCAAGCTCATATTCTCAGATGTTAGGCCACATCCAAAATTGCAGATGCTTTCCAAAAAATGTACTTGCAGATAATCAGCTCACCTTTCCAAGATTCAAGATGATCCTGGACCGTAGTTCCTCTAGTACATGTTGCTTCCACAACTTTCCAATGTGATTAAAAATGATCATTTTATTATACATTTTGTATTTCGCTTGGCTCCTTTTTCCCCACTTGTTCTTAGTAGTACCTTGATCTGTCACAAACTACTCCATCCAAATGCAGAAGTACAGATGATCGTATTTTCTGACACTTTACTTACCTGTAAATTCTGATTTTTCTAAATTCAGTTTGAGATTTCATTTATAATAAATATGCATTGGAGATGAGGATGTCTGACCTCACCATTTCTATGCAATATTTTACTGAAAGTTCTATCTAAGGCAAGTAGGCAAGAAAATGAGATAAAAGTCACCCAGATTGGAAGAGAAGAAATAAAATAATCTCCATTTCAGATGGCATGGTCTTGAATATCAAATATTCTATGTAATCCACTATAAAGCCATTAGAACTAATATATGAGTCAATAAGATTGCAGTATATAATATTAAAATACAAAAATCCATTGCATTTCTAGATACTAGATTAATCATTTGTAAAATGAAGTTAAGCAAGCAATTCCATTTATAATAGATCGATAAGAATAAAATACTCAGGTATCAATTTAACAGAAGAAATGAAAAGTTTACATACTGGAAATGACAAAGCACTATTGAAAGTAGTTAAAGAAGAGCTAAATAAATGAAAACACATCCCATGGTCATGAGTCAGAAGACTTCATATTATCAAGATGGAAATACTATGAATGGCAATAATGCCTTGCCCCAAATATGTTCACATCCTAATCTCTGGAACCTGTGAATGTCCCCTTGTATGGCAAAAGAGACTTTGCAGATGTGGTTTAATTAAGGATTTTGACAGGGAGAGATTATACTGGATTATCCAGATACACAGAGTATAACCATATGGTCCTTAGAAGAAGAACACAGGAGGAGTCAGAGTCAAAAGACAATGAAATTTAAAAAAAAAAAAAAAAAGACAATGAAATTGCTGAAGCAGAGACTGGAGTAATGAATTTGATAATTGAGGAAGGGGCCACAGCCAAGGAACAGAGCAGCCACCAGACACTGTAAATGCAAGGAAATGGACTCTCCACTCATTGCTTCCAGAAGGAATCAGCCCCATGGATATCATAGCTAAGTGACACTTACTTTGGGTTTCTGAACTCCAGGGCTGTAAGAAAATAAACTTGCGCTATATTCAACCACTATGTTCATGGCAATTTGTTACAGCAGCAATCAGAAACTAATATACTCCTCAAATTCATCTACAGATTCAACACAATCAATAACAAAATTGAAAGGTTTATTTTTAATCTAAGAAAAAAAGGTAGATTTAATGCAAGAATACCATGAACCTGAGGATAAATAAATCTGCAGCATACTGTAAAGTTTGATAATTTTTTCCCTTTCTTTGTAGAAAGAATGGTATCTGAAAACACAGGACTGAGGATGTAAAAAAAAAATTAATGTCTAACATCCAGATGAAAAAAAGTTTAATTGTCTAATATCCAGGACCGTTCTTGGTCCTCCCTTGCCACTCTTCTAACACTCGCCACTGGCCAAGGTGATGGTCTCACCTTTGTTTAATTCAGATGCATGTTAGTTTCAAGAGTAAGCTGATGGCTTGTTTACTGATTTACCTTCTGGGATCCTCTTTTGCACAGATTGGGGATTCATAGCCCCTCTTGATCCTTGGTTTTCAGTCACTCACCAAGCTCTATATATTTCAACATTTCCTGATCGATTTTATGAAGCATGGCTGGATTATATATTATATTCTGGATTATATATTATATATATTATATTCTGAATGTGATCATAACATTCTTTTGATTAATACTTGCAAAAATGTCACCATCTTATATCAAGTGTAGTAGATATTTTTTCCATCTCTTGAGGTCCAGATTGCACACAACTTGCCATATCAAGTAACAGTAATGTTTAAAAAGTCTTTGCAATTCTTTCAATGTTCTTTTATTTTTTTAATAAAGATTTTATTTATTTATTTGACAGAGAGAGACATAGTAAGAAAGGTAACATAAGCAGAGGGAGAGGGAGAAGCAAGCTTCCTGCCGAGCAGGGAGCCCAACGTGGGGCTCAATCCCAAGATCCTGGGATCACGACCTTAGCCGAAGGCAGATGCTTAACGACTGAGCCACCCAAGCACCTCTCAATATTCTTTTAAGGAGATGACAAATTTTCCTTCTCCAGTCCTATGATGTTAATTAACCTAAGTAAAAATTTCACTTTAATTGTTTACCAGGTTTCAAAGTTCTGCAAGATTACTTGGTTGAATATAATTGTGCTAACTCCTGGTAAACATTGCTAAGGGACTTAATGAATCTAGCCATAATCTGAGATGTATGTTTTGGTAGATACTGTACTCGGCCAAGTAGTATCAGAGAAGCTAGAATACATTTTTTACATGACTTCAACATGACATGACTGATCACTATGGCAGGGGTGAGGTTATCCTGTTTGGGGAAAGAGAGTGCTTGTTAGCCTATGTGAATTACCCTCCATGTAACAGTATAGTAAAAAGGGCTTTGCGTGCTATTCTAAAATGCACTTGAGTTTTTGTGGGGGGGGGTGGTCTTTTTTTTCAGATATAAAAAGGCCAACAGATCAGGGGATAATTGTCATTGAAGATATAATTGCAGGCACTGAGTGGCTCATTCGGTTAAAGCTTCTGCATTCAGCTCAGGTCATGATCCCAGGGTCACGGTCCTGGGATCGAGCCCCACATTGGACTTCCTGTTTAGCGGGGAATCTGCTCCTCCCCCCTCTCTCTGATCCTCCCCTCTGCTCATTCTCTCAAATAAATAAATAAAATCTTAAAAAAAAAAAAAAGTAAATATTGTTGCTAAGTAGTTCCCAAGAGGAGGAGACACACCCCTCCACACAGGGCTGCACTGGGAAGCAGCAAGGTCAGTCAGGTGGCAGAAGGAGCAAAGGGAAAGCGTGGCTCAAAGCCTTTATTCTGGTTTTTGAAGGAAGAAACAGGCAAGGTAAATCAAGCAAGCTAAGCAAATTCAGGAATGGATAGTTTGACTAATTTTGGTAGGCTTCAGATTATAGCAGTGATCCCTAGTTGTCCTGTACCTACATCTGGGGTGATTTAGGTCAGGAAGATAATGTTCCTGACTACAGGAGTCTGAAAATGAGACAGAGGGATAGCTGGAGGGATTGACTGGTTTGCATATCAGATGCATGCTCACAGGCAAGTTGTTAGCTGTCTCTAGGAATTAGCTAAGCCCTCCCCAGGTCCACAGGGCTCCCTAAATTGTCAAAACATCATAAAATACAGACAGCAAGAACCATGATTAGTAGAGTTCTATTCTCTTTACAGTTACCCATCATATCTACGTCAAGATATGGAAGGGCACACTTAAAGAATTTTGCCATTTGTCACAAGTAAAGCTGGCAAAGATCAGCATGTATTGAAGTTAGTTAGTTTGTATTCATCTGAAGCTTGTCTATTGCTACTTTAAGATGCCAATTCCTCCCAAGGGCTATTTGCTTCCACAAGTGCATTTGTTAACTGACAGCAAAGCCCAGCGAAATTATTTGTTGCATATTGAATATATTCCCCATTACAAGTACTAATGAAAAGTTATACCTTTAAGAATATGTGGAAAAATAATTGAAAAAAAAAAAAAAGAATCATATGTGGAAACCAGGAACACTGGGCATAGAAAACTTTGCAAACACAAGGGCAAGGACACCCAAGAAATATTCTAAGACATCCAGAGCCCCAAACATAGTGCCCAGGTACGATAAGTTACAAAAAGTTGCAAAAAGTTCCTTATTCTTGTTGATTGGTTCACAAAGTTAAATCATTTGCTTTTGAGCTGAGAGCTAACACTGTTCACAAATTGATGGCAGATACCATGTTTTCCCCAGAGTAGCCCAAGTGGCAGAGGCAGCTTGGGCAGGAAGAGCTGGGAGGAAGGGCCACAGGGAATCAGGAGAGGGCCTCCAGACTCCCTGTAGAAACTGGCAAGCTAATTCAAAAATCTATATGGAAATGCAAGGGATCCTGGAAGCCAAAATAACCTTTAAAAACAAGAACAAGTCCTGAATTCAAATGTTACTATAAAGCTACAGTAATCCTGGTGTAAAGATAAATTTATGGATCAACGAATACAACTGAGAGTTAAGAAATAACCCATACATTTATAGTCGGTTGACTTCTGACAAGGGTGTGAAGACCAATCAATGGGTAAAGAATAAATTTTAACAAATAGTCTTCAGACAACTGAATATCCACATGCAAAAAAATACATTTGGACCTTCTACTGCACATTATTCACAAAAATCCACTCAAAATACATTACAGACTTAAATATAAGAGCACAAGTATAAAAGGTTTGGAGGAGAACAGATGCAAACCTCTGTGCCTTGATTTAGACAGTGGTTTCTTAGATATAAAACCCAAAGCACAAGCAACAGCAATAAAACAGATAAATTAGACTATATTAAAATTAAAAACTTTATGCTGCAGGGGGCACCTGGGTGGCTCAGTGGGTTAAAGCCTCTGCCTTCGGCTCAGGTCATGATCCCAGGGTCCTGGGATCGAGCCCCACATCGGGCTCTCTGCTCAGCAGGGAGCCTGCTTCCCCCTCTGTCTCTCTGCCTGCCTCTCTGCCTACTTGTGATCTCTGTCTGTCAAATAAACATATAAAATCTTTAAAAACTTTATGCTGCAAATGATACCAACAAGAAAACTGAAAAACAACCTAGAGAATAAGAGAAAGTATTTGAAAATTACATATCTGATAATGGACTTTTATACATCTACAATATATAAAGATCCCTTATAACTCAATAATAAAAAGAGAACTGAATTTCAAAACGGGCAAAGAACTTGAGTAGATATTCCTCCAAAGAAGATATACAGATGGACAATAAAGGAACAATAAAGGAAAGTTTAACATCAGTAATTATTAGGAAAATGTATCTTAAAACCACATGAGATACTAATTCACAGCCATTAGGATGGTTATCAAAGAGATACACAGTAATGAGTGTTGATGAAGTGAAGTTTTAATCCTCATTGATTGCTGGTAAGAATATAAAATGGCACAGCCACTTTGGAAATATTTTGGTAGTTCCCCCAAATGTTAAGTAGTGACCATATGACCTAGCATTTCCATTCTACATGTATACATAAGATAAATAAAATATATGTCCACACAAAAATTTGTACATGAATATTCAGAGTAGCATCATCCAAAATAGAAAAAAATGGAAGTATCATGCATGCCCTTTAACTAAAGAATAGATAAATAAAGTGTGGTATACCTATATAATAGAGTGTTATTTGAAAATAAAAAGGAGTAAGTTACCAATACATGCTACAATACAGATGGACCTTGAAAACATTATGGTAAGTGAAAGGATCCAGTTTCAAAGAGCCACATATTCCATGATTCTATTTTTTAAAAGATATTGTTTGTTTGTTTGTTTGTTTGTTTGTTTTCAAGAGAGCACAAGCAGAGGGAGAGGGAGGAGTAGACTCCACATCGAGCACAGAGCCCAAAGTGGGGCTTGATCCCAGGACCCTGAGAGCATGATCTGAGCTGAAATCAAGAGTCAGATGCATAACTGACTGAGCTACCCTGTCCCCCCTCCAGGATTCCACTTATAAAAATATATTCAGAATAGGTGAATCTATAAAGACAGAAAGTATATTAGCCTAGTGCCCAGGGCTGGGGGATGGGAGGGATGAAGGATTATGAAGTGAATGTTAATGGATATGGGTTTATTTTTGAGTTAATAAAAATATTCCAAAGTTAAAATGTGGTGATACCTGTACAGCTATGTGAATATACTAAACACCATTGAATTGTAAATTTCAAATGGTTAATTTAATTGTGTCAATTATAGAACAATGAGGATGATAAAAAGTTACATAAAAATGCAATGGAAATTAATGTGTGAACATATAGTGTTGTATTAAAATTATATCAGAATAGGGGTTTCTGGGTGGCTCAGTCAGTTAAGCATCTGCCTTCAGCTCAGGTTGTGATCCCAGGGTGCTGGGATCGAGTCCCATGCAGGGCTCCCTGCTCAGCGGGGAGCCTCCTTCCCCCTCTGGCTCTGCCTGCCTCTTTGCTTACTTGTGATCTCTATCTGTAAAATAAGTAAATAAAATCTTTATAAAAAAGTACAGTCATGAGCTTGGCAGTTGTTTACCGATCCAATTTCTCTAACTTTTAAAGGAACCTAAAATGAGATCACCAAGTTCTTCCACAATTTTCTGCCAGACATGATGGTAAGCAAAATTAAAGATGGTCTCTTTCACAACTGACAGGAGATCCTGATCTACTTAGAAAAATCACTGATGTTATAAGAGCAATCTCCCTCAGGCCGAGTGATCTATTGCTGTAGAAGTGTAACCAATCATTCTCACAGCACATGTTTCTGGGAAGTACTTGATATGACTCATTTCTACTTCTGAGTCACATTTTTTCCCAATAAGCTCAACCTCTGTTGCATCCAGTGTTAGAAGTATAGGGATAATGATACACAATAGTAGAAATGTATATGGTATCATGCCTCTTTTGATTTTGGAACTAAAAATGAGAAATGGAAGGTGGAGATCATAACGAAACTTCAAATATTCAAATGTGCTGTGATAACATTATTTAAAGCCAAGGAATGTGAACACAGATAAAAATAATTACATTAATAATTTGTAGTTTTAGGTGCCCACATGGGGCAGAAACTATATAAAATTGCATGTGACCCTCAAAACAACTGGGCAAAGCTATGAGTGAAGAAACATGAAGGTTAATCATGATGCTTAAAATCTCTGCTGTTTATCAGCAAAACATAGACCCGAAATAAAATAAATCATCCCCAGCTCATATCACATATATGTAACATATATAGAACAGATATGTATGCATATGATATACATGCATATAAGGCACATATCATATTGCTATAACTGTATATGGTCAAGTATCATAATAAGCAGTGATTAATGTTTCACATCAGTTTATGATTTTTGAAATTTATTCACCAAGGCTCAAAGATGGTAAGTGGCTTGGTACAATTTAACCAGGTAGTTAGATGAGAACCAAGACCATACTCAAAGTTAAGGCTTCTACTGAAAAGGCATTTAAAAATATGTCAAAGGATTCATGTAGTATAACTCCTTGCATCCAATGAATACTGAGATTCCTGTTCCAGGTCAAGGAGCTAGAATCCTTTGTTAAATTTCTTCTTTCCCATCTTGGTAAGGTTTCACTCTAAGTGTTTGAATTGTGAATTGCATTAATAGACATCCACTTTGATTTTCTATCTCTTCCAATTTGCCCCTCTCTTATCCAGAAGCTGATCACTAAAGCAGAGTGTATATATTCAAGTGAACTGGGAAGTTAATAATTATGTGTTGGAATTAGAACCCCAGTCTTTGGGGAGGTCGATAATAACCTAACCTGACGCACCAATTTTTCTTTTCAAAATATCCACCAAGCAATTCTGTTCAACTCTCTGCTTCACTTAAGTGATACAGATTTGAAACAAGCTACAACTGCCTACTTTATAAAAGTACTTCCTCTGAACTACTGCTTCCATAATCTAAAAGGAGCCACCTTTCAAAGAATGGCTACAGTGATGAACTCCACCAATTTAAAAGTAAGAGAGTACAGCAGTGTGTCAATGAGAAAGGAATAAGAAAAGAAAGTCAAGGAACACTTAGGATTTATGAATTTTATATTCAGGGTTTTTACTGTTTTTGGTATGTTGGCTCGCTTCTTTCTTTCCTGCCCCCAAACTCCCCAGCAACATAATGATGCATTGTTCCCAGTTTGAAACACACAGTATGCTTATGGTCATTATAGTATTGCAGACAACATCATTTTAAATAGTTTCTTAAAAAAGAGGTTCTTTTGTGTTCTGTTACTTTGCCTGCTTTAATTTCACTCTTTTCCTTTTCTTTTAATGGTTTTAATGGTTAAGTCTTTCAAGAGAAATGGAGTGCTAGTAAATATTGCCAATTTCAGTACCTTACCACCTTGGACACAATGGCCAGGGGCAGACATGTGACCCCAGTGAGGCCAATTTAAAATTATTTTTTGAGACTATTCTAAAGGGAGCTGGGAGAAAAGGGCATTTGCTCTGCGAATCTAGCGAATTTTGGTTCTCCCTGCAAACACTGCTCCTCCTACAGCCCTTCTAAGTGTTACATTCCAGCCTTCTCCTTTGTTCAAGGTCAATGCTCCCTCAGTTCTTCCCTCTGCACTTTACCGTGGCACCGACTTCAGCAGTTTCACCCTTTATTGGATTATTTCCATCACTATGCAAACATACTTTCATTCTTCCCCCCAAATATCTCTTAGCCCACTTCACCCTTTGTCTAGTTCTCCCACGTCCTTGCTCATCTTCAGAGAAAACTGCTTTGAAAATGTTTGTGTTCATTGTATCAGATCCTTCTTTTCTTATTCTCTCTTAAATTCACTCAAGTCTGTTTTCTTTGCCACTCTCCTCAGTGTCACCAGTGACAAGTCAAGTTGTTCTTGACTTCTTTCTTTTTCTCACATTTCTTATGCAACCATCAGACAATCCAGTTTGTTCTACCTTCTAAAGAGGTCTCCAACGCAACCATTTCTCAAGCTCGTTAACCTGGCGCAAACCACCACCACCATCTCTCCACCATATGGCGGACACCAGCCCCATGGTCTCCCAGCTTCTATCTGCCCCAGCACTGTGGACAGAGTTTGAGCTCAACACTGCAGCAAAATAATCTTGTTAAATAAAAACCGTATCCTTCCTCTGCTCAAAACCCTCCAATAGCTTCCTACCTTGCTCAGAGTAAAAGCTAAAATCCTGACGATGGCTTGCAAGGCATTACAGCCTCTGCGCCTCTCCTCAGCGCTCCCTCTCTCTGACCCCAGCCCTATCTGCTCACCCATCGGCTCCGGCGCTCCAGCCACACCAGCCTCCTGCTGGTCTGCCAACACACCTACCAAGCTTCTGGCCTGAGTTCTTTGCTCTCTGCCGGAACACTGTTTCCGCAAATAGCTTCAGAGCCAACTTTCTCATCACCTTCAAGTCCTCACTCGCACGCTGCCTTCCCAGTGAGACTTTCTGACTTGGTTTGCTAGAGCTGCCATAGCAAAGTATCACAAAATGTATGGCTCAAACAGCAGGAATTGATTGTCTTGCTGTTCTGGAGGCTGGAAGTCCCAAATCAAAGTGTCAGCAGGGTTGGTTCCTTCTGAGGGCTGGGAAGGAAGATTTTTGTTTCAGGCCCCTCTCCTCAGTGTAGGGATGGCCATCTTCATGTCCGTAGAGTTTTTCCTTGTATCTTCACATTGTATTCCCTGTATCTCTGTATCCACATTTCCCCTTCTAATAAATCATATTAGATTAGGGTCCACCCTAACAACCTCATTTTAACTTGATTTCATCTGTAAGGACTCTATATTGAAATAAAGTCACATTGGAAGTGCTGGGGTTAGGACTTTAATGTATGCATTTGGGAGGAGATACAGTTCAACCACTAACACCTTCCCTGACCACCTGCTTCAAATTACAACCTCATTCACTCTTTGTCATCCTTTTTAAGGCACCTATAACTTTCTAGTATACAATAAAAGTATGTCCTTCCCCCCGGGAAGATAGAACCACTATATTCTCAGAATATAGAATAGTTCATAGCATATAGTAGGTGCTCAATAATTATTAATTAGATAACTTCCTGTCTGAATCTATTATGCCTTCTCCTTCCAGAAATGATTATCTTTGGAACAATAACTAAGTAGTCTTTCAGTTACCAGATCCAAAGGACAAAAACAGCTGACTGGGCCATCTAGCTCTTTCTATAGCTCTACCTACTCTGAAACCACTCAGAACACACACAGGACTTGACCTTGCCCTAGGAACAAGCCAAACTCTACACTGCACTTATACAAACAATTGCCAGGAACTTGATAATTAATTCACTTTTCAAATGCCTTGAAAATGTAAAAGTAGGGGTGCCTGGGTGGCTCAGTGGGTTAAAGCCCTGCCTTCCACTCAGGTCATGATCTCAGGGTCCTGGGATCAAGTCCCAAATCAGGCTTTCTGCTCAGCGGGAGCCTGCTTCCTCCTCTCCCTCTCTGCCTGCCTCTCCACCTACTTGTGATCTCTGTCTGCCAAATAAATAAATAAATAAATCTTAAAAAAGAAAATGTAAAAGTTTTTATTTTGCATTATTTTTGCAAAAGTATTTATTGTGCATTAAAGTTAACTTACTGCTAAGTTTGACACTTTCAGCTTGTACTTATATCCTTAGAAAAAGAAATCCTATTCTTTTCTTCATCTCTTTCTGCACATAATATGTTGTGTACACATGATTATTTATTGATAAAGCGGTGTCTCTTAGGACCATGAGGACCAGTAAGAATTAACTTTCTTGAAATCAAATTCTGGCTCAGCTATACAATCATGAACAACTTTACTTAATTTCTCTGCACTTGGTTGAATTGTCTGTAAAATGACAGAGACTCCAGAAGGTCCTTTTCTCATTTGCATTTCTCTATTTCTGGATGGATATCATCAAGACTTTGTGGGAATTATGTGGCTATTCCTGGTTTTAACTTACTTACTCAACAGAGAGAACTAGTGATTCAGTAATCCAAAAGAATAACATGAAAATCACATAGTATAGCTTTAAAAATAGCGAGAACAAGTATTCATTGCTACAATAGACTAAACTCATTTGCAAATTCCCAACACCCTCAGCTCTGTCCTATTTTGACAAGAGATAGGGAATAAAGGGGAAGAAGTTTATTTACTTAAAAGGAAGAACCAACTATTAACATACATGCCAAGTCATTGAAAATAATATTATGAGACAAAGTATAATCTCAGCAGTTCTTTAAAGAATTGTTTTGTGGCCATTTGAATGATCTTTGTATTTAGAGACAGCCCCTATTATACTGATGCATAAACTATATATAGTTTTATAGAGTGCATACTTACCTTGTTTGTCCAGAACCAGTAATATTTTGCAATATGAACATGAAACTATCATCTATTGATTTGTGGCTGTAACACTCATTGAAGACCTTAAAGCACTGGATTTCAACTCTTTTTTGCCTTTGGCCTAAAATATTAACTCATTTGAAAGCTTGTATTTTTAAAGAAGAGGATGAAATTTATAGCTTGCATTTTCCTAACTTTAAAAAGTAATTAATGCATAAACAGTGGTACTTCTACACTATTCATGTAAAGAAGAATGTAAACTTTTTTTATTTTGCTGTGGAAGAAATTTCCACGATACATTATAAGCAAAAAAAAAAAAAAAAGTATAGAAAGATCTTTGTAGTATTCAGTCTTTTACTAAAAAGGATACAAAAGAAACTCAAAATCCTGTTTATTTTCTATTATATTATTTTTATGTCATTTTTATGTTTAAACCATAGGACAATGCCTATACAAAAATTTTTAAAAAACTTGAATTATTTTTATCTTATTGGATAACAGCAACACAAAACATAAATACAATAGAAGGGGAGCATTTTTCTTACTCTTTCCTCTCACGAAGCAGATTAAGATAGAAAGGGAGAATCCAAGTCTATCCCCATGAATTGTCCAATTATTGTCTAGGTTTTTATGAGAATGAGAGAATAAAAAGAGCACCACTATCTTTGCCTGGCTACGGTGTGTTGTAGAAGGAACGTTTTCAGAAGAGTCCTTTTTGTATTCACTCAGAGTTAAAACTTCTTTCCATCCACTGCTGCTTTTGGAAGATTTAGCTGTAATGGAGGAACCACAGATGCCCTCAGATGCCCACGTCCATCAGGAGTCCCAGAAACAAAGCTGCAGCCGCTGGTGTCCTCTGCTTGTTTGTGCTCATGCCGTTGGTGCTCCTGTGGTTTTTAGGAGGGGTGACATTAATGCAGTGAAATAACTCTATTTTGTGTGACACTCAATGTTTTCGTTTGCTGTGTAATCATACATATAGTCCCTATTTCTGATGAATCCTGAAACAAGCTCATGAGGATGTCCACATTCTTGTCCAGCAGGAAGACATAGCAACGCCAGTCCCGTGCAGCGCACGTGAAATGCAGCAAGGTGGATATTAGTTAACTTTTTACGGTGATCTGTAATTAGTTTATTTTTCATATGCCTCACTCTCATTTTGGTGAATTATCTACCCATAATACCTATGGCTAATACGTGTATCCCAAAATAAAATACATAGGATCCATAATCCATACATCAAAAGCTATAAAAGCTATTGTTACTGCTGTTTTTCCAATTCTTTATTTCGTGACTTTTGGACTCTAGATAGTCTTACAGATATTGGTAAATGGGGTTCTAGCCTAAGAATTTCTGTGTAATCTCTTCCAATATTTTTAGGGCAAAGTAGAAGTTGCAAGATAAGATAGTTTGTTAAAATTTGTTGAATGGATTAAGTAGTCAGAAAAAAATACTAAGAAGAATGGTTGGGAATTGTCTTTTCTGAAAATGAATGACATTTTGATATGAAAGAGTTCTCACAGAATTACTGACCCATCAAGTGTTACATTAAAAAGGACTGAAGTGCAGTTCATATTGGAGGTTCACTCCAGCTGACACACGAACGTAGTGCCTACTTTGAAATCTTTCAGTCACTACTTCTGTGTCAATTAAACAAAAATTTTAAAAGAATTTGATGAACCTTAATAAAATGGCCATTTCTCTAATTTTGCATAAATTCCTCATGTCCACATACCTAGTCCTATAGGGTAGTATTCTTTTTTAAAATTAATTAATTAGTTAATTAATTAATTATTTTTGAGAGAGTGATTGAGAGAGAGAGAGAGTGAGTGCGAGTACATGAGCAGGGAGGGAGGGTCAGAGGGAGAGGAAAGAAAGAATCCCAATCAGGCTCCATGCTCAGCTCAGTGCAGAGCCCCACGTGGGGCTCAATCTCAAGACCATGAGATCATGACCTGAGCTGAAACCAAGAGTTGGACACTTAACCAAGTAAGCCACCCAGATGCCCCAGAGTTGTATTCTTAGATTTGGAGAAGAGGAACGAAGAGAGGGAATAAGAATATGTATTATGTTATTTATGACAGTTAACGACCTTTTGAGTATCAACTATGTAGTCCTACATATTGAGTGGTAAAATTCTAAATGTTTCAGCAAATGCGTACTTACACTTATTTCAAACAATGTTCAAATAGCCATTTGCTTCATGCAGTAGGAACAAATTTCACACTGACCTTGAGTCACTGCAGTATTCTAACATGACTTCTGAATCATCAAAGATGCAATTATGGCTAATTTAATTTTACTGCTAAGAATATGTTAATGTGAATAATTTGAAATTATTGCACAAGACTAACAATCTCTATATATAGTTGCTTTTGTTAACCAGAATATTAAGTTCATAGATTTTCACATGGGTCACATGTTTAGAATTTGCTGTCCTTGTAAAATTTGAAAATAAATGATAACAATAAACGATGTTGATAATGCTTTAGAGCTGTTCTTTAGAAGCACAGGTTTCAACTCTTTCAGAATCCCTTTTTAAAGTTTTTCATATTTAAATAAATGCTTCTCCCCTGACTGCCCATGGCCCCTTCTACTGCATATTACATGACAATTAGCTGTTTACATATTCATCTCTTCTCAGAGATGTTCAGTATCTAGAGGACAAGGAATGTCTTATTCATGCATGGTGTGTGAATATATGGTGAATTGTGGGGGTTGGCAAACAATGTTTTTATTTTTTATTGAGATATAATTGACATGTAATATTATTTTAGTTTCAGGTGTACACCATAAAGATTAATATACGTATATATTGCAAAACAATCATCACAATAAGCCTAGTTAAAATCCATCACTACACATGTTACAACTCTTCCTATGATGAGAATTTTTGAGATCTACTTTCTGCAACTTTCAGAAACACAATACAGTATTATTAATGATGGTTACCACGCTGTGCAACTTTGAGTTTCACTGAGTGATACGGCTGTTGCTCAGTTCTGTGTCAGAGGTGCCCAGACCTCTAATCAACAAAACTGTATTGAACTCCTGTGGTATGATTGTCAGCATATTAGGACAAGAGCAGGAAAATGACAGGAACGAAAATCCAGAGATGCTTGTGGTTAATCTCCAGTCAGTGTCATCTGGTGAAAGACTCTATGTACTCGTGTACATAGACAATTACAATAAAGGAGATCAGTGCTGTCAGGGTAAATGGGGATACAGAGAAAGAAGGGACCGAGTGTGGAGATGAGGAGGTGACCCTTGAGTGTAGTCCTAAGAAGTGAACCGAGGTTTGTTCAGGCAGTGAGGACAGAGCGCGTGCAAGGCGAAGATCCAGGAGAGGCCCTCAGTGGGGTAGACTAGGGGCTACCATCCATGGCACTGATGGGAGCTGACATTGGCAAGGAGGACTGAGGAGATGTGGCGTTTTGGTGCTTCTGGGTCCCGTGGCTGGCAAGATGCAGATGGAAAAGCAGGAGAGAAAAATGAATGGTGTGTTGAGCTGACTGGAGGAAAAGGAGAGATGCAGGCAGAAAAACACACTTTGAAGTTACTTATAAAACACCAGTTCTGCAGCACGAGGCAGTTTGCTAGGCTATTAGTATGATGCTATTTAATCCTCGCAACAGCCCCGTGGGTTAGGCACCATTTTCATTTACAGATGAGAAAAGCTTACTGGTGTTAAGTCACTTGCCCAAACATAAGACAGGCAGATGACACTGTTGGGATTCAAACCCAGATGCATCCAACTCCAAAGTACATGCATAGAATCACTAAAATCTCTGCCTTACACCTAATTCTAAAAATGGATGTTCCTGGGAATAACAGAGAAGATAAAAAGAACAAAATGATCAGAGGAGATTAAAAAAAAAAAACACGAAAATGAAACGAGGTATTTGTGCCTTGGCCATTCTCATTATGCATCTTGCATTCCCTCCAGAAGCACACTGGGAACTCCGGCCATGGAGCCTGGAGACTCTGATCCCCAGCGTCTGATAATAATTGCGATAAGTACATGATGTTGAGGCGATTACCATTACACCTGTTCTGCCAATGCAGTTTTTAAATGAAGACACCCAGTAGAAGCCTTTCATAAACTGTGCAGGTTGAATTTTGCCAGAGCCCTAAAACCACCAGAGGGAAAAACAAAACACTACAACAGTAGCACGGCGGCTTATGCAAATGGATTTAGGTCACCCGGAATATGTAATTTTTGGGCAAATTGCCTGATATCGTTGCTATTTTATGTGCTCTATTGTTTGAGTATCCATATTATTAGTTTGCTCTCCTCTGGCCTGTGAAATTGATCTTATGAATTTTCTTTTCAATCCATTTCAGGAGGTGTTCTAATTTACATTTAAAATATCTGGGCAGTGAAGTGATGGCCCTGAGAGACTCTATTACACCGATATGGGTGGGGGTCCCTGTGTGCGGGGTGTGTTGGTTAATCGCTCGGGGAGGGGGCTGGAGAGGGGGCCCAGAGGAGATAGAGCCCTCGCAACCAAGACGTACTTAGCCATGTTTTCCTTCACCTGGCTTGCCACCTCAATCCTTAAAAAAGCAAGGCGTCGAGTAAATGTTAAGTGCGGGGATTTATTTATTTATTTGCTTTCTGGCAGCCGAAAACCACGATTGGATTAAGCGAGTCGTCCTGAGCAACAAAGCTACTTCCATCTATCATCGAGTAGGGCTGATGTGGTGGCTGGGAGACTCAATCCACATTTAATTAAACTCCTTTGCTTTTTCAGATGAGAAGCTCAGGAACACACACACACACACACACGCACACACACGCGCACACATGCACACACAGAGGGAGAAACTGTTTGCCTTTTGTACAGTGCTTCTGTGGTTGCCAGAACTCGACTGATTTCATTGCATCCTGACTGATCTATCTCAACAGGAAAAATCTAATTTGTTCCATTTTTCCCTGTGCCCTCTGACTTATTTTATTTGAGAAGACTCTGTGGAATTTGAGTTGTTTGAATACTTTTGGAGGATCAGTACTCGAGTTTATATTAGAACCTTGCCAAATTCTAGCAATAATAAATGATGTGAGTAAATAAAACTCTGACCAAATTCAAAGGCCTGGAACATTTGATTTTATAGAGGATATTTGCAAAATACACAGAAGTTAATGTCAATGTTAGTGTCTTTCATGAAGCTCTGAAACATCCAGTAGTTTAAAAAGTGGCAGAATGTAAGAAAGATTTCAATAAGTAAGTTATGTGCCCCCCATACCCCCATGTAAACACAAATACATTATGACCTGTATTACATGAGAAGGGAGGGAAGGGAAGTGTGGTTGGATATGAACAAGTAGAATATTATATATTCTACAATCAAGAAATTATAGATTTTCTACTAATCTCTATTTATATAGCAGTATCCTTATATTGTGATGAAAACAAATAATTTTTTATAAATATCTGCCTTCTATTACTTCCTTTCATATTTCACTAGACTATTACAAAATAAAATATTATACAACTATTACAAAAATGGCAATTATACATGCATACCTAAAAATTAAAAACTTAAAACATTCACTAAAATTTGAGAAACAAGAAAATTTAGTATAATATTGTCTGAATTACTGCCACATACCTGACAATGAAAAAACTGAGTTACCAAAATTTTATGATCCCCATGAGAAAGAATTATGCTAACAAATAAACATTTTATGTTAGTCTACAAGGCTGTCTTGAATACTGTTTTTGTTGGTAGTAATATGAAAAGTACATGGTTTGCAAGATGAGAACTGATGTAGTCATCCAAATCCTTCCTTTGTGTTCGTTTCAGCCCAGGGCCCATTCCAATTATATCATAAATCTAATTAACTAATCAGGTTAAAAACAGAACAAAACAAAACAAAACCCAAACAACCAAACAGTTTTTGTTCAAGTTGGCCCAGTAATTAAGAGAAATTTTGATTGAATGCCTGAATGATGAAATGGACATTTCATATCATCTGAGTTCAACATGTATTTGCAAAACTTTCTCAACTGCATTAATTATGCAAGTATTTTATCTAGCGTTAAGAAACACGGAAAACTGCTCAGCATCTCTGAAACAAACCAGTTGCCAGATTTGGACTGGGAGGGCAAAGTAGCCAGGCCAATACTTGAGGGATCATACGAAGGCATTGCTTTTGGAACAAGGTCCAATCATACTAAGTTCTTAATCATAGAATGTAAATTAAGATACTGTTTAGTCATGGTTTGTATTTTGGCACTGCATACAGATGACCTGGCTTGGTACCAGGCTGTCGGGTCCCAGCAGGAACTATTTAGCCTATTTAAACAGGATATTGTTGGAGAGTTTAATAAGGAATCTATTTACAGAGGTGCAGATAAGGCTATGGGGACCCAAGAGAGATGTCGAAGCATCCTCACAAAGAGAGAAAGCCATCACCACTGGCTCAAAGGAACAGAGGTAGGGGGTTGTAAGCAAGCTGCAGGGGAGGGAGGCTGAGCTATGGCCTTTGATATGGGAGCACAGCCATGGTCTCCACCCAGTAGGAAAGGAACCATGGAATAAATACCCTAACCTCATTACTCCTTTGTCCTCTGCTAGTCTGCACTAAATTTCCACTGGCTGAGCCTAATTAGAAGGTGGAGAGGAAGAGGGACCAGCTAAAGATAGCTTCCTGAGGTACAAAGCCTTTAGAGAAGGATTGGAGTTGGGGGCGGACTGAATCTGGATGGACAAACAGACAACAGCCGCATAGCAGATTAGCCGAAGAAGGGTAATGACCAGTGTTGTGCTGAGTCAAATATCTGTGATAATGATTCCAGCTTTATTTCAAGGTTTTACATCTTGTTCATCCTGTATTTTTGTACTCGTTTATCAAAAATGATCCTCTTATAGGGGTGCCTGGGTGACTCAGTTGGTTAAGGAGCTGCCTTCGGGTCAGGTCCTGATCCCGGGGTCCTAGGATCAAGCCCCACGACGGGATCCCTGCTCAGCAGGCAGACTACCTCTCCCTCTGCCTGTCTCTCTCTCTCTCTCTCTCTGTCAAATGAATAAATCTAAAAATCTTTAAAAATATTAATCCTCTTATAGTAATTTACCGAGTACTGAGTTTTCTGGTTGACTCCTTAAATTTTGTACCCTAGCTATTGCCTTGATCCCCAGGTGGTGGGGATCAACATTCTGCATTTTGCTTTTTGGTGATTACCTAGAAGTGTTGTTGTGGGCTTTGTTATGTTTGTGAAGGATTGTTTTAAAACTTAAGTTCTGAAAAAATGTGAGCAGAGCTGAAACATTTTATGACATAAACTCTGAGGAGTTCCCTTGTTTTGCAATAAGCAAGATTAGGTCTACTAATAAACTTTCTTTGAAAGAAAGCTGCTTGTCTTTGATTCTGAGTATGATTTGATTTCTTTTTTTCTTAAGATTGTATTTATTTGTTTGAGAGAGAGAGTGATAGCAAGAGAGAGCATGAGCAGGGGGAGGGCAGAGGGAGAGGGAGAAGCAGAGTCCCTGCTAGGTGGGCGGCCCATTGTGTTGGGCATAGGGCATGATCCTAGGATGCCCCAACTATGGTCTGATTTCTACAGACAAGCTGTACTTGAATGAAAGCTGCTGTAATTAAGTTACCAGTTAACAGTCTATTCTGTGGCTTACCCAGTACATTTATTTAAATTTGAGACTAATGTCTGTCTGTCCACCACCTACACTGTAAGATTCATGAAGGCAAGGCTAGGGGTTTTGCACTTTGTTTTTGTTTTCCCTCACTACGGTAGCTCTCAAAATTTGCAGATATTAGGCAATCAATAAACATGGGCTCAATAAAGTAAATGAGTTAGTCAGCCATCATATGGTATAAGAACCATGGATTTTAGACACCACATCTTCTGCTACCAAGCTTTCAGGAAAACAGGACAACAACCTCATTGCATCATCCGGAGTATTCTGCTTTCATGATGTGTTTTTTGATGATTTAGAATCAGAAAATTCCACTTTAGGAAAAAAAAATGGGAGAACTTACTGCAAGTGGCCAAAACACGTGCTGAGGTTAAACATGTATCTAGAGCATTTAATTTCCCTTGCTAGTGGCCCAGATTGCTCCCAATCTCCATTTGTCTGTGCCCACTATGTACCAGAAAATCAAAAGAAGGATCTGTGTAAGAAATCACTTTATGAGGGGCACCTGGATGGCTCAGTGGGTTAAGCCTCTGCCTTTGGCCCAGGTCATGGGCTCAGGGTCCTGGGATCAAGCCTTGCATCAGGCTCGCTGCTCAGCAGGGAGCCTGCTTTCCCCCCTCTCTCTGCCTGTTGCTCTGCCTACTTGTGATCTCTCTCTCTCCGTGTCAAATAAATTTTAAAGATAAATAAATAAATCATTTTATGAGTACCAATGAAGATCCTGAAATGAGTGACTAAATCAAAGAAGGAGTTCTTGACACCGTCATTAGAATGGGACAATCTAAAATTTGACTACTTTAAAATTCCTAAATATCAAAAGCACTGACATTTTGAATGTTAAAATACTTTCATTATTTAGAACATCATGTGCTCTTTGTCACTTTTCGGTAGCAAGTTCACAATGAATATGGCATGACTCTAGATAAGTTTAACTTTGGGAGCTAGAAGTTTCTATGTCAGATGGTACTATTTGAGTGTATCCTAAGGAAATACCTCTGTGGTACTGCCGTGGTGAGCAACACTTGCCTAATGATCTAATTAGCTTGCATTAGAATTTCCCAGAAGTGTTCTTTGGGACGTTAATAGGTGGTATGTGGTCCGTATGTGTGTTTATGTGTGTGTGTGTGTGGGGGGGGTAGTTATGTGGTCAAATGCTTTTGCTAAGTGCTGTGTTAAACAGATTCTTTACTTTATGTCTCCACAGAGCCTAATATGCTGATGAATTTCAAATCTCCAAGAGGGATATGCCACAGTGGCCAGTATATTTGATTACAATGCCCTTTCCTCCATAGCATTTCTCAGGGAAATAGTGGTGTATCCAGAAGTAATACTTTCAGTCCTGTATTAATTTCCTCTTGCAGTTGTTAACAAATTGCCACAACATGAGTGGTTTAAAACAACACAAATAATAGTACAATTGTTTTGGTGGCCATAATACTGAAACGAGCTTTACCTGACCACCATCAAGGTGGGGGAGGGCTGCTTCCTGGAGTCTTCAGGGGACAATCCCTCTCCTTGCCACTTCTGGTCTCAAGGGGCTGGCCTCATGCAACTTCTGTTTCTGTTGCCACTTCTCCCTTTTTTCTGCAAAATCGGCAAAGACCATCCTGGTATCACATTTAAATATGTCTCATTAATTTATAATAATTTAATTCAAATACTGAGCATCTACACTGTGTTACTTTCACTCCTACTATGTGACGTGCTCGTTTGATTCAACACAGTCCCAGCCCTCAAATCATTAATCATTTAATTATAGATAAACACCTACTTCCCAGATATCCACATCCCAAGGAAGAATATAAATGGCCTAAAACTAGTCACCAAAGTGCGTGAAGATTCAGAGAGCAGATCAAACATTGAGTTGGGGAACTATAATGGGGCTCACAGAGTAGGTGGGGTAACAGACCTTAAATACATAGGCTGTGACCAGTTAAAATGTGAAGAGGATAGCAGGGGATTAAAAAAATCAGTGCAAAATGAACATCGCAGAGGCTGACACATAAAGCATGAAAATATTTTGGTGAAATGCATAAATTCAGTGTTTTGAAAGTGCAGCTAACAGCCAAGTTGGGTTGTAATGTACGAGATGTGGAAAAGTTTGGAAAAGCAGGTTGAAGACAGATGGTGTATTTTCTTAATGTTTTGAATGAGGTGATTTTTCTTAACTTGGTAGGTAATTAATTTGGTCATTTATCATTTTTTTTCAACAAGTAATTAGAAGTACCTAATCCGTGTCTGACACTCTCTAGGTGCAGGAGGAAATGTAACCACGTCATCACTGAGGAAGTGGTAATATCACGTGGAGTTTTAAAAACAGTAAGTGCTGGCCATGGAATAGAATGAATGGGGTACTACGTTGGTTTGCTAGGGCTGCCGTAACAGAGAGCCATAAATTAAGTGGCTTTAATGACAGAAGGTTACTGTCATTCTTCTGGAGGCTAGAAGTTGAAATCAGGGTACTCTCGCTGAAAGGACTAGGGAAGACTCAGTTTCAGGTCTTTCTCCTGGCTGCTCATTGCTCTTTGAGTCTTCCTATAACGTTCTGTTTGCCTCTGATTCTATGTCTAAATTTTCCCTCTCTATAAGGACAAAATCATATGTAATCAGCGCTCATCCCGATGGCCTCATCTTAACTTAATCAACTTTAAATGCTCTATTTCCAAATAGGGTCACATTCCCAGGTTAGAACTTCAGCGCCTTCTGCAGGGGTGGGGTGGGGGGGAGTTCACCCCATAACAGACTGGAAGTGGGTAAACGAGGAAGGGAAATCCAGAGCTGTTCCATGTGTTAGCAGAATGGGAGAATTTGCAGTACCCCCTTAAGACGTAAGTGGAGCCTAAGTTAGGGTCCTAGCAGTGCAATGGGAAGAAGCACTGGGTATAGTGTGGAGCCTGCAGGCCCCAAAATTATTTCTAATGAATCTATTTTTAAAAACTTCCAAGTAAGCAACATAATCTCTTATTTAAAGTTCATCTGCTAAAATGCAGCAGAACTATAAATTTGCTGAAAACTGCAACTCCCATTCATTTCTCATCACGATTCTCTTTCTACTATTGACTGGATGATGGAAATAATCAGCACTATCTACACAGCATAGATATTTTTATTTGTATTAAATTGAATATGATTTTTTTTTTCTGAAATGATAAAACATTGCATTTGAAAGTGATTTTTTTTTCCCTTTTTCCTACAGACTACATTTCTGACTTTATGTCTTGGCAAGTTGAAGATTTTAACATTGTTTTAAATTTGAATCAAAAGCACATACTTTTTTTTTTTTTAATGTAAGCAAATTGCAATCACCTGGTGGTAAATGTTGTCAAGAATCATGCAGTCCTTAAGTGTTTTTCAAGAAACTTGTCATGCATAAAATCCTTGATGTATGAATGCTTGCAGTCCTGCCTTTCTTAATGAATGTTCTGAGAAGACTTCAAAAAGATGAATTAAAATCAGTTGTCCCTGACATGGATATCTAGAGAATATCAAGAGTTTTTAAATAAATTCATTTAAGGATGAATATAGGCCAAAATATTTTTATTTTCATTCTTAAAACTGATAGATTGTCAACATTCATTAATGTGGGCGTAAACCACATTATATGACAAAAATCATCAATGGATATTAAAATTAAAGAGAGATGTCACATATGTTATGATGAGCGATTGTTCTACTCCTGCATATTAAAATTACACATGAATACCCTGCAACACGTTTTTGGTCCCAGAGTGTTCACAATTTCTCCTGAGAAATGTGTAACTACTTGCCCTCTCTCTTCACATCCCCTCCACCAACTTTTGGCTCAAATCTCTTCTTTGCTTCTGAAATTGCCCAAGGTCACCTCCTAGGCAGCCAGCCAGTCTAAAAGAATCAAAGTAGCTGTTTTACAGGGTTTTGCTCATTGTTATTTTAGCAAACTCTTTCCATGTTCTGTGTTTCCCTCCGACGCACATCTCAGAAGAATGAAATTTGCTCACAGTTGTGCATTTGTATTCTCAGAAATCACTGTTGCTGCATAATTGCTTTATATTCAGAATGATCTAGCAAGAATCTTCTCTTTCTTACAATTAGGAGTGGTAGAATGTAGTTTGTCATTCCACTGCCAGGAACAAAACTCCAGTCTCTCAAGATTCTGAGCTGGCATGTCATGAATTCTTACAGCAAATGAAAAGAGATTTAAGGAGGTTTAGAAACAAAGGTGTAGGGACTTAGTTAGTGTTCCATTATTTCTTGCCAAATCAAATTTTGCTGAGTTATAAATAGTTCGATTAGAAATAGGTTCCATTTTCCTTGAAATGCATACAGATTTGTAATCCAAAGGAATGGTGTTTTGTGCCCTCTCACCTCTCAACATCCATCTCTCTCCCTCCCTCCCCCCTTCTCTCTGTCTCTCCCCTCATCCCTCTCCCATATGCAAAGTTGGTAGGAACTAAAAAACAATTTGCCGACTTCCGAATTTTGTCTGTGTCTAAACCTTGGCCTACAACTGTTAATAACTCCCAGCCTTTTTGAAAAGGTGATAACAAGGCAGTCTTGACATTTAGTGCAAATTCATCCCTACTGCTGGGAAAACCACTAAAGCTGGGCCTGCTAATGGTGCATCAATAATCTTTGTGTCATAGGTGAAGACTAGTAAAATTAGCACTTAATGTAGGCAATTCTTCCTGGCCTTCCTAAGTAAATTTATGGAAGGAAGTGGATTAGTCTTTCTCTACTCTTAGCTCCGCTACTTTTAATGTATACTTTCTTCCTTGAAGACATCATTCATTTTCATGGATTTCATATCAAGCTCTTGGAGGCTGACTTGGTGCTCCCGTAAGCTGGACTACAATGCCTGTTACCTGACTCCAGTCTAATTTTCTGGCCTCATCTGCTTCTTTTTTTTTTTTTTTTTTAAAGATTTTATTTATTTATTTGATAGAGATCACAAGTAGGCAGAGAGGCACAAAGAGAGAGAGAGATAGGAAGGGAAGCAGGCTCCCCGTGGAGCAGAGAGCCCGATGTGGGGCTCGATCCCAGGACCCTGGGATCATGACCTGAGCCGAAGGCAGAGGCTTTAACCCACTGAGCCACCCAGGTGCCCCTGGCCTCATCTGCTTCTTCTCCCTTTCTCGTTATTCACTCCTGCCTCCTTTGGTCTCGGCATGGCGGAATATCTCTGTTCCCCGCACGGATGCCTTTTTACATTGCTGTCCTTATTATTCTAATGATCTTCTTTAATTTCTCTATCAAAAAATGTACTCAGCTTAGTAGTTTTCTCCCTTGTGGAGTCTTCACTTGAAATCCTCTTTTCCAAAGGCATAGGAAATTCCACCCCCCCCCACATTTTTTTAAACTCCCAAAGCACTTAATTTGATTCTAATATTTAGCATATATTTTTAAAACTATGTAAGAATTGGGGTGCCTGGATGGCTCAGTCAGTTATCAACTCTTGATTTCAGCTCAGGTCAGGTAAGGATCTCATGGTCATGCTCTTTAAAATAAATAAATAAATAAAATCTTTAAAAAAAAAAAACTCTGTAATAACTCATACAGAGAGATGTTCAGTAAATATTTTCCCCAGCTTTACTGGGATATAATTAACATAAATCATTGTGTAAGTTTAAGATGTATAATGTATTGATTTCATATTTTACAAAATTACCACCATACTCTCAACTAACATCTCTACCACATCACATTAACTACACCGTTCTCTCTGTAGTGAGAACATTTAAGACTTACTCTCTTAGCAAGTTTCAAGTATATGATAGAATATTATTAACTATGATCACCATGCTGCACATGAGGTCCCCAGAACATCTTCATCTTATAACTGGAAGTTTGTACTCTTTCACCAGCATCTCTCATTTCCTCTACTCCCTAGCCCCTAATAACCACTACACTACTCCCTGTTTTTTTAGATTCTACATATAAGTGATATTGTATACTATTAGTCTTTCTCTCTGACATTTCCCTTAGCATAATGTCCTCAAAGTTCATTCATGTTTCCTCAAATGGCAGATCTCCTTTCTCATAGCCAAACAGCATTCTATTGTGTATGAATACCATGTCTTCTTTATCCATTCATCCATCAATGGACACTTAGATTGCTTCCATATCTTGGTTATCATAATAATGCTGCAATGGAAGTGCGGATATGTCTTTGAGATCCTATTTGCATTTCCTTATACAACTCAACAGCAAAACAAACAAAAAATCTGATTAAAAATGGGCAGAATAGGGGCGCCTGGGTGGCTCAGTGGCTTAAGCCTCTGCCTTTGGCTCAGGTCATGATCTCAGGGTCCTGGGATCGAGCCCCTCATCGAGCTCTCTGCTTGGCAAGGAGCCTGCTTCCCCCATCTCTCTCTCTGCCTGCCTCTCTCCCTGCTTGTAATCTCTCTGTCAAATAAATAAATAAATAAAAATCTTAAAAAAAAAAATGGGCAGAATACTTGAATACACATTTTTTCCAAGGAAGACATACAAATGATCAACAGGTACATGAAAAGGTTCTGGATATCACTTATCATCAGGGAAATATACATCAGAACCACAATGGGATATCATTACCCTCTTTAGAATGACTTTCATCAAAGAGACAAGGAATAATAAGTGGCAAGGAGGTAGAGAAAAGGGAGACCTCATGCATTGTTGGTACAAATGTAAATTGGCACAGTTACTATAGAAAACAGTATGGTGTTTCTTCAAAAAATTAAAAATAGAACTACCCTATGATCCAGCAATTCCACTTCCGGGCATTTATCCAAAGGCCATATTTCTTTAATTAATGAATTATTTGTCTTTTATTCTCAGCACTTCCTTCACCATATTGCCAAGGGCTCATTCGCCCCCTCCCCCCAACACATGGAAGCTAGACATTTCTCTAGCGTGGCCTTGCTCGCATTGCTACACAATTACTCATCTACATCGTTTCTCCTTTGATCTTGACTACATTGCAAACTCCACGAGGTCCCAGTCTGTGCTATATTCTCAGAGTCTAACACTGTGCCTGGCACACAACAGTCACCAGTGAGTACTGAATGCATGAGTCAATAAAGTCAAAGGGCAGCATATCTAGTCATAGGGTTTGTGACTGCAATGACTATTTTCTGCACTGATGTTTGGCTTTACTTCTCATTTGCATCATTCAGTTTAACTTGTGTATATAGCCAATTTCTTACTTTACTCTTTTTTCTTTTTTCCTGTTTGCAAATACTGTCTCTCCACTGAGCTGTTAACTCATAGAGGTCTTACAGCTCACGTCTCCCTAACACAGAAGAATGGATTGCTATGGTGATGGGGGTTCTTAGTAACAGGATTCTTTTCTTTGCAGGAATTACCTCTAAAACAATTGCACTGGAGCTTCCGTAAAACATAGTTACATGTTCAGCCAAATGAAATTGTATTATGGGGACTATATGAAAACCCAGTGAAGGTGGTAAGGTTCTTTCAGAAGGGATCTCAATGGAGAGTCTCATGGCACATTAACAACAAGCTCATCATCGATTAATCTGATTGGCATTAGATTCAGTTCATAGTCTAAGTTTTCCAGAAGTTTTCATGTAAAACTACAAATTTGGGGAATTTTTATTACGACTCTCATCCAAAACACTGAATATTGGATTGGATAAAGAATCTGAATCTATTATCTATAAAGCCATGATAAAGTTTCTCCATTTTACTGTAGAAAATATGCAAAAAGTTCAAATCACAAAATATTTTGTCTCAACTATCTAGTGTTAATGAGAGAATGAAAGATTATTATTATTATTTTTTTTTACCTTGAAGTACATTTACAGTTGACTTCAAAATACCACTTTTCTCAGGCAGATAAAACTAGATTTATAATTACCTTTTTAAAAAGCTGTTCTAATTAATGGCAATTTAAGTGATATAAGCATTCAATTATATTGTTTGATTGTCATAGATATTTAATCCTTTTATCCAGGAGCATCCTATATCATGTTTTCTGCTTGCCTTTGTTTTCTGAGGGAATAATGATGAAAACAATCCCTAGAGAATAAAGGATCAGAAGCCATAAATTACCTGAAAGATTTAGGGATTTATGCCATTTGAAATTTAAGCTTAAATGAGGTTTTTGTAGGAGGAAAGCAAGTCTAGAAGCTATTCCAGTTAAGTGGAGTTGGTCTCAAAATGCTGAAAAGTTGTGGAATGTAACAGTTTTGTTCATTTGTTTGTTTCAGGCCTCTATACCCGGAATAATTTCCAGCACAATGTAAGGTCAACCTCAAGGCAGCAAAAAAATGCAATCAGTTCTAGATTCTTCATGAAATTAACAAGTTATAGTTCCAGAACTGCACAACTTAAACTTATTCTCTGCCTAGGTGACATATAGATTGTCCAGGTTCTATGTTTTTACTATAATTTTAATGTTTTATTTCTGGAGAAGAAAACAAGGTTGTTGGTCAACTGTATTAAATTTTATTTTATTTTAACTTTTTTAAAGATTTATTTATTTGACAGAGAGCTTGAGCATGAGTAGGGGGAATGGCAGGGAGAGGGAGAGGGAGAAGCAGGCTCCCTGCTGAGCAGGGAGCCCAACATGGGCTTGATCCCAGGACCCTGAGATCATGACCTGAGCCTAAGGCAGCCACCTAACCAACTGAGCCACCCATGTGCCCCTGCTATATTAAAGTTTAAAACAGCACCTTAATTAACACAAATGTATTCCCTGCGGCTTATTATGTGGTGTGATAGATGGACAAAACATGATCATTACCGTCACAGGGACATTTACTATGTGATAATTCACCACTCTAAACTTTCTTCTTTATAAAGAAGATATCAATGCATTCCTCATACAATCGTGATGATTAAATAAGACAACATATTTAAAGGGCTTAGAGTAAATGCTTAGTATATTTAGGCCATTTTATAAAATAGTTATGCTTTTATGTGCTGAAAAGTTCCATTGCAGCAAAGTCACTGCAAAAGTGTTTAGTCAAATAATATGACTGACTTAATATCTTATGGATTAGACAAGTAAGGGATTTATAGTTCTCATTGAGAAGTCTGGAGTTGATTCAGGACAGAGTCAGCTTCTCCTGAATGTTATCAAGGACCTGGATTCCTTCTGTCATACTGTTCTTAATCATTGGTTGTGGCTTTCATCCTCAAGTTCACAAGATGGCTCCTGTACTCCCAGTGTCACATTTGAATTCCAAACACAAAAATGGCAAAGAGGTAAAGATCTAAAAACCTTCTCCACATGGGGATTTTGTTCTTTTTTATTTGTAAAAGTAGTCACTTCCTAGCAAACTTTCAATTATAATTAAAAAAAATTCTCAACACTTTTAATGATTTTTTAGAAATTACAAATAAGAAAAACAGCTTTCAGAAATATGTATTCTATTAGTTGTTTTTATCACAATTTAGTATAATGGGATCATGTTTTGTCTTCTTCACAAGTGTGAGAAAGTCTTCAGGGCTCAATCCCATGGTTGATGGTTGAAGCCTTGGTCATTGGATGAAAGTACATCTTTTCTTGTCCCCCTTCTAAAACAGCAGAATCCAGAACAAATTTCTCATCTCCATCATCACAGAAGAATGCCAAGGATGTGGCACAGCCTTGGCCAGCTTTTAGTTTTTTCTAGCATGGCTGTTTCATCAGCAAAAAGAAGATTCACTCCCAATACCTAACTGCTTGGCAAGATTATTTGAATTAATTTGTCTACCATGAAGAAGTGTCACCAGCCAATAGCCTTTTGTCTTCTTGTCTTCAAGAAACAAGTTCTTACTTTGTGTTCCTTTCAAATGTTGGATAAGAGGCATCATTTCTTCAACTGTAAATACTTATGGGAGCTGCACAACCTCTGTGCAATGGCCGCTGCTTGAGTGCCACCCGCCCCTTGGCACCTGCCATTCGGCTGTCCTGGCCAGCAGAGAGAGAATGCCCAATTATATTTTATCAATGACAAAAAACATACCACATGGTGATTCAACACAAAGAGGACTGAGAGCTTTTAGATCTTAACTAGGATCATACCCACGCCTCTCTGTTTTGTGTATTTCTGTGTAGATATATTAAAATAATAATAAAGGAAGAAAGGGAATTGGATAGTCAACCAACAGTGTAAGCCACACTCATATTCAAACTATGTATTTTGCAGCTTATATGAAGACATGTCTAAGTATGATCTCAAAAGACAACTATAGTTAAAATATTTTCAACCAATTATGCCTTTCATGAAGGCATATATAAGATAGTCCAGCTTAGCGAAAAACATTAGAATGGGGTTAGAGTCCTGAGTTTTGGCCTTGGATCTGTCACTAGTTACTGCTTAGCTTTGTGCACACTACCTAATTATTCTGCATAGCCTTTCCTCTTCCATCAATTGTAGAGATTGAAAGAGATGATGTCAAACATCACTCTCAGGTCTTAAAATCTGTGGTTTTATGATTGTAACATTTATCTCTTCCTCTTTCAAAAAGTTATAATATCGAAAACTAGATAATTTCTTGGAAAAATTGATCTCTGATTAAAACAATCATCCAAAGGTTGTTTACTGCTCTTAGCACTATGCTAGGCTGACTATAAGACACAAAACAAAACAAAACAAGCAAAACAGAACAAAACCCAAAACAAAAACAAACAAAAAAACCCCCCTCAAACAACAGCAAAAAAAAAAAAAAAAAAAAAGACTGAAAACAAGTTAAACACATGCTCCCTATTATCCACCTATGAAACTAAGTATGCATGATGTGGCCATAATTCACTGTGTGTTCAGAAGATCTGAGAAGAGACAGGTCAGGAGGAAAAAGCTGGAGATATCACCATGACTGAAATGGAATTGGAACTCATCTCAGCAGCATTTGAAATAAAATCTGGCTAGGTACAGAAGCTTTGAAGGAGTATCTCAAAGGAAGGGTTACAACATTAACAGAGACTAGAAGGGAAGTTTACTGTTTTGGGGGAAAAGCCCAAGGAAAAAGCCTATCCCAGTCGAATGAGTAAGCATATGTTGTTGACTAATAGACCATAGTTTGACCAAAGAATTTACACACCTTCTTTCTGCAATTCTTATTCTTGGGGCACCTGGATGGCTCAGCCAGTTAAGCCCTGGACTCTTGATTTCAGCTCAGGCCCTGATCTCAGGGAGGTGACATTGAGCACCGCATAGGGGTCTGCACTCAGCGTGAGTCTGCTTAGGATTCCCTCCCTCTCCTTCTGCCCCACCCTACCTCTCACGCATGTTCCCGCTCCCTCTAAAAAAAAAAAAAAAAAAAAAGAAAAAAAAATTAAATAAATAACAAATCCTATTCTTCTGCAAATATCTAGCTGCTTCTAGGTGCTGCTTCTCCTTCAAGTCTCTTTACTACTTGCACACACACATCACACATATTTAGATCCAGAGCCACCTGGACCCAGATTCCTGTGACCCAGAAAGTATAATACATCAGTTCATTACTGTGCCATGTACCAGACTCAGACTCACACTGTGTACATTTTGCTAATACTATTGACTCTTGACATAGCTGACTCCTGGATCTTGGATCCTAAGCTAGGGGGAAAACAGTCTTCCTATATTCTTTTGTTGGATCTTTAATTATGAACAAATCAATCATAAATTGCAGCCTTATTCTCACTCTTCTTTATCTAATTGGTCATGTTACCTATGCGTTGGTATGAAAGATAGAAGAAGACATAGTACTGCTTCATTGAGCAATGAGAATCCATTATTGCTACTTGAAGAGAAAGTGGACTCTTCTACAGTTTTGTCCTAGCAGCATTTGAAAGAGAAAAATAAAGTAGTGTGGCATCAGGAAGACAAGGTAAAGGTACTATCTTAGAGGAAAATCATGAAGATCTAGAGTAAGGGAGTGGACTTTTGAGCAGAAGGGGAAAACATCGGATTTGAGCTATGGATTGGGAACAAGGACCAAATCAGAATATAGATTGTGTGTGTTTTTGTAAGACATATGTCTGTACCATATTTATGCCTTTCCCACCTGGGCTGTATGACCTAGACGGCTCTAGAATCTGAGATTCCAGCTGAGAAGCTGAGGGTATCAGATCAATGTGATGGGGAAGAAGTCAAGGGTGATCCCATGCAGTTTTTGTTCATTTCACGTAATTCAGGCATTGAGGGAATCTGGCAGGGGCCGAGATGAAGCTTTTAACTCTCTAGCTTGCTTAAAACTGGGACCATAGCAAGAAACTCTAATAGTGATAGCCTAATTAACATTTAAAACTAAAGAAATGAACAAAACTTTAAAGAGTCCTCTGCATTTCAATATTCATGAACCACTTTAGACCTACATTATCTTAGCTATAGATTTTGTGTTTCTAGATGTAATCTACCTAATATCTTTATAGCCTCATTTATAAACTGCCCAATTCTTAAAACACTTAACCATCTATATCCCCATTATATAGATCCTTGTTAAAAGTTTGACAACCACAAACTTAAAAATAAAAAAACAACAACTTATGTTTAGTGAGTAAGGTAAAGAGGAGGAAAGAAAAATATGTGAAATTATTTTCAAATAATGGTTATAATTTTAGTTCAAGTTCAATTATTAAAATACACTTAGGAGATTTTTTTAAAAGAAAAAAGAAAATAGCATATTTTGATCAGAGGCTTTTAAGCACTAATTGGGAAATACACTTTTTACAGTCTAGTCTCTTCAAATACTTTTTTTTACTTTTCAAGTGACTTTTTGACATAATGCTATGGTTTCTCTTTGTAGGTAGAATAACTCCCTGTAAATCCCTGCAGGTTCACATGCCACTGACCAAATCAAACTTCACACCTCCTGGGGAATCATTAAACATTATTGCATCAATTTGCTTGCTACATATGTAGTTAATGTTAGAAGTGGCCTTTTTTTTCTTTTTCTATTTCAGGTGGTTTTTTTTTTTTTGTTCTTCATAGTATTTGAAAGACAGCTTTCATATTTAAAAGCTGAAGTCCAAATATAGTTTATTCTGACAGTGCTTTGTAATATTTTTGGGTCAAATCACCCTTTGAGACACTGATGAAACATTTGTCCACACAATTTTGAAGGGTTTCATGGACCCCGAAGTCAGTCTACGATATTGAGATGAAGACTTCTGTAAACCACAGGATTAACTGGTAACTGGTCAGTGAAACTGAAGGACTGCTTCCAGGTGGAGTAAACATAAATTTATTCACTATGCTCTGGAGCACATGTCCTGAAGATGCTGATATGGTTTCTCCTTAGAAGTGAAAGCCACAGCCTTACTGAGCCACTGTTGCTGATGGAAAATGCTATCCCTTCATATATGTGGAGAGAACCACTAACTGATGGTCTATTGATGTTCTCCCCTACCTTCCCGGAAGACCACAGCCGTGGGCACTTCATTCCCTCATTATCCACTCTTCTGTCTACTTTCTCCCATCATTCGTGTGACAAATATTAGGTGTCTAATACATACTAGACAGTTGGGACAAAACAGACAAAACTCTCTGCTCTCTATGACTTATATTTCAGTGGGGATGACAGAAAGCAGAAAATACACATTAGAGGATGATTAATGTTAAGACAAAGGTAAAACATAGCCCAAAGTGCTTTGATTCTCCTCCCAACAAGAAGTAGGGGGCAGGACCCCCACCCCCTTGAAATTCTCCTCCCCAGATACAGTTCTCTGTTCACTTTGAAGAAACAATTCTGGAAGCAGCTCCGTGCTGGCTTCCAGTTCCAGACCCACAGAGCCCGGCTGCTTCCTTTCCGGAGCCACCGTGTTAGAAGTCTGGATCATCTGATGGGATTGTGTTTAAAATATCCCGAGAGTGCATGGAGAGGGATGCAGGTGTGCAAGTTCCAGCTATCCCTGCCAAAGTACCAGACACAAAAGTGAAGGCTGCTTGGAACCCCCACATCTCCCCAGACACCTGCAGAATAAACTGAGTGACCCCAGTCAATGCCACGTGGAGCAGAAGATCCACCAGGTATGTTGTGTCTTCATTTGTGATCCAGAGATTATGAACATAATATAATGACCATGGAGTTCAGCCACTGGAGGTGGGATGGTTTATTAGTCAGCAGTAGATGACTGGACCTATGGTGGTGGCCTCCAAAAAATGGAACAAAAAGTCATGCTATTTCTATCAGGCAAGAGCTCAGTGCTGTTGCCCATTCTTTACTGAACACTAACTGACTCCTTCTCTTATTTCTGACAACACTGTTCTGGACCTTTCCTACCCGATCCAAACTCAAAACCCCATGCCTCAGTCTCCTCACAATCACTGTAAGACCTGACTTTCCCTAAATGAATATATAAATGATGTCCTAATTGGATACTGAATTATCAATATTAAATCTTCTCTACCATGCTTTACCTCAGAGTCCTGTGTCTTCAACCATATTCTCCTCCTGCTCTCCTTTCTTAGAGAAAAGAATCTACACTAATTTCCAAAGTTAATTCTTTCACTTTGCATGCAGTCTCAATCCCCCTGGTCTCCCTACCTTTCCCGGGTGGTGTGTTCATTCTTCCTCTCCTCCCTTGCTGGTCCCATGCCTACAAATGGCCTTTTCTCAGTTCTCATCCAGTTTCAAAGAAGCAACATTTCCCTCAAAATATGTTCTTTCCTGGATTTTTAAGACACTGAATTTTAAACCATCTTTCCCACAACAAGTATTATACTATGTAATTCTCTTTCTCATGAACCATCAGTGGCTCCCAGTTACCCTCTAAATAATACAACAGACTTAACTCTCCACAAACACCCTCACTTTGTTTCTTTTGTCTTATTTTGTAGGCCCTAATTCACCTGAACGTTATAGACATCTCTGCTTCCTTTCATGTTGAATCTTCATCCTAAAAACTTTCCTCCCTTCCTGAATGCTACCTGTTTTTTAAGGCACTGCTGAAATCCACCTCTCCAACCCAAGCCTCGCTAATCACCAGCACATTATGGACCCTCCTTCTTCCCAACTATATTTAACCCCCTCTTTGCTCTTCTCTTTCAGCATTCTTTCCCTGCTTTGTTAAATATTTTGCATCATCTTTTACTCTTTTCACTATTAATCTACTGAACAACAATTTTAAGGGCTAGCCATAGCAGACACTGGGATTCATGCTAAAGAAACAGAGGCAACAGACACTGCTCATTCTCAAGAAGCACACATTCTAGTATAAAGACAGTGACTTACAACAAGTTTCTTTCAAACTCTGATAGAAGTAGTGGCTCGTAGGATATCTGAAGAATGAATGTTTGAGTTTATGTAAGAAACTAAGAAAAGACTTCTAGAAGGAGGCTGAAGTTGAGTCTTTAAAAAAATGAGAAGGTATTCAAGAGTAACGAGGGAAAGGCATTCTTGATGGGGGGAAGGGCAACAGCATGCCTGGTGGATCTTTGGATCCACCAAAGATTCCACCATCTTTGGTAGAACATTGAGTCACAGCAGCTGCTCTGAGAATCAACTCATCCATCCCAGAACTGTTTATAGAGAAGGGACCTCCGAGGGCAGTGCCAAAGAAATTGGGTGAGGAGTTGCACCTTGGTGTAGTCTTTGCTGAGTGTCAAATTTTTCCTACTTCCTTCTCATCCATTTTGCTTCTCTGTAAAAGTGGTGCTGACAGCAAACACATGATACTTGGACATGTGAGTTTTCCAAAAGGGAAAGGGAAAGAGATGACCTCAACAGAAGTACAGACCACATCCATGTCAACAAAGTGTAGGAGAATGGGATCAATAATTACGCCATGCATGAGAGGTGCAAAACCTGGAGGATCTCCATTTAGTGGTTTCCACAAGGTCAGATATCCAAGGTCATTGCTGGCATAGGCAATTTGGTATAGGTGAAACTGAAAGAGTAGCTTGTAAAGAGCCCATGTCATAGTATGCTCCTGTTTTCTGTCCCTTCCTGGTAATATTTACCTGGTTTATGAGCAACCTCTTTACTTCCTTCTGGTAACCCCTGGGTGAAAATTGCTTCTTTGAGAGTTTCAAAATTCAGAGAGGGTCTGAAGAGCAAGCTTTGTAGTTTATCTTACCTAACAAAATTGCCAGCAAGAGAAAAGTGCAAACTTTTCTTCACATAGCTCTCCCATTTGGATTATAAAATCTTTGCTGAGGGGGTGATGAATGTGATAGAAAACACATAACTTGTTTCAGATGTAAAGAATGCTGACAGCCTCAAAAACATTACTTTACCTGATTTTCTTGGCAAATTCAATTTGTAAGAAAATCTAGGAGTAGAAAATATCCAGATGTCATTTAGGGGTTCACTTTCCTAAGCACAGCCATCTTGATTATGCAGTTATACTCACTGCAGACCTCTGTATCACCAAAGCCTCACCTGGAGATAAATTCCCCAGTTTGTGTGGCAGCTGTACTAAGAAGTTTCATATAAGGAAGAGACATTTGTTTCTTTGCTTATTACTTGTGAGTAAATGTTGCAAGGAGGAAGGAGTTTTAACAGACATGGTTTGGAGCTTTGGCACCCTGAGTGGTGGGTCATTGATAAGTGGCTAAGTTTCTTTGAGCCTCCATTTTTGTGTCAACAAAATGCACAATACAATCTACTTTATGAGAATATTGTGATACTTAATCACAAAATAAATGTCAAGCAGTTAGCCCATTACTTGGTATTTGGTAAATGGGTATCTATTACTACTATTTCATAAACCCTTTCATACATATCCCTAAATAACACCATCCAACACTAAAAGTATACATGAGTTTCTTTTATGTAGAGAAGCTCAAAATTCTTTGTATAGTTATTCTTATCTTTCCAAGGATCACATAAACTTGACCCTCTCATTTTTCTATCAGCCATAGTTTTTTTAATCTTTTGCCAGACAAATACATGAACAATTTACCATCACAGTCATTCATTTCCTCAACAAATATTTACTGAGCACATAGCAGGGAACATGTGCTAGTGCCAGGAACTGTTCAAAGCTGTGAGGATGCTGCAGTAAGTCAACCAAACCCGTGCTTTCGTAGAATTTATATTCCAGTGCATAGAGGCAGGGGAGATGAAGAGAACCATGTAAGAAACAAGGAAGACATAGGTAGTATGCCAGATAGTGATAAGAGCCATGGGAAATAGTGCAGGGCAAAGGACAAGGAGTGTAGAAGCAGAGATGTTGCTATTTATAGCACATGTATAAAATCATCATGAGAGGACTCCTTTGCGAGATGTCGTTCAAATGGAGATGGAAAGAAAGTTTGATTATTATGAGCACATTGTAAGCTACTTTGGATGGCTGGAATTGAGGTGACCATTCAACTTGCAAAACAGTCAGAAACTGGTGTGAAAAACAATCAACCATTCCCATCCTTTCGCCTGTTTCTCAGATACTAACTTCACTACATGCCAACAAGCTAAGACCGTGCAGCAGTTAGAGGATGAGAAACCTCTGTGCTTTCTATGAGTCATGGCAGATAGAATTCCAAGTGTCTATATTTGTCTAGGGTGAATAAACTGCCTATTCTAAATATATGCCTTACCACTTCCCATTAACCAAATTCCCAAACACATATTTCTGCTGGGAAAACAGAACACCAACCATTTTGTTCATGTAAAGAGCAGCCAATTTCTCTGTTGCTATCAGACTTAGAGGTGACACAGAGCTTAAAAAGGAAAACTAATGTACTTGATGACAGAATAAAGATTTAAAAGACTTTGACATGCTGGAAATATAACAAAATCAACAAGATAAAATTAGGAAAGATATATGTATAAGTCTAGCATTTACATTTTTTGAAAAATATTTTATTTATTTCGGGGGTGGGGCATGAGTAGGAGGGGCAGAGGGAGAAAGAGAATCTCAAGCTGACTCCACACTGATCACAGAGCCCTACTCCAGGCTCAAAACCAGGACGATGAGATCAAAACCTGAGCCAAAGCGAAGAGCAGGACATTTAACCAACTGCACCACCCAGGTACCCCTGACATTTAGACTTTAAAAAATCAGCTGCACAAGTTTGAAATTAGGGTGATCTTGATGATTATCAAATCATCTGAAAAAAAAAAAAAAAAAAAAAAAACCAAACCCGCAGATATTCAATTGTCTAAAAACCTAATGTATGAGTTCACTTGATGATATTTTGCTTATACCTTAAGAATTGTACTTCGATAATATCAGAATTTATTAAGAGGGTATTTTTAGTTTGTGTTAGGTTGTGGCCTTCTTGAAGCAAAGATTCTGCTTACTCATCTTTCTAATTCAGCCCCAAGAACTATTCTTGGCAAATAGTATTTTGATCTCTTTATTCATTGAATCTAATACAATATTTTATTACAATAAAGTTGTACATACATATAAAGTGAGGAATGTCTCCTTACAGGTTACAATGCTTAAGCTATGTCTGCAGATCTGTATTCATATTTGAGCACCTACTGGAGTTTGTCCATTAGAGTATAACCAAAGAGAGATGAAAGGCTTCAAGCTAAAATCACATAAGAAATTACTACACAAAATGGAGTGTTTCTAATCTTGGAGAAAGGAGGCTTTGGGAAAAATGATAGCTATGTTCAAATACATGTAAGGTTTTCATACAGAAAAACAATTAGATGTCGTTTCAAAAAAATAACAAAAATCAACAGAATAAATTATTAAAGGACAGATTTTAAGTTAACTCAAGTAATGCAAAATTAAATAGTTGCTTCCAAAACAATGAGATTCCCATCACTGTGGAAGTGCTCAAGTTGACTCTGAATCAGCATCTTTCCAGAATAAGAAGTTGGAACCAAGTGGTGCAAATGTTTTTATCCAACTTTGATCTATTGATTCTAAAGCTATTCTCAACTTGCCAATAGTAAGAAATATCCTTCCTGATCAATTGTATCTTAGAGAGAAGGACTGTAACTTCTCAGGCCATTATTTTTAGATTTTTTTTCCATGTGAACTCTGGTTTTCTTGACCTAACCATACCATCCCACTGAGCAATATTCTTGCTCAAAGTCGAATGTTGATTTTAGACAATGTAGTGTAAATCTGTGTGGATTTCTAGGTAGTGTAAAGGTTAGTATGTCATCCTGCTCACAATTTTCCAAGAGACATGCTGTCATACTGCTATTCCCTACATTCCAAGAGACTCAGAGTTGTTTGAATTCATGCTATGTCTATAGATAAGTTTCTTTGTCAGAGATTATTAGCTCTAATAAGGAAAACCATGTCCTTTTGGCACTTGTTAGTGTCCTAATGCTCAAGCATAGAATTATCGATACATTTGGTCAATAAAAATTCATTAAACAACATTTATTTAGTTCAAGGGCATGTATTGTAAGGATAGAGTGACAAATAAGATGCCCCTGCCTCCAAGAATTTCCAGTTTGTTAGAGGAAACAAACATAGACCAAATCATTATAACACAGTGTAATAGCTGATGTAACAGTGTTCATAAAAGACTCAGTTCTGGGGCCTCTGGGTGGCTCAGTGGATTAAGCCTCTGCCTTCTCGGCTCAGATCATGATCTCAGAGTCCTGGGATCGAGCCCCCCATCGGGCTCTCTGCTCAGCAGGGAGCCTGCTTCCCCCTCTCTCTCTGCCTGCCTCTCTGCCTACTTGTGATCTCTCTTTCTCTCTCTCTCTCTGTCAAATAAATAAATAAAATCTTAAACAAAACAAAACAAACAGCAACAACAAAACGACTCAATCCAAGCAAAAAGAAAAGAGCTGCCAATTCTGGGTAGGTTCAAAAGAATCCCATAGAGGAAACTTCAGAATGAGTCCTGAAGGATAAGTCAGGGTTTTTCACGCAGACAAGGCAGACAAGGGGTATTGCCATGGAGGAATATTGTCATAGGATTTGCATGGGCTGTTCAGAGAACACTAAGGAGCTTCATGGGTCCACTGTAAAGTATGTATGGAAATCTGAGGAGGTACTGGGCAAGTAGGGCATGAATCACACGGAAGGCTGACCGAAGAGAAAAAGGAAGAGATGGACAAAACTACTTTAGAGTTTTTTGCAATTGTCCACATGAGGGAATGACCTAATGTGCAGAACTGGGCTTAAAAGGAGCTGAGGGAATAGTGAGGAAATATGGTTAAAAGATAAAAATTCACAGCATTTATTGAATACTTACAGGTGCTGTGCTAGCATGAACTAGTAAAGGTAAATACACACAATCCTTTGCTTTCAAGAAACTAAAAGGTACTCTCCGTAGAAATATAGGCTTCAGTATCAGAGAGCCCTCCATTCAAATCTCTACTTTCCTACTTGGAAACTCTGTATCTCACTTTCTTAATCTGTTGCTTTGAGATCCTTTGTTCACTTTTCTGCTCTGGAAAATCAAGGAACACTGTCCTGGTTGCCTGCCCAATGGAACCTTTCTCCCAAGACCCTCTGACTTTGAAGGAGAAGTAATTCCCAGAGGTTGTGTAAAGCTTAACTGAGGGGATGGAAGAAGTACAGGACACAAAGTAAGTGCTCAGTAAAACACACATGGAAGTTTGGTAATCTTTGTTTTTTTAAAAATGAGCATATCTGACTACATAATGGTGTATGTTTGTTTCTTTTAATATATTGGTCTCATCAAAATAATTATTTCTTTAAATTTAAGGGTATGCCCCAGAACACTGAGTTTTGGACATTTAAAGTTATTTTTAGACTAATTTATCAGTATTCTCTAGAAAAAATGAGAAAGAAAATAACTCACAGAAAGAAAAGAAAGAAGGATAAATGCTGTTAAAATAAATGATATTTGATTTCTAAAACATAGGATTACTGTGTTTATATTTCAATAAGTTATAAAGTGTTTCTCATAAGCTTCTTTTCCTATTTTGTACATTTTCTCTTCTTTTATAGTCACGAGGTCTTTTTTTTTTAAAGATTTTTATTTATTTATTTGACAGACAGAGATCACAAGCAGGCAGAGAAGCAGGCAGAGAGAGAGGAGGAAGCAGGCTCCCTGCTGAGCAGAGTGCCCGCTGTGATGCAGGGCTCCATCCCAGGACCCTGGGATCATGACCTGAGCCAAAGGCAGAGGTTTTAACCCACTGAGCCACCCAGGCGCCCCAAGGTCTTGTTTTTTTAAATGATCTTACCAAAATGGCTATATTAATTAGCTAAGAATTTGCATAAACTTTTCTCAGACCAATCCTTCAGTCAAAGAATTTACAGTTGTTTGAAAGAAACGTTGGTTAAAACTAACCACTCCAAAAAATTTCACTTCATTATATAAGTAAAGATAAAGTGATTTTTAAAATAGATTTTTAAAATATTACATCAATATTACCCCAGATATTACCTATTTTTAGCCTCCATGCTCACCCACATTGGCTCCTGGGATACTTTTGAATCAACACCATCACATCACCTGATTTACAATTCATGAATGCAGAAGGAATAGAAAAGGAGACACATACACTTGCCAAGCTCTTGGCATTTGGTCCTTTTGATTTTAAGTTGTTATACTGGCAAAATGATCTGAGTACATGTCCAAAATACTCATTCATATCAATGGTGAGGAAAATATATCTGCATTATCAATTTTCATTCTATTGTTTAGTCCCAATCAAATAAATAGATTCTAATTCAGAAAAATAGGTTTCTCTAGTGCCATCTTTTGTTCAAATGGCAGAGATACTGAAGTAAAAATTCCCCTCCAAAAAAGTCAGAAGCAATGACAGAAAGGAAGAAATATTTTTGTTGGTTTCAAATGAAAGAGCTCGGAGTGTTTACTTATGCTGGATAAAATATACCCAAACGTTACCTTCACTAATTGGAAGCTTAAGTCTGTATATAAAGATCTCCCCAACTGCAAATTTATCCCAGGAGCTGAAGCGGAGAGATTTAAAAATCTACTTATTTTTTTTTTAATGATTTTCACCAGATGCTTTATACCTCTGTTTGGTGCTTGGTACCCAGGAACTCCGTATGAAGGCAGGTTAGCTGTGCTCACATATACCGCTCTCCCTGGGTTTGCAGCATAATCCAATCTCTGATTAATGGAGAGGCAAAACATTTGCAGTGTGTAATCTGACACACTGATGCTCACAGCAATGACTACCGTGCATTGAGAATGCAGCCCTAATAAAAGCAACTGCCCCTTTCTTATTAGTTTTCTCCTTAGTGAAATTATTCTCTCTATATGAAAATAAGAATCTAATACATCCCAGTGATAACTGCATTTGAACATAATGTGAGATTGGCTCTGACTTCTGTTTAGATGATTCTTTAACCTGGCAGGTACAAATTCTTTCCTTGTGATGGTGGAGGAAAAGCAGGAGGGCTAGTTGGGCTGTGACATGGCCAGCAACTTGGTCTGGGAAGCATGGAGGGGGAGTCAGCCCCTGACTGTCCAGGCTGAATCGCCCCAGTGTAAGGCTGACAGGCTGATGAACTGGGGCCACCAGCTAACCTCACTACTGATGCCCTGGGAGTCACAGGGAGCCACAAGACCCAGAATATCCGGCTGTATTTAAAAGCAAGTGGATAAATCCATCAGGTGAAATCAACTATAGGCCAGACTGGAAACAGGGAGTGGACCATGCCATACGTGACCCACATTTTACTTGAATCAATGAAGTTTTGGGACTCCCTTTATTGTGGTATGGGGAGATTAGGGAGGCCACTAATTGGTGATCTTATCTGTTGTTTTGGTTTTTGGAAACACAATAAATATATATCTGGATGGGGGCGCCTGGGTGGCTCAGTGGGTTAAAGCCTCTGCTTTCGGCTCAGGTCATGATCCCAGGGTCCTGGGATCGAGCCCCGCATCATCGGGCTCTCTGCTCAGCGGGGAGCCTGCTTCCTCCTCTCTCTCTGCCTGACTCTCTGCCTACTTGTGATCTCTGTCAAATAAATAAATAAAATTAAAAAAATATATATATATATATATATCTGGATCATATAATCTGAATTACTTTCAAAGACGACCTCCTACGATTTTTTTTCAACCCTCCTAGAATTACCCGACATTATACCACTGAGTTATAGTGAAAAATGTTGTACTAACTTATAAATATTTAAGTACATTTATTATAGGGGTGCTCTTGAAGCTATTTAGCATATCACAAGGAGTTTTATATATAGATGACTCTCAGATTTAATGTGCAAAAAGTCACTTGGGGACATTGTAAAAATGCACATTCTGATTTAGTAAGTCTGGGTGGGATGGTGGAATCATGTTTCTGGATTTATAGGAAATTCCCAGTGATGATGATGTTGATGCTCTTTGGACCACACTTTGTACAGCAGGCTGTATCAATGTCCCATGGTAGAAATTTACTCGCAGAAAAGCTGCAACTGATGGAAATTTTTTATTCATTATGTAGTACTGTGAATTGCCCTGGTTTGGACCATATGAAATTATCAATGTTGAATCATTTTTTAACATAGTTCATTACAATTTCTTGTAATAATAGATATGGTATAGCAATGGTATACTATAATCAGATTTCTCTTTTTTTAAGATTTTATTTATTTATTTGAGAAAGAGAATATGCATAACCTGGGGAGGGAGGGGCAAAGAAAGAGGAAGAAACGGACTCCCCCCTGAGCAAGGAGTCTGACAGGGTGCTCAATCCCAGGACCCTGAGATCATGACCTGAGCTGAAGACAGACGCCTAACTGACTGAGCCACCCAGATGTCCCTTCAGATTTTTTTCTTTGAGTGAGAGCCAGGCGGCTTGTAACTAAAATTGTGTCCCACTCTCATAACAAAGTATACAGAACCATTTATAAGGAACATATTTTAGGCACTAACTTCCCCTCTTTGTAAGCAAGGAATCTTTAAGTTATAAGAAACCAAGACCTAAACTGACTGGCTTAAGAAAAAAAATAGAATTACATAACGAGGAGTACCAGATTTAGACCTTTTCTTATGGTGTGTGTAGATACAGGAACTCAGATACTGACATCGTACCTCAGTTTATCCATTCTCTCTGTTTTGTTTGCCTCTATGATGATTTTATTCTTAGGCAGATTCTGTCTCTAGATGACTCCTTGTAATCCAGGATGACAGCCTATCTTCTTTGCAGCTCCAACACAAAAAGAGTTTTTCCATTCAGGAACTGAATTTAATTGGATTTGCTTTGGCCAGAAGAATGGAAACCTCTGGTTAGCTAACCCGAGCTCTCATGCTTTCTCTGAACCTGGGTCAACTCTGTCATACCCACATTGGCTGAGAGTTAGGGGTTATTCTTCAAGAGAAAATTGGGTGACTATTACCAGAGAAAGGAATAATATTGAGAATCCTTCCTAATAATGCCTTTCCTCTTGAGATTATCCATCCCCACTTCAGTGTTGTCAGCATTGGCTTGTGACTTGCTTTGGCAAATGACCTGTGAGCAGAAGTGGTATGTGTCATTTCCAAGTGCAAGTTTTAAGAACCTGGGTGTGTTCTTCCATGCTCTCTCATCTCATTGCAGGATTCCAGATAAGAGCAGCTCTATCCGTGTGGATCCTGGCATGAGAACTTATAATGTGAGCAAAAAATGTGCCTTTGTTGTTGTAAGCCACTGAATACTGGGTTGAACACAAACTAATTCTTAGCCTAAACTGACTGATAAAATAGGCAAAACAACAGATGTTCACAATAACTACTCATCTCATTCCAACACGAACGTTGATTCTTCTTTTCAAACATAAACTTAAAAAATATTCACACCAAATTTAATGCATATATTAAACATTGCTCTAAAACCCACTCAATTCCTCCCCAAGGAAAGAGATCATAAAATCTTGTCCTGCAGACAAGAATCTGCCTGCAGAGCAAAGGTCAGGATTTTTGAGCGCTGGGAATGTTTCTAGGTCAAATCCAGATTAACCTCTACTGGTGGAGCAACCTGTAGTTAAAGGATATATTTAAATATATTTAAATGATGTATTTAGCTATCCCCAATACACATAATATACAATGGTGGAATTAAAAAAGAATAATTATAAAATAAAACAAATTCCTATTCTTCTTTTGAAAAGAAGCCAACAGAAAACAGCAGAATGGTCATGGATAGGTCCATAGCAAATAAGAACTAGAGCCCTCCTAGCAGAACGAGTTTCCTGGTTCACCAGCCTGTGTTTTCCAATTCTTTCTGTGAGCATCTTCTGTTTACTTCCATAGGCACATCTGAGATGACCTAAATAGAATTCTCCACTGGGGCTACTCCATGTTAACTAGTATTGAGCTCATCTGGTCCTCCAGCAGTGTTAAAGCAGAAGCCTTAGGTTAGGAGTCCAAAGTGACCTGCCCTTTGCCCTCAGGCTTCATTTTTAATCTTGGCTTCTGTGGATGAAGATGTTTAGGAGGAGGTGCTTGGGTGGGCCTGCCACATTTATCTTCCTATGTTATCCTCCACTCTATTTCTTACCTTACTGCTTTTTGGGCACTAACTGTAGCTGCGCTCATCAAGCCTAGCTGTGTATCTTCCAAGACATCTCTTAGCTCATAAATTTCCAGCCATAAGCAGAAAAGGGCTCATGAATAGACAAATAAAACAAAACACAAATTATTTTTACTTTTTGTTTTTACACAATCAAGTTGCAACTAAAATAAAGATTGTCTCTTTTTATAGAATCTTTGAAAATTAGTCAGCACATGCCAGACTCTGTTATTTTTCTACCAAGTCACTCATGTCCAGCCTAGGGAGTATGTGGACTGATTGCCCAAGGCACAAGACATGGACTTTAACCATGTCTTTATGGACTTTAACCACTTTGTTATGTCACAGGATTCCCAACTTTCCAGTCCAGGAGAGGATTCTCTTTGTGTCTCATGTTCCTTCAGCTCAGCTGGTGACATAGTTGAGATTCTGCGATTTGCAAAACCTCACTTCTAGGAACTTTTTTTTTTTAAGATTTTTTTATTTGACAGACGGAAATCACAAGTAGGCAGAGCAGCAGGCAGAGAGAGAGGAGGAAGCAGGCTCCCCGCTGAGCAGAGAGCGCGCGACGCGGGGCTGGATCCCTCACGACGCGAGCCGAAGGCAGAGGCCTAACCCACTGAGCCACCCAGGCGCCCCTTCTAGGAACTTTTTAAACATCAGGTTAGGGTTCCTTGGGTGAAAGCTAGAAAAACCCTCTCTGGCTGACTGGAGGGAACAAAAGTTGAAAAAGGTCTAGATTATCTCACAGAACTGAAGGAAAAGTCAAACAACCAAACTTTGGATAGGATGAGATCCAAGAAGCTCCAGATATATAAACAGCAAAAACTAATGATTTTTATTTTGTGAGGGGGATTTATTTTATAGAAATATCCACCACAGTCCTGAAGTCCTCATTTCCATTTTATCCTACTCTATTCTGTTGGCTTTTTAAGCTACCAAAAATCCTCGGGAAACAAGATATAGAGTAAAAACAAACAGTATCTAATACAGGTATCTGGTGAAACAATTCTTTCTTGAGATGAGAATCGCTCACAGTCCCTCGTTGAGTGTAAAAGGACATGGTGGGTGATCCTCTCAAATTCAATCACACTCAAAGTTTTTCATATTCTCCCTCTATTATTGCTCTTTTCTCTCCCTGAAACTTGCCCTCCACTGGCTTCTCTTCTTCCCTCTTCTAATTTGGTTGTACAGCATCAGCAATTCTCCCAAACACCTTTGGTAAAAAGCGTGAAATAACTTCAATTTCTCCCCCACATCAACACCTACACTTCCTCCACTTCCCAGAATTCATCCAATGTGGATTCTACCTCCAAACTATCTCCGAAGATTCATGTGCCCTTTTCTGATCCCACTGCTATTCCCCTAGTCCAGGGAACCTGCCCTTCTTCCTTAGAATAATTTCTTTTTTATTTCGGAATTTTCCATGATCCCTTAAACAACACCTAAGCACATGATACATATTAGTTAAGTAGGTAAGTAGATAAACATATGTCTGGGTTTGGAAATGCCCTAAGAGCCGTAATTATAATTTTCTTGCTCTGTGTTGGGTCTACAATACCTAACACAATATCTGATATGCAGCACATTGGCAATAGATGCTTGAGAATATTTGAGAATGAATGAATATGAAAATGAATTACTTTTACAGGTTTTCACAGAATCTTGAAGATCCCATTGTGTCTACCTATAGCAACTCTTCAGTATAAATATGAATTTGGGTGGCAGAGAGGAAGTTTTCAAAGACTCTTACCAAAATGGAGGTACTTTTTAAGTTAGCAGAGTGACATTTGCGTACACATGTTTAGGAGCGAAAGATATACTGAGAGTTTGCACCAAAGTAAAAGCAAAGATTGGAAGTCTCATCAGTTGCCATTCACCTGTGTTTGGCAGAACTTTTTCCTGGCCCACAAGGAGGCTTTCTGCAGGGGAGTTCTGCAGTAAGATGCATGCAGCCGGAGGTGAGAACATAATGTAGGCACCGAGGGAGAGCAGCGGTGACAGTCACTTCCTACCCTGGGCTTTACTTCTAGGCGGTGTTTCTATTCCACAAACTCCTGGCAATTAGGAGTCCAACAAATCCATCATAAAGTTTTAGGGACGATGTAGGAACATGCAGTACTCCGTACGTTCCATTGCTATCCTTTAGGCTGAATCTCCTCTGAGTTAATTAAATTCAAATAAGTATCTTTCCATTCCCTGGGACTTGGAAGGAGGAGTCCAATGCACTTGAGAAGTCACAAAACAGCCATTAGATGTTAATAACTAAGAACTGTTCCAACCTCTGCTGGTTTCAAATGAGAGGACCAGAAGCATAAAGCTCCATAGGGCATTACTAACTTCCTGAGGCACTCAGCTGCTGAAAATGAATTCCTCAAATAATAGTTTCCTTTTCCAAAATTTAGCTGGATCAGATATTTTTAGTTTAAAGGTCTTAATGAGACTTTGCAGGAACACGCATAGCAAGAGGGATTCCTGCACAATAAATCACTGGAGGTGTGCCACCTTACTGCTGGCAATTTGAATAAATAACTTTGTTGATTTACAACAGATGTTTTTTCACTTAGCTGTCGCCCACCAAAGCCCACATTCGGCAGCAGAGTTCACGAGACTCAGAACCATTTCTGTCTTACTCACTGCTGTCATAAATAGAACCTACTAGTGCCCAGCAGAGATTAGATGCTCAACAAAAATTTTTGACTGTACAAATGAAAGTCTTGTCTAAATACAGTACAAGAGCATCTAAGGGGCTCAGTCGGTTAAGTGGCTGACTTTTGGATTTGGCTCGGGTCATGATCTCAGGGTCATGGATCGAGCCCCAGGTCAGGCTTCTAGCTCAGTGTGGAGTCTGCTGGAGATTCTCTCCCTATTCCTCTCCCTCCCTCTCTTCTTCTCCACCATACCCCTGTACACGCAGGCACACATGCTCTCTTTCTCTCTCTCAAATAAAGAAAATCTTTAAAATAAATAAATACAGTGTAATATTCTCTGGTTAAGTCTATCAAAGAGCAAGTGATACCTAGTTTTGATCTTCAGACACAAGGAGTAGAAATAACCTATTTTGAAGTAAAAATGCTTTTGCTTCTTCCCCATTCTTTGATGGGGCTAGAAAGAATAGACTAAAAGCCTGGAGAAAGGCATAGCCCTGAAGGTCTTATGCATAAAATATTGCTCCTTGACGATAGATTGCTTTCCATATATAGGATAGTTTCACATATATTTCTCAATTTTTATTTATATTACATCTATCTATTTTCAGCTCCCCGTTCCATGCCTGTAAGTTCAAGCTTAACACATTTACACTGAATGAATATTTATTTTGGTTAAATTGATTAAAAATACTCTATTCCATTGGGTATTTGCTCAAAATTTACTTCTAGCTGTACAGATGTGTCTCTTCTGAGTCATCTTGTCCTTACCTTTAGCCCTGTTCCCAACTGGAGGTTTTCTTGAAAAGAAGACAAGATGAACGTAATGCAAAATCAATAGATGTGATGTTTGGCAGTTTCCCCATCTCTAAAATGATAGTTACAATAGCACCTAATTCGTAAGGTAATTTTATGGCCTAAATGATTTCGTTTATCTAAAATATGTAGAACATCCCCCTACAGCACTTAAGCTTCTACCAAATGTTATGTATTACTATATTTGTTGTAGCTGCTGTTATGGGTTACAGCATCAATTACTCATCCCTCTGAAGATCACAGGTGGTTAAAAAGAAATCAGTCTAAACTAACAAATTATTGGAGAAAATTAAACAGAATACTTGGTCTGATTTTTGTTTGGTTGGGTTTTTCCTATAATACATAAGATACTTTTTCAGAGAATTTCTGGAGACCATTTTCCTACCCAAAGCAAGAAACGGCCTCTTACATTGAACACTGCGATTTCTTATTGCAGAAATGCCATGGCAGGTTGTTCAAGGCAGACTTTAAGATCCTATGGTGCATTATGTCCCCATCTGTAAAGATGGACATGCTTAGCCTCTATCCAAGCCAGTTTGCTTCTTTGCTTTGCTGCTATGGCTTTTCCCGTCTCATTCATGCTCTCCTTCTCTCCATCCTCCTTCTCTTCTAGTCTTAGTTCTGTCCCATGGTCAAACTCTTTTTCTTCTCTGGTGAGGTACAACTGTGAGGGTGGTGTAAGCTCTCTCTATGGGCAAACATCCATAGTATTTATTTTGTGGCCCTTGATGGGTTCTCTGGATGATTAACTGACAATGCACACAAGAAGAGGTTCTCCACATAGCAGTGGTTCTCCAAATGGCACTAGGGGTCTGTCAGAGGTCTAGGGATTCTCTGCAAGACTCTTTCATTTTGTGCTTTAGTTTTGAGAAAATAGTTTGAAAATTCATACAAGCATTTTCTCAGTCATCTGGATGACCACCTAATGCTTGGGTATTGGTGTAAAATTTCAGTACCCACAATAGGTATTATTGTATATTATCTCTGTATTACTAATAATCACCAAAAATATCAAAATTCATTTATAATGAATTTCTCCAACTGCTATCAGCAGAACCCTTGAGGTCATCTTGGGATCCTGCAAATTCTTAAGTTTGAGAAACAAAAACAAACAAACAAACAAAAACAAACAAACAAACAAAAAGAAATAATAAGACTGAAGGGAAGCAGAATCCATTTAAATAAAAACTAAAGTGAATACATGTTGGGGTGCCTGGGTGGCTCAGTCGTTAAGCGCCTGCCTTGGGCTCAGGTCATGATCCCAGGGTCCTGGGATAAATCCCCACATAGGGCTCCCTGCTCAGCAGGGAGCCTGGTTCTCCCTCTTCCACTTCCCCTGTTTGTGTTCCTTCTCTCTGTGTCTCTCTCTGTCAAATAAGTAAAATCTTTAAATAAATAAATAAATAAAAATAAAGTGAATACATGTTTCCCAATGAAAGGCAGAAATTAGATACAGAGAACTCTCGAGGGTGAAATTTATGGCAAGTCTTCATCCTTATCAACAAATACAGAGTGAGTGCTAATTATGTACTAGAAAATGTTAACTTTTCTCACTACAGAGACAAATAAAGCTTGGCCACTGCCCTGAAAGGTTTGGACAACTGAATGTAAGATAGTCACTTATCCAGGAGGGCCTACACTATAAGTTATGGAAGGGAGGCATTTTTTAAAAGTGCACTGGGACAAAAAGAAGGTAACACAAACTTCTGCTTAAAAAAAAGTTGGAAAAAGATTTAGATAGAAGATGGCATTTGAGTTGGGCCTTGAGGGCTATATGGACATTTATGAGGCAGAGAAGAGAGTGAGGTGGGATGAGAAAGATATTAGCATGGCCAGAGTTTCACTTTCATGAACAAAGGTTAAGGACTACAGTGGAAAACCTACATTGGGATTAGATTTTGAAAGATCTCCCATGCCCTGTTAAGCAGGTTGATCTTTACCTTGTTGTCCATAGAAAGCAGACAGAAGTTTTAAAGGAGGCTGGGACAGGATAAATATCTTTCCAGGAAGTAGTAGTCTATCAATAGTGTGGAAGATGAGTTAGAAAGGAGGAGAAACTGGTCAGAAGGTTGCGACAATGATCCAAACAGTGTCAAAAACAATGAAAATCTTTGATTCAGGTTTAATGACAAAAGAGTTGGAACAGACAAAAATGGAAGAGTAACTGTATGTGGGAAAAAAATCAAAGAGGATACTGCAGATTCTAGTCACAGCCTGGGTAGATATTGGTGGGGGTGGGGTGAGGGGTGGTTGCAAAGAGACATGAGAGTCAACAAAGAAATTGTACTTAGCCGCTAGCAGGAGAAGGTGGGGAGGAAATGATCAGGTTTATTTTGGAAACACTGAGTCTGAATTGCTTTGATTCATTGTGAAAGATCTTACCTACCCCTTCAGCTATGATCCTCTCCTCACATCTCATTCACTCTTGTCAACCTACCTTAATAAAACTGCCAGTTATTATACTAGCAAAATGTGTTTATTCGGGAATAGTGGAGAATTGCAATTCAGATTATGCAAGTTAAGGCAAAACCACAGGCAAATCCAGAGACTAAAGGAGAGGAACACTCTTTTATGCAGGAATGTTGGAGAGTAAGGGTTTGAGAGGGGCTGCTGTAACCAAAAAAAGAGTAAAGTGGGAGTTCAAAGTGCGGTGGCTTCTCATTGGCTGAGCTGTGACAGTCTCTCATTGGCTGGACTGTTAACAGGGGTGGAGAAAAGCTACCTTCCCCCTGCTAGGGCAGGAAAGTACAGGCTCCTTCTGGTTGGTTCTCCCTCAGGCTGCTAGGAGTGTTAGTCAGGGGAGCGCCCCCTTCTGGCCTGCCATTTCCACTTAAAACTAGGTTTCCTTTTTTCAGTTTCACTCTTTAATTTCAAGCCCCACAAATCTCCAGATGAATGGCTTTCTCAAAGACCATTGAAATATTCCAATCACTAAAATTCATGTTCTCTTTTCAGGCCTCAATTCACTTGCTCTTTTGTAGAAGTTGAATATAAGTATAGATCCATAGGTGAGGCGGCAATATAAATTATTCTCCATATGGGGACACTTTTGAAAGTGGAAGGGTCAGTATTAACAATTATGTTGGGGCATAATTATGTTGGGACAGTCCTGGACAAATCAGAACTTTTAGTCTTCAGAGAGTTAGGAATGTGCCAGGTCTGGAATTTATCCTCCCAAAAAGCAAGTATATACTGAGAAATAGTAGGGCACCCACAGTTTATCTTGAATAATTGTGGAATAAAGAGACTCCTATTTGCATGACAGTAAAATTTTCCCATTCTCCATCAGCAGGGTTTGGGGGCAGGCTACCCTGGAAAGATCAGAACAATAAATGGGGGTAGGGGAGCAACATGATTTCTAGACATCCAGACTAAAGCTACTTAGAGGATGAAACTAAAATACAAAAGACAAATAACTCCCTATTTTGCCATCACAAAAGGATTGATCATCTGAAAGAAAAGAAGATTGGTCATATGAAAGCAAATCACGTCTCCTGCTTTCATAAATTTCCAAAATGGGCATACGTGTGGGAGTTCTAAAGGGTTAGAGAAGACATTGTGGACTCAGATTATTTCACTTTTTAAAAAAGAATGATACAGGGACACATGTTTTTGTGGCTCAGTAGGTTACGTGGCTGCCTTCACCTCAGGTCATTGATCCCAGAATCCTGGGATCACATCCCACATAGGGCTCTTTGCTCATTGGGGAATCTGCTTCTCTCTCTGCCTGTTTTTCCCCTGCTTGCGCACGCTCTCTCTCTCTCTTTTACAAATAAATAAAATAAAATCTTTAAAAATAAATTAAAAAGTATGATGCAACTAAATGAGAGAAAACAAACAACAAGGAGATTGTAATGTTAGATATTTCTTGATTTTTGAGACCAAGTGGTGGGTTCAGTTCAGTGCTAGACTGAACTCATGCATATTTTTCTTTCTTATTTTCACAATGTCTCCCTGTGGGGAAGATAAAAATCTGTCTTAGAACTTTATTTCTAATCAAAATATTGTATCTTCAGCTTTTAAAAAGAGATGCATATATGCAACATAAGGATCAAAAACATCATTGTTGGATTTATACTACAATATGGTTACCCTAATTTTTTTCGTTTTTCCTAAAGTTTGACCATCATGATGTTTGCCATGCCTTTCCAATTTTTAGTCTTTAAAGATCAGACTTCTGCTGAGAATACTGATGTTTTAAAAGTATTTCTAGGGGCGCCTGGGTGGCTCATTGGGTTAAAGCTTCTGCCTTTGGCTCAGGTCATGATCCCAGGGTCCTGGGATTGAGTCCCGCATCAGGCTCTCTGCTCAGCAGGGAGCCTGCTTCCTCCTCTCTGCCTGCCTCTCTGCCTACTTGTGATCTCTATCAAATAAATAAATAAAATCTTAAAAAAAATATTTCTAAAGTATAGACCATTTGAAGAGGGTTTTTTCCAGGACTTGGGAGCCACTTTAATTACCATTAAGAATAAAAAAAAGGAACATAAACTTTAGATTTTGAAAAGTACATTTTGCTAAAATGGTGATAATACTGCCATATGTTGTATTTGTGCTGTTGATTTGTGAGAGAGAAGTATTTTCTTAAGAAGTAATAGTGATTTATATGTAATTGTTTTTCTACAACTAAAGAGCCCAAAATTATTTTTTTTCTACTTTAGCAATTGATAGAATGTTAAAGCCAAAGTCCTTTCTTGAAATAATCTGTTCAGTCACATCACAAACATCTACCTGTAATTTATAATTCTGTGTGACTATCATTTAACTTTTAAAAAGTACCATTAATATTTTCTGGGCTACAAAGTTGTTATTTTTCTATTCAATGAAAGAAATAAGAAAATTAGGCATATCAAGTAAGGTCCTAAAGCAGTGTGTGAGAACAGAGGAAACTCTCTGAGTAGAATATTTGTAATGGGGGAGAGGGTGGTGGGGAAATGGACATTGGGGAGGGTATGTGCTATGATGAGTGCTGTGAAATGTGTAAACCTGGCGATTCACAGACCTGTACCCTTGGGGATAAAAATACATTATATGTTTATTAAAATTAAAAAAAAAAAGAATATTTGTAATGGGACGCCTGGGTGGCTCAGTTGGTTAAGCGGCTGCCTTTGGCTCAGGTCATGATCCCAGCGTCCTGGGATCGAGTCCCACATCGGGCCCCTTGCTCGGCAGGGAGCCTGCTTCGCCCTCTGCCTCTGCCTGCCACTCTGTCTGCCTGTGCTCTCTCTCTCTCTCTAATAAATAAAATCTTTAAAAAAAAAAAAAAAGAATATTTGTAAGTACTTCTGTTGGACTGAATTTTATAATGGCCAGAGAGAGAAAAATGCAGAGCTCTATTAAGAATTGAGCTTAAATATATGTTACGAATCCTAGACTGGTTGTTTCATAATCTTAATTACTGAAGTAGAGCATATGAAAGGTCTAAGCCCTTAATTAGAGTAAGTGATATGGTACTCAGGTGTCAGGAATAAAAATCTGATTGTAATTTAAAAAAAAAAATAGATAAAGGATTATGATTTAGGGACATGCTTGACCAGTTAGGATGTTACGGTTTTTGTGTTTGCTTTGTTTTTATTGTTGCTATTTTGAACTCTCTAGTTTTGTTCTGAAATGAAAGGAAGCAGAAAAATGCAATAAGCAGGAAAAGGGCGGGGGGCAGGTGTTGGTCCTTTTGTTGAAAAGGGGTAAATACAATATTCCAGAGCTCAATAGGAGTATCAGTTGGGCAAATCAAAATCATCTTTCAGGTAAGTCTAATAAGACCGTGAAATATCATTAAACTGCTGTGAAATCTCACTTATTTGAAGTAGGAAAATTCATGGGCACTCAAGAAGCTTTATTACATCCCAAGTCTCTGGAACTGTTGATGCCTGAAGAGTGAGAAAAAGTTAAATGGTTTTCTTTAATTTTTAAGGAATGTTAGGGTTGGATGAAATAATGAAAGAACTCATTTCACATTCACTTCAAAAGATGTAATTAACTTAAATATAGATATTTGTTTAACTTTATCCTATGTTCTGTCCATTTGTTTAGAGCAAATAATTTAAGATTGATTAACATTTTATATTTACTGTTTTAGTAAATAATGATATTTTACAGAAAAAGCTTAATTGAATGTAATACAAGATAAAGGTTCTCAGATCTAGCAATTCTAGCCACGGATATGTGGTTGGTAGAACCATAGAGTCATAATCCAAGGTTTATAATTGTTGGATATACTGTAGCTATAAAGTCAGGAGAGGAAAAAATGAGCTTCCATAAATCAAAATCTGGAAATCTAAATTCAAAATTGATGAAGACAATCAAAGAGGTAAAGAAAACATAATGTAAGAAATAAAACTCTCTTTATTTCTTTATATCTTATGTTTTTCAATGATTTTCTGAAAATTCCCAGTTGGCTTCTTATAGAAATAAAATTTTGAAGGTTGGTTATTAGTCAACAAATATTTTTTGTGCCTCTCCTATGAACAAGTAAAGCAAGTTTTCCTCTAGCTACTATATCCCACCCTCAGTGTTTCTTCGTTGTCTCCTTTACCACTGTGGATCTCCAGTCCTGAGATCTCTTTAAAACTTCCTACATCTATAAGCACAAATATTTCAAATGAGTGCATGAGTAATTTTCTTAGTTTCTTCTAATGCCTGAGGCAATTTCTGTACAAGAAAACACAAAGCATCTCATGAGTTCAGTTAGCATTTGAATCTGGTATGGATTTGACCTCAGTGCCAAGAGGGTCACCTTACACTCAAGGCATTCACTCAGGTGATGGTGGTCTCCCTGAGGATTGGTATGACTCTAGTCATGTAAGCCCTTGGACTCTGAATGTGCTAGATGAAAATGTGCTGTATCTTTTGGAGTCCCCCATTCACGGAAAGCACTTAATATAAATATCCGGTACCCTCTACACCACAAAGATAAGCTCATGTGCACCTCAGTCCCATTTGCTTTGTTAATTTTTTATTTTTATTTTTTCCCCTGGTAGTCTTATCCTGTCTGTAAATTTCATGAATACTAAGTTAGAGAACAGTCAGAACTAGACCTTCAGATCCACTCTTTCCCTTTTAGAACAGTGATGTTATTTCAACCCATATTTTTGTTTGCCATAACCTCACATCCCTTAGGATGCATTAGTCTACAGACCTGTGTGTAGACTTCTGTGCAGGGGGGGCCCTGAGACCAGTATGACTTGTGACCATGATTCTTCACAAGATATTGCAGTGTTTTATGTGCAGGGGAAGAAACACACTTTATGAGGTATGAGCCAAGTCCTTGGAGAACGTTCAATCTACTAGAGAATATAAGACACATAGCACTGATTACAGTACAGATTGAAAGTCTCGTCTGCTGCACAAGTAGTTGTGAGAAGAACTGACACAGATATAAACTGGCAAATGTTGTCATGCCCACTGGGTGTGGACATGGTGGTCAATTTCAGGCTGCACAAGGAAGAAAGACTTAGTCTGATCTAGATGCAGGGTTCTAAGCTGGTGGTTTTGAAGCTGAGAACTTCTACCCAGTTCTCACTCTCTCCCCTTATTTTCTCTTTCCCACCAAGGATCAGAACACCAGAGTTCTGCTGGACTCCATTTTGGTAACCGGAGCGGGTACTTTGCCCTCAAGACAAGCTTAAAGTCCTCCCATCCTTTCTCTTTCCATTACTGAGCACTCAGGCTGTGGGTTGACTTTTATTTCCTGCCCTTCTTATGTGTAAGAGTTAGGTCTTTGTCCATGGTGTTAGGGAAGGTCCAACTCTCTTCCCAACTGCATTGTCCTTTCTTGCATTCACCTGAGCCGGGACCCTTTCAGGGAAGCCCACCCACCACAGTGCCCACACACCTGTGTTTACAGATTCCTTGCTGAACAGGGCGTCTGGCCTACCTACTCTGAGGTCAGCCAACCACAGATCCCCAGGCTGGAAGAACTGCTTTCTATCTGTGGGAGGGAATAGGAAGTTTCATTTAAATAAATACATGAATAATAAAAATAAGAACTTTGGGTTAGTTTTGAATCCATAAGTGAATTTTGAGTCCCACATTTCAGAAAAAAAGGCTTCTTGAGTTTTGACCTTTTTAAGCTCAGTTGTTTGTTAATCTCACTGTGAAAGGGAAAGTGTAAAATCAGAAATGCATAAATAAGAGAATCTTCTGAGAAGACTGTTATGCAAGATGTAATTATTTGTGGAAAAAAAAGTGGCATTAAAAAAAAAAGGTAATTCCATACAGGAATTATAACTAAATTCAAAAGAGCATAAACTTTTCGCAGCCTGTAGAAATACTTTCTACGTTAATATTAGTGAACTCAAAGCAAATGAATTAAGCTCTTTAAAATTACGAAAACTGATTTTCTCTTCTTATAACTCAGTGAATTTTACAAAGAACAAATGTCTCAGGTAACAAGTGCTTTACAGAATGTGTCTCGGTTTTTGTAAACTTCTAGTATTGGAGAAGAGCTTCATATTTTAATAAATACTAATTCTGTTTTAAATTCAAGTTTATTAAGTTCTGCTTCAGCTATAAACTATTCTCAATAATTTAAAAAAATTATTCCTATTGGCCTAAGAAAATAATGTCTTTCCCATCAGAAACTGTAAGTAGACATTAAAAACTTAAAATCATAAAAATATCCATCCTCCCCAAATGTATCTACAGATTCAGTACAATGCCAATAAAAAGCCCAAAATATTTTTTCACATATTTTGACAAGCCGATTCTAAGATTTAAACAGTAAAGGGCCAAGCAAGTGGGGGCTTACTATCAGACATATCTCGAAACTTATTGCAATGCAAAGGTAATTAAGATAGCACAAGATTTGTCTGGAGACAGATAAATTGGCCAAGGAAGCCGAATAGAAACTCCAGGTACAAAACCCACACATAGAAATCTGATAATTAATGAAACGGGGCTTGAAGCTCAAGGGTAAAAGGAGGAACTGTCTATAAACAGCACTAGCATGTTTAGTTTTAGATACAAAATAATGAAGATTGCATTTCAACTTCACATCCTCTACATGTATGACTTTAAGGTAAGTGACGGAATTAAATATTTTAGGCAAAATGACAAACTTTTAAAAGACCTTATAAGGAATATCTTAATTACTTCAAGATAGAGCATTTTAAAAAAAGCATGAAAGAACAAACCATAAAAGAAAGATTGATAATTTCACTACATGAAAATAAAGGACTCCTGATCATCAAAAGAACTCATTAAAAAGAGAGGCAGAAGACATGAACCTTCTCCAAAGCAGACATACAAATGGCTAACAGACACATGAAAAAATGTTCAACATCATTAGCCATCGGGGAAATTCAAATCAAAACCACATTGAGATACCACCTTATACCAGTTAGAATGGCCAAAATTAACAAGACAGGAAACAACAACTGCTGGCAAGGATGCGGAGAAAGGGGAACCCTCCTACACTGTTGGTGGGAATGCAAGCTGGTACACACTTTGGGAAAGTGTTGAGGTTCCTCAAAAAGTTAAAAAAAGAGCTACCCTATGACCCAGCAATTGCACTACTGGGTATTTATCCCAAATATAAAGATGAAGTGAAAAGAAGGGGCACATGCACCCCAATGTTCATAGCAGCAATGTCCACAACAGCCAAATTCTGGAAGGAGCTGAGATGCCCTTCAACAGACGAATGGGTAAAGAAGATGGGATTCATATATACAATGGAATATTACTCAGTCATCAGAAAGGATGAATACCCACAGTTTGCATTGACATGGATGGAACTGGAGGATATGATGCTGAGTGAAATAAGTCAAGCAGAGAGAGTCAATTTTCATATGGTTTCACTCATATGTGGAACATAAGGAATAGCATGGAGGACAATGGGGGAAGGAAGGGAAAATTGAATGGGAAGAAATCAGAAAGGGAGATTAACCATGATAGATCATGGACTCTGGGAACGAAACTGAGGGTTACAGAAGGGAGTGGGGTGGGGAGATGGGGGAGCTGGGTGATGGGTATTAAGAAGGGCACGTGTTGTGCTGAGCACTGGGTGTTCTATGGAACTAATGAATCATGCAACACCACATCAACAACTGATGATGCACTGTATGGTGACTAACATAACATAAAAAAAAAAACAAACAAACCCCAAAAAACAAAACCCAAACCCATTAAAAAAAAAAAAAAAAAGTGAGAGGACAAGGAGTCCCTGGGTGGCACAGTCTGTTGCGCTCCAGACTCCTAGTTTTGGCTCAGGTGGTGATCTCACTGTCTTGGGATCAAGCCCCATGTTGGGCTCTGGGCTCAGTGGGGAGTCTGCTGGAGATTGTCTGTCTCTCCCCCTCTGCCCCTGCCCCCACTTGCGTGCTTGCATGTGCTCACTCTCTCTCTATCTCAAATTAATTAATTAATTAAATAAAATCTTTAAAATAATAATAATAATAATAATAATAATGTGAGTGGACAAGTAGGAAGAATGTATTTGCAGAACAAAGTTGTACCAGCAAAGGTTTTGTAGGAAGAGCATATAAAGAATTCTCACGAATAAAGTGAAAAAGCAACAAATTACATAACAATTGGCAAAAGATATGAATAGGAGTTTCCCAGTTAAGGAGGCACAACTGATGCCTCACATATGAAAACATGCCCCCCTCCACAGCAGTCCGAGGAGTGCCAACTGGAACTACAATGAGACAGTATTTCACATCTGCCTGAGGGGTGTGCCTTACTAAATACGAGGCTGGGTAGCCCATTTAACTTTTGGTGCCTTAGTTTTTCCATTCTGAAGATGAGATTTTTCTTTACCCATGTTTGCCACAGTCTGGTCTGTTATTCTACATTCTTTTAAATTCTAATACCTTACCTGTTTCGTTACATCCGTTCTTCTCGCCCTTGTATCAGTTTCTAATGGATTTAGCAGGAAGCAGACATTTCTGTTGGGCATGTACAAACCTGTGAAAACATTAAAGGAATGGAAGTGGAAATGGAAATTTCAGGCCACCAGGTGTCTTTATGCATAAACATAAATAATGCTGCCATAAAACTGACCCCGGCCTACCTTTTAAGTAGGAAAACATTCCCCTTTAATCCAACATGGGTAATTATGGATGATTCATTTGTTACTAATTTGCTGGAAACTCCATTCAGAAAATGCTAACAATACATATATTAAGACTTTCGTTAACACATGACATTCGACAGGAATCTGTTCACTCTGATACTGTTCTTCTAAGGAAGTCCTTAGATGTGTCTCCTAATCAGCATAACGAGCTCTTTGGAATTTATGAAATCTAAAACTCCTTTCAGCTTTCAAGTTTCAGCTCTGTGCTTTCACTGTGAAGGACCGTTTACTTCCATAAAAACAGACTGAAGAGCTATCACAGGTCTCCCTCCCTCCTCCCCATCCGCTCTGCTTCTGGGTCTAACTCAAGTTCTTTTTTGTCTCTTCCCTTCTTCCTCTGCCTGTCTCTCTAGCTTTTATCCCTCATACTCTATTGCTCTTTCTCTCTTTTACTCCGTGATTAAAAAATAAATAAATGAGATAAAATAAACCAAATTAGAAATGTCAACTAACTTTCTAAAAAGTCATCCTTCACAACACTGAGCAGCACTGTTAACATGCTTCAATATACAATACATAGTTATGAATTTAACAAAATAAGTATGACCCATATTTCTCCTTGTAACCATGGTCTTATACAATGAGATATGTTCGCTAGCAATGAACAGATGATCCATCTTTCTCGTATCAAAAATTAGCTTCCTTAAGTCTTCCAGGAATTTTTAGGAGTACTCAAAGCAATTGCTCACAACCTGGTCTGTCAGCAGGAGATCCCAAGCCTCCCAGACACTTCGTTTGCGCTTTCTCTTTGGCTCCCCGGGAAGCCATCTGGGCAGCTTGACCTCTCATCTGCCCTTCTAGAGGAGGTCACTGACCCTGTAAGACACAGACTCCAGATGCCCATGAAAACCCAGCTTTCTGGCGTCAAAGAATCTCCCGATTCCCAGTAGAGGTAGGGAAGATGGCTTCCTCTCGAACAAATCCTACTTCATTATCTGGGCAATGAGGTAGTTTTGCATCTATGCTCATCTCAATTCTTCATGAAAAAGAGCATTGCCAAATTCTGGTCCTCTCCGGGGTAACCCAAGGCTCACTCATGGTTCAAGGGACATGTGTGGAACAGACCATTTCCATGAGGCAGAGATAGAGCCTCCTATTGTCTCCTACACTGTGCCCCGATGTAGAAATTCAAGTCCCTCCTCCCATGTTGTCCTCTAAATAATCTATTTCCCATGCTATTCAACCTCCTAAAATATATCCCCGCTTGGAATTAAAAATTCTTTCTTTCTCCCAGTTACCAAAGCTGCTTCTCCCTTTTCCAGCCATTCTAGTTAAAATCAATGGCTTCTAACATGTCAAAGACATAAGCATATCCTGGAAGAAGATAAGATCCCAGCCCAACCATTCCTCAGGGCCTAATTAAATAATTAATTAGACTGACCCGCTAGACCTCGAATTCGAACCTGATGCATGAACTTGGTGGAAGATACTGATGGCTTGTCCCACTAAATGAGAGCAAAAACTGCATTCGCCTAGCTCGAAGGGAAAGTTAAGTGTGGACTAGACCTTGTTTTTATCATTTGTCTGCAATGCTGTATATTTTTCTGACTGCATGCAAGCACACTGTAAAACACTTGAAAATTGCACATGTATAAATCACTCTGAAATCTTATCACACTGAGACAACCACTGTTAAGATCCTGACATTCCTATTTCATGTCCCTCTTTGAACATACATGCAGATGTAGACTAAATTTGCATAAATGGAATCATATCCCATTTCCTGTTTACATTTTGGAAATTTTTAATGTTGTCTTTTTTCATTCTGCCCTCGTAAGTGCTCTTATTTATTTATTTATTTTTATCCTTCATGTCATTTACCTACCGTTGCTTATTGTGAGTACTTCTTTCTCCCCTGAGTGCAGAATTGCCTTAAGAATGAGACCACAAGTATCCGTGTACCCACCACCTCACTAAAACTGAAATATCACAACACAGCTGATATCTCCTCCTCTCCTCCCACGTGTTAACCACCATCGTAATTTGGTGTTTGTCACTAACATAATTATCCTTAACCACACGTCATATGCATCTTTGTCCCTCAAGAACATATAATAGTTTTATATGTTTTTCACCTTCATACAAATAATCACACTTTATATATATTTCTGGAACTTCTCTTTTTGTGGCTCCGTGAGATAGGAGTAACTCTAACTTATTCATGTTTGCTATTTTGTAGCATGCTAGTCTGTGAAGGTGCCTGTTGTTTATCTAGACCCCTGTTAATGGACATTGGTATTGCTTTCAGCTTTTTTGCTATCCTGAGATACATTGCCCTAAATATTCCTTTCAAGTTGAGAGGCAGTGCAGCATAGCAGTTTGAACACCGACTCCACCGCCATGAATCTGCCACATGGCAGTCCATTTAATAGCTAAGCAACCTTGGCAAAGTTATTTAACCTCACCAGGCCTCAGTTTCCCATTTTAAAATGGAGATAAAATTTGCTTCATAAGAACATTGAGATGATCAGCTTGAAGCATATGTAATTGTGATTTCTGTAGGCCAAAGAGAGTCAAATATCAGCATTTTCATATGGTACAAATGCCTATGAGTTGATACACACATGTTTAATATTGTAATTGTATGGTAAATACTCAGTCATCATTAACTGTGACAATAGTGATGATGATGATGATGATGATGATAATGATGGTAATGATGCCATTTCTTTATGTTTATGTGTATCAGAGTTTCCCCAACCTACACATCTAAGAGCAGAAGTGCTGGGTCACAGGATCTGTATAAATTCAACTTTTATTTCCAAAATTTTTGCCAGAATTTTCCTATCCAAGATATGATTTAGCTTACCACATATTTCAGTCTCCTTTAATAGATATCAATAAAGTTTTATAGTAAGTTTGTAATAAATTGTCTGTGTGTGTGTGTACACATTTACTATTATTTCAACAAAGCAACTTGCAACACTTTATATGTTTAAAATTGAACGTCATCCTTCCTTTCCAGTGAACAAAAAGAAAATCTTAAAATAAACTGAAGCAAAATTACAATAGAGAATGTCAATTCCAAAGAAGATCCCACAGGTTCTATGGAGTCTTCCATCAAGTGGCAGGGCTCGAGTCATCATTAAGAGTGAAATCAAGTTTTTCTCCTGTTCCCTCCCCCATCCCTCCTCTTCCTCCTCCTCCTGCTGCTCTTCTCCTGCTTCTGCTTTTGCCAATGAAATATTTTAAAATTATACATTCTAGATATTGATTGCTGTTACATAAGAATTCAATTGATTTTTTTTTTTTGCTTTAATATTCCAGATTCAAAGGTGAACATCCTCTGATGTTCTGATGTCAAGGGGAGACAGGACTCTGATTACCTATTCAGATTCTGTGACTTCTCCATGTTTCTGCAAGATTAGCATGACCTTCCTCAAAATGATCAGACACCATCTTTGCTTTTCATGGATCAGAAAAGTTCTTTGCTGATCTCTCTCTAGGACTGTCACCCAGAGCTCTTAGACACTGTTTCTTTGGTTTGCCTTAGCTCACAGAGAAAAGCTTGCTCTAACCATACCCAGAGAAGCCCTTGGCTCTATTTGCTCCTGGCACCCTCCCCTGACTCTCTGTGGCCCTAGCAGCCACATCTGGTGATTGGATAGAGCTGCCATCTTCCCTAGATCCACCTCTACTCTTTGTTTCCCCTCTCTATTCAGAGGATCAAGAGATTCACTCTGCTGTATAACAAAGGCTCGTTCAGTCCCAAGAACAAGGTTCCATCTGAGAATAGATACAAACTACTGAAAGTTCCCAATTAAGTCAATATTTTATTAGTCATATGAGCTGATATGACCTAGGAATTTATTTGTAATAGGAGAATGCTAAGTTAATATAAGAGACTATTAGTAAAAAGTGTTATGAATAATTTCAGGACAAAGCATAGTAAACAATTCAAGGCCAAATGATTAAATAGTAAAATTAAATTAATTAATATTAGAAGAGTGAGAACTACAAAGAGACTTTCCAGGAGCTAACATGGAGTAGAATATTTTTCCAGAATAACATGTGTAATATTTTAAAGATACATAACTATTTAAAATCCCATTCTTTCTGTATCTCCTTATGCCAGTGATTATCCTCTGTTGTTTTTCTATCTCCATTTCTCCCCTCTCTCTGCTGGACCCTTTCCAAAAACATTTAAATCAAACTTAGTATCTGCCACCTTTAAAAATAAAAACAAAACTACTCCCTGCAACTGTGGTTTTCTCTCTCCTTTTCAGAGCCAAATTTTTCAAAAGCATTAATTATGGTTTTTATCGCCTCTTCTCTACCTCTCATTTACTACCAACCCATTTCATTTTGGCTCACCATGGTCATCCATCTACACCAAAAGTCTCTTTGCCGGAGGCACACACTATCTTCCACACAAGGCGTCTCTGAGTCCTCATCTCCCTGAGCCTCTCAGAAGCATGTACTCCACACTCCATGGCAGCCCATCAGGCTTCTTTCCTTGCTCCCCAGATCCACCACCTCCTCAGTTTCCATTGCCAGTCTCAGCCCCCCTCTCCAGCTCAGAGTGTACACATTCTCTTTCATTCTAAGCACGTGCCCTTTCAGTTCCTAGAATATTCTCTACTCTCTTTTTCACATGCTCTTTCCTTCTCTTTGGAATGCTCTTCCCTAGTCTTTCACAGGGAAATACCTACTCAGCTTAAATACCACTTGCTCAAGAGGGCCCCTTTGACCTCTCAGGCTAGTCAGGTCCACCTGCTATACACTCTTCTGGCAGCCAGTAATTTTCCCTCATTTAAAAAAAATTAAAAAATATATAATACAAAATATAAATATAAATTATACATTATATATAGTAGGATATATATTACATAGTACATGGTTGATCTTTGTGTTCATAACTAAACTCTAAGCTCTAGAGAATGAGAGACTATAATTTCTTATTCACTGCCACAGAATTAGCATATAGTTGGCATAGCAAAGTATTTGTTAACTGAATAGGTAAAAAAATCCTAGGGGTGCCAGTCGGTTAAGCATCCAGCTCTTGAATTCAGCTTAGTTTATGATCTCAGGGTTGTGAGATGGAGCCCTGTGCTCAGCTCCATGCTGAGTGTGGAGCCTGCTTGAGATTCTCTCTCCCTCTTCTTCTGCTCCTCCCCCCACAATACACACATTCTCTCCCTCAAGAAAAAAATAAAATAAAATAAAAACAAAAAACAAAAACCAACATACAACCCATACAGTAGAAAAAAACTTGTGTGATGGAAACTAATATACATTTTGCCTACTTACAGAAAGAGATCACTTGAAAGTTTTCCTTGGATTGAGAGGATTCTTTGCTATAAAGGCAAATGGATCTTGAGTCTGGATAATATCCATTAACATCGGTGTAAGTTGCCTTGTGGGTCATATTGTTGACTTTTGAAGATATTTCAGTATACTGGCATATCTAAATGTAAACTGTCTTTCTGAAATAAGCTATACTTTTTGCGAGTGTCACTTTTTCTGAAGAAAAGCTAAGATGCTTTCCCATTAGAATGATTTAATACTTAGAATGAAAATTTTAAAAATGTAAGTTCAAAGCAAAAAGCAAATGTAGATTTAGTAGAATATTTAATAAAAACCTTTTTTAAAATATATTTTGTATTAGGTAGTTCATGTTCCTTCTTAATTGTATGGGGGGAAACCCCACTCAGCTACCACAGGATTCTATGATGGCTTGGAGCTTGCATTCTAGACATTGTAGCTTCCCGGGAGGAAGAGGCAACCAGCCCAGCATATATGGGCCTTTCCAACTGGGCTGACATAGTAAAAACTGGGCTGATTGGGCTGACTATTCTTTGGAAAACTATTCATCTCTGGGGAAGGATTATGTAACTACTAGATTCATTTTTCAAGATTTTTCATTTTATATATTTCTAAGAAATAAAAAAATCCTGCATGTAGTCATTAGACAAGGATCATAATCTTCATTGGTAATATGTGCTACTTAATAACAAATGCAGATTAGCTCTGGTAAATGGCTTGTAAGACGTTAAACTTAATTCTATGGATGATATAATAATATGATGTTAAAACCAGTAGGAAATGACAGAAAGATGAGTGCAGAGGGAATGCAGTATACAATCTTCAAGGAAACATTATAAATATGGATTTAAGCCACAGATATACAGACATTTTTATCATTTTTGTATCCCTCTGCCACTAATATAAATGTCAGAGGCTCCGTGCCCTAAATTATCATTACTGCTGTTTTTGTCTCCTTTTTGCCTGAAGAATTGGAAAGCCACTATGTTCTACTCTGCTTCAAAGCACCTACCTCGTGGTGGGTAGGCTGAATTAATTGTGGTGAAGGGGGTGCCTATCAGAAGAAGTCAAGACCCCTCTGCGCTGTGCACTGAGGATTTGATTCACATTTTATAAGGCTTAGAAAAGTGTTGTCGAGCCAGCTTCCCACGCAGTTACCCAGCAGCAGAACAGATCTGAAATACTTCAGCATCTCAGCTTGTTATCTCTGTTGCCCTTGTCTTGTTCTCTTCCTCCCTCTCTCCCTTCCTTTCTTTCACCCTCCCTCCTTCCTTCCCTCTTTATCTGACATCTATCTAGTCTGTCAACCCTCTCCCTCTATGTTTACAACTCTCTGAGCTCTCCCTAACATACTGTATCCATCTTTATTACTCATCTCTACCAGCACTGTCTGTGTCCAACAGAACTTTCTTCAACGCTGGCGATGTTCCATATCCGCACTATCCCATCCAATGACCACCGGCCACACTGGAGCTCGTGAGCTTTCACAAGCACTGGAGCACTTCAAATGTGGCTTTGTGTCACTAAGGAAATGGATTTTAATTACGTACTTTTAATTAATTGAAACTTTTTTAAAAAATACCCACATATGGCTAGTGGCTAGGATACAAAATAAGAACAAAATGCCATCCTGACCCTCTGAAATATCACATTTCAGGGCACTTGTACTGGTATTTTCCCCTGGATAGTTAGAGGTTTGCTGAGTTGGCAAGTAGAATGTTCCTTACTGCACACGAGTTTGACAAACTAAGAATATGGTAGAAAGTCAGGATACGTAAATTATACATGAACAAATTGGTTAAGATTCAAGATAGTAAAAAAAAAAAAAAGTGCATGATCGACATACTACTAAACAACAAAATAGAATAAGTAGGTCTTTGATCGAGACATTTGTTTTCTGAGTGTTTTAGATGTTCCTCAGAATAACTATCAACAGAGCTCAGACTTGTGTTCTCAGCTGGACTCTTCTACCATCTAGCTCTGTGACATTGAACAACTCAGTGAATCTTCTCTATGAACCTTGAATTCTCCACCTTTCGTAAAACAAAGAACAGGGTCAATGATATAAGCACCAACTGCTATTAGGTTGTGGAAGTCAGGCCTTTGGAGATTTTTTCCTATGACATATTTAATACGTAGCTTGCTTGTCTTTTAAATATTAATCTGTAGATGTGAAATACTTAAATCACCTCCATGTCTTAGTCTGCTGTATTTTTAGCACAGATGTCAAATACAATCTTAAATTCTTAAGAAAGAGGGAGACACCCACAGAGAGAAAGAGAGAGAGAAGGCTAACCACAAACTATAGTTAATTTTTAATCTTATTCAAATCTCTCTTTTTTTTTTTTTCCCCAGAGGAGTAGTCTTCAAGTACAACTATGTATGTTGATAGCCCATTAGATTGCTATGATTTTACTGGCCATGGAAATGCTCTTTATAGCTCCTACCTAAAGGATGGTCTTTCGAGAATATGCTATGAGTGTTTTCTAGAGCAGAATCTTTGTAAAGAACTTTTGGGGGTAGACTACATCTATCTTACTTTCTTATAAACTTTTTCATAAATATTTAGGAGCTCAGGTCTGGTGTGGTGGCTAGACTATTGTTTAGAAAACTCTAACTTATGTTTACTTTTATAAAGCAAGCCTGTAGCTCTCTGAGTTTGGGTAGACCACAAATTGTTTTGTTTTGTTTTGTTTTCTTACAATTTTGAATAATTATGGTATTTCATTTCCCTTTTCCCAGCTATTAAATCTATTAAATACCTCAAGGAGTTATTATTTATTCTTTACCTACTTTCAGGAAGGATTTATGGTAGGCAATATGCACATTCAGTAATTGTGATCGTCATTTTGTAGACGGAAGGCCTAATTCGATTGTTCTTGCATAGAAATGTTCAGTCAATTCTCTCTTACCCACACTAATGGATAGAAGCAATCGAGCAGATAATTTAAGTCACCAAATGGACCCAAATGCATTTTACATTTTCCTTGGGAATATACTTTAATATTTACATTTGAATGTAGGCACCGTGGATGTTTAGCTATTCTATGTAAATGACAAAAGCAACCCTGTGGGAGATTTATTGGGAAGAGCTGAAAGGATGCCGGTATCAGACCCCTCTCCCGCTCTTCAGTAATTCCACCCTTCCTCACCGCGCACCGCTGAAAACCGAATGAATCACTTAACATACTGATGAGAAACAGGAGCCTGGAGCAGAATTTCCTTATCTCTCTAAATTTCTGGCTCAGCCCTTTCCTGGGACAGATCGGCGATGAAATGTTCTGGTTTCGACCCTTTCTCTTCCGGTGACTGCTGGAAGAGAAAGGTTTAATTACTCGTGGCAGATGATAACGCCCAGGAAGATTCTGCCTGGAAGCCACTTTGAAAGCCATTTGAAGAATTCCCCTCTGCCACAGTTAGTTTCCACTTGTGAAATATTTCTGTAACTATGTTTCACAATGCAGAGGCTATTTTCTTCCTTTTTCTGCCTGCTGTAATAGAGGGACAACTGTTGTAGGAATGTCACAAATTCTACAGAGGGTGATGTTAGTGCACTAAAATAATTCACACACACACACACATATACAATTACTTTGTTAATTATAGATTTGGGATTTATTTTGCCTATAACAATCAAAATTTTAGTGGCAATAATAATTACATATTTAAGTAAGGCCAAAATTAATTTTTTTAAATCATTTTGGAGAAATGTGAATTTCAGAAGCACCAACAGGTCTTTGCAAGTCTACTAAAAAGAAAATTGTTATTATGATAACATTGATGTACCCACATGTAACTTTCTTAAAAGATTATTTTATGCCTAGAAAACAAGACCTCTGCATTAAAAGCAGCTCATCAGTGATTATTCATCTCTAACTTTGTGAAGAAAAAATTATTGTCTATTTCTTTTCTTTTTTTTTTTTTAAGATTTATTTATTTATTTGACAGACAGAGATCACAAGTAGGCAGAGAGGCAGGCAGAGAGAGGGTGAAGCAGGTTCCCTGCGGAGCAGAGAGCCCAATGTGGGGCTCCATCCCAGGACCCTGGGATAATGACCTGAGCTGAAGGCAGAGGCTTTAACCCACTGAGCCACCCAGGCGCCCCTATTGTCTATTTCTGTCCTTCCCTAATATTGATAACGGATATTGCAAATATTGTAGATTTGTCTGCAAATCTTCTTGAGCAAATCAATGATTAATGTCTTTTAATAATCCAGAAGGACTGCAACTTCACATATGAATTTCACTTAAAAGCTGCTGACCGAGTATTAAGATCTGCGTTTAAATAATCCATAAATTCATTAGTCAGATTTCCATTTACTCTTCTGCAAGATAGTTGATTTCAATAAACTTTCAGTTGGACTTTGCCTAAGATGATGCTACTTGAACACATTTCTTTTATCATCAAACAAGTTCCAGAGAAAATGTATAACCCTGTCAGTTGTGTTCCTTCACGTAAACTCCAATTTCGTTTCTAATATCCCTAGTGTCTTTATCTGCTTATCTAAAATGCATCATTTAATAGTGACATTGTCATTTTTAATCATTAAAGAAAATAAGGAGAGTTACATGGCAACTTGCACAAAAGGGAAGATTTAGTGGCCACTTATTTTACTATTTTTAATGCAGAAACAAACCGGGAGTGTAATGAGTTAAGGTAGTATATATATATATATATATTTTTTTTTTTTTTTTTTAATTTATTTGACAAAGAGAGATCACAAGTAGGCAGAGAGGCAGGCAGAGTGAGAGGGAGGAAGCAGGCTCCCTGCCAAGCAGAGAGCCCGATGTGGGGCTGGATACCAGGACCCTGAGACCATGACCCGAGCTGAAGGCAGAGGCTTAACCCAATGAGCCACCCAGGTGCCCCAAAGTAGTATATTTTTAAAAGGATTTTTAAAAAGCTACAATGAAGGAAGATAGTGTATTATTTACATACTCAAGCATTTTAAATTAACTACATCGGACAAGCATGACCAAGGAACGAATGGATCCTTTGTTATCAATAGCTACTAATGGTTATTCTATGTTCATTATGACTTTGGGAGTGATGAACATGAAAAAGAGATATATTTTGTGTTTATAAAAAGTACAAGTATAAATGAATTATCATACAGTAGCAAATCTACTTTTGAACCAGGGATGCAATGTACATTAATCTATTGTATTTGACTTTAAGCTGTAGTATATTGAGATTCCAGCTGGAATGGGGAGGGGGGTTGACTTCTAACTAATTTATAGAATTTTAAATGATTCTCAAAGTCTGTTAGGGCAAATGAAAGACTGCTCGAACACAATATATGCAGTATAATACTGGTTTCAATTCTGAATTTGAGAACTCATTGTATATGAACAGAGAGGATGAGTAACAGAATCACTAATAACATCTGAAAAGAGCAGAATAAGGTTGATAATCATCTGATATGTTTTTGAGCATTTTACTTTTGACCTTGGTAAGAGTAAGTTTAAGACTGAAAATTTGGTCTCAATTCTAAGCAACTGCAAGAATGCAAACAAATCTGGTTCAGAAAGAAATTTAATCATAAGTACTATTGTTTATAACATTTAAAATTTTTTGTGAGTTTTCTTTTAATTGTAAAATATGAAAGGAAAATTGTATATAACAAACTTTTACACAATCCTCTGTAAATGCAGTAAAGATGAGGTGGTTAATTATGAAGAAGAACTAAAATAAATGTAGCTTCATTGTAAATATCACATTATAGAATGGCTGGACTTGTGTCTTCTCTGTTCTTTGTATTCCCAGCCTGACTCACTGTTGGTTTTTAATATATATGTGTTAATTAAATAAAAATATCACCACATATGGCTGAAAACAAACTGAATGAGAAATCAAGGAGTTCAGGGAAAAAAGGAACTCTTGCCCAAGTAGATGAGGGCTTCTTTGTGGAAAATGATCTACTCCAGTTGGGCACTGAAGGGCAAATTGGTAATGACAAGGAAAGACAATATATTATAACATCTGGCTTTCACAACTTTGGTTTTTACTTCTAAAAAACTATTTAAATATATTTCCACAGGAATATAAACCTAAACCACTATTCCCCACTAGGTAAATCTATTTTCAGCAAATAAATAGGCATTTGAATTTTAAAAGAATAGTAATAGAAATTTGATCAATGGAGATACACTGAGAAGAGAAGAACATATTTCTGATACAACCTCAAAGAAATAGAGAAATACAGCAGCTTTCAACAAAAAATAAATAAGTTCCTGTTCAGAATATTGAGAGGTCATTTCTTACCTATAAGTCAGTCAGTTGTCTCAAAATTCAGAAGGGAAGAAAGAAAAGAATTTGTATATATCTATATCTACATATATATCGCCTCACCCATTATCTCATTTAATCCTAACAATAGTAATACTGTAGGTCATTTTGTATGGATTTAAAGATTCAGAAATGAATGATTTCCCCAGGATGACATGAGTGGTGGATCAGAAATCTAAGCCCAGAAATAGGAATTCAAAGTCAAGGCCTTTTTGCTACAATATTTAGTGTTAGAAGAAAGAATAGAGCACAATAATTACTGAAAATGTTTTATTTATATTTTCTGAAAAACTAATTAAAATTTGTTAATCTTTAATAAACAGTTTCAAAGATAAATTAACCATGTGAAATAAATTAGCTCAAACTCAGGGAAAAAGAGAATTGAGAGAACTTATAAATATTAAGTTTTAAGTGTAATTATTATTTCAATTTCTATTACAAAATAGTTCTTTTTTATTAATTTATTTGCTCACTAAATATTTACTGAATGTCCCCAATGTGCCACACACTGTGTTTGGGATTGGCTATGCAATTACAAAGGACACCATTTTTGCCCTTGAGAAGTTCGTAAATTAAGACTTTTCATATTTTTAAAGTTTGCTTAATGGGAAATTCGTTGCTATGGGGATCAGCATGAGACAAATGTGAGCAGATTTAAGAGCATGGTGTGATTCTGAAGTAAGAAGACATTTCCATAAGCCACACAGGAACATTTATCTCATTTCTTTACAATCACACTGGGTGCCTAATGATTTATTTTTAATTTGTTTCTACTAATAGGCTCCCTCCCAAACTCTTCCCTGTTTTCACCTTACTTTCCTTCTCCATTTTCTCATCACTCAATCTCTACCCTTCAATTGCTTTTTGGGCTCCTATTTGGTTCAGAGAAACATTTTTCAGTGGGCTCCCAAGGTCAGCTCTGCTGTCCCTTTCAAACGCTAATGAATTCTTTCACAAAGCCTTGCCAGCATTAAGAATTCCTCCCAAATATGCAGAAAGTTTTATGACTGGCAATAAATATAAGATCAACCAGGATTGGGTGCATATACGTGAACAGAAAAGGGCATTTATCACAAACATTTTAATTAAGAAATATTTTAATGTGATTGAAAAAGTACTGTTCTTTTTTTCAAAATTCTGCTTGTATATGATGGGTTGTGTGATTTTATAATAAAATATTCTTATTTAAAAAAATCTCCTATCTGTCATGGCTCATCTTTTTATTTTAATTGCAAAATACAGAAATTGAAAAGAGAACAAGGGGACCCTGTATCCTATGGAAAAGAATAATACCTTCTCAGAAGACGTTTCTTTTCTGGAGAATGTCTCACTATATTTGCATACATTTTTCTATGACTACATCCAAAAGAGGTGCCCATGTGTTTCATTTACTTCAGCTCACCAAGGTAATTCTGTTGGTCTTTGGGTCACTTGTTTCTAGAGCCTTCTTTCATTTTGACCATCTACTTGAAAATATATGTAATATTACAGTCAGGGACCAAGAGGTGAGAAACTATGTTGTTTAACACAAATCCACCCATATGACTGGAAAAGCACTTAGTATATATTTTCTATTGAATTTGGGCTTTTTCTATCTACAATAGATAGCTCTTTGTTATTATTGCAAGAATGTCTGATTCCCTGCATAAAGTATACTTTAAAAACTTGAGAATAATCCCACCTCTTAATATTTTTCCATATACTAGGAAACTTTTAATAATGAGAAAAAGTCATAGATATAGACAGAAAGCAAGTATTTTCTTTTCTTTCCTCAGGTATTTAAGACCTTCTTATGCATTTAAAAAAATTGTCCCTTCCTCTAAACTGAGGCATACTGAACCCACACACACAAACACAGGAACACTGAATCATAGAAGCATAATGCAGCCGCTGTCCTAATTTTGTTCTCACTTTACATTTATTTGGACAGGCATTAGCTACCTCTAATGCAAAGGATCTTCAACTTTTCCCTACTAGTGTTATATTTTATTCCAACAGATGAAACTGTAGACCACCTATCTCCACTTAGCTCTGATTCTATTGGGAAAAGAAAAAATCTGAATTAGATGAAGAACAGGAATACCTTTGATAAGGAATAAAATTACCTTTGGAAGTCTGTTTTTTCATAATATCACAAAGTAAATATTCATAATAGAAATGTAAGGATAAACTGTTAAAATGTTAATAAAATAAAGTGATCAGTTTCTAGAACCAAGAAGACTCTCAGGACCCCTATGAATCCAGGAATCATTGCCTCATGGCAGCTTTTGCTAGTCATTATGTTTCCTATTACTTTGTCATTGTTTATTCCTTTGGCTAGTGTCTAAAAATTTTTAGTCTACTCCTTATCACAACTTTTTCAAAACTTATTTTTAATGAAAAGGCACAAAACTAGCAAATTTCACATTCCAATTATATACTCAAATTTTAAGTATTGAAAAACTAAGAAATTAAGAAAGACTTGAAGGGAGTTGGAAAAATAGTCAAAATATATTTATTTCTTTAGTAACCAAAAGGGGGTAGTACTCCCAATCACTACGATAATAGCCATAAAAGTGACTGCTTTTATTTTCTATTTAATAGAATACCTTAACGTTGGTTTTCTAATATTAATCTTCTCCATCATGTAAACTCACTTTCACTAGACATTAGGTCACTCATCCTTTTAAGATAAATGGTGGCTTTAGTAAGCTCTCTGCTTATATTTGAGATTGTAACTGCTATAATGAGGAGTATGAGAGGGAAGGTCCACATGTAATAAGATTGTTGGAGAAGAAATGGCCAGTGTTAACTAAGAAATACCTAGTTATGTAAGAGAAATATCAAAAACAGAGGGCAATTTAAACTTAAAAGTAGACATATGGGATTTTGTTCAAATAACTGAAATTACATTGTCTGGTGAGAAAATGGCTAAACTTGAGCAGACAGAGCTATGATTGCCAATTACTTTTTTTTAATATTGGAAAAAAGGGCATAAGAATTCTCTGTCAATAAATATTTTCAGGTAGAGAGTGACCAGAAGTTGTCGTTCTATGAGAGTGTATTATTTAGGAATCTTTTGCATGTAATGATAAATTAAATTCAAATTGTCATTGAATCACTGGTTCAGAAGACTTGGTCAGGTGGCACAATGATATTACCAAAACCAAACTTCTCCCATCTCTTCCCTCTCTGTCTTCAGTGGTATTATTTCAATTCAAAACTGGCTCTAACTTTAATGTAAACCTTTCCTTCTGGTCAAAAGATGGAGACCAGCTGCTAACAGGAGAGACATGCTTACTTAATTATACTCAGTAGGAAGAAAGATTGTTTCTCCCAGTATACTTGGAAAAACAATCCAACTTCTTTCCAAGAAATCTGTAGAAAATGTCACAATTTGCATTTGCCCAAATTGTGTTCTGATTCCAATGAAGGAAGGCAAGATAGTCAGTTTCCACAAAGTACTTGTGCTTCATAGACAAGGGGATACAAACAATTGGGATATAGTGAACAAGGGAAAAGGTGAAAAGATCCCAAGCAATCCTTTATGGCAAATACCTGCTATTGGGAAGTTATTTGCTTTTGCAAAAGATGAGGGGATTGATCCTGGTTTTTGCTACTGTCCCTGGGAGCTCACTTAGAGCTAGGAAAATTCTGTGACGAGGTCTCTCAGAGAAGCTGTCTACCTGACGTTGAGAGAGAATGGTGAGCTTTATCTACTGATGGTAGAGGAATCTGTCATCTTTAAAGCTAAGGTCATGTTCCTCTCCTTCACTGTTCCTTTCTTTTCCTACTCAACCCTCACTCTCAGCACACAGACACCAACATATAATAGAAGCACCAATCCATGGGTATAGAAAAAACTGACATGGTTCCTCTGAATCCATCCAGTTGTTTTGATAATATTTTTTTCTTCTTTTCTTCCTTGTCTGCTGTCTCTAGTGTCTGATCATGTCTTTATTCTTCTGCACCTTCCACTAGTTTACAGCATTTTGAAAAATTGAGTATCTTAGGATTCTTTCAAAGCACGATTTAAACATTTTAGGGTTGAGAAAATTAATGGATAAATATATGCATTAGTGTGATATATATTTAACAAGGAAAGCGCTTTGAATTATAGAAAATGAATTCTAAAAGAAATCTTATTCATTCGCTAAACATTAACATGATTATTGGTTCTATGAGGGACATTTTATTTACAAAACCTAAGAACTCTGCTCTTTGTTAAAATACACAGAACACATACACGCACACACATAATTTTTAAAAGCAATTTGAGAAACACACAAAAGATATGTTGGTAGATTGTGGCGAAATGTCTTTGAGGTTTTTTTATTATGTATTTTACTATATTCTATACACATTTCATTATATTCTTATGTTTAGATCATAAATGATGCTAAATAGAACCTTCATATGCACCTTCACTGATTTTACTTTTCCACGGTTCCATGTTCAAAACCCTTCCTACATGTATTAGAGGACATTTTTTCAATTTCTAGTACCAACATCTCAAGCCCTTTCTTTCTCAAGAGATTCCCTGATTATGAGGTTAAAAGCACTAGATACTCTAACTTCTTGGCATCTGGGAAGTCAGCAGAGCACAAGAACTAGGTTCTGCCAATTGCATGATTCTTTTGGGGACTTTTGAGTCTTCAGGTAGGGATTCAAAAATAATAAGATAACTAATATTCATATACTTATGTTTTAGACCATGTTTTAAATGCTTTACTAGTTTAATTTTAACAACAATTTATGAAGTAGAGACTTATTTTTCACATTTTACAGACACAGAAATGGAAGCTCAAAGACAAAAGCCCAGTTGGTTTAGTATTGATGGCAATCAGCTATGAAAGTCCAATGACATGACAGGCACTAAGATTTGAGCATTAGTTCATTTCTGCTGCCAATCATGCGAAAGTAAATGTTGGTATGATCAACCATAAAACTGGATAGAATACACAATAAAATGGTTTCCAGGCATTGGATAACAGGAGCAAAAGTAAATGATCCCTGAGAGAGGGGGAGGTCAAGGAGATGATACCCAGTTACCACAACCCCACACACAGCTTTTAGCCTGGAACAATTTTCTGACAGAAACACAAGTAGCTAGAGTCCATGTAAAGAATGAGGGTCCCACTGAGATGAGAAGTGGAGATCAGAGTCTGAGACTGATAAAGGGAAGGGTATTTGCAGGGCAAAGTACTAGAGAGACTCAATATTAACAAGAAAGCCATTCCTTCACATCTAGAATTTCAATGCAATGCCAATCAAAACCTCACCAGGGTTTTATTTATTTTTGAAATTGGTAAACCGATTCTAAATTTCATATAAAATCAAAGGACCTAGTAAACCCAAATTTTCTGTTAAAAAAGGGGGGGGGGGCGGAGAATAAGAACAACAACAATAAAGTTAGAATATTTAGCCTAACTGACACCAGGACATAGTAGACAGCTAATGGGAACAAGAGAGTTTGGTGTTGGCACAGGGATAACTGAAATACACCACAGAGTCCAACGTGGGCCCATATACCTGAGCAATTGATTGTTTTTTTTTAAAGATTCTATTTATTTATTGGACAGACAGAGATCACAAGTAGGCAGAGAGGCATGCAGAGAGAGAGAGAGGAAGGGAAGCAGGCTCCCTGACGAGCAGAAAGCCTGATGCCGGCCTCGATCCCAGGACCCTGGGATCATGACCTGAGCCAAAGGCAGAGGCTTTAACCCACTTAGCCATCCAGGTGCCCTGAGCAATTGATTTTTTAAAAATAAAATAATTAAAGTAATTTAGTAAGAACAAAAAATAGGCTATTTTCAACAATAGTAGAAAAGCATAACATCCAAACGGGAAACAAAAATAGAATCAAACCCTGACTCTATCTCACACCAACACAAAAATCAATTCAAAATGGATCATAGACCTAAATGTAAATCCTAAAATATATATATATATATTTAAAAAGGAAAAAAATAGAAAAAAAAGTCATGACCTTGACATAGGCAACAATTTCTTGGAAAGTGCACAAAAAGCACTAAACATTTGTTTAATGATAAAATGAAATTCATATTAATTCTGCTCTTTAAAAATCACAAAAATTTGGGGCACCTGGGTGGCTCAGTGGGTTAAGCCGCTGCCTTCGGCTCAGGTTATGATCTCAGGGTCCTGGGATCGAGTCCCACATCGGGCTCTCTGCTCAGCAGGGAGCCTGCTTCCTCCTCTCTCTCTGCCTGCCCCTCTGCCTACTTGTGATCTCTCTCTGTCAAATAAATAAATAAAATCTTAAAAAAAAATCACAAAAATTCTAGCCAGTCTAGGAGAAATATCTGCAATCATATATCTGACAAAGTGCTAGTGTCCAGAATACTAAGAAAACTCTCACAACTCAATCATGAAACAAACCAACCCAAATGCAAGATAGTCAAGTGATGGGGCTCCTGGGTGGCTCAGTGGGTTAAAGATAGTCAACAGACTTAAACAGACACACCCAAAAGATGGACAACAGGCAATAAACATGAGCACATGAAACAAACATGTGAAAATATGCTCCATCTTATTAGTTAACGGTGAAATACAAACTAAAACCCTGATAATACACTACTTAGCACTCACTAGGATGGATAAAATTAAAAAGAGTGATGGTATGAGATACTGGTGAAAACCAGACCTGGAATATTGCCAACAGAACTCTGAAATGATAACAATGGTCTCTGAGAACTCTTTGCCAGCTTCATGTTGAGCAAACACCTACAATTTGATACAGCAATTCCACTTATGTATTTCTCCAAAAGAAATGAAAACATATATTTATACAAAGGTTTTTATAAGAAAGTTGATAGCAGCATCATTCATAATATTTCAAAGGTAGAACTAACCCAAATGCCCATCAACTGAAGAATGCTTGAGCTGATTATGATATATTCATTTATTTTATTTTTTAGATGAGATTAGCTTTTATTTATTTGTTATTATTACTTATAATGGACTACTACTTCACACTAAAATGAAACTGACAAGAACTAACATAATAATATGGACAAATCCCCAAATATTATGCTAAGTGACAATAGCCATATGCAAAAGATGACAGAGTGTACTCCTTCCATTTATATAATCTTCTAGAACAGGCAGAATTAATCAAAAGTGATAAAAATAGATCAGTTTTTGTTTGGGATATGAGAATAGAGATTGTGAAGGGAATGTTCTGGGGCATAACAATGTTCTGTCTTGATCAGGATGGTAATTACAGAGGTGTACACAGTCATCAAAACTTGATTAACTATACATTAAAATTGTGTACATTAATTCTATGTAAATTAGATGTTAATAAAATACAGTTTTAAAAAATCCCAGCACTGGGGCACCTGGGAGGCTCAGTCGTTAAGCATCTGCCTTCAGCTCAGGTCATGATCCCATAGTCCTGGGGTCGAGCCCCACATCTGGCTCCTCGCTCGGCGGGAAGCCTGCTTCTCCCTCTCCCTGCCCCTGCTTGTGTTCCCTCTCTCACTGTGCCTCTCTTTGTCAAATAAATAAAATCTTAAAAAAAAAAAAAAAATCCCAGCACTAGCCCTGGACTCTTGAGTTTACCAGCGAGAACATCAAGTGTCCTAGAAATCCATTTTAACCACTGTGTTCTCATGGTTTGACCTTGGCTGAGTTTGCTATTCCTTTGGCTCTTCTCTGGTTATATTGCCTGAATTTCCAAACTCTACCTTGATTCTGTGAACTCTCCAATATTCTTCTACTTTCTTATTTTCTGCTTAATTTAATCAGAATCAGTTTCTGTTACCTGCCCACTAACAGAGCTACCTACACAGATCTGTAGGAACAGGGTGAGCAGGGTCTAAATAACTCCCTGGAAATTTAGGGTCTGTTCTTTATAATCCTAGATCTTATAGTAACACTTTGATTTTTAGCAAGCCTTTCCTCCTACCATGTGACTCAGTCTCTTAATTTGGTATTTGTGCCTAACTTACTATTCAAGTCTTCATTAGTACTGTGTCCTCTGCCATGTTGGTTGGTTGAGAATTTTGCTCCTTATATAAGGCCTGACTACATATCTAAGTGGTGTGTAAGAAAATAAGTTGGTTATTTAGAGCATTTTTCATCCTATTTTACCTTGTATAATTCTTTCAGGATATGAATATATATATATATATTATATATAAATATAAGTATACTTACATATATTTATATTAAATATATAATTATATATTAAATATTATAAGTATATATTATATACATAATTATATATATATTATTTACATGTAAATTCTCAAGCAACCTTGCTTTGTTCAACATAAACATTATAGGAAGTCACAATTTAGGCTGTGAAAATGTAATGAAAATACTGATTTAGAAAGTACAATTATGTCAGGAATATTTCTAGGTAATTCTTTAATTTCAAATTAAGCTGAAATCTATTAAACAAGAGAGCTCCTTATTAATAGTTTTTTATTTCTTTGGAGATAAATTTCTGACCTACTAAATGTTTGTTTTTAAATGCTCATTGAAAAATATATGGCTTGTGTAATTTTATATAAGTGGAATTTTAAGATTCTATTGCATCATGAGCTTATTATTTTTATATTTTATTTGATTATGTACATTATAAAATAAAGATATCCCTTCAATTTACACAGAGTCCATAAATGTGGAAAATTGCATTGATTTTACTTTCCTATTTAGTTATCTAGATAAATTTTGTAATAAAACCAAACAAATTAAGTATTTAAAATAAAAGCATTTCTATAATTCTTGACTGCTATATACTTATAGTCATCATGTGGCTCCTAAAAATTTGACAATCTGTCAAAAAATAAATAAAACTAGTCATTAGAACATTCCCTTCCCTTTAAGACTTAGATTACAACAATTTCAATGCCATGAAAATAAGTCATTCAGTCCCAGAAAACAATATACACGTACAATCTCAAATAATAGTCCATAGTGTTGTGGTTTAGTCTAATAAGTGTAATAAGTTGTACACAACAATAACTGGGTTCACAAGTATAGTTTTAAGTGATTATAGAGATTGCAAGGCATCATGAAAATGATTAAATAGAAAATGGATAAGAACATAAAAAGATGCTCAACATCACTAACCATTAGGGAAATGCAAATCAAAAGCACAAGGAGATACCGCCTCATACCAATTAGGATGATTATTACAAAAAACAAACAAACAAACAGGAAATAACAAGTGTTTGTGAAAATGTGAAGAAATTAGAATGCTGGCACACTGTTAGTTGGAATGTAAGATGGTGTAGCTGCTGTGGAAAACAATATGGCAGTTCCTCAAAACATTGAAATTCGAGTTACCGTAGGATCCAGCAATCCTATTTTTGGGTACACACCCAAAAGAACCGAAAACAGGGCATGGAAGAAATATTTTACACTCATATTCAGAGCAACATTATTCTCAACAGTCAAAAATTGTAAGCAACTTAAGTGTCCACTAACAGATGAATGATAAACAGAATATTGTTTATACATAAAATGGAAAATTATTCAGCCTTAAGAAGATAGAAAATTCTGATACAAGCTGCAATATGGATAAACCTTGAGGACATTATGTTAAGAGAAATAAACCAGCTTCAAAAAGACTAATACTGTATGATTTCACTTATATGAGGTACCTAGAATAATCAAATTCATAAAGACAGAAACTATAAGGGTTGTTGCCAAGGGGCTAAGAGGAGATGAGGGGTGGACAGTTCCTGCTTTATGGGTACAGAGTTTCAGTTTTGCGAGATGAAAAGAGTTCTGGAGATTGTGCTAGAATGTGAATGCTCTTAATATGAATTAATATACACTTAAGAATATTTACAAGGATAAATTTTATGTTATATATATTTTACTATAATTTTTTTTTTAAATCTTGAATTCTGAAACACATTTGTTCCCAAGGATTGTGGAAAAGGGATTTATAGTCCTGTAATGATGAGCTACCAATTCTAAGCCAAGGGGGGAAGGGAGGGTGTGGGGGAAACAATGAGCCATAAAAGGGGCACATGGATTTGAGGTTCTGATGCGGTGGGCTTGAAGCATTGATAGAGTAACTTGGAAAGATATCAGGTGGCTGTCAGAGACTTAGAAGCTTGAAGATTTAATTTGGAAAACTCATAGTCTAGATTATGATCAAGAGAATGCCGAGAGGAAGGTACAATTTTGGAGCAAAAAAATCTAAATACCTGAATTTAGAAGCTAAGATTAGTGGATCCTGAAATCTTCAAGAATAATGACCAGGGCTGGAAAAAAGACCAGCAGCTACTTCTCTGTCCTCACCTCCTACTACTCTCCCAGTGAGAGTATGGTAATAGGAAGGGAGAAGGATAACAATTACCCCAACAGGGACAAATACAACTGGGTTGTGAAAAAAAAAAAAAGCCCGAGAGTGCTTCAGGGGAAGAAGTTCTCAGAAGACTAGGAGATTTCAGTAAAATTGAAGGTAAAGATAATATTTGGAGAAGTATGACTCCAAGATAAGTGATTAGAAAGAAAATAAAAGTCCAGGGAATGGAGAATCTACTCGTTTTTAACCAAGTCTTGAATAGATGGTAGTAGCATATTTAATTAAATCTGTAAACCTTTATTGTATCTACCACATGCAAAGCACTGCACTAAAAAAGATGGAAAAGACACTTTCTGACTCTTTAGAAGTTCACAAGTTTAAACAATATCAAAGAGCCATTTCACAAAGCTAACCAACCAAACAAACAAAAATTAGAACTTTTTGGAAATTCCAAATTCCAATGTATTTGGTACTGAGTAGGCATCATGTTGAGTGAGGGTATTGAGAGATTATCATGCAAAGATCTTTTAAATTTAAAAAAAAAAAAGAGAGAAAATAGAAAGTTTTGGAATTGGGATGTAGATGCTACTAGAGATGTAGAAGAACCTGGGGAATAGATACCATAAGTGTATCAGGCATTACACATGAAGTGAGAAGCATAAAGTGCAGTTTTGAGCTGTATATCCATCCATGCTTTTCAAACCAAAGGTCATTTGATTACACATGGTGTCTAACATGGTATTTAAGACTTGAATTAAAAATCTAATCTATCTATTTATTTATTTATTTATCTTATAATTTTTTATTATGTTATGTTAGTCACCATACAGTACATCATTAGTCTTGGATGTAGCATTCCATGATTCATTGTTTGTGTTTAACACCCAGTGCTCCACACAATCTGTGCCCTCCTTAACACCTATCACCAGGCTCACCTACCCTCCCATCCTCTCCCCTCTAAAACTCTGATTCTTACAGTCCATCGTCTTTCATGGTTCATCTCCCTCTCTGATTCCCCCTCCAACTTCATTCCCTAATGTCCTCCATGCTATTCCTTATGTTCCACAAATAAGTGAAACAATATGATAATTGTCTTTCTCTGTTTGACTTATTTCACTTAGGATAATCCCCTCCAGTTCCATACATGTTGATGCAAATGTTGGTATTCATCCTTTCTGATGGCTGTGTAATATTCCATTGTCTATATGAACCACATCTTCTTTATCCATTTTTCTATCGAAGGGCATCTCGGCTCCTTCCACAGTTTAGCTGTTGTGGACATTGATGCTTAGAACATTGGGGTGCATATGGCCCTTCTTTTCACGACATCTGTATCTTTGGGGTAAATACCCAGTAGTGCAATTGCTGGGTCACAGTGTAGCTCTATTTTTAACTTTTTGAGGAATCTCCACACTGTTTTCCAAAGTGGCTGTACCAACTTGCATTCCCACCAACAGTGTAAGAGGGTTCCCCTGTCTCCACAGCCTCTCCAACATTTGTTGTTTCTTGCCTTGTCAATTTTTGCCATTCTAAGGAGTATATAGTGTATCTCAATGTGGTTTTGATTTGAATTTCCCTGATGGCTAATGATGTTGAACATTTTTTCATGTGTCTATTAGCCATTTGTATGTCTTCCTTGGAGAAGTGTCTGTTCATGTCTTCTGTCTCTCTTTTTAATGAGTTTACAACTGTATCTACATGTACTTGAACTATATTACATACATATAAAAAATATTTATTGTTTGAACTTGAAGAACACTCACATTTTTGCACTTGTAAGAACTCTTAAAAGTTGAAAAACCTGTCTCTATCTCAGTGGTGGACAAACTTTTTCTTTAAAGGACAAGGTTAAAAATATTTTAGGCTTTGTGGGTCAACAGGAAAAAAAAAATCAAGGATACCATGTAGGTACATATTTAATGAGAGAAAACAAATTTATACAGATTTTTATTGTTGAAGATACATATTTGTAATACAAATCCACTAATTAAAAAATACCCTACTAATGAGATGAATAGAATTTTTTTGGAGGAGGGGATAACATTTTGCATAGTTGAGGTTCAAAGTTAGTACTCCCTATCATCAAGGGGCGCCTGGGTGTCTCAGTCCTAAAATGTCCACCTTGGGCTCAGGTCATGATCCCAGAGTTCTAGGATCCATCCCTGCAGCAAGCCCCGCATCAGGCTCTCTCCTCAGCGAGAAGCCTGCTTCTCTCTCTCTCTCCCACTCCCTCTGCTTGTATTCCCTCTCTTGCTGCCACTCCCTCTCCGTCAAATAAATAAATAAAATCTTTATAAACAAAAACAAAAAACAAAATTAGTACTCCTTATTATTCAATCAATTGCAAACATTCACATGCAAAGGCAGGTTCTTTGTGGACCAATTAAAACAACAATAACAACAAAACCAAACCAGGACAGGAGGTGGGCAGGGTCAGTACTGCAGGTTGTAGTTTTTGGACTCTCGCTGTCCCATTTAGCTACAATCTAAACTTAGATTTCTTGACTATCTATGGTTAAAAATCAGGTTTTGTTTTGTTTGTTTCTTCCTTTTTGCTGCAGAATCAATACTTTGTTAAGTAAAATAAAAACTGAATTACTAGAAAATTGAAATTAAAAAAAATTCAAAGCATAACCCCTAATTTCTTTATTATTAGAATCAATAAACATAAAATTATCCTGTTAAATTGCTATAAAATTTTCTCAACACGACTTTTAATTTATGTTTATTTGGTGGCAAAACATACTAAAGAGTTTTCAGGCTGGTACTAAGTAGTTTATGCATGATTCTGGATTTTTTTTTTTTTTTTTTTTTTTTAGTATGTTCCAAACGGATTGTGATATAATTACTAACAGACATGGTGCTGGCAATATATAGAAAGTGCTCTTCTGGGTCACCAGAGCTTTCTCGTTCCTCCAATTGAACCACACATGTGTTTGTTTCCTTTGCAGGCTTAACTGGCAAGGCTTTTACAGATTTTCTAGAGGGAGGGAGAAAGAAGTAGATAAATCAACCAACTGTTCTGTTCAGGTCTCTTTGGTTCTTCCTTTGTGAATTTTTCATGTGGTGGACACCCTTACAATAAAGCACTAAGAACCAGATTGAGTCTATCAACTCTTTTCATGGAGCCCAACCACCATTTCCTGAATTCATTCTTCAATATTCTGTAGTAATTTTCTTGTAGTATTTTGTTGCCTTAAATGCATTTTTTTACTGACGACATATATCTACTAAGTGTCCTCAGTTCCATTTTTATCACAATTCTCCATTTCGAATTTAACCAATTCAGATTCCAATTGAATAGATATATCCTGCTTCAACCCTCTATCTAAATGAGTCAATTACTGTAGTCAGACATTTCCACAAATGCTGTAGGTACTCACAGAATATTATTTAGGTTCACCTTCTCCTGCCACGCTCATCTGGCTATGCAAGTTTAAAATGTGAGAGCTAGAATTTTCATTTTGCTGTGATCTTATTCCCAAATACATTATGTTCATTTCTTTGAGAAGAATCTATTACATTTTTAAGCACAATTTCCATCATTTTCTTTCTTTGCAAGAATAAAACAGTTTAAAGATACATCAGACTCTTAATTACCTTAAGAAAGGAAGAAAAACCATGTTTCCTTTCTCTTTCTCTGCCAGGCTGCAAGAGGACTACATTCTTGAGCTGGAAATCAAAGATTTACAACTATTTAAGGCTACAGTTTTTAATAAGATGCACATTCTCTTTCTGACGTAAGCCTCTCCTCGGGGTTCTGGAAGCAATAGGAGAAACATTCTGTCTGCATCTCTTGCCAGCTCTCACCTGATAAGTTCTTATGGAGTGTTTTTCATTTTAGGAATGCTTTACCTTTGTTCTTATTTTCCTCATTAAACACCTCTCACATAGCATATATGTTTAGTCCACTACATAGGAGATGAAATAACTAAAGCCTGTTCATGGCAACTGTTCACCTAAATATCTGGAATGTTTTCTCCAAATTACCCTATAAACTTTTACTTTTGAAATAAATCATAAGTTAATTATTAAGTAGTATAAATAGTATTCTGGGTGATAATTTAAAAGACCCTAATTTCTCTCAGATATATGATTTCTAATGCCCCAACACGAAATGAAACACTTCCCATGCCATTTACCCCAGTGGCATTAGATCTAGTCTGTGTAAAATCATCTTCCTTGGATACAGAGTTGGAGCTCAATTGTATTTGGGTGTTTCCATGTTACTGTTGGAAAAACAAAAAAGATTCTTTTTAAGATCAAAGAAAAGTACAACCCCAGGGTAAATAGTCGTGGTTTGAAAACAGTTGTAGAAATGTGAATTCTGATCTTAAAAGACCAGTAATAGAGTTTGTGTACTGGATTTTGCCACAAACAAGTTAATACGTATATACATACATATTTTTTATGTGTATGAATGAGTGTATTTTTTATGTGAGATGCTGAATATAATCATATTAGTCCAATGAATGAATATCAGGTTGTGTCAAAAATATAGCATCTTGCTCTGGTTAACTGTCTTATAATGCTGTTTTCAATCTTCCTCTCAGGAAGAAATGTATCTGATGTCAGCAAAGTTGATGTTTCTACAACTAATGTAATTTTAAACTGTGTAACCTAACATAGAGCAAGCTTGATGTTTTAAGATATTTTTCTTATAGAATATTAGGACTTGCAAATACATTTCTAAGCCTACTTTATAATGCCTTGAGTCCTTATCAACACTGACACTAAATTATCCCAGGTACCAAATTATAAATAAAGAGATAAGAATATTCTCATATTCCCTGCAATAAAAAAGATGCTATGTGTTTTTTTTAAAAGATTTTATTTATTTATTTGACAGAGAAATATTACAAGTAGACAGAGAGGCAGGCAGAGAGAGAGGGAAGCAGACTCCCTGCTGAGCAGAGAGCCCAATGTGGGGCTTGATCCCAGGACCCTGAGATCATGACCTGAGCTGAAGGCAGAGGCTTAACCCACTGAGCCACCCAGGTGCCCCAAAAAGATGCTATGTGGTTTATGCTTCATAGGATTTTCAAAAATTGAAAATTTTGGCTCCACAACCTTCATTTTACGTATCTTCGAAATATGTGCCATTTCCACAATCAGAGAGATGGTAGCTGGCCAGCAGTCTGAGGCTGCTGATGGAGATGTTCAGGGATGAATCCAACAGGCCAGTTTAGGTCAGGGACCTCATTGGTTTCAGTGTAATCCACAGTGAATAGAGAAGATGGAGTAATCAGAGTTTCAAGCAGTGGTGATTGGCACTGAAAACTTGTACACATTCTATAACAATAATGTGGTATTATCACCTAAAATGTTTATTTTTTAAAATAGTTCATAGTAATAATAACTAATGTAGGTTGATCGCTTACTATGTGCCAGTCACTGTTCTAAACATATTTACATATGTTAATTCATTTGATTTTCATAGCGACTTTATAAGTATATTGTTATTCTACAGTAAGGTGGGTAATGCAAGCACAGAGAAATTAGTAGCTCACTTGAGATCACATAACATGTAACCAGGATTCCAATCCTGGCAGTTTAGTCTAGAGCCAAAGCTCTTAACCACCAGGTGTTATGACAAACATGTCACGGAAGGATTAGCCCTTGTCTAAGTAATCTTCACATCATCATCATCATCATCATCATCACTACTATCATTTAAATTGTAGCTAGCTTTGGATTCAAATCATAGTTCTGCTATTTATGAGCTTGGTCACCATTATCAAACTTCCTCACCTTGTTGAGCCTTACAGTATTTTAATCTGTAAAATGGTACAATACCTATTTTGCAAGGTTATTATGAGATGTTTAATGTATGTTCATCCCAAATATAAACCACCAACATAGTTTCCCAGTACACAGAAGGTACTCTACAAAGGGCATGTATGTTACAAGTATGGAAATGAGAACAATAAATGCATGCTAATGTACACTAAATTAAATGTTTACCAAATGATTAAGGAGATACACTCTGACCACGAATAAATGATGTAAATGCCAAAGTAGCAAATATCTCAATGAAACATTCCCAACAACCTGTTAGCTCTTTAGGGGAAGTGAGCACTGGCTGCTATATGCAAGTAATGAATCGTTGAACACTATATTAAAAACTAATGATGTACTATATGCTGGTTAACTGAATATTAAAAACAACAACAACAAAAAACCCTTCAGATGAAGGGTATTGCTGTTGTAGGGCACATGGGACTAAGTGAGCAGCGACCTATGTCCTAAGAGAGGTCTGGGTTCAAACTTCATACCCTCAGAATGAGAAAAGGGAGTCCAAGAAAGATGTTTTATATGTGATTGGTGCTGACACTGAGGCTGAGTTGAGGTGATCATTCCTCCACATTTAAGTATTTGGCTGAAAATATCAATATGCAAGTAGCATATGGGTGCAGAAACTCAAAATGATGCCTATCTGATGCAAATAACCTGTGTGAAATAAACTTCGATGTTAGAATCACAAAAGCTCCAAATCAGGCCATTTTGCCCTGAGGCAATGGTTCCTAATCTGCCAGTCCCCGGCAAACCAAGATGTCCCTCATTTGACAACTGCACCAAGTACTATTTTCCAAGGACTCACAAGCTGCTATTCTGAATGACAGGTAGCAAAGTGACTTAGGGAGATTGCTAAGGTCCTAATAGCTTGTGTACAACAAGTACAGAGAGTTTCCCTAACCCCTTTGCTTCCACACATGCACAGTTTCCCCCACTATCAACATCCTGCCCTGGAGTTACAATCAATGAGTAGACACTGATATATCATTATCACCTAAAGTCTATAATTTACATTACGGTTCATTCTTGGTTGGGTACATTCTTTGGGTTTTGATTAATGTATAATGACCTTAACCCACCATTTGTAGTATCATACAGAGTAGTTTCACTGCCCTAAAAATCCTCTGTGCTGTGTCTATTTCTCCCTCTCTCCCTCTGAGCACCTGACAACCATTGACCTTTTCACTGTTTCTGTAGTTTTGCCTTTTCCAGAATGTCATATAGCTGGGATCATATAGTAGGTAGCATTTACAGATTGCCTTCTTTCACTTAGGAATGTACATTTACATTTTCTGTCTTGATAGTTCATTTCTTTTTATTGCTGAATAATATTCCATTGTCTGGCTTTACCATAGTTTATGTTTCCATTCAACTAAAGCAATCAAGATGCCCTTGAAGTTTGGCAATTATGAATAAAGCTACTATAAACATTAGTGTGCAGGTCTTTGTGGGGAAATGTTTTCAGTTCATTTGGATAAATATCAAGGAGGGTGACCACTGGGTCATATGGTAAGAGTCTGCTTAATTTTGTAAGAAACTGCTTAATTTTCTAAGTACTTCCAAAGTGGCTATACCCTTTTGCATTCCCACCAGCAATAAGAAAGATTTCCTGTTTCTCCACATCCCTGCTGGCATTTGGCATCATCGGTGTTCTCAATATTAACTTTCTTATAGGTGTGTAGTTTTATCTTGTTTTATTATAGTAGCTTCTATTATTATATATTTTCTCAATACATAGAAACAAAGTATAATAACTTAATCATGTGGGAAAAGTCAAAATTTTGATGTGAAAGAGGAGTCCTGATATTCGCAAAGGCTGAGAACCACTTAATAAGAGGATCCTGATGGAAAAATTGGACATGGCCCATTTTACCTTCTGGCTACACCATATTCCATTGCCTAAAATTCAAGTGCAGCCCAATAAGCCAGGCTGTGCCTTCTATATTCTCCCTGGTTCGCATTCCTCATTAGCACACAGTGGAAAATCAGTACCACCTTTCCTGAGATAGGTTTCTAAAACTGCTCTACAGAACACTAATGTACTATGAGATGTCATTAAGGGTTCCATGGTGGGGGAAGGAGAGGAGAAATTTTATGTGTCTGGCCAAAGTGGAGTATTATAGTTCTCACACCCGCCCCCATCCATGGAAATGCACACAATCCAATAACCTATTAAAAGGTTTGAAAAGTTTTAGAATTAAGTAATAAAGTAGCATTCTAAACTTTTTATATGAAATATATATTAACATGGCAGAGGTCCCATAGGTAACCAGGTGGGGAAGGAGAAACATTCGTCTGATCAAGTTTTCCAGAAAACATGTCACAATGAAAGAAATTGTGTATCAGGGATGCTGTCCTTTCTGAAACAACAGGGCACCTTCTACATTAAAGGCTTTAAAAAGTGAAGAACAGTAGAGAGATGGGTAAAGAAGTCAAAGAATGCATGACACAAGCATTTCCCTGGTCTCTTCAAATCTTAGTAAAAGCCTTTAAAATCAGGAAAGTTTCAACGATAGTGGGTTTCCTAGGAGAATAGTGAAGGACAGACCGACATCCAAGCAGCCACAGAGACAACCTGTACGGACAAGGCACAGAAGAATCCATGCTTTGAACCTTGGATTCATAGGCTGCCAAGTTCATTCAGTTGTCTGAGGGGCAGCAAGAAGCAAGAGTCGTGTTGACATGCAGTAAACCCAAGGAGCTCCACTCCAGATGTCTTACAGTGCTTTGGAATGCAATGTGATAAAATGTAAAAAAAATGACCCAGCTCTTTTTTTTTTTTTGGATGGCTTAAAGTAGCCAGGCATTCATCAGCTATCTTAATTCATACCTGGCTAAACCACATGGAATCCTAAATCCTGAACCATATTTTTCTCCCCACAAAGACTGAGAAATGATTTTCTGGTAGTTAGAACTGAAGTTTTTATCTCTGCCTCAATATCCGCTCCCTTTTATATCCTTTTATAAAAAGCTGTTTCAAGAAAAAGAGACATCTTAATAAAGCAGAGTTCTGTAAAAACTGGCTTTTTTTTTTCAGGGTTGACTTTCTTTTTTTAAATTAAATTAAATTTAATTTTTTTTCAGTGTTCCAAAATTCATTGTTTACGCACCACACCCAGTGCTCCATGCAATACGTGCCTTCCATAATTCCCACCACCAGGCTCACCCAACCCCCCGAACCCCTCCTCTCCAAAACCCTCAGTTTGTTTCTCAGAGTCCACAGTCTCTCGTGGTTTGTCTCCCCCTCCGATTTCTTTTTTGATATTAAGTAAGTTTTGTGTGCTTGTAATAGACGATGATCAGCATGAAGTCAGCTGGTAGTCACACAGCCTGCAATTGAATGGTTTGGTATTAAATAAAACTAATCAATAAGCTACCAAACCATTTTTTTTTTCCCATAAGGAAGGATCCACAAGATATCTGCTGCAGAAATGACAACAGGTGTTCCCTCAACATGCTAATTCCGAAGACCACCCTGGATCTGTTAAACCTAAAGCACTAGGCACAGAAGCAAGGAATCTGAATGTTAACACCTTTCCCTCACTCATGCTTCTTGGTTGGCTGTAATTTGGTCCAAGAATCACTGGGCTAGATCCTCAGAGACTGCAAACATCGGCGTGGAATTTAGCCAGAATGCAATGAGAATATGTGAGAATGAAGAAATACTAGTTGGAATTATGGAATTTCCGGGTTGAAACGGTCTGAAAAGATTGTCTACTTCAACCCCGTGCCCTTATAGAAAAGAAAAAATATGTCATTTCACCAGGGCCCCTGAGTTCAGTCTGTTGAGCACGCTTTTCCTTCTAAAATGTCATTTAGCTGAGGCACTGAAGAAATGGAAGAAAATCTGAAAATAGAAAGCAAAAAGAAACAGATCTCTGAAGAAAGTCAACGGACCCATTTCAGAGAAAAGGCTTAATCTGTCAAGATGCACTCAAATTGGACTTCTGATCTTTTAAAATGATTTTTAACCCATGAATTAGCCAGCAAGTTTTATGTTAAATATTGACACTGCCGTAGAAAACATAACTTACATGTGGACAGTAATCTGAATCGTGACTATGTACTCTCTTCGACCAGCAAATTATAGAATAAGTAATCACTTCCTAATTTCAGGGTTCCTCAGTCGTTCAGAATTCAGACTTCCAGCCAGTCGATAAATGCCAGGTTTCTGTTCATTACAAACGATTTATCTTAATTAGCCTGAAAAGTCATTCTAACAAGAAATAAATTATTGAGCGCAAAAAGCAAGTTTGCAAAATATTTAACGTTCCTTTAAAATCCCTTTCAAAAGGAATGGCAGCTGAGAACACAGAAGGTTGGGAAGAGAACTTTTGTTGCTGGATTGATAGCAAATCTTCCTCTGGTTGTGTGCAGGTGTAGTAGTGTTTACATAAAAATTTATTGTAACAGATCACATCCTTATAATCAAGATGGTAATCAATATTTATTAAGCAATAATATTCCGTGATTAAACATTCCGTGATTAAAGTCCATTTGTTTCATCCCAATACGATCATTTATTTATCACTGGGCAAATTGTTACAAATTGCTCACTCTGGGGCAGGAGGAACAGGGATATATGAACTTGGAGATTAAGGCTAAATCTCCTTTACTGGGTGAAATTTTAGCAACTGAAGCAGAGAGGGAGTGAGGCACAGCTACAAAAGGCAGGCAGTGCTCTTCCTCATCACCCAGTCCCACACTGTGATACGATGGTACCAGTGCTGGACATCCTTCCACCCAAATCTACTCAGTTCCTCATTTTTCTAAATGATGTGCCTTTGGGCTCTAGCACAAACCGTTCCAAACAACATGGAAACTGAGCTGTTCCCTTTCTGTAATCCCATAAGGCACTCCTGGCTGCTGTGTTAATGTGATAGGAAGAGAGTGGGAGATGTGATAGTGGCTTCCTCTTTTTGCTTGTTTTTGTTTTTGTTTAAGCCTAAACAAAAGTGTCAAATTCATTCTAACTGCGAGAGTGGGAGAGTCACACAGAGATTGGATGCAGGGACATTTCACAGAGAAAGGAGTTCCTCCCTTGAATAGATACTCCTTTTAAGCCATCTAATTCGAATAAACACTGTCACACTTCACAGCCACCAGCTGGATCCTCCCACTCCCCATTCAAATTCCAAACAGTCAGTGCAAACAAATATTTTTTTTGAGACAAATTCAACTGCTCTAGTGTAAAACTGCTTTGGGCTCATCTCCAGGCCAAACGCACTGGCTCACGGAAATCTCTTTGCTGTCAGACAAAGGCTGTTACTGTAATTCTCATTCAGAGTTGTTCTCAGGGGATTGTCTCAGCTGATCAGACAGGGTGAGTCAGATAATCTCAAGGAGAGAGAAAGGGAAATACCACCCACCCACTCCTTGAAAGGTTCACAAGAAAGGTCCCTGGCCCTGGCCCTTGAATCAGGGTGGGGGACACAGCAGCACTTTGTCTTTACAATTAACTGGGCTGTAAATACTCCTGTTTCCTTGTGTCCAGATGGTATGTTTCCCCCAAGTCTCCTTTTTAGAAGACAAAGGTGTACAGAAATACCCAATATGAGCAGCAGTCGCTCCTGTCCCCAGGAAACCTTACTGAGTGATCCCTGAGATCAAGCGAGAATCTGATGGTGGTTTGGAGTTGAGTCAGGTGGACAAGTAAAACCCATCACGAGGAAACATGCCAAAGCCTTTTGCTTGTTCTGACTTTAGATCCCCCACATCTGAGCTCATGTTGCCAGATGTCCCGACTGTAAGTGAAAAATGCAGACATGAATATTCTTTTCATGCAAAACCAAAATCTAGAAGGATCATACCTTTCTTTTCTTTTCAGACATTTGATCTGTAAGGTCTCAAGTTTATCTCCCAAAGCCCCAGTTCCCATTTTGATGTAGACAATGTATTGGTTAAGAGGTGATGCTCTGGAGGGAACTGGCCAGGATTAGGATTTCACTCAATGCTACACTTAAGCCCTCTCACTTTACCTCATTTAACACGATTAATTCTATAAGCTAGAATTTCCCACTCAATGAAATGAAGTGAAGAATAGTATCTGTACCATGAAGTAGTAATAGAATTAAATAATATGATACATAGAAGCCTGCTATACAGCCCATGATTGGCAGTGAATAGATCTTACACTAGAAGAAAAAAAAAAAGAAAAAGAAAGAGAGAGAGAAAAAAAGAAAAGAGAAGAAAATTAAAGATTTATTTTGAACTAAAAGTTTAATGAGTAATTTCATGGTCATGTTTTGTTGTCCTGGATATAACATAACTACACACAGAAACAAAACCAAAAAAGACAAAGTATGCTTAACATAGAAGCCTGATTCTATTAGTATTTTGGTAGATTTTTTTCCAGGATTTTTTCCTCCATGCGTTTTAAAAAATAAATATATACATCAAAATGCATGTGAGACTTTGTATCACAACCATCCTCTTGGGAGCTACTAGGTTGTAATCACTAGCATTATTGACGGCTACCTTATATGCCACCGTCCCCATGGGCCAAGTCCTGCCTTCTCCCCGAGAAAGTGCTTGCCCTTCTGGTGACGGCCCAGCTGGCTGGGAGGGAGGGCACAGGCAGCAGCTCTCAGTGCAACAAAAGATGGTAGAGGAGTCTGCCTTTCTTCAGGGGCTGCCCTTCCTGCCCTCGGAGCTAGCTGTCCGCCTTCTTCATGCGGTGGAAGAGGTTACAGAAGACTTCATACGAGAAGAACATGAAGCGGGTGGAGAGAGCAGCCTTCAGCAGGCTGGGGGACAGGCCCTTGAAGCGGCCCATGGACCTCTTATATGCCACCAAATGGGTCATTTTATAGACACCTAATCACTCCCTATTGTTTATATAAGTTGTTTCCAGGGCCTAAATATATAAAGTAGAGCCGTTGATTAATATTTTTATACAGATAGCTTTTCCCAAGTATTTCCATATTTCATATATTTATCTTTATGTTCAAAGGGTAAACTTCAAGAAGAGGGATTACCTTCTTACAGGCACAAGAGTTTTTAAGGCTTTTAATGGTCACTGCCAACTTGTTTCCTGACTCAGTGCTGAGGCACTGTATGAAAATATCAGTCATGTACTGTCTTACCGCCATCAGATTCATTCTAGCTTTAATCCAAAAATACATTAATGGCATTAATCAATCAGACTCTTTGCTGGAATTATTTATCTGTTTTTTGTCTCTCTACATTCTAAGTCAATTAAGAGAAAGAAACAGGAAAAAATATTAAGTATTTATTAAGTTAAAACCCCTTAATATAATAAAGAAATATTGGAGAAGCTATTAGGACCTAAGCCTAAATCTTAACTGGCTTGAGTACTGATGTCTTTATCTAGATACTATTTTGCTTAGGTTACTATAATGCACACAGGTGGGGATACGCCTTTTCCCCCTCCCAATAAAAGCTTGCTGTACCCTAAACTCCACAGCACTAGGCCATCTTTAACTTTGGTTTTTTCTTTGAGACCAAGTATACATGATATACACAATTAAATTACCCCCAAAGACTTAGTTTGGCCTTGGGAAGAAATTCATAATGGTGAATTTAAAGCACAGAAGCGAGGTTACCTTGCTGAAATGGTTTTAGTTTAACAAATGATAATCAATCAATCCCGTGATTTGGATAACCCTCAGTGTTACTTCTATTTGCTGTGTACTCACCGCAATATAATTCTAACACCTCTGAGAATATCTCTGAAAAGTACATATTTATTTGTTGCCACATTTGATCAACAGAGTATGCACTGTGTCTCTACTGTGATGTAGTTATCAAGGATAAAACAATAAACAGAACTAGTTTCTGCCTTGGAAGAATTCACCCATTTATCTATGGGCTGGCAAGAACTAAGTGTGAGTCACAGTCAGCCTGAGACAGTACCAATCATAGGATACTTCTTAGGTATCAGTGTGATTTATCATCTTCTAAACTGTACTCCATTTCTTGCTTAAATGGGCCATCCAATAAGGAAATGCACCTCTTCATGCATCCCATTCAATTCATCCACACATGATTTTAGATTCTTCATAAATGACCTTGCTTCCTAGTATCAACAAATATTGATACTTCCCTGTTTTCTCTTAGACCACATGAGCTCCTATCCCTTGACATAGTAGGTATGCTTCTTAAATTCTGGGCTAGTAATATTGGAGCAATTGAAAAGATGAACACAGTGAAAGATATATATGAAAATACTAACATTGGTGCCTACCCATGAAATTTTTGTGAGAACTGGAAGGAAAGAGTGAGTACACCTATAAATTATCTATATATCTACATCTATGTAATTTGACATAGGGCCCACAGATCAAACAAATATCACATAGAAGTAAATAGCAGACACAGTCTTCATTGTCAACATAAAGGTAACAGAACTGCTACAGACACTTTGAAAAGCAACTGCACACTTTTTTTTTTTCAAAATATTAAACATAAAACTATCATATCACATGGCAATTCCACTTCTAGGTATTTACACAAGAGAAATGAAACATACATCCACACAAAGACTTGCACAGAAAGATGCATGGCAGCATTACACATAATTGCCCAAATCTGGAAACAACCAAACTATCCATCGATTGGTAAATGGATAAACAAAAGGTGGTATATCCATGTGATGGAATACTCTTTGGTAATAAAAAAAGAATGAACTATGGACACAAGCTACATCATACATGAACCTCAAGAACATCATGCTATGTGAAAGAAACCAGACATAAGAGATGACAGACTTACGATTCCATTTATATAAAATGTCCAGAAATGGCAAATTTATAAAGATAGTATATTAGCGATTGCCTGGGGAATCACTAGGTGGAAAGAACGGTTAATTGTAAATAAGCAGGAGGGATCTTAGGTGGGATAGGAAATGTCCTAAAACTGACTTAGGTGATGTTAATTCCACTTGTCAGTGACCAAAAATCATCAAATTGTATACCCGAAATGGGTGAAGTTCATAATATGTACAATATGCCACAGCGAAGTTCTTTAAAAAAAAGGTAACGGAACTGGAGACAATATATACCAATTTTCTCACTGCGTCTTTTAAACATTTAGAGAAGCTATGTCCACTGTAATGGCATTTACACAAAGTTAGGACTAAAAATTACATAATCCAGTTGATAACCTCAACCTAACTGATTTAAGTGATTTTTGGATTCTGAATGATATATTCTTTTGTTAACTGTTTTCTATCACAGAAAGTTGTATTCCATGCATAAATATGGTGGTAATCACATAATCTGTAGCACAAATGATCCAGTCCTTCCTCAAACACGCATCCATACACACAAATAAGATGGCCAGCAGTGCCAGGAAAAGTGGGCATAACCTTTCCCTAATCACATAGCATCTCCTCCATGGGACTCTCCTGCCCCTTAAAGGAGCCAACGTAAGGCAAGCTCCTCAAGTCTCGTGTCCCATAAAAGTCACTTGGTAATGGTGGTTTTTCCCTTTGGCACCACCCTTACTGGTTCCAAAACCTTCTCATTCTAACCCTCTCTATCCTTAGGGTCATGTGCCCAGCTCTGAACTCCCAACTCTGGGAGCCCCATCTTGATTCCTGACCTGCACTTATGGCTTAAAATCAATTTCTCTCACTTTGAACTCCTTCTCTCCTGTGTGTCTGTCTCTGGTGGAAATCCACAGTTCAGGTCACCTCACCTTCCATCCTGACCCAGGTCTCCTGGCACTGCCCCCACTCCTGTCTCAACACTTCTCAGCCCGTTCAAAGAGGAAATCACCACTTCTTCATTACCACCCACAAAGCATTTCATGTGCACGTGTACTATTAAACGTAATGCTTTCTACGATGTATTAAATATAGTTATTTGTGCAGCATCCTAATTCCAACTGTTTCATCCTTACTGGATGTCCCCCACAACATTCAACACAGAACTTAGCTCATTAAAAAGTATGTTTTCATATGTGTCCTGCCTGAAATATCTGTTATGATCATATCAGTGGGTTGACTCCGCAATAGCTCATTCCAGTTAGCAGGATAGTGCACAGGGATGCTTGATCCATTGCTGGAAAACGCTGCTTTCTTGTCTCCTTAAGGCATTTCAAAAGGTGTGACTAAAGACTCTGAATCAATCCCAAGTTTTCAACAAACAGAAGAAAAGTTAAAACACTATCGTGGCTTATTAATATTAACTTTTTTTATATCTACTTGTTTTTTTAGATTGTGGGAAAACAGATATTTGGGGTCTTTGCAAAAGGACTGCCTGGTTATAAAATGATTGGAAAGACAGTCTCATGCAACAGTGCATGGAGATACAGAATTCTACACCTAGAGGGAAAAAAAAATGCCAGCATCCCCCTCCATTTCCATTGTGTTATTCCTTAATGCTTCACTTGGCACGACAGAGGAAGTCTGATGTCTCCAAGGTGAGTTGCAAAGTGGCCAAACCACTCTTCAATGCACTATAGCTTGACATCATATTTGCTGCCAGCTTTTTGTTTAAAAATGCCATCAGCTTAACATTAACTGAAAAAGTAATTATTCTCCAGTTTCACTGAGCTATTAAGAAAAGAAAAAAGTTCATTGAAACTCTAGGAGATGAAATACGGTGCTTTCAGGACCTGTTGGAAGCCTTTCAACATTCGGAGCAGAAAAACATAAATTTATTTTTTAAGAAGGAGATTTAGGAACTTCACTGAACGGAAAGTGAGAAAATTAACCTATATTTCAGGAAAGATAGTTCGGATCAACAAAATTCTTCAAGCTCTGCTTTAATCAGATTCTTTCCATATATTCCAGAAACTCAATGCCATTTATTGCTATGGAATCCTTGGTTTAGAGACATGCCCATATGTACTGAAATCAAAGAAACTTCAAATTAGTTTGAACTATGAAATGCTATAAATTACACTAATGACTAAACATTTTTTTAAATCCAGTTGCCAAATGTTACTGAGCATATAATGAGCCTGAAGAGGTTAAGGACTTGTGGGCACAGGAGAGAAAGATGAAAGAAACAGCACAAGAAATCTCTACTAGCAATAACCTTCCCAGTTTAGTTACGAAGACCGAACATACCATCCAAATAAAAATTGAGGCAAGTCTTGCCAATGTATGAAGCATAAACTCAGTTTATATAAATTTGAGGAAAAAAGGGTAAGGAGTGGAGATGCAAGGAATGCAAGGTTATGGAGATGGCAGACTGCTTTTAGAGACATGAAATTTAAAATTCAGAAAATGTGGCTGTGGATTCTGCATCTTATTTGCTAGGCAACTTTAAACAATTCTTTTCTCTGAACTACAGCTAAGTAGAATTGAAAGTGCTTTGCAAACTGGAAAAGATTGCTCAAATGTTAGTTATTATTTAGAGATTACTTCCTGCAGCTTTAAACAGAAAAGAATATTGGTTGAGTGAATTATAAATATATAACTATACCTTTAATCTTAACATCTTCCAGACATTTTTATGAAACATTTTAATTCATGTTTCACTACTGTGTGTTACTCAGTAATTTTAAGATGTATGATGAAAAAGGAAAGAAAGAGATCTAATTGAAAAAATGTTGCTAAGTGAATTGATCATGGTACTGCTTCATTTTTATAATTGAAAAAAAATAAAAACAAAAACAACCTTAACACTCATCCATGGTTGCTTGAAAACTAATTAAATAGAAAACTATTCAGCTATCATAGAAGATAATATTTTAATCTATTAAAAACTATTACAGTAGAGAAGTTTTAATTTAAAAGTCTAGAAAACAATAGTTGGCACCAAAACAGTTATTTTGTTTCTTTTTGCAGCTTTAGGTTTCATTTGCTGTAAAAAAAAAAAAATGAAGAAAATAAAGGATAAGTGAAAAAGAGAATATATTTCATAAGATGATTTACTTTAAAATACTTTATTGGCACAATTAGAACAGAGAGCGTGTGAATAAGAACTAGCATATATTGATGGTTTAGCAGTCAGATGATTTTTAACAACTGCTATTTATTCTGAGAACATAAAGGATCTGAACATCTCATAGGCAAATAAGAACTTTTTAAACTTTATGTGTTAAAAGATAAATATGGGAAGGGAAATAAAATATAAATGAAAATGTAATTCTTTGGGGGAACCTCCCGTCCTTTGCCAATCTTTGTCCTAACAGTCCATCAATCTATTAAGGAAAAACATTTCTTTGTTGCCTTCTAATCCCCAAATCCTGATTTCTCTTCTTGATATTGTTTCCTAGAGGAGTTAGAGGGAAAGGCAAGAATAACCACAAAATGAACTTTTCTTTAGATGGAATTATTTTCATACTTTCTATTTACAACAGAACTAGTAGAAAGAAAGACAATAAAATATTATAGTAACGAGACTAGCACAAACGCTGGGATACAAGATGCATGGATCAGTATATGGTAGCAAAATGCAATGTATAAATAACACCCCCAATACCATATATACTACAATGCATACAATTTTGAGATCATTCCACTTATGGGGCATTGAACTATTTCCAAAGGTAACTTGAATGTATTAGACAAAAAGCAACAACATGCCAAGTGAAGGCCTTGAATGGTGGGATCCTAGTTACAGAGGCTTGGGAAGTAGATTATCATATTTTTTGAAGATTTAACTTATTTATTTGAGAATGAGGGAGAGAGTGAGAGAGAGCACAAATAGGACACGTACACAGGAAGTGTAGAGAGGTAGAAGGAGAAGAAGACTCCCCACAAGCACGGAGCCTGATGCAGGGCTCGATCCCAGAACCCTGGGATCATGACTTGAGCTAAGTCAGATACTTAACCAACTAAGCCACCCAGGTACCCCAAGAAGTAGATCCTCTTAACATCAATGGATTATTCAGGGTTGACAAACTTTCAAATGTGTCTTACACGTCTTTCCATTTGTAGCATCGACAAGGTAGATTTCATTGATTACTTCAATTATTCACTTTTCCCTGTTTCCACGTTCCTTGCTCTATGACTTTGCAATTCCTTACACAATAGATGACTCAGTCCTGCAGTATGATCAGCTCTAGCCACCAGAATGAGATAGAACTGACAGTGTGCCTGAGCTCCAGAGGACTTGCATGTTCCTCCTTGCTCTATTGTGCTTCTGCTCCAGTGAGCTCTTGGGTCCCAGGAGGAGGATAAAAGACTCCTCCATTTGGGTGTTCCAACCCAACCAGGTTAGCCAACCCTGGGCCTGCCACATATGTGTGAGCTGAACTAGAATTTTCCTTCCTTGTTTTGTCTGGATCCACCAATCCTGCAAACTTAGAAAGGAAAAAAAAAAAAATGTTTGAAGCCATTGACTTGGAGGGCTTGTTACATAGTATTTTGTGTATGTGCCTATGACAACATGCCCTGATATAAGGTAGCTAATCTCAAAATAGTGGTCTTTCCTATTTCTAGGGCCTCTTTAGAAAAATCCATGCTTTCAGCACATGGAAGATTACCTGCTGGGGCACCTGTGTGGTGCAGCGGGTTAAGCATCTGGTTTGGCTCAGGTCATGATCTCAGGGTCCAGGTATCCAGCCCTGCACTGGGCTCCCTGTTCAGTGGGGAGTCTGCTTCTCCTACTCCCTTTGCCCTTTACCACCACTGATGCTCTCTTTCTCTCTCTCTCTTTCTCTCTTTCAAATAAATAAATAAAATCTTAAAAAAAAAAAAAAGATTACATGCTGGACTTTTGTTTTCAAAAAATATGTACATGAGTCATCCTCAATCTCAAGATAGAGCACAAATGTAACTGAATGAATTAATTGATCAAATGCAGAAGAGAAAAAAATTCAGCTTCACATTAATAAAAATATAAGAAGGTCTCCAATTTCCATATTCTCTGAAATAATTTCTATTGTTATGATTTTGCAAATGATATATTTATTTGTATTTATTCTGCTTGTTGAATTATTTCCTTTAAGAAAATATATTTGGAATCAAATACATATCTTTGTTCAATGTCTTCTGCACATTTCCATGTATGTAAATAAGTGCACAATTTTTATTTCATATTTGAAATATCAACCACAACCATCTGAAAATTATAAAGAACTTTAAGGCTATATAGTGATTAATTTTTCTCTTAAGAAAACTTAATGTAAACTTGTCCTTCATTTGACGGGTGAGAACGAACAAATTATATTTTTCTCTTTTCTTCCTGTCTCCTTCAAAGTCCTTTCCTTTCTTTTCATCTGTCTCTCTTTAACCAAATTTGTGAGCCAAAGTTGGCAAGCACACTTAGCAATTGTTAAGATGTCAATGTACATTTAACCCTCGAAGGAGATATCAAAAGGTTACACTAAATTTGCTACAATGACTTGATCCACATTTCTTTGGTTTAATTATCTAACCCCCAAATCAGAAAGTATAAAGAAAGTAAAAGTATTTTTCAATTACTCTCTAATTACTTTGCACTTGTTATCTCTCTCTCTAACTGTCTCAAGTCTCTCTTTCTCCATTCCAACCATACTCCACCTTTTTTTTTACCTTGAATACTCTTTCTCAAATATACTTCCATACATATTCTAATATACATATGTAGATATGAGCCTTTAGCGCATGAAGGTGCCCCTTACAGCACTTAGCATAAATGAGATTTTTAATAAGTGCTTGTTCCACTATGAATGAATGTTGTCTTGGTATGATAATTGGCCTAGAATTCATTTTGAAAGTCTTTGTGTTGCCAAGGTTAATCCTTTCTTATTCACAAACTTCTTGAAAATGTGATGAATCGCATCAAATACAAAATTTTGAGGTGCTACACCTAAAATTATAATCTGTATTTATTAGAGTCTTAGTGAAATTTCAAAACAAAACATACTAAGATTAATAGAATTACTACTATATTTCATAAAGGACTCTCAATGTATAACTATGTATTCCTCAACTTTAAAAGAGCAACCGAAGAATTACATAGAAATTCTATAAAACATCCTGTTTTTCTCTTTCTTTCTTTTTTTTTTTTTTTAAGATTTTATTTATTTATTTGACAAGATCACAGGTAGCCAGAGAGGCAGGCAGAGAGAGGAAGAAGTAGGCTCCCTGCCAAGCAGAGAGCCCGATGCGGGACTCGATCCCAGGACCCTGAGATCATGACCTGAGCGGAAGGCAGAGGCTTAACCCACTGAGCCACCCAGGCGCCCCATCCTATTTTTCTTTTTAATATCAGCCAAATAATTTGTAATTTTGATATTTTTATTTGTTTCCCCAGCAAGGCTTTGAGAACATGCATTTCATCTTTCTGATCTTAAGTTCTCAACAACACAGAAGCTCTCCAGCCCTGTGACAATGTGCCAGACAGAAGTCAAAATTATATTGTGTGCTGTTGCTTAACACTGAAACCTGAAATCAGAACTCTACTTGAATAAATGAAACCTATTCAATTAAGAACACTTAAATATTATAACTACACAGTCATGGAAACATCAAAGACCTTAAAAAAGTTAAAAAGTTAATAGATGTAGTGCTGATAGCACAGTATCACACAATAACTAATAAATATTAGAACCGAGGTTCTAATGTCATTGAAGAAGTACCTCCATGAATAGAGTTGAAGTGGTCAAGTGACCAGCATTCTTTGAGGAGGTGTGAGTGAATTACCTGAAGGGTATTGAGGTTTCTCCAATTCTTACCTATATATTTCTTCTAGTTTTTCTTCCTATACAGAAATTAGAAACATGTATATCCTCTTTACAATTTTATATTTGAAATATGGAAGAATCACAAATTAAGCAAGGCACTGAATGAAACCTAAGCAGGTGTATTTGTTGCTGAGAAACTGCTTGTAGAATCATAAAGGTTTTAAATCTTCGTGTTGTTTATTACTTATAATCCTTTTTTTCTCTTTTATTAGAGGTTGCTGTAAGATTTACAATATGCATCTTTATCTTCTCACAGTATTATAATACTTTGTGTAGAATATAAGAATCTCATGAAATTATACTTCCTACCATCCCTGCCCCCTCACCTCATCACTTGGGCTATATTTTCATACCTTTCACTTTACTTTCTATGTCTTTTAAAAAACCCAGAATATATTGTCACTATTATTATTTTTAAAACAATTTTATAAAGACATTTTAAAAACAAGAGAGTTTTTTATATTTGCTTATACAGGTACCATTTCTGTCATTCTTCATTCATTTGCACAGAATTAATTTTTCATCCAGGATAATCTTCCCTCAGCCTGAAGAACTTCCCTTAACATTTCTTACAGGCTGGTCGGCTGGTAGCTGATTCTCTCAGTTCTTTTTTGAAAATGTCTTTATTTTACCTTCATTTTTTTAAAAAAGATTTTATTTATTTATTTATTTGAGGAAGAGAAAGAAAGACCACGCATGAGTAGGGGAAAGGGCAGAGGGAAGGGAGAAGCAGACTCCCACTGAGCAAGGACCCTGATGCCAGGTTCAATCCCAGAACATGGGATCACAACCTGAGCCACAGGCAGACGCTTAACTGATTGAGCCACTCAAGCACCTGGCAGCTTAAGTTTTGAACTATATTTTTGCTAGATATAGAATTCTAGGTTGAGAGGGTCTTTTGCTCATTTTTTCAGTACTTTAAAGACATCTTGTTGTCTTACTTTCATTGTTTCTGACCAAAATACAGCAATATTTCTTATCTTTCTCTTTCTTTGATCTCTTGTTTCAAGAATTTCTCTTTATAATTGGTTTTCAACAGTTTGGTTATAATACACATTGATGTGTTTTCCATGGTGATTATCTTGCTTGGAGCTTGCAGGGTTCCTTGGAATGACAGACTATACTTTTTCTTCAAAAAATGGCATCATGAGGAACTGAGATATTAGCATTGGTGGGAAGCTCTTATTACTCCTATGACTGTAGAGATAGTGGAAAGAAGTAGTATTTCTAGAAGCAGAATCATAGTGGGATTTCCTAGCAGGGGCAGGGCTCATTAAAGAAGGATAACTGGGAGAGAAATACTTTGGTTTTTCCACACCTCCTACTCCCTGCTCTGCCAGTACCTCCTATAAGCTGAGCTTATCCAGAGTCAGAAAGCAAGAGAGCCTGAGGAAATGTTGAGCCCCACCACAAACAGCAGAATATGAGAAAGCTGGAAACAAAGCAAAGTAGCAAGTGACCGTCACAGAAAGGTTTTGTTCCGTCTTCCTCACTGTTGAATTCATATCACTTAGAAGAAAACCAGGCATGTAACTGATGAATGAATGAATGAGTGAGTGAGTAGACAGATGAATGAATAAAAGATAATGTCCCCACTCATGTTTTATTATTGAGGAAATTGAAGCACATGTAGCTTCACAATTTACTCAAATAGATGGTGGAATAACTGGACTTAAAATAAGGTTCTCTGATTAATATTTCAACATAGCTACTGCCTCTGGTTTCTGTAAATTGAATTGTACTCTAAATTCACATGGGAACACTTTTTGTAAAGACACTCTGTATAGACTCTCTATAAAACTAAAAATCCTTCACTTAGGCAGATTTTTCCTAGATCTTTGTTAGATAGATTTTTAAACTTTCAGTTTCTCTCCAAGCTTCCTGGATTATTTGTATTACTAGGAGGTTTTATATAACAACGCTATTTTAAAAGTATAGAGCATTCCAAAAGGATAGCTGTTTTTCATCTTGGTAAAAGAGTCAGCAGAATGTGAAAGAAAGAGCTTGGCTTTTGATATCAGATAGGATTAAATTCTGATCCAGGATTGGCAACGTAATAGCTGTTGACCTTATACAAAACATTTAACTTCTCTGGTCCACGGTCCCTTCTCCCTCAATTGAGGACAATAATATCTCCTCTCATCACAGAACTATAAGAGAAAATTCAATGATTCATGTGCTGTGCAAATACATGTGTAACCATCGCTTACCTGGGAATCACCCTTTCTGCAGCTCAGTGTTTATTGCTCAGATAAAATCCAGTTCCACAGTTGCCACAGGTAGAAGTGGCTACAGACAGAAGTATGGGTTGGAAAGTAAGAGGCCATGACAATAAAGACTTCATTGTCAAACGAGAGCGAGAGAAAACAATAATGCTAATAGCAGGTAAAGGCACTGCAAGGGGTTGATAGGAGTCAGTAAGAAAGCACCTATTTATCCCTATCTTGTATTTCCCACATTAATGATCACTTTCATTGGTGAGAACAATCAAGTAATTTTTAACCAGAGACGGGCATCCCAGTAAAAGAGGACCACTGAGATTCTTCCAATGTGCATTCTTGGGACCACTAAAGCTACGTGGCTTTTTGAACAGTTTTAATGAGATATAATTAACATGCTGCACAATTCACCCATTTAAATGCCCATGTCCACGGTTGGCTTTTAGTGGACACACAGAGTTGTGCATCTATCACCACAACCAATTTTAAAATATTTTTATTACCCCAAAAAGAAATCTTATACATCCTTTAGCCATGATGCCACACAACCTCTCATCCACTTTCTGTCTCTATGGGTTTGCCTATTCTGAACATTTCACATAAATGGAATTGTAAAGCCCTGTAATGTTTTATGTCTGCCTCCTTTCCCTTAGCATAGCTATTTGAGTGCCCCATGTCATAGCATGTATCGGCATTTCTTTTTATAGTTGAATTGGTTATATTATTTTTTACCCATTCCACCTTTGTGTCGCTTGAATTTCCACTGGATTTACATATTCTAACATCTGAATATTTAAGATGTAAAGAATCATGACAATCATTGATTCAACCACCTTTTAATTTTGAAGAAAGGGAAGTCCAAATTCCTTGAGTGTCTAGTGTTACACATTTACCTGTGTTCAGGAGGACACGGGTCCAGCCTCTGCTCATTAATCTACAAGGCTAGCTTCCTAGAGTATCTGCTCTAAAGCAATAGCAACTCATTTTCAGTTGGCACCTACTTTATGAAACGCTATTATATACATGAACTCATAGTCTGAACACAAAACCTGTTCTGGTAAATAGGTAAGAGAGCTAGATAGTTGAAGTATACATTACTGATCAAAATCATCAGATAAAAATTAGACATATCCTGGGGCACCTGGGTAGATCAGTTGGTTAGGTCTCTGCCTTCGGCTCAGGTCATGATCCCAGGGTCTTGGGATTAAGCCCCAAGTCGGACTCTCTGCTCAGTGGGGAGCTGCTTCACCCTCTCTCTCTGCCTGCCACTCCCACTGCCTGTGTGCTCTCTCTCTCTCTCTGTGAAATGAATAAATAAAATCTTAAAAAAAAAATTGGACATATCCTAAAAGGGCTCCCCAAATAGCTTTTGGAAATGACAAATGTAAAATGCTGGCATAGTCTCATTGACTAGTTAGTGAATTCTAAATACTGAGACTTTCAGTTCTTACAATGCACAAAAACAACAGATGGAGAAACCCAAGACCATCTTGATGGCAATGAAGAAGCCTGTCTATGTTGACAAAGTGGTTCTGCTTCAGGGCTGTTAGAATGTGGATGCTCTGAGCTAAAACATGTCTCTTCCTTTTCCTCCCCAAAACATGTCATAAATTTTCTGGGACCTTTTGTAGCAAAGTGGACCCAGAACATTACTGTACATCTATATGCAATTTCTGAAGTTTGAAATGCAGTAATTTAATATCAGTACTGATGGAATGTAAGCTACAGAATCAAATGCTATCAGGCCTGCTATTTAGTCCAAAATAAGTAATCCTAGTGTGAGTAATGGTGAAGGCCTTTCAAAGCCAAAGGTTAAAATCTTATTTCCTTCCTTAAACTTCTTTTCATGTTTTCTTCAGTGCAATAGCTCTGTGACTTATTATGCCATCACTGAGCTGCTCTCTGACCTCATTAACATTCTTATCTCTCTGAAAAAAAAAAAGATGTAAGAGATCTGTCTGGTTATTATCTCTGCCACCAAACATTTAAAGTTTGGCTATTTTTTCTAAACACATCTGCCTTCAAACATCTAAGGCTTATGCATCTCTCCGCTACTTCCCCAAATGCGCTGGGTTCTAATGCTAGAGATCCACTCAATCTGTTTTCTTTTTCACACTTTATGATTCTTCACACAGGAAATAGCCCAAAGCAATAACTGTGTTTAAAAAACAAAACAAAAATAATAAAAACAAAAACAAAGGTTAAGCCATAAAATTCTAGAACCATAACAGTAGGATATACAAGAGGATACAGTAGAGAAGAGGTCCCAGTTTGTTCCACTTGTTTTGATATATATGAAATTGATTTTTGCAAAGAGAAAATTGTGAGGTTATTATTTATTTGTGGAGTGTTTGGTATATTAACTATGGATTTGAAAATTAAATAACTCCATTTTCAAATAATAGCACAGCATGGAAACTGTGAAATGATAAAAAGCCATATACTAAACAATTTTTAAGATATATCAGGAAAATAATATCTTCACTAATAACTTATGATTGAAATAATATTATTTCTAATCATACGTTTTATGAGCTTTTCATGTTTATAGTAATGACCCAGTAGATCTCCTCTCTCTCCCAAATCCCTCCATTTCTAAACTAAAGGAAATAATGTGAATTTTTTTTTTTTTTGATAACATGAAATCTTAAAGAGAATTTAAAACACCATTTGGTTTGAGAATTTATCTTTCTCATGGAGTACTTATAACTCAACCAAAATGCTGTGCTCCCTTTTTGGCTTCCTATTTAAGTCACCATGCAGGTAGGTTGTAGAGTGGTTTGCCCAGAAATTGTTGCACCAAACGCTTGTGTATATGTGTGAATGTGTGTGCATTGGTATCCATACCCGTATCCATCTCTTCAGAGTCTCTGCTATCTATTTAGCAGACAAAAACAGAGAAAACATCCAGGTTTCACTTCATTCTTGTATTTCTGGGTGGCTGGGGGTGGAGAGAACCCAGCATGGGAGTGTTTACAACTGGGAGTGGTTTTCCATATTTATTCTCTACTTTTTCCTCATTAATAAACCCTGAATTTTAGATGGGCACATGTCTACTCAGAATAAAGACTGTATCTGCTTTATCCCCTTGAAGTCAGTAGCAGTAATGTTTACAACTGTCAGAACCTGTGTTCCAAAAGAGGAATTTGCTTCCTTTTTCCTTTCCTGCTGGCAGGAACGCACATGCATTGGGAGAGGTGGAACGGCTCCTTCATGCAGCGTCCATACTGCATGTCTCAAGGAATAAAGCAACAATAGTTGAGGTTCCTGACAACTAGGAAGCTTCCGTAGCCATGCTGGACCAACTACCAGCTACAGTTGTGGATAAGCAAATATTGCTCCTTCATGTATCATTGTTCAAATTTGGAGAGTCTTTTGTAAATGCTTTTGGGTTCATCTCCTCTTGCCTCCCCATGTCTTTATTCAAGTACCCCTAATTTCTCAAATAGAGTTTTGTAATGATCTCAAAATTGCTCTAGTTCGGCTATTGTCTTCTATATTCTAGTTCGGCTATTGTCTTCTATATGTTGCCTTCAAAATAAACTATGTAATGTAGAAGCCTGGTCATAGAAAATAAGTAACAGGGTCAGGATTGTAACTCACCCTTGTCTTGATACAGAGCTAGATATCTTAGAAACATGGCAGACAGCCAGTAAAAGAAAGAGTAGATCTACTTACAAGAGGTACGTACTAAGATCAAATGACAGATTAGAGGTATGCACAGGGGACTGAATAAGACATAATGGATATAGTCCTTGTGTTATGTTTCAGATGTTGCTGGCATGTATGTCACTTGTATCTTTTACCTAGCATTATATCTGAGTTTTTAAGGAACTCAACACAACCTGGGATTACTACAAATGACCAGCCACTAAGAAAGAATATTAAGACATGATGGGGCACCTGGGTGGCTCAGTCGGTTAAGCATCTGACTCTTTATTTTGGCTCAGGTCATGGTCTCGGGGTCACAGGATCAACCCCCACTTCAGGCTTCACACTCAGCAGGGAGTCTGCTTGAGTTTCTCCTCTCCCTCACCCTCTCCCTCTACTTGCACACGTTCTCTTTCTCTAAAAAATAATAAATAAAATCTTAAAAAGAAAAAGAATGTTAAGACATGAGAAGTAAATAATATTTTCCAGCACCCAAAACACTTCCTGCATAAAGCCATCCCTAACATGCACCTCTGCAAAAAATTCTCTTGCTGTAAATGCTCTATGATGACCAGTCACGTTTGCTCAGTTATTACCATGGTTTGTTCACATGTGGTGATCCTGTCTATTCTACCTACTTGAAAATTCTGTACTTCTCCATAACAACCCGCAATATGGCAGTATATTAAAGAAAACACTAAATGAATATCCTTAATTGAACTATCTTATAATTGATGTGGTTATTTCTTTTTCTCAAGATAAAACCCTTGATTAAATACATTAAGTAACTCAAGCCCAGTTCTGTGATAGAAATAGATAACAGGATTTTGATTCTTATATCTGTGCTTTTTCTACCATATCCAAAAGGTAACTCTAAAATGAAAGAAATGATTTTACTAATTTGACTTGACTTTCAGCCTAGATCCTATAGGAATACTTTATAATCACAAATGAGAAATCATCTTAGACCTTCCCTGAGTCTTAAAACCAAAATTTAAGTGAAGCCAAATCAGATAAAGCAAAATGGTTGCTTTCAGAGTAAAGAGAAACAAAGTAGTGCTTTTATATAAATGAAACACCACCTGCATTAAAACATATAATATGCAATAAGATCGTATTACATTAGAAAAGCTGTGCCCTTCAAAATGCTTTGTCTAGTTATAAATATGCTTTAAAACAGAATTTGATGGTCAAGACATTTTCTTACCAAGTACATCTTTACAATCCATTGTCTGCAAATACTTTTTTTCTTTAACTAGTTGGTGGCCTTTTATTCTAGAGGTGTGTAACATTTAAGTCTTACCACTTGCTTTTAATTTACCACAACGGTATGACTGCCTAATACCTCTGAACTATGACAGAGGCGCCCTCTTCAAAAAGACCAAGCTACCATTAGAAATGGGTCATGAAGCAAGAGTCATTAACTCATTTTAAAAAGGGCAGTGCCCAACAAAGCATTACTGACAAACTTCCTTCCCAGTGTCCATTTGTCTTTATTAAATATCACATTTAATATCTATCTCCATGCATGAGAAGTATCTCCCCATGAAAAAATTAAAAACCATTAGAAATTAAATTTACTTTCAGGTTTTTACTTTGAAAGAGAAACATAATTCTCTTATGCAATATTAAATAGAAAAACAAGTATTAATAATTCCCAATAATAAATATAATGATTCCAAAGTTGCTAGCTTGAACACATCCATTAATCTTAAAAGAGAGAAATTCAATTAATCGAGGCAATGATGAAAAACAGGCAGATCAAAGTAGGGTCTTTTATTTTTACCTTGATGTCGGATGCAAAAAGTCGACAACATGCAATAGATATTCTCATCTTCTCCACACACCAAATGAAAGGTTTATTAAAAATTAATATTAAAATAATAACAAAAATGATAAGGAGTGATATCTCTATCTCTACATAGGTAGACTTCCTGTACTAACCTTTTAAGATTCATTTTAGAATGAGCTTCTGTCTTCAACATTCAAGCAGAAATTTCTTACAATAAGGAAGGATAATCTATGCTCTATGGATCCCCTTCTTGAAATGGGTAGAGTCAATTTTTACATCTGTTTTCCTCTGTTATATCCCAGAAAATACAAATTTTATGAATTTTCTCTCCTCGGGGATGTCAGTTACAGATGCAACTGCAAAAGGAGGCCAGTGTCATTTCTGGTGAGAGCAATGTCCAGTCACACAAAACTACTACTTTGGAAGTTTCAGAACAGGTGGGAGAAAGGTTATATGAAGTAAAGGTCTGCATTTTTGTCCCACAGCTGACCCCAGAGAAGGAAGCCAAGTTCTGGCAGCTTTGATTATCTAATAAAAAAATTTCGGTTTTGTTTTACTGTTTCAGTGTCCCATAATCTCAGATATACTTAGAAACAAAATAATAAAAGTGCAAACACTCAGATATTTAGGAATATATGCAAGACAATCTGTTTTCATCTAAATCAGACATAATACTATTTTATAGGCAAAGCAAAGCACATAATTGTATCGGTTTAAAAAAATCTGAGTTTTTGCCTTTTATTTCTACCATATTTTATTCTTCATTATAACCTGACTTTACTTCTTTTCTCCCTCCTCTCTTCTTCCCTCTCCCCTCTTTCCTCTTTTGCTTATTTATACTGTCTTCATTTTTTTCATCTCTTTCTTTTTCTTTTTTCTTTTCATTTAGGATGATAGCCACCCTTGAACAGCACAGGGGTTAGAGGTGCCTTCCCCACAACCCCCAAGCAGTCAAAGATCTGAATATAACTTTTGATTCCCCTGAAACTTAACTACTAATAGACTACTGTTGACTGGAAGCCTTACCAAAAAAATAAACTCAATTTACCCATATTTTGCATGTTCTATGTATTATATACTGTATTCTTTTTTTTTTTTTAAGATTTTATTTATTTGACAGAGAGAGATCATAGGTAGAGAGGCAGGCAGAGAGCGAGCGGGAAGCAGACTCCCTGCTAAGCAGAGGGTCCGATGCGGGGCTTGATCCCAGGACCCTGAGATCATGACCTGAGCCGAAGGCAGAGGCTTTAACCCACTGAGCCACCCAGGCGCCCCTATATATTGTATTCTTATAATAAAGTAAGCTAGTTAAAAGAAAATTTTAAGAAACCATAAGAAAGAGGAAACATGTTTACAATACTGTACTGTATTTATGGGGGGAAAAAATCCACATTTTAGCAGACCTGCATTTCAAATCAATGTTGTTCAAGGGTCACCTATAGTCACATTTTAATTTTATTACTATTAATTTTTTTTTAGTAAGGGACAGGGAAAGAGAGGCAGGGGAGGGGTAGTGGAAGAGGGAGAGAGAGAATTTTAAGCAGGCTCCACGCCTAGCACAGAGCCCGATATGGGGCTGGATCTCATGACCCTGCCATCATAACCTGAGTTGAAATCAAGAGTCAGATCTTTAACCCATATAGTTTTAAATTCTTACTTCCCAGTTACAATAGATACTAGATCTTCTGTAGCAAATCCGCTCAGAGCCCCAGCATTCCTCATAATTGTCACTTCACCAATGGATCCCAATGTTTCCTTCTCAGAGCTACGGCACCATATCAACCTAGTTCCTACCTATAGCTACCATCTCCATTCCAATGACTCTCCCATCAAGTGCAATCCTACCCCTCCTGATGCTTCTGGGTCCTTATCTGGACTCACATGTTCCTCCATTGCTTGCTGCTAAATTCTTTCTTGTCTCGATGGTGTCTGACTCTTGATCTAGTTGCATTGCAGTGGTGACTCCTGTCTCTGTCAGCTCCGTTGTGGCTTGTATAAGAAAATGCCACACTGGGGCACCTGGGTAACTCAGTGGGTTAAAGCCTCTGCCTTCAGCTTGGGTCATGATCCCAGGGTCCTGGGATCAAGCCCCACATCGGTCTCTCTGCTCAGCGGGGAGCCTGTTTCCCCCTCTCTCTCTGTCTGCCTCTCTGCCTGCTTGTGATCTTTCTCTCTGTCAAATAAATAAATAAAATATTAAAAAAAAAAAAGAAAAGAAATTGCCACACTTTCTTTGTTTCAAATTTGCTGGTGTATGCTTTCCATCCTTCTTTTTTCAGTCTCAGTATTTTCGGTTTTTGTTTGTCTTTTCCAGACAACATAATTCTTCATTCAAGTATGGAGTCTTGGTCTTTCAATTAGCAAGCTTACTCTGTGTTTCAATGGGTGTAGTTACGATGAAATTAGATCTTATTTCTACTATCTTAGTCCCATTTTCAATTTAATTGTAAATTGAAATTATTGTTAAATTAAGACTTCTTTCTGACATCCTGTGGTTTTTTTCACTCTTTTATTTCAATACCTTCCCCTCATCTTTTCTCCTCCTTTCAACAGAATAAAATTTTCTCCTTCTGTGTTAAAAGTTACATATTCTATTCTTATTATTTTGATTGTTGTCTTTATCTTAAGACTCATACTCTCAGGTTTTCTTTGGGGGGGCGGTGTTCTTATTGATTTCCTAAATTTGTAAATATTGAAATCTTCTTCCTAATGCAATAAAAACTGGATGATTTCTAATATTTTTCTGTCTTGCCTTTCTCTATTTTATTATTATTACCTAGAATTTCAGTTTCAGATGGTTGCCAGTATACTTTTCCTTTTTTTTTTCCATCCTTACTTTTATTTACCTAACATAAAAATAAGCTTAACCAGGGTAATTATTCATGCTTACTTTCCATTTTGCTTCTAGCATCTCATAGTTTTGTTCTTCAAAAGGCATTTTTAAATGAGGGCCATTTTATGGTAAAAGTTCTGAGGACTTTATATGTAAGAATATTTTTTTAAGCCTTAATCTTTATATGTCAACCTTTCTAGGTAAAATATTTTAAGTTCATAGAAAATAGTATTATATTATCTTACTATTTTTAGTTTGCTATTGAGAAATCTATTGCTAATCTGATTTTTGTTTCTTTGCAGATCTTTTTTTAAAAGTTTTTTTTAAGTAATCTCTATACCCCATGTGCAGCTCAAACTCACAACCGTGAGATCGAGTCACACATTCCACCAACTGAACAAGCCAGATACCCTGCCAGTAATCTATCACCAACTCAACAAACCAGACACCCTGCCAGTAATCTATTCTGCTGAAATCCTTTCCACTCCCCTTTGCTTTTGAATTCTTCATTCTCATGTTATCTAGTGTGACTTTTTCTTTATTTTCCATTTGGCCCCTTATCAGCCCTATCAATTTAATGTCTTTCAATTTTAGTGTAAATACCTAGTAGTGCAATTGCTGGATCGTAGGGTAGCTCTAATTTTAACGTCTTGAGGAACCTCCATACTGTTTTCCAGAGTGGCTGTACCAGCTTGCATTCCTGCAAACAGTGTAAGAGGGTACCCCTTCTCCATCTCCTCACCAACATTTGTTGTTTTCCATCTTGTAAGTTTTGCCATTTTAACTGGTGTAAGGTGATATCTCATTGTGGTTTTGATTTGTATTTCCCTGATGGCTAGTGATGTTGAACATTGTTTCATGTGTCTGTTAGCCATTTGTATGTCTTCTTTGGAGAAGTGTCTGTTCATGTCTTCTGCACATGTCTTGACTGGATTATTTGTTTTTTTGGGTCTTGAGTTTGAGAAGTTCTATATGGATCTTGGTTACAAGCCCTTTATTTGTAATGTCATATGCAAATATCTTCTCCCATTCCATAGGTTGCCTTAGTTTTGTCAACTGTTTCCTTTGCTGTGCAGAAGCTTTTTATCTTGATAAAGTCCAAGTTCATTTTTGCTTTTGTTTTCCTTATCTTTAGAGATGTGTCTTGAAAGAAGTTGCTGTGGCCGATGTGGAAGAGGTTACTGCCTGTGTTCTCCTCTAGGATTTTGATAGATCCCTGTCAACTTTGATTTGAAAAGTATCTATTAATTCTTCACATGTTTTCTTTTGTCATTTCTCTCTCCTTTGGGGACTCATCCATTCATTTATTCTCTATATCTTTTAGCTTTTCTATTTTCTCTTTTTTCTTACCTATTGATCTTCTTCAGAGTTTCTAATCTGATCTTTAAACTCATTTATTTGTTCCTCTGGTATACTCATCAAACTATCCCATGCATTGTGCTCTTTATATCAGTTATTACATTTTCTTACCTAATATTTCCCATACATTTTATTTCATGGTTTCTTGTTCTTATTTTATATTGATAATAGCTTATTATCTTAACTACATTATCATTTTAAAAATTCTTGGTTTACCTGCTCTAATAATTCTCATTTACAGGATGTATAGTGTCTATTTCTTTGTATTTCTTTTATTTGAGTTTATAAATGCATGTAATGCGTAGGCAACAAAGGCCAAGCCATAGCCTCAGTGAGTCTTAAGAGTGAGATCAGAGAGCCTAGTACCACTGAACCACTAACATCAGTGACTACCAGATAGTCCTTCAGATCAGGTTTATGCTTTAAACCTTGAGATGAAACTTCACAGGGAGAGGGTAATCTCTCTAGGATCTAGTCTGCCAAGCCTGAAGGTAGTAAGCAGGAAGTGAGAGGAGGGAATGTCTCAAGGATGCTGTTAAGTTTACAACTTTAAAAAAATTCTGCACCCCAGGAGAAGTTTTGATCTGCCTTGATATAACTCCAGGATACATGTGCAAGAATGTGGGCTGTTGCTAATTTCTGCCACTATGCAAGAAAAAAAAGTTTTTATTTTATTCTTTTGTTTTCTTGCTAAAACTTCTGGCCACTCCCCATCCCAGGATTCTACTACCCACTTTCCCAACCCATATCACATTAAGATTGTCTTCATTTATCGGTGTGTTCCATGTTTCCTTTCTTTTTCTCTTCTTTCCTTTTCCTTTTCCCTTTTCTTTTCTTTCCTTCCTTTCTTCTTTCAACTTTATTCTTTCTTTTCTATCTCACTATTTTTTTTTTGTTCTTTTATCTTTTTTTTTTTTTTTCCCCCTCTGCATCTGTAGTTTCTCCTGGATTAGTTTTGGGAAAGATACCAGACGCTGCATACCTGCAGAACCCACAGCTGCTGGGCCCAAGAGGGGTTTTCAATCAGTTGGTTGGCACTGGAACATAATTACAATCAGAATGCATTGAAACTATCATTTCCCTAGAATCCTTTTGATTTTAATACTCAGTGCAATAATCTAGAAATTAAATCACTAGAACAAGTTTCATGGTTATATGAGGAAACCAAATCATGGAACTTTTCTTGGCTTCTAGCATCTATTTTGGTGAGTGCCAGCATGTGTCTTACTAGATGGCTCTTCTTGAAAGCAACTGTGGAGACTATGGTACAGAGAAGAATGAGTTAAGTTCTGGAACACACTATCTTTCAAATGCAAACTAAATATATAGTGTCTTTGTCCAGAAATCCTAATTTAAGATCAAATAATACAAGTACCTTTCATCTTTGTTTTCCTAAACCACAAGATAAATAATCCATAAAATTGGTTTTGGTTTTGAGCCTTCCCTTGTCCCTGTTTGTGTCTCTTGTTCTGTCTTCCACTTCTTACAGTCTCTAACTATATCTTCCAGGCATAATCCCTAAATGGTTTCCCTAAACAGCTGATACTCTCCTTCATTTCCAAGTGATTGCAGATTCACTCTGTAATGGAATACTCTTTTTTCAATGTTACTTCATTTTTCTGCCTATCATCTGCTCATGCTAAACAGACTCTTTGATGCTTTTTTATGTGGCCTCCTCCAGCAAGCATACCCTCATTCATCCTTCCCAGCTGGGTTTCACAGTCAGGTCTCCCAGCATGTTACGATCATACTCTGTGTGATTTCCTGAAGCAATTTTTGACTTCTCTTCCATAGGAATGTGGTCTTTGAAGTCAGGGGCTGTGTGTCTTGTACAATTTTACACCCATGCTTAGCCCCGAATAGTTATTGGGCAATTGCTAAAGGGTAGTAACCATTCTTTGGGTTTCACTGGAAGTCTGTTCTAAAACACAGTTGAGTTTGATGACCAAAAGCTTGGACTCTAGGGTCAAATCATCGTTCAAATCACTCCTCCATTACTTACTAGTTGAATAACTATATGGCTATGTTACTTAATCTTAGTCAACTCTCTGAGTGTGCATTTTCTCAAAAGCAAAATGAGGCTAAGTAGACTTAATATACCCAAATTGTAAGGATTAAAAGATAATTCATGTAAAGTGCTAAGCATTTTGGTTTGTAACACAGTAAGTTATCAATAAAGATTAGCTATTATCATTTGGTCCACTCAGGTTTCCTCCATGAAAAAAAAATGAAATAGATTACATTAATCTTTGGTATTCTCAAAACCCCTTTCCCATCTTTTCAGCAACTTCTCTGTGTTTTCATGTGTTTCTAGACACCTTTCGTCAGGGGAGAAAATAATCTGATAAAAGAGATTAAATTTGTATAAAGGCATGCATGAGAATGACTTAATAAATTGTCTTTGTTAGTATAGTCAATGCTAATCCAAAGGAGAAAATCCCTAGAGCTGGAATTTCAAGTATCAATATCAAATAAGCTACTGGAAATAGTTTTGGGCAAGATGGCCTGTTGGGACTCACACTAGAGATTTTACTGTGTAAGGAATCTGCTTATGCATTTATTCATTTAGTTGAAAACATGTACTGAATTCTTTCTGTATCAAATATCCTACTGGGGGTGTAGAAATATAAAGATTTATATTACTTATTCTTATCCCCAAACATGCTTATAATGTAGTAGAGCAGATAATAACAACTTGTACTGATATTGCTTTAACATACATTATCTTGTTTACTTATAACACCTATCTTGTGGTGAAGGTTGCAAGTTTTATTCTTAATATGCATATTTGGTGAAATTATTGAGCTTACCTCAGGCTACACAGTTAGGAAGAAGTAAAGTCTGGACTGAGAAGTGGTTCTCCTGAATAGAATTTCTTTTTTTTTTTTTCTTTCTATACCATAATGCCTCTGCAACTAGAATCTAAATATACTGTAAGTATTATAAATAACAAAGTAGTAGAGATATTTAGATGAGGGCAAAATTAATTTTTGTAATTAATTAGCAATGGTTTCATAAATAAGTGGCATTTTTCAGTACATGGGAACTCGGAGGATGAACTAAATGTTGACAATGGAGGGGGTAGAAATGACATTTCAGACTGAGACTTGACAGAGATGGGAAAGAATAGATTATATTTGGAAAGCCAAATGTCCTGACTGACTGAAATACAGGAAATACGAAAGAAGTGATCTTGATAAGATTTAAAAGATAGATTCAAGCCAGATTACAGAGAATTGAAAGTGTGCACTTTTTTCCACAAGCCAATAGTTCTCAGGCCTGGCTGAGTATCAGAATCAATTTTATAGCTTTTTTGAAATGCCCATGCCCTGGCAACCCTCCCAGAGATTCTATTCATTAGTTCTCTGGGGCACAGACATCTGCATATTTTAGAACTCGCTTATTGATTCTGCTTTATAGGCCCAGCAGAGATCAGTGACATAGGCATTGAAGAGGGGTCCACTCGACGTGCTGTCTGTGGATGGTGCTAGTCTTCAAACTGTTACATCCGTGATGAGCACTGAGAGTGGGAGTGTAAAAACTGTACAGCAATGTAACAGGGTTATTTTCTATCCATTAAAGCACAGAACTTAAAAAGTGGTGCTGTACTTTGTCCTTTCTTTATTCTTGAATAATTCACTTTATTGTATTTTATAAAGTTATTTATTTTTTTTGCAAATTGGAAATTAAAAACAAAATCAAAACTGGCCTTCAACGCAGACAGTTTAAGAAGTATTATTCTGAGCCATGGTGTCTTCTGTGAATATGAAACAGCGTTTTGAAAGTGGTGTTCTCACATTAATGAGTCTCTGCCATATTGGACAGAGGAGAGTGAGGGCGAGTAAGTCCAAGTGGTATGATGTGTTTGGACTCAGCTATGCCAATGGTAACAGAAAGAAAAGGGAAAGGAATCAGAGAAATACACAAAGAAGAAAAATAGAAATTGTCAATATAATTTAAGATAAAATAAATGGTCAAATGTAAACTGTTTCTGATATTTCATGCTTGAGAGACAGAAAAATTAAGCACTACTATTAAGAGATATGTGAATATCAGTAAGAAAATTTGGGGAGCAAAGTGCAGGGCAGTGTGTGTGTGTGTGTGTGTGTGTGTATGTGTGTGTGTGAGTGGGAGGGGGGATAATGATTTTAGTTGTAGAGCAAGTTGAGTTTAAACAAACTGAGGGTTGCTGGAGGGGTGGGGGATGGGGTAATGGGGTGATGAATATTGGGGACAGTATATGTTGTAATGAGTACTGGGTATTATATAAGACTGATGAATCACAGACCTGTACTCCTGAAACAAATAATACATTATATATTAATTTTAAAAAGTGAAAATAAGATGAAATGTTTGAAACAAATCAAATGAAAATGTACCCAAGCCAATTGAAAATATGGGACTGAAACTTGTTAGAGAGGTGGAAGTTGGAGATGATAATAATAATAATAAGAAGAAGAAGAAGAAGAAGAAGAAGAAGGGTGGTATTCAACATATCTAACAACCAGTGGAGCACAGATCCAAGAAACCCGAATGTACAGGGTACTCCGGTGCCCACCAGCTGGCTATTAGACCATGTATAGAGGGTGAGCGGGCAGTGGGATCTCTGGGAGAGAGATACAGAGAAGAGAAAGAGTTTTGGCAAGCCTCTTAGGAACCTTCCATACCTTGCAGATTTCAAGTGAAGAAGAGAAAGGGAGATATTGAAAAGATAGGAATGTGGTAAGAAATTGATTTTTGCATAAAGGCAGGAAGAAGAGAAATATTAAGAGGGAAGAAAAAGATTATAATTTTGTTGAATTCTACATAGAAATTGAAGGCAATGAGAAGCAAGGAAAGGTATTTGGATTTAGTGAACATGAATAAATAAATAGCTTGAAGAAACCAGTTTTGGTATGATAGGAAGAAATTAAGATACAGAGCAATAAATAGTGATACTTGGGACGGAAGTGGAGCCAGTGAATATAAATTCTTCTTTCATAAATATCACCAAAAGAATGAAGGAAAAAGACAGAATTACAGCCTAAGAGGATAGAGGGAGAAAAAGGCAATATTTGAAGAGGAAATGCTGACACCTTTCTAGGGTTGTTGAAAGACACCAATTCATAAATACTAGAATCACAAGAAACTACAATCTAAAAAGTTCACATTTTGGGCGCCTGGGTGGCTCAGTGGGTTAAAAAGTTCACCTTTTACTGAAACTATAGAGTATCAAATACATTGAACTCTTGAAAGCAGCCAGAGATAAAAGATCACAGGTAAATGCTACATAAACTTAAAACAAATTTCTCAGTAGAAAAAATAGGAGCTGGAAAATAATGAATCATATTCTCAGATTATTAAAACTCAGAAATCCATAGCCAGCCAAAAAACCTTTAATGGAAATGAAGGTAAAATAAAGACTTTCAGATAAACAGAGTTGAGACAGCTTGCCACTAAATTTCCTGGTAGAAGGAAGATGATCCCAACTGGAAAGCTGTAGTTACAAGGAATCAAAACCAACACAAGACTGGTAAATACATAGAAAATTTAAATAAATACTATATAAAACTGTAATTATGTCAGGTGGAGTTTAAAACATAGAGAGAGCAATTAAAGTACAAGACAACAGCACGTAAGTTCTGAAGGGAGAAAGGTAGTTGAAGTGTTTTAAGATACTTTAAAAAAAAAAAAAAGAAAGAAAGAAAGAAAGACTGTGGAGGGACCAGAGCTTCTCGATGTTCTAGAAAAGCTATCATTACCATGGTGGTGTCAAGGTGCAGGTAAAGCCAGTAGGAAACTAACTAACTCCCGGAAGAAGGAAGTGTCAATGTCACCTTGAAAGTGAACAGAGGAACTGTTGTTAATAAAAGAAGAAACAAGGGGCGCCTGGGTGGCTCAGTGGGTTAAAGCCTCTGCCTTCAGCCTAGGTCATGATCCCAGGGTCCTGGGATCGAGCCCCGCATCAGGCTCTCTGCTCAGCAGGGAGCCTGCTTTGTCCTCTCTCTCTGCCTGCTTCTCTGTGTACTTGTGATCTCCATCTGTCAAATAAATAAGTAAAATCTTTAAAAAAAAAGAACAGAAAAGAAGAAACAAGTTCTGAGGAAGACAAATGCCATTGATCTTGCAAGGTCAAAGGGCTTTCTATATATTTTCTTAAATTATTTAGTTCTGCCTATTATAAAGCATTTATTATTACCTGCATTTCACCTCACTGTGTGAGGTAAGCTAACTTATCCTGAAGAAGAGTAAGTTGCCAAGTAGGGATTGTTACGCCCCAGTACACCATCATCCCCTCTAGAAAGAAGGCTGTTTGGGGGAGGAGGGAAGAGATCCATGTTCACCATCCTTTGGGTTTCAGGAGAATTGGACTTGCAGGGTGTGGCTGCCCATGTTTCTTCTAGGCCCCAGGAAAATGCAAGCCAAATGTGTGAGGAGAGAACACTTCCGAGGCTTTGATATGTTATGAGAAAGTCCCATGCTCTGGAATCCACTGATCATCTTGATGAATCGTTTTTCCTTCCAGACAAAAATCCACGTCTATCAACTGCTCTTTTGTAGACTGCATTGCCCCAAATTTCCCCCCACATTTGATTTCAAAAGCGGTCATACTCTTACCTACTCCCTTTCTTTGTTCTTTTTTCTTAGGACTAAGTATCTTTGTTTTTGTGTGTGTTTTTTTTTTAACTTTATAGTCACTTGCTTCATGTTTATCTTATTTTCCCCCCTTTGTCTTCTTTCTCTAAGCAAATAAGACTTTGCTGCTGTTTACCAAAATTGTTATTTAGCCAAAAGTCTAGGGTATTACTCTACAACATCTACAAGTTCACAGGAATTTACTAGAAATATGCCAACAATTAAACGACACTTTATTTCTTGGCACAAGTAGGGGCTCATGTCGCCCAAGCTCAGTCTGGCAGACAGAAGCAGGGTTTTTAAATGACCACTGCCAGCCTCTCTGATGGATGTAGCTCAGCCAATATACCAGGAATATGATCATCCAAATTAAAGTCCACGTCTTATTATAATAGCAGTCCATCAATGACAATCCTCCACACTGTTCTTTCATAAGAAAGAAAAAAAAAGTAAAAATTACATGTTCATTAGAAGAGGTAAGACATGGAGATACAGCTACAAAAATATCTTCAGAGTGTATGTTTTAGGAAATATGGTTCATTACCCAGTGTTTTAATTACTATGAGGTTGGACCCTCAAACCAAAACTCATAACCTAATTAAGGAAGTCCATCATATAGACAGAGCATAAAGCAACACACAATTAACATTTCCTAAAAATGAAACCGATGCAAGAACATTTTGATTTACTCTAATTATACTGTTAATCCTGCACCTAATGCCTTCACATTAAAAAAAAAAAAAAAGTCCTTTAAAGGTCTTCCTCCAAATTGCAGTAGGCTTATATTTCTCTCACTGTAGCTGCTCGTAATGTACATAAAAGGGAGAATAACAAAGAATTCTCATTCCATGGATATTATAAAGTATAGATGACAGAAACCTGGCCCTGAATGTTCCCACAAGAACAGTTTGCAGCAATCATACTACAAAGAGTTTTTAGGATACCACTTTGATCAATCTGCTTCATTCATCTGCATGTACTTTACAGAAATGTCTTAGAAAGAGCTAAGAGCCAATATTACTGAATTCCTAAATATAGGCTTGCTCTTGGCACCTGATATTGAGCCTTACTACGCTGCTATGAGCTTGCAAACCCTTCAGGCAACATTTCTTTCTGAGCACGGTGGTGCATACTTTCCCTAACACTATATACTATAGCATATAAGTGACCATTTGGAAAGTTAATGAATTGCACGTTACTCCTGGTGTTCAAAGTTCCTAAAAGCAAAGATATTATTTTCAAAATTCTGAAGATTCAAAATGAATAAAGTGGAAGAGAACTCGAGGGATCACTTAATTGGTTCCTTTTTACAAAAAGGAATCTAACACCCAGGGAGGGGTAAACGCTTTTTTGCCTATTCCTATAACAAAATTTCTATACTACGTGGGGGTAAAAAAAAGCAGTTCTATTGACCTCTAGATGTTTGGATTCAGAAAGATTTGGTTTTATTTTCTTTTTAAGGTTTATTCATTTATTTGCTTGAGAGAGCACGTGTGTATGAACAACAAGGACTTGGGGAGAAAGAGAGGGAGAGGGTGAGGGAGGAGCGAAGCAGACTCCCTGCTAAGCACAGAGCCCAACGCTGCTTGGGGTGGTACTCTGGACCCTGAGATCATGACCTGAGCAGAAATCAAGAGTCAGATGCTTAACGAACTGCTTAACGAACTAAGCCACCCAGGTGCTCCAGAAAGATCTGCTTTTAAAAACTGTCTTTTGCATTTAACATGTGGACATGAGTAAGTTACTTCCTTAACCCTTGGTTTCTTCATCTTTAAAATGGAAACAGTAAAATCACACCCATCAGATGTGAAGATCAAATAAAATAATACATAGGGAACCTCTGATGTTCTCACTGTTCCAAGCTGCACCCTGAATGTAATGTTTTTCCTTCTAACGTCGTACTCTAAGGTGGTTATGAAGGAGCAAAATGTGAGGCAAAAATTTGTTGAATACTTGATCACGAAGCAAACTAGAGGAAAAGAACTTTCATATACTCAAAATCATAAAGTTGACATCTTATCTAAAGTACTCAGGTTGACTTTTCATATAAGCTGTATAGCTGGTGCTTCATAGTGCACTTCTCTTTTTTAGTGAAATAAGAGGAAAACTTGTATTTCCAAACACAAATTTACTATCAGTTCATGAGGTGAAATAGGAAAAGTAATTTCTTTGGACATTAACTAAGTAAAGAGGAGGTTGAGTGCTAAGTTAGAAAAACAACAAAACAACCACAATTTTTTTAGTTAATAATTATCCTACATCAGTCTTATACCTTAAGGAATATATATAAGGCATTTTAACATCACAACTGAATTAGATACACTATGTATTACATAGCCTTTAAAAAGGTCATATAAAAAAGATAATAAAAATAAGAATTTAATAATAGGACCCAATATAAATATCTAATTATTAATTCAATTATTCATTTTAATATGCATTTATGAAGTCCCTTCTTTGTGCCATAGTTGTGCAAGTTTAGGGAATATAAAAATGAACAAAATATAATCCCAGCCATTAAAGAATAAATGACTCTAGAAGGACAAAGTAAAATCTTGAGGCACTGAGATATTTTCCTGGTAAGCCCCTTCTGCTATAAAGTTCTCCTGCCAATATTGCAATGCTACTGTCAAATTACATACAAAATCAGAACATATTTATTTATTTATTTATTTATTTATTTTTATAGTTTTTTTTTTTTTTTAAGATTTTATTTATCCATTTGACAGACTGAGATCACAAGTAGGCAGAGAAGCAGGCAGAGAGAGAGGAGGAAGCAGGCTCCCCGCTGAGCAGAGAGCCCAATGCGGGGCTCGATCCCAGGACCCTGGAATCATGACCTGAGCCGAAGGCAGAGGCTTTAACCCACTGAGCCACCCAGGCACCCCAAAATCAGAACATATTTAAAAAAGAAAATAAGTAGTCATATTTCACAGCCATACTCCAACAAATACCATTTCTCTAGTAAGAACAGGGGTTTTCAGATGTCTTAAGTCTTTTTTTTTTGCAAATAAATTATTTACAAAAAGACTTTTTACCTTATAAAAATTTCTTTTTCAAATAAAATAAAACGTTATTTCAAAGAGTCTCAATTTTGCTACATATGTTTTACATAATTGTACTCGCAGAGTACATGCAATTTTGTGGCACTTGTTATATACCTAGTACTTTATTCTAAATATGTCTCCAAGTGATAAATTACCTTTTTTAAGGCTGCACTGTATTCAATTTAAGTAATTATTTACTTAATATCTCCTTATTATTGAATATTTAGACTTCTTCTGCTTTGTCATTATAATAAATGTAATTGATACAGAGTTTTAAAATGAGAGTATTTTAGCCTTAATTTCACTGAGATCCCCAAATAATAGTGCAAGAAACCACGAAAGACTTGTAAGCAAAGGGTCCAAAGGGTTTGGAAGATTAGGGAAAGAAAAATGGATTTTTGAAAGTGGAAAGAGCTGCCATGAGGTACGACATCTCTCTGAACCCCACGGATGAGGGTGAAGGTGTTTTCTCCTCACCTCAAGCCATGGAAAGGGATCAAAGAGCTTGGTGTGAGGTCCCTGGAGTTTGGGATCCAGTGGCCTGATCTGACTCAGACACGAACAATCAAAAATACAAGAGACTATGGCTGGCAAGGAGAAGTTCCTGCATTGCCGGGTAAAGGGTATGTGAGAATTATCTTAAGTACCCTCTAGAGAATGCTAAAAAGAGAAAGACTGCTGAATGCTTCAAAGGTTAGTAAAATAATCAGTGGTCTGTCATTAAAGATTCTTCACCAATATCAAGAAAACTATAAGTAAGAGACCCTTAGAAGTAAGTCTTCCAAGAAGCCACGTTTGTTTTGCAATTAAATTTTGCATTCTTTTAGCATGTCTTCTTTGGATAAATTCTCACAAATAAGAATGCTGAGGATTTCTTGCAGGTGCTGTAATTTGCTTAAATAAACCCCATTTGTGACTGCTCTGGATTTTTTATTTATTTTTATAACCATGATCAATGACATTGAAATGAAAGTATTTTTGTATAATAGATATTTTCTACTTTTGAATTATATGCTTAAAATAAATACCAATAATGAGGTTTATGGGTCAGTGGCTATGCATTATTTTTGCTCTTGATAAGTATTACCAAACGGCTTTCTAAAGGTATTTCACACCTTTATTACTTTTTAATTACCACAAAATATTCTCCCATACATTTACCATTTATAATTTCTTCTCTGTGGAATGGTTTATGGTTTTGCCAATTCATGCCAATGGCATTTTCTGATGACAGGATGCTCACATGTTACACCAGCCTCTTTTGTTGCATTTTTGCCATCAGGAAGGAAAGGGAATTGTAGGGAGTGGCATAGTCATAAATATTTGTAGAAATGCCACTGCCCTAATCCCCAGGGCACTAGCACTTAATGCTTTGTGAAAGACAATAGAATTTTTAGAAAGACCCTCTTGGTAAAAAAACAACAACAACTAAGTTCCTTTCTTTTGTAAAATATGTAATACTTACAGGCATGATTTAGATCAAGGATGGAAAGAGAAAAGGGAATTTTTCATATTTCCTGTAAAGTGCTTCTGATATGTTTTATCAATCTTAGAATTATTGACTTCTTTTCAGAGAGAGCTGAAATAAGACACTGACCTAAAGTAAAACTAAAGTAAAAATTTATTATGAAAGAATACTAACTAAAACAGAATAAGAAAACTCAGATCTATTAGAAATTCTGTTTCTTAAGGATAGTTTGGGCTTTGACTATTAAACATAACTGCATTTTTCTAAAAGTGAAGATGTGTTTTTCATCTAAAGAAGAGGTGCTTTCATAGAAACATTTAAATATTGAAATACTGCAAGTATTAATTCTCACAGAAAAATGCACAATCCTCACAGAAAAATGCAAAAATTGCAGAGAAAATGGATAATGATAGCCACCCACACATGCACACAGACACCGTGGTTAGAAAGATATTTTATGATAACGAACATCATAAATATTCAGTTGTAGAAATCATAAAGAAGAACTATATTATCAAAATCAGTGATATTTACCAAACATTTAAGTCTTAGTTAATAATATGTTTCTACTCAAATGAGGTTTGCAATTACATCTATATGACAGTTGCCAAATTGGCCCAGAAGGAAATTTGGCTGATATGATTTATAAAAGTTCATCCATTTAGTTTAAGCAAATAGCAAGGACCAGAAATATAGGCTCAGGACATATCTGATTGCAAAGAGCAATTCACACTGATCAGTATTTTCTTCTACTCAGACCTGGATGGTTTTGTAACTTTGGGCTAGGATATAATCATAGAGGCTTTGACTTCAACTGGTATGGAGTCTGGGTTGTAAGATGCCAGGCCTCTTACAGTGGAGTCTGCCACTTTTCCCAGGCGCATCAGAGGAAGGTCAGAAAGAAGGGGAAAATACAGCTTCCTATCCTTGGTCTCCTTTGGTTCCTAAGAGCTTCCCCCTTTTCTCTAGTATTCCTTATGCTTATTCCACACTTCTACTTAATTTCTTTGAACCTCACTTCATACTCTGACCTTGCCTAGTCATTATGTGTATTGGAAATAAGAATTCTAGAGAATTATTTGATAAAATCCACCCTCTTCGATCTTTCCGTACTATTGGTAGGATTGTAAATCCAGTAACCATGGAAAAAATTATGGAGCTTCCTCAAAATATAACTACCATATGAGCCAGAAGTTCCACTTCTGAGTATATATCCAAAGAAACCAAAATCACTATCTCAAAAAAATACCTTCACCCCGTGTGTGTGTGTGTGTGTATTTCTCAGCAATAAAAAATAAGGAAACCCTACCATTTGTGACAACATGGATGGACATTGAGAGCATTATACTAAGTGAAATAAGTCAGATAAAGACAAATGTATGATCTCACTTTTGTAAAAATCTTTTAAAAGCCCACAAAATACAAATAGATACAGAGGACAGATTGGTGATTGCCAGAGGTAGGGTAGGGGTGAAGGAAATGGGTGAAAGTGGTCAAAAGGTATAAACTTTTAATTATAAGATAAATAAGTTCTGGGAATGTAATGTACAATATGGTGTCTACAGTTAACAATATTGTTGTATATTTGAAATTTGCTAAGTGAATAGATCTTCGAAGTTCTCATGGCAAGAAAAAATCTTATAATTGTGAGGTGATAGATGTTAACTAAACTTATTGTGGTAACTATTTTGCAATATATTCATATATTAAATCATTATGCTATACACCTTAAACTAATACAATGTTGTATGTCGATTATATCTCAATAATACTGGGAGGAAAATCCACTCCTTTCCTTAATGCAGACAAATAAACCAGTACACCAGCAAACAGATTTAGCAAACAAAAATAGGGGACAACTTCTTGACAAAGTGTAGGTACAGTAATATTTACTCTGCATCATACTTGGCAAGAAACATTAGAAACACTCTTAATAATATCCCTAAAACAAGATATAAATACCTATTATTATCAGTACCACTATTCAACACTGTATTGGAAGTCTTGTCAAATAAAATATAAGACAAATAAGACAAATTTGTGAGGGAATCATTGGAAACAAAGAAAAAATACATACCTAGGAAAGTCAAGAAAATTGACTGACAAAATCAGTGACTTTAGCCAGCTCACCATATAAAATAAAAGCAGACAAAAATTAATAACAATAGCAATAGCCAATTTGAAAATATCAGTAAAAATGCCCAATCACACCAGCAACACACATTAGTTAGGAATAAACCTAATGAGAATAATGTGAGTCCTGTTTAAAGAAAACTGTAAAATTGTATGAAGACCATAAAGGAAGATGTATATACTCTGATCCAACAATTCCATTTCTTAGGGTCTGCCCTAGATAATACTCTAATCTTGCAAAAAGTTATTGTTTATAATTGGAGAGGTGGAAGAACCTCTAAATGCCCATAAATATAGCTAAATAAACACTGGTTCATGGTCCAATTCAACTGCTTAAAAGAACAAGGTATATCTACACATTGCCAAAGAATTTTCAAAGTCAAACCATTAAATTTAAAAATAAATTGAAGAACAATACATAAAAATTGATCCCACGTGTTTTAAAGCCCACAATATAAAACAATATGATACATAATTTATATGTAAATGCATATAATAAAGTATATTTATAGGACATATGTAAAACTATATAGACATGCATGTAGGTATAAAACACATGAAAACAGTGGTTAATTCTGGGGAACAAACATACAGATGTGGGTAGGAGGAAAAGAATTTTATTGAGGTTGATTTTTATTTTATGTGTATTAACTAAATAATTTACAATGAGAATGCATTCACTTCTTGATTGTGAAATTTTGAAATTTAATAAAAATAATGAGACCTGGCATACAGAAAGCACTCAATAAATACTTGCTGTAGATATGAATATAACCCTCTTAAAACTGTGTACTAGTCTCTAGCTCTCATGGCACCAAGAGCCTATTTTTCTGACCACCAGAATGACACTCACAGCTCTAAACACATTTTTCATACCAGTTTTGTATCACTAAAGCAAAGTGGAACCTTGCATAGTTTACAAGTGACCAGGAACAGCTGTCTAGATGGATTTAAGATGAGAGAAAAGCCTCAGTCCTCCTCTCTCCTTCAGTAGACCTGGCCCAGCTAACACAGAGCTTGGTACTTGCAGAAGAGAATCACACTTGGAGATACAAAGAACAAGAAGAGAATTTACATTTTAAAGGTTGTGTCTTTTTCTATCTTATTTACTTACACTTTATCTTCATTTGGAAAAAATGAATCCCGTTAACATGCTCTATCTGTGTAGCTGACAGAAATATAATATATTTGAGAAAGGCGAAAACAAATTGCCACAGTGTTTTAATTTTGATCGTTAAAAATATGATACAGTTAATAGTGATTTGAAACCTCAGAAAACAGATTCTGCAAAATTCAAAATATATTTAGATAAAATGTTAAATTTTCTGTGACAAGTTTATATCACAGAAGCATCAGTAACTCTGGGTCTGCCCTTCAGCTCACCTCACTGAAATCTCAGTTTTTTCTTGGTCTGTCCTTCAGTAACAGAGGTAAGGTCAACAGTTTGGTATATTATACTTAATGTAATGGTTGTATCCGATTTATCCCTTTCTCATCTAATGCTAATTCTTATTAATGTAAGTTACGTGGAATAGATGAAGTCAGGCCATTCCTGAATTCCCTTGACTGTAGTTATGAAATATGCTCAACTTCATAATGATGGAAAGTCATATCTGGAAATTCCGAGGGTATCTTCAACTTGGAAGTTAACTTCTTTGAGTAAATTAGGATTGTCCTTGGCAAATGGTAAAGTACCTCACTAAATGAAGTGCATAATTAGATTTACAGTGACATAAATGTATTTCTCTATGCCTCAACTTATTCAATTGTAAAATGAGATGGATTAGAGGACCTAATCAGATTTTCTAGTTACAAAAAAAAATCTAAATCTAAATATATGATTTCCTGTAGAAATCATTCCATATAAAATTATACCTATTGTAAATAAAATGTCAAAGAAGTAAATAGAATATAGATATATCCTTGATGAAATTCCAGAACAGATTATCAAAGATGTGGTCCAATACTACTTGACAAAGAAAAGTAAAATAATAATGAAGATGATAATAATGATTTAACAAGGGCTGCATAAAGAAAATTTATCAAACAATAGTTTCTTTTTTAAGCAGGGTAGAGGTACTATATTTAAAATTACCTTTTGTCTAAAAGTGTTGCTAATATGCCTTTAAATTTGGTACCCAGAACTAAAAAGGTAACCATTATCTTTTAAATATGGTAACGAGAACTAAACAAAGATTTCCGGGGTAGACTAACCAAACAAGTGCCTCTGTATACTTATGTTTATAACACTAGTTGCTGAATTTAAACTGCATTCACTTTGGAAGAGAGGGAAGGGTAGCCAGTCTCACTACCAACTCATTTTGAGATCGTTTTTTACATGTAAAATGTAGAACTATGTCTTATTCCTAGGGACTATTGATCAGCTAGAATTTTTTTTTTCTTTTTGCTGCTAGGCAAGATTTTTACCTTTTTTACATTTCATCTCATTTTAATCTCATCATTTTAAGCCATTAAGCTTTTGGAATCATGTTTTTGTCACTGGATGTACATACAGTTAGTCCTGCTTCCTTGGTTTAAATGATTTATAAATTTGATACTCTCTATATCGACAAGCTACTGATTTATAAAAATGTGAACTCAGGACCAAGAACTTCAGACGAAAACAGATAATGAACTAATAACTGACCCTTGAAAATGATAATGAACTGAACAAACTGGTTTTATATTTACTTCTTTTTCTCCTGTCTTTCTTTTAAACAGAAACACTTAACAAAGATATAAAGAAATAGTAGGATTATTTTTCACAGCCACCATTTTTATAATCAAGAAGAGAGAAGTGGCAAGAAGAGATATGTAACCTTAATCAAATCAAAACAAAACATTCTAATAGTGTTCATGTTTCTTCATGTTTATTCATCTCTATGTATTTAGTGTCAAGTATATTGACAGGCAAATGGTAGATATGTAGTGAATACTAGTTAAATGAATCGATAATAAAAAATGAATATGTAATTATAGAGTGAATGACTTGTGAGGTCTAGTCAATGTCCCAAGCAAAGCTGGGTAACTATCTATCAGGGATCTCATAGAAAGGACTTCTATCAATCAGAGAAAGACAATTATCATATGATCTCTCTGATATGAGGAATTTGAAAGGCAGGGCAGGGAGTCCTGGGGGGAAGGGAGGGAAAAAATGAAACAAGATGGGACTGGGGGTGGAGACAAACCATATAAGACTCTTAATCTCAGGAAACAAACTGAGGGCTGCTGGGGGAGGGAAGGATGGGTGGCTGGGTGATGGCCACCTGGGAGGGTATGTGCTATGTTGAATGCTGTGAAATGTGTAAGCCTGACGATTCACAGACCTGTACCCCTGAAGCAAATAATACATTATATGTTAATTAAAAAAAAAAGAAAAAGAAAGAAAGAAAGAAAGGACTTCTAAAAAAAATGGATGGACTAGATGACCTTTAAATGTAAAATTATTTAAGAGATCAAATAAGCAGTTAATCTCTACAGTTCTGATTACTACTACAGCTTAAGCATTAGATTTTTCTCAAAGAAGCTTGGAAAACAAACTCTTATTTATTAAGGGGAGAATGATATAAAAATGAAAAAAAAAGTTAAGATTTCTGGTAAGTAAAAGCCTGGTAAAGTCTTTCAGTATATGTAAGTAGATTATGTTGATTTAATTTTATTTGCAAACTAGAATGCCTTACATAAAGCAAATAAAGTATTTAATTTGAATGGCAATGTACTATTCCACTTTTGTTATGAACTACTGAATCCCTTCTACAGTTTTGGCATTATACATAGCAATTAAATTATAATATTTTAAAACAATATGTCTGTATTTCATTTGGGATCTTAACTTACCATGTAGCTTTAATACATTTTAAATGTATTTAAATGTTTTGTGTTGTTTTGTTTCTGTCCTAGAGAAGTAACTGCTGTGAATGGTAGCTACTTCTATTTCATAGTTATTTAAGTTTTTTTTATTATAAACATTTTAATGCTACAACTCAAATGGATGTGCTGTTACTTTTATTTTTTTAACAAAGAGAATTTTTTGTTCAAGTATTCAAAATAAACAAAACACATTATAAACATTGTTAGCTAAACAAGGGAGATATAACTTAGATAACCAGAGGTTTTAACCATATCCTGTGGGATATTGAAAAAATTTATTTTTTAAAGTACATTATTGAGATGTAGCATGGGTTTGGATACACAAAGGATAATAACTTTACATCAATAACAAAAATCAGTAATCTGAGGAGACTTAGAAGAGAATAATTATGTAGGGAAAAAAGACTGACATAAAACACACACAATTTAATGGTGTTTGTCTGTTGCTAGTGGAGCTATGAGTGACTTTTTTTTCCCCATTCTTTCTACATTTCTACAGTAAGCCTCAACTACTTTAACAAAAGGTAAAAATGGTTTATTTTACTTTTATTTGAAGAAAACCTCTATAAAGTAAGAGTAAAATAATAAGGCAATGGTCTTTTTAAAAAGCAAAATATTGATTTTACGTTAGGTACAAAATTATTTAACTTGAATCTCTTTTGTGAAACTGATAAAAAGTTCTCCAATTACGTATCTTAAAGAGACCTAGGCAGGGTGACACTCAGCATGACTAGGAAATTAATTATCCTACTAAACTGAATTCTCCAAATTAGCAAAATCACTTTTTTTAAGTAGAAAAATCATTGGAATTAAGTGAATTTATAATTTCATTTTCATAAATCATTTTAAGCTCCCTTCTTGCTTTCTTAATGTGATCAATGTCTTTCAACTTCCTTTAAAGATTCAGAGAGAGCCTTATGACAGTTGGCGACTCTGCCCTGGGGTACTCGGTGCCTGCTATGGTGTGCGGGGGCATTAACTAACAAGGCTTTGTTTCTTTTAGCTACAGTGTTTATTTTTTACAGAGTTTCTGTATTAGATATGGCTACTTATTAGATATTACTACTTCTTATTAAATATTGCTACTGTTACCATATCTTTTTCTAAACTTCTCTTCTTTTTCCTTCAGTTTCCCCTAGTTTATGGTTTCTAATATTCTAAGGTGTGAAAATTAAGTTAATAATGCTTATGGTTGTGTTTAATAATAGCATCATTAATATAGTCACCAATAAATATCTTCTAGGGCCAGGCACCCTTGAAGGTCATTAACCAGCTATGAATAGGAGCGGGCTTGAGAAAGTCTGAGTGACCAGAGCACAGTACAGACAGGATGGTGTAGTAGAAGATGACCAGAGATGAAATAAGGCCCATTTCATGGGGTGCACTGTAGGCCACATAAGGATTTGGTTTTAACTCTGAGTGGGGAGCCACTGAACAGTCTTGGCCAGGAAGTCATATGTCTGATGTAAGTTTTTAAAAACCACCGTGGCTTTTCTATAATAAATATATTTTAAAGAAATGAGAGTGAAACGGGGATAGAAGTAACAGAGGCTCAACTAGGGTAGTAATGGTAGAGATGATAAGCGCTAGCATATAGTTTATGTTTTGAAAATCATGCCCACAAGACTCCACTGGATTAGTCATGAGATTATGACAGAAAGAAAAAAAGATGCTGCCCAGATCTTTGTCCTGGTTAATGATGGTGACACTTACTGAGGGGGATGCAGTGAGGAAGTGAATTTGGATGGGAAGAAACTGCTAGGACATTGAGAGTTTATACTTTGATATGTTAACTATAAGCTGCCCGCCAGACATCTGAGCCATGTTGAAGGTACAATTCAGCAGGCCCAGTGGAAGTTAAGACTGGAAATATCAGTAGGGGAGTTATCACATTAGTAATAGAACTAAAACCTGTAAGACTAGATTCTGTCAGTTAGAGGTAGGTAAGGACAGAGAAAATCAAAGTACAAGGGGGGAAAACCCCACAAAACTTGAGAAGTCCATTATTTAGATCTCATGAAGAGGAGAAGATCCATCAAAGGAGATGGAGAAAATTCTACTGGGATAAGAAAAAACCCAACAGCATGTAAGGTCCTTTAAGGCAAGTGAAGAAATCTTTTAGAGAAGGTGAAAACAGATGAACTATATCATCTATTGCTAAGAGAATGAATGAGGTGAGTCTATGAAAATGACCATTGCTCTGTGTTACAGAATCTGAGTATGAAGAGCTCACACATAAGACTTAACATTTTAAATGTGTAATATTTAGATAATGTCTTATCCATCTCCCAAACTTTCCCCCAAACCCACAGTTCATTCAATTTTCCTGTCTCAATAAAAGACTTTTGTTGACCCATTTGCCCATATCCAGTGCATTACAAATCATGGTGGTTCTAACTTCCAAAGTATGTTTTAAATCTATTCCCTTCTCCCCATCTTCACTGTCACCATCCTATGTGAACCATATCCTCTTCTTCAGAACTACTCTATTTCCTTTTTAATTATCTCTCAGTATCCATTCTTACCACTCTTGGCCTTTAAAATCTGTCATGTAGTGCTCTCGAGATTTGTTGATGGGTTAATCATGAGGTATTACAGAAAAAAAAAAAAAAAAAGAAATGTTTTGGTCTGAAAATTGCATGACTGGTGGGGTCATTAGTAGAGACAGGGAGCTCTGAGGAAGATAAATCTGGTGAGGCCAAAAGTCAACACAATTTTGAAAAGTAAGAATAAAGGTAAAGAACTTACACTCTTGAATTCAAAACTTCCACAAAGGTAAAGTAACTAGGAAGGTGTAATACTTGTGTAAATACAGGAACAAAAATCAATGAAATAGGTTTGAGAATCTGGAAATAAACTCTTACATATAAGATCAATTAATTTTTGCCAATGTAATTTTCAATGGGAATTGTTTTTCAACATATGTGTTGGAACAACTGGATAACTTCATGCAAAAAGAGGAATTTAGACATTGTACTCACACAATTAAAAAAAAAAAACTAACAATGAAACATAGACCTAAATGTAAAGATTATAAAATGTGTAGAAGATTATAAAATGTGTAGAAGAAAACAAGAAATTTTTTGTGAATTTGGGTTGGGCAGAATTCTTAGATGTGACACTAAAAGCACAATCTATAAAAGAAAAAAAATGACAAACTGATCTTCACCAAAATTAAAACCTTTTATGCTTTCAAAACTCACTATTAGGAAATGAAAAGGTAAGTTACAGGCAGGAAGAAAATATTTGTAAATCATATATCTGATAAAGGACTGTTTTCAGTATATATAAGAGACTCTTACAAATCCATAAAAACATAAGTAACTCAGTTAGAAGTGAGCAAAATTTGAATAGACATTCACTAGAAAAGAAATATGAGTGGCTAATAAGCATACGAAGAGATGCTTGATGTCATTAGTCAATCAGGGAAAATGAAAGCCACCATGAGAAACTATCCATTATACCTATTATAATAAAAAAATTTTAAATGATAATATAACCCATACCATATCAACCAGCAATTCTACTCCTAGGAATTTATCCCAAGAAATGAAATATACAGTTAGAAAAAAAGGTGTATGCAAATGTTCAGACCAGCAAGAAATGGCAAACCTTGTATACAAAGAAAGTAGATTAGACTAGTGATTTCCCAGGGCTGGAGGTGAGGCAGAAGATTAACTGAGAATGGGCATAGGAGATCTCTTTGGAGTGAAAGAAAAGTTCTAAAACTGGATTATAGTGATTATTGTACAAGTCTATAAATTTATAAAATTTACTGAATTGCACACTTAATTCCAGAGAAGTTTATGGAATGAAATTATAGACCAATAAAGTTTTTTAAAAATATAACAGTCTTCCCATAAAAATATAGCAATTGATTATTGATAAAGGAACAAAAGCAATTTAGTGGTGAAAGGATAATCTTATAAATAAATGGTGCTGGAAAAATTAGACACTCATATGCAAAAAAAATTAATCTACACAATGACCTTATATCTTTCACAAAAGTTAACTCAAAACAAATCTTCAACCTAAATGTAAAACAAAATGCTATAAAACTTCTAGAAGAAAATATAGGAGAAACATCTATGTGACTCAAGAGAATAAAAAGATAAACCACAAACTGGAAGAAAATTTGCAAAAGACATATCTGATAGAAGACTATTATCCAAAATATACAAAGAGCTCCTAAAGTTCAACAATAAGTACATAAATATCCCAATTAAAAAATAGAGCAAACGGGGCACCTGGGTGGCTCAGTGGGTTAAAGCCTCTGCCTTCGGCTCAGATCATGATCCCAGGGTCCTGGGATCGGGCCCCGCATCGGGCTCTCTGCTCAGCAGGGAGCCTGCTTCCTCCTCTCTCTGCCTGCCTCTCTGCCTACTTGTGATCTCTGTCTGTCAAATAAATAAATAAGTAAATCTTAAAAAAAAAAAAATAGAGCAAAGATCTTAATAGTACTTCACCAATAGAAGATATACAGATAGCAAATAAGCATATAAAAAGTTGTTCTACGTCATGTGTTTTCAGAGAAATCAAATTAAGACAACAATAAAATATCACTACCTACTTACTAGCTAGGTCAAAATTCAGAATGCTGCCAAGGATGTGGAGCAAAAGGGACTCCCATTCATTCCTGTTAGGAATGCAAAGTATATAGCCACTTTGGAAGACAGTTTGGTGGTTTCTTACAAGGCTAAGCACACTCTTAGCACATGATTCAGCAATCATAATCCTTGGCATTTACCCAAAGGAGTTAACAACTCAGTTCCACACAAAAATCTGCACATGGATATGTGTAGCAGCTTTACTCATGAGTGCTAAAACTTGGGAGCAACCAGGATGTCCTTCAGTAAGTGAATGGATAAATAAATTGCAGTCTATCCAGACTATAAAATATTATTCATTGCTAAGAAGAAACATATTATCAAGTCATGAACATACAGAGGAAACTTAAATGCATATTGTTAAGTGAAATAATTGAATCTGAAAAGGCTACCTAGTACAGGATTCCAACTAAACGACTTTCTAGAAAGGACAAAACTATGGAGATGGTAAAAAGATCAGTGATTGTTAGGGGTTGGAGAGGGAGGGATGAATAGGTGGAGCACAGAGGATTTTATGGGCAGTGAAATTATTCTATATGACCCATAATCATGGGCAGATATCATTACATGTGCACAGAAACCCATAGAAAATACAACACCAAGAGTAAACCATAAAGTAAACTATGGACCCTGGGTGATTCTCATGTGTTGATGTAAGTTCATCAGCTGTAACTCGGGGGGAGTGGGAGGGATGATAATGGAGGAGTCTATGATGTGTAGGGGCAGGGAGTATATGGGAAATCTCTGTGTCTCCCATTCAATATTGTTGTGAACTTAAAACTACTCTACAGAAGCAGTTCATTACAGAAAAAAAATCTATGTCACCTTGAGTTTTTAGATACAGGACCAAAGCCATAATCAATTAAAGCAAAAAAATCAGTAAGTTGGATTTTATTAAGATTTAAAACTTCTACTCTCTGAAGATGATTACAAGAATGAAAAGACACACCAGAGACTGAGAGAAAATAGATGCAAAACAGGGAGCATAACAAAGACCTATATCTAAAATCTGCAAAGAACTCAACAATAAGAAAAAAAAGTAAAAAATGGAAACAATTTCAGAATAAATACCTCCCCAAAAAGAGATGGCAACTAAAACTAAATGTATGAAAAGACACTCAAAATCATGTCATTAAGGAATTGTGATTTAAAACATCAAAGGGATACCTACTAGGCTGGCTAAAATCTAAAAACCCCAAATTTCACATTGCTAAGTCTTTATTAGAATGCAGAACAACAGGAATGCCTATTCATTTTTGGTGTGAATGAAAAAATGCACAGACACTTTAGAAGACCATTTGGCAAATTCTTACAAAGGGAAGCATACTATTACCATACAATCCAGCAATTGTGCCCGATTTTAGTTCAAAACATATATCCCATACAAAAACCTAAGTGTTAATGTTTATGACTGCTTTAGTCACAATCACCAAGAACTGGAAGCAAATATGTCTTTCTATAGGTGAATGGATAAACAAAATGTGATACATCCATATAATCGAATGATATTGAGGGATAAAAAGAAACAAGTTATCAAAACACCAAAAGACACAGAAGAAATTTAAATGCTACTGTAAGTGAAAAGAGCCAGTCTGAAAGGTTTCATACTGCATGATTCCAATTATGTGACATTTAAAAAGGCAAAACTACAGAGGCAGCAAAAAGAGCAGTGGTTGCCAGGAGAGGAAGAAAGGTGAATCAGCAAAGCACAGTGGATTTTTAGGATGGTGAAACTATTCTGTAGGATACTGTAATCGTGGGTGGATAACAATGCATTTGTTAAAACTCATAAAATTTTATAGCATCAAGAGTGAACCATAATGTATGCACATTTTAAAAAATAGGCGGCCAGGGATCCCAGAAATAAATGCAGAATATGAGAAAAAAATCTTATTATAAATACATGACATAACCTCACTGCAGTGTGGGGGTGCGGGGAATGTGCTAACTTAAGTGTCTTTGGAACTGAGGGGAGTCCGTAAGACTAAAGGAAAAGGAACTGCACATAAGCACTTTACCCTAGCTGATAAAGTTGTTTCCATGAGGGTAGAGTTGAACAATTCCTACACTATTACACATGTTTATTGGAACTGAACATCTATGTAAATGGATCATGAGAGGAGGAAGTCAGTTTTCTTATAGCTGAGGTGAGAATTTACAGTTAAACAACAGGAGGTTAGAATAACGTATGTGCTAAAGGAGTTTGCAACATCAGCGTAAGGTCATGTTTAGCTGAATATAGGTATGAATATATACTTATATACATGCATGAGGAGATATATATATATATATATATATATATATATATTTCTGTGCTCTGTCAGCTGAGAAGATCTAAAAGCAATTGCACTCTAGTAGCAATGAACACAACGAACACCCAGATCTTGGCTTTCTGGTACCTTCTTCAATAAAAGACACCAGGGATTTGGGGGAGTAAAGGGTTCTTCTAGCATCACGGCAGGAAATGCATAGAATGAGCCTGAAGTGTCTCATACAGACAGGAACTAAAGCAGCTGCCCTCTGCCCAAAATGAAACCCCACATTGTGAGTACATTGTGAGTACAAAGGGGCACAGAAGTCAACTGAAAGGGCTCCCAATGTCCAAAGCTGGAATAATTTCAACAACACAAAAAGTAAGGTCATATTGGATTATAACCCAATGTATAAATTAAGTATCCAAGATTCCTCACTGGTATAAATAAGTGATTGAATAAGTTAACAAATGGGGAGGTAGAGACAAGTCTCCTATGCAGAATAACTCCAAATAATTGAGGCAGGTACTCTGCTCTAAAGGAGGGGAAGTATAACATTCTGACCTAAGTGTGAGCCGCACATAGAGACGGCCTTCCAAAGGGTGGATTATGGAAAATGGTGGTAGGAGAAGAGTAACTGTAGAAAGGAAAAAGAAAAGTTGACAAAACCAATCTCGGTCAGGTAATCGAAGTCATAATCAACAATCATAAATCATGTTGAGGGTAAATGTGTATAATAAGATGCGATCAAAGTTTAGCACTTTACTTATATGAGCTTTCTCCCAAAAAAACATAACCTCAGTCTAGTCATGAGTAAAACATCAGAAATATTCCAGTAGAAGGTATCCTATGAAATACCTGAGTAGCACACCTTAAAACTGTTTTGATGTTAAGGTCATCAAAAACAAGTAAAGTCTGAGGAACTGTTATAGCTGAGAGGGACCTAAGTCAAAAAGATAAATGTAATGTGGCACCTTGGACAGGATTCTGAAACACAAAATGGACGTTAGGTAAAAACTAAAGAAGTCTTAATAAACTATGATATTTAGTAAGAATTTAATGGGGCACCTGGGTGCTTAAGTTGGTTAGGTGTCTACCTCTTGATCTCAGCTCAGGTCTTGATCTCAGAGTCGTGAGTTCAAGCCCTGCATTTGGTTCCATGCTGGGCATGAAGGCTACTTTTAAATAAATAAATAAATAAACAAATAAATAAATAAATAAAAGTAAAAATTGACTTTAGTTCATTAAATGTACCATACTAAGGTAGGCTTTTAATAACAGCGGGACTGTTTGGGGAGTAAATGGAAATGATCTGTAGTATTTCTCAAGTTTTAATAAACCTGTAACTGTTTTAAATACACACACACACTGCATGTATCTCAGTCCTGCTTACTCTACAGTCTCATCTTTGTACCTCTTTCTCTCAAGACTTTGAGTAATTACTCCTCTGCCTGGAACACTCTTTCCCTTGCTGTTTGTCTGGCTTACCCTTGATCATTTTTTGGATCCCAGCTTAAATTACATATTTTATATGATCTATATGTTATTAGTCAGTTAAAATATATCATTTTCATAGACTATGAGCTCCATGAAAGCTAGGGCCATGTTTGTTCCCAGTAACTAGCCTGAGAATAATATTCAGTATTCAACAATTTTCATGAAAAATGACTCTTCACCTCTCAAAGATTATTTACTTACTTTTGCTTCCCTTTTGGCAGTATACAGGGTTATTTATATTCTAAATTATTGATAGTGACTTCTATATAACCAATGTGGTGTTATAAAGGACATTTTAACTAATTGTGTATGACTCATATCTGGGATATATAGGCATAAATGTCTAGTTAACCTCCATGAATGTGTACTATTTTGGTCTTTGATTTGTATTACCATTGTGTCAGTACTTTACTGAAGCCACATAAAATCTCTCAATTTTTAAAAAAACCTTCCAAAAGCTTTGAAACTAAGAAACAAATAAAAAATAATGGGCTACCCAAGCAGCATACTGGTTAGTATGAAAAATGAACAACAAAACATCCAAATCAAAGTGGATAATATTTACTTCTTCCTTGACAATGATACGTGCATCAACATAGTTGAGTAGTTCCTTAATCAACATTATAGCTACATAATAGCAAGAAAACTTCATTGTGCATTTGTAACGGTTGGCAGTAGGCAGTTCTTAAAGGCAGGTGACAATAATAAATAAAACTGTGCTAAAGTTTCTTCTATTATGAAAATATCAGGAGAGGTGCCTGGGTGGCTCAGTTGTTAAGCATCTGCCTTAGGCTCAGGTCATGATCCCAGAAGCCTCGGATCAAGCCCAGCATCCAGCTCCATGCTTCCTGGGAAGCCTGCTTCTCCCTCTGCCTGCTGCTCTCCTGGCTCTTGCTCTCTCTCTCTCTAGTTAAATAAATAAAGTCTTTAAAAAAAAAAAAAGGAAAAAAGATATCAGGAAATTCTTAATGTCTGTGTAAAGAAAAAGTAGATCTGTCCTCTTTTGAAAGAAGAAGGTAGTTTAAACATCAACATTTCTTTGTTCAAAATTGAGCAAATTTAAATAAATGGCCTGTGATATAAAACTATCATCTTAGGTACTCCAGAGTTATTTCTTAAGCTCTCAAACCAAGTTTCCTTAAAACTATTTAACACCATGAACTAGTTTTAATGCCTTGAACTATGTGTCCTATTATTGTGAGAATAAGATACAGAGTAGAAGGAGAAGAAAGCTGTTGAACTTAACAGAAAATGTAATATGGAAAGTAATGTTATGATCACCTAAACAAGGTTGTAAACATTGTTAAACACCAGAAAGATTTTTATATACCAGCTACTGAAAGAAATTTGAAATAAGTTGTGTATGCACTACTGTCTCTCAGCAGACCTTAAATCTGAATGTCAACTGATGGTTAGATTTGGCTAATACTAGGACAGGAATTAAGGTTTAACACAGTTCAAACTGTCATCATGCCTACTTGTTTCTTAGACTTGACAAGTCTTCGTTTAAAATCACTCAGTGGGGTGCCTGGGTGGCTCAGTCGTTAAGCGGCTATCTTCAGCTCAGGTCATGATCCTAGGGTCTTGGGACCAAGCCCCATGTCAGGCTGCCTGCTCAGGGGGAAGTCTGCCTCTCCCTCTCCAACTCCCCCTGCTTATGTTCCCTCTCTCACTGTGTCTCTCTGTCGAATAAATAAAATCTTTTAAAAAATAAAATAAACTAAAAAAAATAAAATAACTCAGGACCAGAACAAGAACAAAAAAATAAGTAAATAAATCAACCCCCCTTCACTGGTTTGTTTGGCAAATGACCCATTGCTTGAGATTCGCTTGTGAGAGATCAAAGAAGAAATACTGCCACACCAAAAGAATTTATAATAATTAATGTGAGCAAAATGAGCACCAAAGGAAGTGATAATAATTTGCTACTTGTGAATGTCACCCTGTTTTCCAGTGTGAACACGTCACTGTTCGCTTCAGGGACAAGAGATGCAAGATACTGTTTCTCTTTTCGTGCCTCTCTCCTACCTCGCTCCTTTGCCTGGTGTCTAACTTGTGGAGAACTTGACTCCGTCAATTCTGAAGCTGCATTCCTGTGGTGTCCTGCTGCTACCTGTTACCCTTTGGGCTAAATAACCTCTCTGCTCTTATGTCATAAGTTCTTTCCACAAAATTACCATCCTGTTGTCCTTGGTGCGTTTGCCGGCTAACCATGCCTTAAGCTTCTGTTAAGCCTGCAGCAAAACTTTGTGAAATATTTGAGGATGAAATGGAGACTTTGAAGCTCTTGACGCTACACTCAGCACTGAACAATTTTGGCAAAGCAATGATTTGAAATTTGCCTGCTCTTCAATTTAGGAGCAACTGTGATGATATATTATTTTAATGAGCTGTAAGTTCAAAGGTAGAAAACATCTTGTTTTTCCTAGACAGTTCTGGCAAAAAGGTGCATTAGCTGTTCCTTGATTCTTCCTGCCAATTAAGCCGTATTTGAATTGTTCCCGCTTCATGGGATGTGAATATCTAAAAATGCTAACAGAGTCATCTGTTTATTTCTAGAATTTGCAAAAGCCACAGACGTTGCTGCTGAAAGGTGGGCTCCCACAGGAATTCACATAATTCTGTGGTATACCACTGACTTTAAATGGCCCCAAATACTTTCTTAAAATGCCCTGATGTGATCTATATTTGTGGTAAGCTTCTACATAAAGTGCTGGTGCAGTGAGAAATATAAATATATACTTAATAGTAAGTTGCTAGCTTGAAAATGAGTGCCTTGCATATATGACATTGGATATATCAAGGAGCTCTCTGGCTTGGGCAGAAAACAAATTTAGAAGTGAATGCATTATTTCAGGTAGCCAGATAATGCCAGTTTTTAGTAACATAAATTTCAGGTCAGAGATCTGAAATAAATCACATAGCATTCAGATTTTGCAGGTTATTGTTTGGGCTACAGAGAAAAGATTTTGACTGAAGGATCAAAGTGTGTCCACAGGCCATCGTGTAAGTGAGCTCCCCCAGGAAATGATTTCAATAGCCATTAGTAACGATACTGCACATGTGATTCATAAAGTATGAAAGAGTCTATAGCAAGAACTGCTCTTTCTGTATTATAAGTTTTCTCTAGTTTGGAATCCCAGAGCCTGTTATTTTTAAGTTATTTCTCATAGTATGACATATGAAAACTTCCCCACAGGATTCATTTTCAATATATATGATGCATGACCTTCCTTCTTATAGAACCATATAATATACAATTTAAGGTTTTCGGTTAAAGACATTATGGCTGACATTTTGCCTTCTAGAGAAAATGCAGCACAACCATCAAAAAATGTTTATTTTTCTTCTTTTTTTTCCAAAGAAGAAATAATCATTATGAAAGGCATAATGACTTTTTACTTAAAAAAAAATCCACTTTTCTGAGATTATCATAGTTTGTGTTACTGAATTATTCCTTTACTCTCAAATTTTTACTTGCTATTTTGGAAATCCTGTTTTATGTCTTTAAATAGCAATGACTGGGCAAAGTGCCTTGAATGTCTGTGCTTTCTTGTTTGTTTGTTTGTATTTTATACAGTAACATTTACCATAACCTTGGCCCTCGTGGCAGATGATTTCTAGTTCTCCAGCTGTCTCTTCTATGTGTTTAAATAAATGCTGCCACCTGGTTGATATTCAAACCAAATCAGTCTGATTTTTTGAAAGAACAATTTGTTAGATTTTCAATTAGCATAAAGAAATAAATTCATTTTGTGATTTTTAAAATTTTTCTTATGTTCTGGCCATTTATTATATAGCAACAATAATAAAACAATAATAAAATAATAATAAATAATAAATAAATAATAAAACAATAATAAAACCTACAGCTATCTATTTGGGGATTTTTTTTCCCAATTAGAGTAGTTTTTGAATTTGACCTGTTACTTCATCTTTTTAATGGACAGCACCATGAATATTTTCAGTATTCTTAGTCTATTCAAGTTTCATTTGAGAAATATAAATTAACTTAGCTATTCTAGATAACAATTAAGCTACCCTTCATTTGCTTTTATATTATTTTGAGCATATTTTAATACCACTTTGTCAGGTGACCCAAGTAATTTCCTTTCTATTATGTTTCAACTTTATAGTACGTGCTGTCATTATAATTTACTGTAAGGTATATAACAATGACCTGGGGCATCATAACTAATTCAAGGTCATTTTTCAAAAAATACAACTCTTTGTTTCAAAAACATTTTTCCAAACATCTATCTAATCTAGTTATCACTGAACATGCTGCTTTAAATACCACCACAATAACCTGTTGCTCAGGCAAAGCTGAATTTACTGCTTGTGGTGATAAAGAATATCATTAACTTGTTTTTTTCTTAAGATTTATTAATTTGAAAGAGAGAGAGAACACGCTTGCACAAGTGAGGGGAGGGGCAGATGGAGAGGGAGAGAAATCCTCAGGCAGACTCCCTGCTGCCGGCAGAGCCCATAGAGGCTGGGGCTTGATCCCAGAACTCAAAGATCATGACCTGAGCTGAAATCAAGAGCCACAAGTTCAACAGACTGAGCCACTCAGGGACCTTAAGGCACTAACTTGAGAATCTTAGACACTTAGACACTAATCTTGACAGAATCTTCCAAGACAGAATCTTGGAAGGGGGATAGCAAAGATAAGGTATTTATAAAGATTTTGAAATAGATAGTTTCAAAATGGGACTTTCAATGCAGAGGCTTTATTAGAGGTGAGTAGAATTTATGATATAATAATTTAGAATAGTGGACATCGTGAGATGATGGCTGGCTTGGGGTTGCACCAGTCTTGGAAAATAAACAGTCTTACAGGGCTGTGTACTGAAGGTTGAGAAGCCTAATGTTCTTAGATTTGGAGGAAATTCCCCAAGAAAACCATATAGGTGTTTATAATGTTTAATTTTTGGATAAGAGTTTCTTGAAAAAGTAAAATCATGTTGAGAAAGACAGTTTGAATTCTTTGAGGCCAGAATTCAAATTTATAAGTGAACCTTTCGAATTAAATACTATTTCTTTTTTAGGGTTAATCTAGATGTGTTTATCCAATATATCTGCCTAAACGTGGTTTGTTTTCTAAAATTATAGATTACTAAAGATAGGACCAAAATATTTTTAAAGTCCTTATACATCATAGAGTTTAATGCCCTAAGCATAAAGCCAACGTCTGTCTGTCCTTCCTTCCTTCCTTCCTTTCATTAAATGAATAGACAAACATTCTGATTCTGGGCAAGAGGAACACATTTACTTTATAAATGATGTGCATCTTACCAATGAAATGCCCTCTCTTCACTCTGTGTATCAGCAGTAGAGTACTGAACCAATGACTGACAACTCTACAAAGTTCTTGTTCACTCTGGAATGGTCTGGTTCTGCAATTCTCAGAGCAATCTTCATAAAATCATGGAATCTACACTGAGCTACACTAAATTAAAGTTGCAGTTTGGGATAAATACCAGTAGGTGGCAGTGCTTTTCACACCTCGGCCCACTTTTGCACACTTTCCCATGGCGGTAAGCTATTGATTATAGAGAACTCAGGAACGTGTCTACACAAATACCCTCTTTGTTGACACAAAGTAAATAGATTAATCAAATAAACAGGTAAAGAAAACAATACCTGAAAACCGAAAAACAGTATTAAAAGAGAAAAATCCTTTTAAGTTCTACTTTCTTTTCTCCTCACAATGAGTTTAATTGGGCACTTCATTTTACGGACTCTGCATCTGCCTTGCAGCCCCAAGTTTAAGCTTGGCAGCATCCCATAGGAGGTCCTAAGGTTTCATTGGTGTTCAATAGGAATAATCTCTTAAATTTTGTCATAAAAACACTGAATTTATGGATCTTATCAAAGACAGTTTTACTAAAGGCAAAATAAATACAGATTTAATTTAATCAGAGAGGCTCAAGGATTACTACCTTCTTTCTCAGTAGACCCCCCTCCCCTTACCTCACAAGCTCTGGAGTTAACAGTCCCTTTTACCCTCCCAATTCCCCAACCCAAATATGCATATTTAACAGAAAAATAACAGGTTCTCAGGCTCTTCAAATGGCCCCAGGAGTTCCTGATCCTACAAGGAGGCATGCTACCACTCTAGTTTGGGGACATTCTCTCTCTGATGCAGTCAAACTGATAAAAGATAAGCAATGATTCAGGAATATTTGCTCTTCCATTAGTGGCTTTATGAACTGAATCCAACATTCTGAAACAATGGAGTTTGATTATACAATTTTTAAGGTTTTTTGTTTTTTGTTTACAAATATAGCCCCAAGATATTTGTCTATCTGTAACTTCTGTTATTGTGTGCCTGTGGCTGCATGGGCTTAATCAAAAGCTACTTGATGAAGATTACATTAGGATGCTTGTTCATGGCGGTTTGGCGTTATATCAAATGCTATTTCTTCTCTAAACCAGCTTGTCTTCATAATGGAGTTCACCCCCTTTCTTCCCCATTTGAGCAAATGTTAGTATTTTAAGTGAACATAAAATGAACAGAGAATATTTTAAATGATTAAATAGTGACGGCTCCATGGAGTGGGAGGAAATTTGAAGTTAGGAAGTCTATGGAAATTTCATAAAATGGATAGAAGTTCTAAAATTAAAAGGCAGAAATCACTAGCATAGGTTAAGTTCCAAGAATGAGGAATTAAGTTAGATCTTAAAGGGAAGTTTCTGTTATAATGACCACTACTCAACTCTCATTTGTATTTTATATTTTTGGTGGGGCCTCTAATAGTCTTGTGATTTAAGTTTATATTTTATAGTAATCCCGAATTTTTAGTTGAGGAATCATGGGGAGAATGTCTAAATATCTCACACCCAAGGACACACAGTTAGCTCTTTGGCAAAGCCAGAAGAACTGCAACAAAGCTGCATTTCTGCAGTGTATTAACCTGAATCACACTTTCTTGGAAGACTAACAGTTCAGTATTGTAATATTTCTACTCTAATAACTCACAGCAGACCAAAAAAAAAAAAAAAAAAAAAAGTGAAAATCTGATGTTTGACACCCATCTTGGAATCCTTTAAAGTAAATGAATATTTATAATAATTCAGACTAAGCCCAAATGAAGAAAATGGTTCTGTTAGCAGCTGGCATATTAGTCACAGGAAATGAGTGATGACCAAGACAGCCAATGGCCACACAAGACGATGAAAGCTAAGTCAGCGTGGGAAGGATTTTCACTGGGGCTGGCAATAAGAAGCTCCTGGAGCAGAAGAGTAGAGGCACGAGTGGTGGGAGGGGGGCAGAATGACTCTTGCTTTCGATTTTAACACTCCCATTGGCCGCAGCACTGGGTTCTGCTGTGAATGTGGGAGCTCGCCTTCCCATTCCACTGGAAAGACGCTTACAGCAAACAGCTAGAGGTGTCATGAGGGGGGAATGTTGAGTTAGAGACTAGACAATAGATTTCATCTGTAAAACAAGAAGGGAATGAAAGTTTCTCTTGAAAATAAGTACATGAATATAAGTACGCTTTTAAGTGTGTGTATATTTGTATTTTGCCTTAAATAATTCTTTTCTTTACAAAGCTCTTCAATAAATACTGTATCTTCTACATTTAACTCCTAACTGTCCTTAAAAGAGAACATCTAAGGTCACCTGGGTGGCTCAGTCGTTAAGCGTCTGCCTTTGGCTTGGGTCATGATCCTGGGGTCCTGGAATCGAACCCCACATCAGGCTCCCTGCTCAGCTGGAAACCTGCTTCTCCTTCTCCCACTCCCCTTGCTTGTGTTCCCACTCTCTGTCAAATAAATAAAATCTTTAAAAAAAAAAAAAAAGAACATCTTGTCTGAAAATATTACTTTTCTGAGATTTTCAGATTTTACTTGAATATTTGATCATCAAATATTAGTCTTCCTCAATTATAAAATTGTTTTTAACAAGTAAAAGTTACCAAATGATGTATACAGTGATGATCATATTGAATTTAAAGACTGATAAGACATAAAAAACTGAACACTATATATATATAACATGTATGTACACATACACATTATTTTTGTTGCAAACTCGTAATAGATCAAAACTCTACAAAATTTAGATTTGTAACTTTTTGCTCCTTAATTTGCGAAATCCCATAAAAATACATTCCACAATTTTATTTCAAGTATTACTTTGTAACAGCTTTTTTACTCATTTTATATTAGCATATCAGCAAAAATAATGTGATATTCCAGCAGGAAACAGTGGTTATTTTTTGTGCACTGGAACAAATGGAAACTTACTGATAGCTGTATTAAAAAGTCACTTTTGCAAATACAATACTTCTTCCACACCCCATCAAAATATTATTGCTTTCTTTTATTTTGTATAAGTCTTTGGATACTTTGTTTTAGGTGGGATGATCAGTTATTTATCTTAAAATTTCTAGGTCTGATTGTTAAAAAAATAAAAAAAGATTGCTGGTTAGATAATGGTTGAATTGTTTGCTCATTTTTCTATTGAAAATAACCCTAGGGAAGAATTTCTAAAGGGTCAGAGGAAGCAGAAAGTCATTGTTCTAACAAAGTGGTTGTATTCATAACTGGGAAATCTGTTAAAATTGCTTGTCAAATGTCTTAATTGATACAAAAATTTGATTGGGGCCTGGGGGGAGTTATTTTCCCTGTACGATTTCTTAAAGAAATTCTTAAGTAACAAATAGTACAAAATCAGAAGTTGAAGAGAATTATGAAGTAACCAGGTTGTGCCTTTGATGCAAAGCGTATCAAATAGCTGAGACTTTTATTGATTAAAGAGAATCAGCACAGGTGGATTGAAAGAAAAAAAATCTACTGAAAGTAAAGTCTGCTTTTTAAAGTATTTTAAACTTAAATGACAACACATAGCTGAGCATAAATTAGTAGGGTAAACAATGAAACAAAATTGTAGCCGAGGTGATCTTGTCTTCCAAATTTCTTCACTACTTTGCTGTGCAAACGTGAGTTTAAATGGCTACTGGCAATTCTCTGCCAGAAAATTGGTGTCTTCATTTCTTGGTCATTCATTTGGGTGTTCATTCTCCAGAGCCCTGATCTGCCTCAGGCACTATGTCCAAACTCTCTATACTCACATTCGCTCAACCAAAAGCTGAACCAATGAAATAAGATGTATTTATGAAAATTTCACCATGTACCTCAACCCTGTAGGCTGGGATAGGGAATCTAGGGCTAGATTCTAAGGGGATGGATCACTTACAGGCGTATTAAGGAATAGGGGTTGGGGAGAGGCAAGAAAAAAGATTATTTTGTGAAACTAGAAGAGGTCATTTTAAGCAGATAATTTCTTTTTTCCAAAAAATATTCATGGGCAGGTAACCGCAGCAGAATCACAAAGTAAAACTAGTTTACACAAAGTGACTTGGGAAAAAAAAAAAAGAGTGATAAACTTCAGGGATCCACACTGCATCTTTCAAAACTCATAGGTCTTCTCTTTGTGAGCCTCCTGGTTCCTATATGAGATGCCAGAGGAGACTGGCAGCAACATTATCTTTGAGCAAATTTACTTATGGCGACAGGATAGATAAACGTACCATATCAGGGGTTTATTCATCTTTGTAACCATGGTGCTAAGGAAGGATGCAGTATCAGTGGTTGACTTATTTATTCCCTACCAGAAAAGGTGCTTTGGCTGCAGACTTCACATTGAGAAGAAACATGATCTTTCAGAAAATTTGCCACCAATTACTTAGTCTCCAGTTTCAATCTATCAATTGAATGATCTGTCCAGGCTTGTAATATGTACTGCTGCTCTAGTCAGCCACTTGGCAGTTTAGCTATCTTATGACCTTTTTAAATCCTGAAAATAAATAAAGTTGCAACATTCTTGCTTTGTTAGCTCTTAAGTCCCCAAATTTCTACATACCAAATTGTTCTGGCTAACAAATATTTAGCAAAGAATGTAGTATAGTGATAAATTAGTATTTGATTTTTTTTTTATTTTAGTAATGCATTTACTTTTCTTTAAAAAGAATTATAACAAAGGTGGGACTTTTGACCACAGCTAAGTGAGATCAGGAAATCCTCTCCAAAAAGAGTCACTTGAAAAGTGAACAAAATTGACAAAAACATCCATTTCTGTCATCTAGAAACTGACTAAAGGCTTACAAATTTTAAGAGGCATCAATGCTTTAAAAACTGCTGAACTAGTAAGAACAGTGGGAACCTACGTCATATTGGCCTGGGACTGCTCCTATTTCCCCCAAGGTTGGGCACACTCTAAAGGCTGGCAGTTTCTTTGCTAGGGGTAAAGGGGGTTCCCTACATTTGGAGCATGGGGTGATACCCACCTCCAATAGTGTTGCTGACAGATTTGGGAGGATCAACAGCTCAACCTTGGGGATAGGCAATTTTTTTTCTGAAAGAATCAGATAGTAGATATTTTACGTTTTGTGAGCCACATACAGTATCTTTTTTCCCTTCTCCTGTTCCCTCTCCCACCTCTTTTTTTTTTTTTTTTTAAGATTTATTTATTTACTTTAGAGAGAGAGACAGAGAGAGAACAGATGGAAGGGCAGAGGGAGAAGGAGAAAGAACCCTGTGCAGACTCCGTGCTGAGCATGGAGCCAGGGCTCAATCCCGTGACCCTGAGATGATGACCTGAGCTGAAATCAGGAGTCAGATGTTTAACTGACTGAGTCACCCTTCCCCTCCTCTCTTACTATTCCTCCCTTTTCCTTCTTCCTATTTCTTTTTCTCATCATCACTTTAAAAATGTAAAAATAGTGTTTAGTGCACAGGTCATACAGAAACAAGCCAAGGGCTGGATTTGGCCCATGGGCCGTAATTTATCTGCTGCTACTCTTCTGGCCTGAGGTTGGCACAATCAATGCACACAGCTGCCTGCAGGCACACTGGACACTAGAGGGAGGATTCAAACTGGCCCAACACTCCTTGCTGATCCCCAGGCTGAACAAGCATGACAGGAGAGATGTGAAAGGGTATTAAAAACAGTGAAAGCCAAAGTAGACTTAAAAATTATTTGAGCTCTGAATGTGTTTCTTTACCAACACACAGGTACAATGGCAGGGCAGAAAACCTTTCTAAAACTAATGGAAATACAATGAAATATTGTGAACAACATTATGATAACAGATTAAACTACTCAGATGAAATATACAAATTTCTAAAAGATACAAATTACCAAAACTGAGTCAAGAAGAAATAGAAAATCTGAATCCAAGTATGGGAAATACAGAAATTGAATGAGGAATTAAAAATCTTCCCACCAAGGAAAGCCTATGCCCAATAGCCTCAATGGTAATTCTGTCAAATATTTACAGAAGAAATAACACCAATCCATCACTTAGCATGATGTTTCAGAATGTAGCAGAGGGAGGAACAATTTCTAAATCATTTTATAAGGCTAGTATTAACCTAGCAAAGCCAAACACATCACAAGTAAAGAAAACCGTGGACAAATATCCTTTATGAACATGGATATAAAAATCCCTACCAAAATGTTTATAAAGTGAACCCAGCAAAATATAAAAAGGATTATATACTATGACCGAGTGAGGTTTTTCCCAGGAATGCAAAATTAGTCTAACATCCCAAAACTAATTTAATGTAATATAGCAATCCTATTGAAGTCATAAAAGACAAAAGGCACATGATCACTTTGATAGATACAGGAAGAGTTTGACACAATTTAAGACTTATTCTTGATTTTATAAAAAGTCTTATAAAACTAAAAATAAAAGGGAACTTCATCAAATTGACAGAGGGAGTTTATAAAAACACTACAAACATCATACTTAGTGGTGTAGGACTGAAACTTGACCCCTAAGATCAGCAGCAAGGTGAGGATGTCAAGTTCACTATTTCTATTCACAGTTATATTGGTTTTTCCAGCAAATCAAGAAGAAAAAAAAAAAAAGAAAGAAAATATCAACCAATCAATTAACTAGTTAATTAAATGCATCTATACTGGAAATAAAGAAGCAAACTATCCTTAAAGAGTAAATTATTCTAAATGTGGAGGATCTCAAGGAATGCATAAAAAAATCTACTAAGAAGTAATCGATGAGTTTAGAAAGGTCTTGGGATACAAGAGCAATGCACAAAAATCAATTGTATTTCTATATACTAGCAATGAAAAGTACAAAAATTAAATTAAGAACATAATTCCATTCATACTTGCATAAAAATATTACACGTTTAAAAAAAACCTTAACAATAGAAGTTTGAGATTTATATACTGAAAGCTATATAACACATTGTTGAAAGAAATTAAAGAAGATCTAAGTAAATAAAGACATTCCATATTAATTAATGAATGGAAAACTAATACTGTCCAAATGGCAATATTCTCCAAATTAATTTAGAAATTCAACACAGGGGTGCCTGGGTGGCTTAGTGGGTTAAAGCCTCTGCCTTCGGCTCAGGTCATGATCCCAGCGTCCTGGGATCAAGTCCCAAATTGGGCACCCTGCTCAGCAGGGAGCCTGCCTTCCCCCGCCCCCTGCCTGCCTCTCTGCCTACTTGTGATCTCTGTCTGTCAAATAAGTAAATAAAATCTTTAAAAAAGAAAAAAGAAATTCAACACAATTTCATTTATTTTTAAAGATATATTTATTTATTTGAGAGCAAGAGCAAGAGAAAGCATGAGTGGGGGAAGGGAGCAGAAAGACAGAGGGAGAGAGTCAAGCTGACTCCCTGCTGAGCAGGGAGCCTGAAGTGGGGCTCACTCTTACGACCCTGAGATCATGACCTAAGCCAAAATCAAGAGTCAGATGCTTAACTAACTGAGCCACCCAGAAGTCCCTAGAAATTCAAGACAATTTCTATCAAAATCCATCAGGCTTTTTGTTTTGTTTTGGGAGTTTTTGGCAGACAAGCTGACCCTAAAATTTATTGGGATATTTTCAGATCCCAGGATATCCAAAATAATTTTGAAAACACAGTCCATCTAAAAAAAATTTAAAATAAAATTAAAAACTATTTACATACCTCACACTATGCACAAAAATTAACTCCAAATGGATCCTACCAAAATGTCAAACCCAAAACTATAAATCCTCTAGTGCAAAACATAGGAGAAAACCCTTGTGACTTCAGGCAGAGCAAAGAGTTCTTAGATATGACCAGAAAGGACAGCCCATAACAGGAAAACATTGATACACTGTACTTCATCAAAATTAAAAGTTTTGTGCCTTAAAATACCATACAAAAGAAAAAGAAAAGAATGTATACATCTATCTGATAAGCACACGAAAACATGCTTATCACTGTAAGTCATTAGGGTAATACAAACTAAAACTATACTATCTTATACCCACTAGATGGGCAATAATCAAAAGGCAGGCAATAACAAGTAGAAAAACTACATCCCTTATACATTGTCAAAGGGAAAGGGAATTTAAAATAATATAACCATTTTGGAAAAAAAATTGGCCATTTCTTGCAAATTAAACATAAAATTACCTTATGATCCACTCCTAGGAATTTATGCAAGAGAAATGAAAATGTATTTTCATACAAAGACATATGTGGAAATATCTATTGCAGGCTTATTTATAATAGTCAATTTGGATACAATCCAAATGTCTATCAACTGGTAAATGGATAAAGAAAACACATAATGTACAGCCAATAGAAAATAGCCAATAGTAAAGGAATAAACTATAAATAAATGATAAACATGGATCAACCTCAGAAACATTATGCTAAATGAAAACAGCCAGATGCAAAAGACTAAGTATTTTTGTTTGTTTGTTTTTATTTATAAGAAATGTCCTGAAAAGGCAAATTTATAAAGACAGAAAGCAAATCAGTGGCTGCCTAGAGCTGGAACCAGGAGCATATGTACAAACTGGCACAAAGAAAATTTGGGGGAGTGATAAAATATACTCTATAACTGGTTTGGATGATGGTTGTGCAACTTTATAAATTTACTACTAATCACTGAATTGTGCACTTATGGTGTGTGAGACGCAGAATAGAGACCTTCCAAAGACATCTACTTCTCAATCCCCTAAACCTGTGAATGTTACCTTATGTAAGAATTTTATGGATACAGTTAAGGGGAAAGACCTTGAGATGAAGACATTATCTTAGATTATCTGGATGGGTTCATCTAATTGCTTGAGATCCTCAAAAGTTGAAAAAGAAGGCAGTACAGTAGGTCAGAGATGCAACATATTTGATCCTACATTTCTGGAGGATCTTTTAAAGATAGAGTGGGACAGACACCTGGGTTGCTCATTCAATCTGAGCTCATTCAGCTCATATTATGATCTTGGGTTTATGGGATGGAGCCCCGTGTTGGGCTCCACACTCAGTGCAGAGTCTACTTCAGATTCTCTCTCCCTCCCCAACTGCCCCTCTCTGCTTGCACTCTCACACTGCCCCCCCCAAATAAATAAATAAAATCTTGAAAAAAAAATGAAGATGAAGAGAGGGACCCATAAGCCAAGGACTGTGACAGCGTTGAGAAACTGGTAATGCTTCTCAGCTGACAGTAAGAAAATGGAGGCTATATTCCTATAATCATAGTGAATTCAGTTCTGACATGAAACTGAATGAGATTGTCCCCTAGAGTATCCACAAAGGAATAGAGCTTGAGGACATTTCAATTTTGGTTTGATGGGACTCATACCAGATTTTTCATTTACAGAAGTGTAAGATAATGAATTTATGTTATTTTAAACCCCTAAGTTTGTCATAAATTTGTTAAGGCACCAATAGACAAATAAATATATAATAGGAGAGAAGTATAAAAATAATAATGCAAGGACTTACGTAAACCATATTAAGGAAAATTATTTCAAAAAGGGCAAAAAGATGGACATGTTTTTTTCAATGTCATACTGGAATGTTCTAGAAGGTCGCACCCATTTTGATTTTGCTAATTTTATTAAGAACTCAGATTCTGTGAAGTAACATACTAACTTGAGAGTTTTTTGTTGTTGTTAGAAAACACAACTCCAAAGGTTATGGTTTCACTGCCCTGTAATCAGTTTTATACTAACCTAGCAACCTATGTCAAACTTTTAAAAAAATGTCTATAAATACTTTGTCCTTCAAATGCTTTTAGAAACACTTTATATTACACTAGTTGGCTCATTCTTGAGTTGATAAATCTTTGACATATATTTTTATATTTGAATGAGTCATATTTTTAACTTTTTTAAAGCATTGTAACAATTGGGCAGACTTAATGTATTACAGGCTTAATGTAATACTTAATGTATTAATTGTATTACTTAATAAAAATTGGGGGCATGCCAAATTAGACTTACTAGTGAAAAACAAAAAATAAACATTAAAAAAGTTACTCCAACATCTGAATAAACAGACAGGATAAACAAGAACTATGTAAAGGTTGACAGGAAAAGGCCTTGATAATTTTGAAATGTTACCTGATAGAGGCATCAACTTTTGCTTTCATTTTCAATAAACTTATTGCTATCAACATGAGGTTTTTATTACCATAGATACATATTGGGAATCTGAGGAGAAAGTGGCATTGTTTTAAGTGAAGTTGGAGAATTAACAGGAAGATAAGGAAAACACATATTACAAACTTTCCACTTAAGGACACTACTTCTAAGAAAGTTAAAATAAGAAAGCATGGTGACCGCTAATGTTAACAATGACAATTTTGACAGAATTTGTGTGGAAATTGATCAGTAAATTTGTCCTAAATGCCCTAGAGGCCCTAATGCAGTTGATAATAATTTGAACAGATATATAATAGATTTTTAAAAATGTTTTTATTGACATACATTTGACATGGAACATTGTGTAAATTTAAGGTGTTCAACATGTTGATTTGATACATTTATATATTATAATATAATTCCCATTGTAGTGACAGAACCTCTATCACATCACAAAATTATTTCTTTTTTTTTTTTTTTAAGATTTTATTTACTTATTTGACAGATAGAGATCACAAGTAGGCAGAGAAGCAGGCAGAGAGAGAGGAAGGGAAGCAGGCTCCCCGCTAAGCAGAGAGCCCGATGTGGGGCTCGATCCCAGGCCCCTGAGATCATGACCTGAGCCGAAGGCAGAGGCTTTAACCCACTGAGCCACCCAGGTGCCCATTATTTCTTTTTCTATAGTGGAAATAATTAATATCTGGCCTCTTAACAAATTTAATGATTATAATATAATATTAATTATGTTATAATACAATAATTACAATGATTATAATACAATATAGTTGGTTCAACTATACTATGCACTTGAGCTCCACAACTTACATGAACACTAGTTGCAAGTTTGTCCACTTAAATAACAATTCTCCTATTGTTATGAGTTTGGCTTTTTTTAGATTTCACATATAAGTTGTGTCACACAGTATTTGACTTTCTTTGGTCTGTCTTATCTCAGCATAATGTCCTCGAGTGATTTTCTTCTTTCTCAAAGCTGAATATTAATTCCACCGTGTGTGTGGGGGGGTATACATGTATGCATGTGTGCACAAACACACACTCACATATCACATCATCTTTATCCATTTTTCTTACGTTATTTCCATATTTTTGGCTATTGTGAACAACACTGCAATAAATATGGGAGTGGTGATATGCCTTGAATATCTTATTTTCATTTCCTTTGGGTATATACCCAGAAGTGGAAATGCTGGATCATATGCTATTTCCATTTGTAATTTTTTGAGGAACTTCTACATTGTTTTCTACAGTGGTTGAAACCAGTTTGCATCCTCACCAATAGTATATAGTTTCCTTTTTTCCACATTCTTGCCAAATGTGTTAACTCTTGTCTTCTTGATACTAGCCATTCTAACAGGTGTGAGGTGGTATCTCATTATGCTTTTGCTTTGCATTTTCCTGATAATGAACAACATTGGGTATATTTTGGAAAAATATCTATTTAGTTCCTCTGCACATTTTTAAATCAGGTTTTTTTGTTGTTGTTATTAAGTTGTATGAATTATTTATATATCAAACCTTATTTGATAAATAGTTTACAAGATTTTTCTCCCACTCTGCAGGTTTCCTTTTCATTTTGTTGATCATTCTTTTGCTGTGCAGTGGAATTGTTTATGGTGACATTTCCATGGTTAATTCTTGTCTTAAAGATCCCCTAGGTAGAATTTTGAAGTTTAACACATCTCTATAGCCAAGATTTGACTCTTCTTCCTCAGACTAGATAGATTCTTGTGCCTAGAACAGTAGCTCTGGCAGAACATCTTACGTTTCATATTAACTCTATATTAGTACAATGTCCTTCAAGTAATGGACAATGGATTTTCCGGTTAAATTTAAAACTCCCCTTAATTCTGTAGCTGAGACTCATGGTACTTTATATTTACATCACAATTACAGCTGAGAGAAATATAATAGTGTAACTGTGAGGGTCTGGGGATTGCCACATTCTTCTACCAATTTAAAATAGTTTGGGGGCATTTTTAGTCCAAAATGTTGCACTGCATTGTCTGTTTTCCTTGACTCAGTCTCTTGACTTGCCCTTTAATCTCTGACAAAAATTATTCAAACTAAATCAATATCATGGGAAAAACATTAGAAAATGAATTATAATTTTAGTTATTCAGTATGCCTCTCTGTTCAGTGAGCCTGGAAAATGGCCAGTCTTAATTAATGGTTTTAAAATAAGGAGCTAAGGACTGAGGGTTTACCCAAAGAATACAAAAACACTCATCGGAAAAGATATATGCACCCCCTCTGCGTATTGAGACACTTCTTTTTTAATGGCAAAATGGCGAAATGATATTTTGCCATTTGTAACAACATGCATGGACCTACAGGGCTTTATGCTAAATGAAATGAGTCAGACAGGAAGAGACAAATACTGTATGATCTCACTTTTATCGGGGATGTAAAAAACAAAATAAATGAACAAACAAATAAAAGCAGAATCAGACCCATAAACACAGAGAACAAACTGATGGTTGTCAGAGGGGAGGGAGGTAGGGGATAAGCCAAAAGGGTGAGGGGGAGTGGGAGGTACAGGCTTCCAATTATGGAGTGAGTAAGTCACATGACTAAAAAGCACCGCACTGCCAATATAGTTGGTGGTATTGTAATGGTGTTATATGCTGACAGATGGGAGCTCCACTTGTGGTGGGCACAGCACAGAATTTTTGAATCACTATACTGTATACTTGAAACTAATATAAATTTGTGTGTCAAATATACTTCAATTAAAAAATAACAAGTACAATCAGCAGCTAAGAAAAAAAGGCTAATTCATCTGTAAGTGTTTCTTTTCCTGTAATCGAGTTTACATCATGCTTATATGCTGTCATAGGTACTGATTCTGGGGTATGTGACATACACTGTGGCCTGTCTTAGACATTTTATGTATATTTCTAATCCTCAAAGCAAACTTAAAATATAGGAACTACCATCTTTATTATTTATTTTTTTAAATCAATCATGAGGAAAGATTGGCCCAGAAAAGTTAGGCAAATTGTGTCTGAGATCACACAGCCAACACCCAAATCCACCTCTGTCTGAATCCTCGGGCTCTGTTCTTTCCATCAAAGGCAGGGATTGGGACACCCGAGTTCTAGAGATGCTTTGTGACCCGGAATTAACCATTTTTCTTCTTTAGTCCTTTGTTTCTTTAACAATAAAAGAATGTGGTCAAGCTAAGTCATGCCAAACATCTCTTCTAATTTGAAATGCAGATATGATGCATATTGCTTTGTTTACAATGTACTCCTTTTTTGTGCTCATCACTAAATCCTTTAAGGAAAAAAGGGGAAAAAAGTGGGATTCACACTTCCTCTTAATTGCCTGGTAGCCTCTCTCATACTTTTCTTCCACACTGTTACCACATTAAAATTATCCTAGGATTGTACTATTGACCCCATAGATGTAAATTTGGGCAGACTCACATTTTGCTGTATGAACAGGTAGTCTTAAACAAAACACTGTGTTTAAAACAAATGGTCTTAATAATCACTTTGAAATCCCATACCCATGAAACATCTATAAATTGTTTAAAAGAAATATAATCCATTTTTAAATATTTTCTCATTTAATTTGAAAGTTGATGTGTTTAATATACCCTTCGTGAAGAACACTTTTTTTAAAAGATTTTATTTATTTATTTGACAGGGAGCAAGAGATCAGGAGCAAGAGGCAGGCAGAGGGGGAGGGGGAAGCAAGCTTCCTGCTGAGCAGAGAGCCCTATGGGGGGCTTGATCCCAGGACACTGAGATCATGACCTGAGCCAAAGGCAGAGGCTTAACCCACTGAGCCACCCAGGCTCCCAAGAACACTTCTTATTTCCTTAAGAATTGTTCACAAAAGTGTATTAGGTAACTGGCAAACTCCATGAAAATGAAATCAAAGCACTAAGAAATAGATTGTGGCAAAAATAATTCATTCTGGGCGGGGGGAGTTAAGATTGGACTTAAAATAATTTACATGTACCCACTCAGAGCTGAGTTTAACAAAATATGATTTATGTGCAAAGCATTTTTGCTGCATAATTTATGAAGCAAAAAAGTGGAATATAGTCAGCATATGGTGACTTGGGTTTGGAAGAGAGGATTTAAGCATAATAATTCAGCCCCTAGTTTATGCCATATTTCAATAAAATATCTGGCTTCCTTTGCTCCCTCCCATCCCCAGCACTCAACCCCCTACAGACACACATGCCATCACATCTTACACATTTTCTGCATTGCTTTCCGTATTCATTGTTTTCAAGCTTAGAAAAGTAATGGCTTCTTATTATGCACTTTTCTTTCACACACCTCAAATGATGTGCAGTGTGCTTCACTGAAAATAAATAACTAGCAGGGCTGATTTTTTAAAATTTATTTATTTATTTTCAAATCCCAGCTTTCTTGGGGTGTTTTGTAAAGTAAAGAGAAAAGGAATAAGGAAAGTAGGTCTGGCAACTCTGTTCCATTATTTCAGACATGCATGGCCTTCTATACAATTTGCTTATTGATCTCAATAATGAAGACCAGAAAATTACATCCTCTCTTGTCTGTGGAGCTATGAATCACAGATTGCTCAACCACTGTCAAATTAAACAACTTGCCTGTGCCTGATAAAGGATTCACATAGAAACTAAAATGATCATCAGCCTTCTGTTTAACCCAGTATATCACTTATGTTAAATAGAGTTAACATCATGCTAGACAGCTGTGCCCCCTCCTTCAAGTCAGTTCATGAAACTGTCATCTTCTGAACCACTAGTGTTTCCACAAGGTTTGAGCCATGCGTTTCTTGAAGGAGATTACACCCAATATCTCTTTTCACTGGACAATCGATGTTCAAAAACAATTAAAATAAAAACCAAGCCATACAAAGAGCACTGAAAGACCATGGTTTCTGTCTGTAGGAAAGCTCCCAACCAGAAATATTATTTTCTAACTCTAATATTTGAATATCCAAGGTCATTCATAGATTTATTCCATCAAATCCCTAAGATTAAATTCAGCCTAAGATTGGTCTTCAGAAGTAGGCCTTCATTCTAAATCACACAATTATATGATCATATCACTGGACTCCCAGTGTAGCTCCCAGTGTGATAGCACCTGGAAGTGTATTACTCATTCAAAATCCAATAAAGGAGAGCAAGTTTATGAAACTGATTTGGGGGCTAAAAGCTACCACTTTATCTGGGTCCACTCTTCTCTTTAAATGTGGAATAATGATAGAAAACACACTGTGCAATTTTAAGGTGAATTTTGCTTAAAACCAGGTAAGTCATTTGGGACAAGTTTCTCAGACTTCTGAACTTCACTTTCCTTATCTAAACCTGAGAGGTTTATAATGTCTTAGATGATTTTCGTATTTTGAACTTTCTGTATTTTAGTGTCTAGATAATTTCCGAAGCCCATCTCTATACTGAAATTGAAAAAAATATATGTATTTCTTAAATATTTCAATGATCTTGGATAAGTTTCAAATTTATACTTATGTTTATTTATGTAATTATTCACACAAATTTAAACGTGCTAGCTCTGCCTTTGAGATCTTAAATTGGGATTTTCATCTAAGCCAGGTAAATACTTAAATATCAACATACACCTGCTAAAACCCAAATGAAATTCATTATCAAACTTCTTTTGGTTAGGAAGTTCTCCCATTTGTTGATCTCAATTTTCTAAGTTTCTGCTCAGACATTCCTTATTGAAGACAAAGAATATTAGTCTCCATCCTCTTTAAAATCCTTAAAATAAAAATTTCAACAACTAATTTCTATAACCTTGTCTCATCAAAGTAATAGAGCATCATTTATTCAAATATAAAATCAATTGAATTGTCTTAAATTCAAAAGGCAAAAGCTACAATAGATAATACAGATGTCATGGTGTATATATAAAGAATAATGTATACAAATTGGATTGACTCTTCATATGAATTATCAACTGATTATACAAAGAGGGAAGCTGGAACATAAGAAGAAAAATAATTATAAAGACTTTGTCTGTAGGTCTGTCAGTAAATTCCCAAATTTAAATATGACAATGATATTTTTAAATACTACTCAAATTGTTAATACCCATAAGTGAAATTATTCAAATACATAACAACTTTTGTTATCTTGATCAAACAGCATCTTCTGTCTCTAGGTTAAAATGAAATTAAATTTATTTTCAAAAGGATGTTTATTCTCTGAAGCTTAATTTTTTAGTTGCCTAGTGACGTGATTCATGTTCATATTTAAAAAGAAAACAAACCTCAAGTGTTATGTCATGGTGAGATATGTCATTAAATTACTATTAAAAGGGGCTTATATGCAGTTTAAAGCCAGTTTTCACTAATGACTCTTGTGGAGAACGTGAAACCAGCAAGAACTCCTTGTAGTAATGAATTTTCCTTAATTCTTGGATTGCTACAAAACCAATGGGATGATATCATACACTGACTACTTGAAGATTTTGATAAAACTTACGTTTTCCATGCTAGAATAAGGTTGTATACACCTATATAAAGCAAAAGCTCCTAGGGGCGCCTGGGTGGCTCAGTGGTTTAAGGCCTCTGCCTTCGGCTCAGGTCGTGGTCTCAGGGTCCTGGGATCGAGCCCCGCATCGGGCTCCCTGCTTGGCGGGGAGCCTGCTTCCTCCTCTCTCCCTCTCTGCCTGCCTCTCTGCCTACTTGTGATCTCTGTCAGGTAGATAAATAAAATCTTAAAAAAAAAAAAAAAAAAGCAAAAGCTCCTAAATTTCCCAAGAAGAACTCAGTCTATTATTTCATATTTTTCTTCTGTCTCATGCCCGAGATATGATCAAGGCTTCTACTTTAGGGGTGCCTGGATACCTCAGTTGCTTAGGCATCTGCCTTCGGCTCGGGTCATGATCCCAGGGTCCTGGGATTAAACCCCACATTGGACTCCCTGTGCTGCGGGAAGCCTGCTTCTCCCTCTCCTACTCCTCCTGCCTGATTCCTTCTCTCAATGTTCCTTTCTCTCTGTGAAATAAATAAAATCTTGAAAAAAAAAAAAAGACTTCTTACCTTAATTAACATAAAACCCTTCATCTTCCACTTCTTTCATTACTTTGGCATTAGCCTGGAAAGACAATGCCACCACACCTATCTTCTAGGCCACCACTAAAGGGGTAACCTCTGGAACTTAGAATAACTTATTTTTATATTTAAATCCCAGGTTAGGAGAAAATCTAACTGACCCTTGGTCTTATTTATTTATTTATTTTTTTAAGATTTCCACTAAATACGAAAAGATGGACTGCTCACCAGTGATGCTTTCAAGAAACAATCTTTATCTAAAAGGGAAAATGTGAAAATGAAAAAAGGAAACCTCACTGAAAAGGAGTCAGGAAGCCATAAAGAGGGAGCTCTTGCCCCCTACCACCTGTCACAGCTTATGCAGTCTAGGAGGAAGAAGGAAGATTTTCTAGAGGCCCGGCAATCTCAAACTGCCCTCCATGGTAGCCCATGAGTAGCCACCACCACTTTGAACTCTCATTTTCCTCCCACAAACTTTTGTTCAAAACAACTTCTTCCAGCTTCCTCCTTTCCTCTATAAAAGGATGCTCCCCTCTTTTGTTCTCCAGACTTGTCTATGGTTTGCCATAGTATGAATGTCCTCAATTGCAATTTCTTAGCTATTCTCAAATAAACTCATTTGCAGCTCGATAACCTTTGCTGCTTAATTTTTAAGGTTGACAGCACACTGTCTTACTATAAGATATATTTGATTTTTAGAACAGGGCAAAAAACAAAACACAAAATAACAAGAAAAACTAAACTTCCAAAAGCTTTAACATGTGTACAACTTTTTTTCTAATTTCCTTTTGTTTTAAAGCACATTTTAAATGTAGTTTCCTGACTTAGTAAGAATTGTCTGATGTATATAAAGATTAATAAAATAAAAAACAGATAAAAAATTTGGAAAGGAAAAACAAAACTGACAATGTTAACATTCAATTTAGTTTTTGAAATAGATAACAGAAGAGACTATCAAGATAAGTTACTAAAGCTTAGAAGAAGTTTTGACAGTTGTTAGCTTATTATATACCTATATAAAATGGTATTATGTAAAACAAATAGTCCTTTAATGTGCCTATACTAATTGAAAAAAGGACTTCCACTTTAATAACAATGAAAAAACTAAGACTAGATTAACCCTCCACCAAAAATAACTAGAAACCATACAAATACATGTTTTTTAAAAAGTTTCAGACTTTGAACAGCAGGTAGCAAGGACAATCATCTTTCAGAAAAGAAAAAAGAGGACACTTTAAGAGAGCCCCAGATCAATGCCTGGAGAGTGTGAAAGCTACGATGTGAGGAGTAAAAACGCAATGAAATCTAGTGGTTTTGCTGAGTTGAAGAGCAGGTTTTGGTGTTCAGGGCAGACTACTGGAAGAGGATGTTACAAAGGAAGAGAATTCTGGAGAGCCGTAGAAGGGTATCCTTGGATGCCTGCTTAGTATAGGTCTGCACATGCATGCACTGAAATTATACCAGATGAAGAAACAACCACCAAAGGAGAGTACTGTAACAATTCTGAGAACCCACAAAGCCAGAGTAGAAAACCTTGCTAATTAAGAGGGCATTAGGCAGAGGCCTCAGAGGGAATTCCCTCGGTAATGGGGATAAATTAGCTATAAATTAAAGACTTTTCTGTCTGATACTTCTGTAACAAAGCTTAGAAGCAACCTGAAGCATCTAAATTGATTATAAGAAAATTAATTGTATCCCAGTATAGAGACCACTATATTTAAAGGAATACAATATTTGGTATAGCATATAATATATATACTGTAGTAGCACCTCAAGTTAGAATATGAAGGTAAAGATGTATATTAGAAACTCCAGAGCAACCACTAGTACTATAAAAAAAAAAAAAAGACAGCTAATAAGCAAATGGAGATAAGATAGGATAATAAAATATAATCAATCCAAAATAAGGCAAGGGATAGAAAATAAGCAAAACAACAGGGAAAAAAAAAAAAACATGTGAGACAAGTTGAAATAGATTATAAGATAAGATTATAAGGTTTCAATCTAATTATGTTGTAATGACATTATATGTAATAGTTTAAATATTCCAATTACAAAGCAGAGATTGTCAAGTGGGATAAAAAACATAAGAGATCCACTTTAGATATAAAGGCCACATAGGCAGTAATACAAATTGTGGGAAAAGATACACAATATGTTAAAAGTAAATGTTAGAAAAATATAGAACATGCTAAAACTAGTCAAAAAAGAGCTGGAATAGGTATATTAGATCAGAAAAAGTTTTAAAAAAGCAGATTTCAGAGAAAAGAATATTATCAAAGATAAAGAGGTTGAATTCATAATGAGTTAAATCACTGAGGGGAAAAAAAAACAATCGAGGCACCTCGGTGGCTCAGTCAATTGAGCAATCAAAACTCTTGATTTTGACTCAGGTAATGATCTTAGGGTCCTAAGATGCGAGACCCTTGTTAGGCTCCATGTTCAGCAGGGAGTCTGCTTGGGATGTTCTCCCTCTCCCTCTACCACCCTCTGCTTGCATGCACACATTCTCTCTCTCTCTCTATTAAAAAAAAAAAAAAGTTAGAAAACCTGAATAGCTCGACTTGTATTAAATCAGTTGAATTTGTGGTTTAAAGTATTTCAAAAAATACAATTCCATGCTACGGTGGATTCACTGGTGAATACATTTCAAAAAGAAATAAAACAAAGTGAATACATTTAAAGAAGAAATGAAATTAATTGTACACAAACTATTCCAAAAAACACAAAAGGAAAATATACTTCTCAATGCATTCTCTGAGTTGAAAAACACAAAAACTTCATAAGAAAATTAAAGACCAATAGTTTTCAGAAATATAGACACAAAATCCTCATTAAACTATAAAGAAATCGACTCAAGCAAACATAAAAATGATAATACATCACAACCAAAGGAGGTTTATTCTAAGAATGCAAGACTATCTCAACATCTGAAAATCAGTTAATGTAATTCACCATATTAACAGACCAGGTAAGAAAAAACATGTGATTATCTCAAGAGTTGCAAGAAAAGCATTTGACAAAATTTAACACTCACTCCTGATTTTGAAAAATAACCCCCAAAAAATCTCTCAGCAAACTAATGAGAGTTATCTGTAGAAACAAACAAAAACTTCAGCTAACATCATACTTAATGTTGAAAGATTACACGCTTTCTCCCTTAAATTAGGAACCAAGGACATATGCTCTCACCACTCCTAGTCAGCATGTTGCTGATGTTGTTCAATAGGCCAGAAAAAGAAATTAAAAATGGATAAATTGGAAAAGAATGTATAAAGCGGTCTTTGTTCTCAGAAAACATGACTATCTATATAGGAAATTCCAAAGTATCTACAAAAAAGCTATTAGAATTAATAGGTGAATGGCAAGAATTAATATGTGAATTAGCAAGATCACAGGATACAAGAATTCAAACATCAATTGTATCTTTATATGATAGCAATGAACAATTTAAAAATGAATCTTAAATAGGTACCATTTATAATAGCATCAAAAAATGTCAACTACGCAGGGATAAAGCTAACAACATACTTGTAAAATTTACCTGCCCAAAACTACTAAAACAATGATGAAAATTTTCAAAGAGCTCATAAATGAAGAGATACCGTATTCATGAACCAGAGATTCAATATTGTTTGGATGTCAATTCACGCCAAATAGATCTACTGAGTCCATTCAAATGCTGATCAAAATCCCAAAAGGCTTTTTTCTTTTTCTTTTTTTTTTTTTAAATTGATGAACTGGGGGCTCCTGGGTGGTTCAGCTGGTTAAGGATCTGCCTTTGACTCAGATCATGATCCTGGAGTCCCAGGATCAAGCTCCCCCACATCAGGATCCTGTTCAGCAGGTGAGTCTGCTTCTGCCCCTGCCCCTCACCACTTTCATGCTCGCTCTCGTGCTCTCTCTCTCTCACACTTCCTATCTCTCTCTGTCAAATAAATAAATAAAATCTTTAAAAATAACTGATGAACTGCTTCCAAAATTGATGGAGAAATAACAAATCTAAAATATCCAAAACAACTTTGAAAAAGAATAAAGTTGTATGAGACAAAACAAAATGCTGTAGGAAGGGAGAAACAGCAAACCAAAAGTCCTAACAGAACACACCAAATATGGCCTAGTTTGAGCAAAGCAAATTTAAACACAGCTTTGTGAATTGAAACACAGATCTCCCATATGTTAATGAGCTACAACTAGCACATACGTGACCAAGTTATAGGATTATTTGTTCAACTTATACTCTGGTGTAGAAGATTCCGTGTCATAAAAAGAATATTTATTTTGCTGACTTGGAAAAGTTGCCAAAGCAAACACACACCTGTTGATACACCATTAATTTAGTCACTGTTCTCAGGTTTACTTAAAACTTATGATGAGAAAAAATTGATGACTTCACAGAAGGGGAAAAAATAAACACAAATAGAGGAGAAAGCATCGATAGGACTTTGAGAGGTTAGGCATGGGTCTTATGCTGCTGAAGAAAATGAACATGTGGATTCCCTGGGTGAATTTTCATTACAGACAAAGAAACAGTGACCAAGGTACTGCCGAATGGAGCAATCAGTGAAAAGTTCCCCTAAGGAGAAGTGAACAAGAAATTTCAATGGAAAGTTGATAAAAATTACCTTTTCATGCCAATAATCTTCAGTCAATGTGTAGAGGAGAGAAAACCTTTCTATACCTCTTTTTTCAGGCAGTAGAAGACAGCCCACCAAAAGTAATCATTAATGACATCCATCTTTATCATTTTCTTTAGAAAGGCAGTACATATCTTATTTGCACTGCATCACGCACAAAGAATAATAACTTCTGCCTCGCAGAACTTTTATTTTAAGTCCTCATTGTCCAGCATTGCTCAGGACATTTATGAACCATTAATAAATAAATTAATCAATCGTTCCTGTCTCTCCAGTTGGACCTCTGCTGTCAGGGTTGGGCATGGCCAGTGCGTCATAGCTGGGTCAGCAGTCCATGACTGACTGCATCTGCCCTGGGGAGCTGACTGCCAGCCCCTGTCTGGGGCCCCTTTCCCACATGAACTTGCTCTCTTCCATGTACTTTATATTTTAAATCAAATGAGTCCAAACACATCCTTTAATATTTCTATAAAATCTGTCTAGTACTTTTTTTGTGACAGAAATATCAAGTAAAAAATTACATTTATGAAAGTAGAGAATCTTTACTCTGAGGGTTTTCTTAAATTCACAGTCACCCATATGCCAAATTGATTTACTGTTCCTGATTCAGAGACTCTACTGTTTATGACTCAGATCATTTTTGCCGTCATGGAATTTGCTTACTGAACATTCAAGTGACTCATTTGAGCCCAATTATCTACTTCTCCCTAGTTTGTATACTCCCCCTTTCATCAAGTATGTCAAAGATCATAAATGTTTCATAAATTGCCCTTGATTTTATTAGTTCCAAGATTTCTTCATATTGTAAAAGAGTTAATTATAGTTAAGGAATGAGGACCTTTGTATTTTAAGTTTTAAAGGTTCAACAGATTAACTTTAAAAAATATATTTATGGAGATTTCTGATCTTCTCCACAAGCTTTATCAAATGGGCATGATAATATTCTTCCTTGATTTATCTGACCTGAACTCTTCTTGGTTTTGTTTTTTGTTGTTGTTGTTTTTGTCTGTTTTTTTTTTTTTTTTTTTGGTTGCTTCATTTCAGACTTCTTTGCTGTAATCTTCTGCCTTTTATATATTGGTATCTTTGGAGGTTCTAACCTAAACTGTATTCTTTTCCCAGTCTTTACATTCTCTCTGAGTGATTATCCACTGAATTGTTTTTGATTACTATATATATTATTAACTCTAATGTCCCAATCTGTATTTCTGCCTATTCCTTTTTTTTTCCCTGGAACTTAGGAAAAGCTATCAGCTTGTTCAAGCAAGCATGGGATTATCCTACATCTATTTCCATCTCAACCTGTCCAAACTAAACGCAATACACATGGCCTCCCTCTCTACAGTTGCTTCGCTAGAAAGTGTTCCCTATTTCAGTGAGTGGCATCCCAGATGCTCAGATCCAATTTCTGGGGCCCATTCTTTGCTCTTTCTCATCCCACACTGTCCATTCCAGCAATCACAACATCTTGTCATCAGTAGATAAACCGGCCCCAGTCCTTCTTCCCCACTGGCATCACCACATGTCATGCTGTCATCATTTCTTGTAGCCTCACTGTAATTTTCCCTCCTGCTTCTAACTTGGCCCTGTTCCAATCCATTTAGCACAATGTAGTCCAAGCGATCCTTGTAAATTTCAAATATGATCACGCCGTTCCCTTGTACAATATCAATCAATGATTTCTTCTGACTCTAAAGTAAAATCTACTTAAGATAGTTTACAATTCCTACATGTCTCCATCCCAGTCTTACCTTTCTAACCTCATTTCTCTCCTACCAAGATACTTTTGAACTCAACAGTCCTACTATGGTGATTTTCATTTCTTAAATATACTATTTCTCACTTTCAACATTTAGCAGTTGCTGCTAATTCTGGCTGGGATACTCCCGATATCCCCCATCTGCCCGTGCCCACTTCCAACTAACTAATCCCACTTATCTTTATCTGTCACAGATCATCGTAGATATAATTTCTTCTGAGATTCATTCTTTTGATGCTCAAGGCTGATCTAGATGCTTCTGATGTATCTTCTTAATTTCTCTGTAATATCAATTTTATGCTATGTTTCAACGATACTCAACTTTTTTTTCTTCTTTGCTGTACTTCAAAAACGCTCCCCCATCTAACTTATTGTTACTGAGATTCTTTCCCTTTCTCTATTTCTCCCTTTTGTATATTGACACACAATGTTACATTAGTTTCAGATGTACAATTTAGTTATTTGACAAGTTTACATTATGCTATATTCACCACAAGTATAGCCACCATCTGTCCCATTACATCACTATTACAATATCACGGACTGTATTCCTTATGTTCTGCCTTTTGTATATGGTATTTCTCAGTCTGACTTACTTCATTTAGCATAAGGTCATCCATGTTGTCTCAAGTGACACAATCTCATCCTCTTTTTTTTTTAATGAATTTTAAAATATTTTATTTTTGTTTGAACTTTTTAATTCTCCCTACATATTTTTTTATTTTAAAAATTTTTAATCTCATCCTCTTTATGGCTGTGTAGTATTTCACTATATGTATGTTATATGTGTGTGTGTATATGTATATGCTCACACAAACAAATACCCCACATTTTCCTTATCTATTAATGGACACAAGTTAAGTTGCTTCCATATCTTGGACATTATAAATAATGCTGCAATAACCATAAGGGAGCAAATACCTTTTCAAATTAGTGTTTTCATTTTCTTTGGGTAAATACCCGATAGTGAAATTATTGGATCATATGGTATTTCTATTTTTAATATTTTGAGGGACTGCCAGTGATTTCCATGCTGGTTGTACCATCATACATCTCCACCAGCAGTGCACTAGGATTCCTTTTTCTCTACATCCTCACCAACACTTGTTATTTCTTGTCATTTTGATAGTAGTCATTCTAACTGGTACAAGATGATATCTCATTGTGGTTTCAATTTTCATTTCCCTTATAATCAGTGATATTGAACATCTTTTCTGTGTCTGTTGGTCATCTGTATGTCTTCTTTGAAAAAATGTCTATTTAGGCCCTCTGCCCATTTTTTAAATCAGATTGTTTATTATCAGTACATGAAATTTCAGGTGTGTTTTAAGGGAAGCAAAACAACCCCAAGGATGTCAGGTGTGTGTTCACATAATTAATTTCTGCTATTATTCCAAGAGTGAGACCAAATTTATTAGAACTGTGCTTAAGAACAGTAAAGACCTTAAAAACTATCAAAAGCCTTAAAATATGCATACAGCAATTCTAATTCTGGGAATTTATGCTGGTGGAACAATTAAGAATTAGCATCAATATTTAATCTCACAGCATTTTTATAATGGTGAAAATTGAGAACAGCTTAAGTAATCAATAATACAAGATTGGTTTATTAATATATACTACATTTATATAATAAACTAAAACAAACAATAAAAACCATATTTTTTGAAATATATTTATTGGTATGAAATATATTTTAATGATACATAATAGCTGAAAAATATTGCCAAACAGTACTCATATGATTTCATATGTCAAATTATATTTAGGTACTTAATATATCATATAAAAAAGAGCATGCACTAACATCCTGTATCTGATTCACAGGGTTTGTTGCCCAGGGATAAAATAATTTTTTCAAATATTCTCTTCACGGTTTTTGTCTTTGGTTATTTTTTTTTTTTACTTTGAGCGTGTGTTTCAAGTATCATAAAATGATCCAAAATATTAAGGAATGTGGGAGCCATGGAGGAGTTTAGCTCAAATGTTTACTGAGATCTTCATTCATCACTTTTCTATTAACTCAGATTTTTCCCAGGAGGACCGCCCGATTGCCTCTTATCAGTGGAACGTTCCTCTAAGGAAACTGAAGGGAACATATGCTGTGTTGTAGCAGTTTCAGACTTTCATAGTTTGGTGTAAACTGTGGCTATTTCCTGGAGGACAGTGTCTTGCTTGATCAGGTGATAACTGAGGGTATGGTGTCAACAAGATTAAACACAATCGGTGGCTGTGCTGTTACAGTAGGAAATACTGTAAGCTTGAATCATTTTCGTAACCAGAATTTGCATGACAGGGTTTTTCAGTGATATATAAAGAAAATGGTGGCTTTTTAATATTTTTAAAATACTGGGCTTATTTTAGAAGACTTTTACTTTCAGTGTTACTAAAATTTAAATGATCATCCTAAGAATTCTTACAGAAAAATCCTATCCAATTGTGTTATTTCAACTCATTGCCTTTAAACTTTAATTAAATCCCTTCTGAGACTTCTATTACAAATACAGTAGTAAGAATTTTGCATACCTTACCAAAACTCTTGCTTTAAGGTAAAACATATATTGAATATTTCAGACTAGAGGCGCTCTAAGGAATCGTTCCTGTGATTCATACAAAGAACCTACTGAATTAGGGATTCCTGAAAGGACAGTGGTATCTTCTGAGTTCATTGTGGTATCAAAAGAAATTTAATGACTCTACTGAAATAATATTCAGCTTCAGTAAATTTGTCTGCCAAGCTATTTTGCTAAAAGATGTTATAGTAATAATCCTCTTCTTTAAAATGAGCAGTAAAAGAAATTAAAATAAATGCATGTAAAATCATGTCAATTTCTCAAACTTCAGAGCGCTTGATTTGTTAAACAATAATTATGATTTCTATTTTGACGGAGACCTTGATAAAATCCAGCCAGATTCATTCACTGCATAAGTTCACTGCAGGGAGTTGACAGAAGTTACTCTGCAACTACAAGAACTCATTCTGGCTAAGTAACTCACTGTAGGCAGAACTTACTAGCTAGTAAGAACTTACTAGCAGGAACCTGAGAGGCCTCGTGGATCTCCATGAAGTCTGTGCCTCATCCTAGAGTCTGTGCAGATGATCCAAAGACACCTGGTGGTGTCCACATGAACATAATGACCACTTGCAATGATCCGACTAGTTTGTAGCCCCCAAACATGCCACAGATGTCTTCCTTTTACCGCTTATGTGTTAGACCTGCCCACTCTGTCCTCTACCTGCCTTTAGCCCTGACTCTCTGTGCTTCCTTCAGTAATTCAGAGCTAGGTAGTCACTCCTATCTGACATATCCAGAAAGTAAAAAATACATTTAAATGTAATAAAAAAAAAAAGAGGAAATGAATGGGGATGCAAAATAGCTTACAGGGTACTAAACATTCTTTCATTTCCCAATTTTCCACTACAGTTGATTTCCATGTTCATCTTCAACTTGAGCTTTTAAGATGATAATGCAATGCTGATTCACAGCCTTAGATTATGCAAAGATAAAATAGCTTATATCGGATGCTATACTCAGCCCAGGTGCCTCCTCAGCACTGAAGGACATAGTCCCTCAGCTACTTAGAGGGCTGCTGAGGACAGTCCTCAACTATCAGCTCTCTTGGAGTTGGTTTTGGTGAAGAAAGCTACACCTGCTGATGCCACAATCCCTTCATAAGGGCAGCTTTTTTCCCAGTTATGACCAGTACACCTTTTCATCTAGTTTGTATAGAACTAGTTGTAGCTTCAGGTTGGAATAGATACAGATTGGTGGGTGGTGATGAATAACCTGGAAAAATAGTCAGGGGCCAAGAGAGAGAGAGATCAGATCACAGACAAGGATATGTGGAGTAGTAGCATGTAGCTGGAACTATGGGAGTGGGCATAATGTACGAAAATCTTTGAACTGCATTTTAACACCCACCAGAAAGCATCTACCCTGAAAGGGACAACAAAACCAAATGCCTCAGCCAGCTTCTGTCACTGGGAATGTTAGTGGTAGCATAAAAGATACATAAAGGGAGTAACTTTGGTGTAAGGGATAGAGACTATACATGGGATTAATAGCAGGGGCTCCCTCTCATTTAAGTTGGTCTAGTTCTTGGTGCTACCAAACCAAATATCAACCTATCAGAAACAAAGACTAAATTTTGGTCCTCAATATCACAGCATTCCTTCAGGAGATCAGCTAGCCACCTGCTGCAAGTTGCCCAAGAGTACTCCTTTCTTCCTGGAAGAGGCAGTGATTTATCCTGACAGTAACGGAGATATATTCTGAATATGTACTTGCTTTCCTGCCTGCAGGTCTCAGGTAACATCACTTTCTGAGAGTTTACTGTGTTGGATTCAAGATAGTCATTTCATTTATTATGTCAATCCAAGGGACCCACTTTAAAGCAAAGCAGGACCATCAGTAGGGTACCTGACAGTAGGATCTACCAGTCCTATAGGATACCCATGCCACATCACTCAGAAGATGCCCACTGGGCAGAGTGACAAAACAGCCTGTTTAAACACAATGGAGGTGCAAACTCAGGTATATTTCCCTGTGAGATATAATAACATCTTCCAGATATAGCATATACCCTAAATCGATGAGCATGATATTGTTACAGATCCCTAATAAGTAGAATACATAGGTGAAAACCAAGGAGAAGCAGAAGTGGTAACTTTACCAACATTCCTAATTACCCCTTTAAGGAATGTGTGCTTTTTGTTTCTGAAATTCTAGGGTCTGTGGTTTTAAAGATCTTTGTACCAAAGGGATGTTTCTGCCACAGGCATTTCATCATCCCATTGAAATTTAACCTATGGTAGCTGCCTGGGCACTTTGAATTTCTTATGGCAAGGGACCAGCAGACAAGGAAAGAATTCACCATCCTAATAGATGTGGTTTCCCATAATTGTCCATGGTCCTCTGTTGCAGGAGATAGAGCTACTACTACAGGGAGATTGCAAAGGACTGGATGTCTGTGTACAACTCAAATTCACATGTTGAAATCTAACCCCCAGTGTGACGGTGTCTGGATGTGGGGCCTTTGAGAGGTAATTAGATCATGAGGGTGGAGCCCTCATGAACAGTATTAGTGCCCTTATAAAGAAGACCTTAGAGAGGTCCCTCACCCCTTCCACCATACTGAGGACTTAGGGAAGACAGCATCCATGTATGAACAAGGAGGCAGAGCCTCACCAGATGCTAAATCTGTTGCCACCTGACGTTGGGCTTCCCAGTCTCCAGAACTGAGAAATATATGTTGTTAAGGCACAATCCCAGTTTACAGTATTTTTGCTATAGTACCCTGAACAAACTAAGCAGCATATGTTGGGCAATCAGGTAATCCACTTTTAGAAAAACTCTGACAATTTGTGTTAGTAAATGGACATGTTTGACAGCCAGAGCCTGAGGAAAGTATAGTACCCACGGCCTCATATCATCAGGTGATCCATCTAGAAGAGTGGAGGTTTTATTTGAGGGTTAAGGTAGTCCAGAATGGAAAGTAGAAGATAGAAACTGGGTATCAGGTGTGACCTTGAGACCAGCTACAGTGATGAGGTCTATAATTTTCCTCCAGGAAGCCCCCTGGATTCCTTGAAGGTCCTGCTCCAAACTTATACAAAGAAGTAAAACACACATAGCAAAGAATGAACTGTAGTTGATGCTGCTACAGTTGCCCAGACAGACCTCTTTCGGACTGAAGGACCTATGCCTACCCTTCCTGCTGATCGTACTTAGCTTTTGAGTCTCACAAAGATTGCCCTGGACTGAAGAAAGCCTCTCATCCAAGGTCACACTGCTTTCCAGGGACAACCTATCCAATGGCTGGCTGACGGAGGTATATAAATTCCCACTGTTTTTGCTTGAACTTGAAATCTAAAGGGCCATCCCAACTTCAGAGATCCTCATGGGGTTAGCTGAAGAAGCTGAATTTCTCACTCTTCCTAATCTTGTTTCTTTCTTTACTCCACAGGTGTTAATTTTAAGAGCATTCACCAATAAACCTCCTGTGTGCTCCTCTCTGCCTCAGAGTCTACTTCTCAAGAACTTCCCTGCATTAATGGTTTTGACTGTGAACTACTGTGCAGTTGAGCAAGGCAAAGTCTCAACCCTGGAACACTCTCCAGGGAACTCAAATTCCTGCACTCTACACAAGTAGGAAGCCTTCCCTTTTTTGTGGTGTCAAAGGCTCTACTGAAATCGCAAACCTACTCCAAAGGACTCTTTCTTCTCAACCCAAGTTTTGACTCTATTTCTCTGGCTGGGAGTACACTTCCCACACCACTAACTTGAAGACTTCAGTTCTCCATCTTCCAAAAAAACATCATAATCTTTCTATCAGTTTTCTTAGAGTAGTACTGCCCAATAGAAATCCAATGAAAATCACATGCATAACTTATAATTTTCTAGTTTCCACATTCATAAACATGTGAAACTAATTTTAATAACATAGTTTATTTAACCAAATATATCCCCAAATCATCATTTTAACATGTACTCATTATAAAAAATATTAATGAGATATTTCACATTTTTTTTGGTGCTAAGTTCATTGTATCTGTTGTGCATTTTATTCTTACACTGTATCTCATTTCTGACTAGTCATATTTTCAGTGCTCGATAGGCACAGGTGACTAGTGCCTGCCCTTTTAGACAGTGTATTTTTTAGGGCCTTAGCTGAATCATTCACCTATCTCTGAGGAAGAAAGGACTCCATATTCATATGCAGATTATCATAGAGTCAGAGCTCTAAATCAGACTCAGAGTGTCAATGTTTGCTTTAAAATGGTAATCTTTTCTTTTACCAGGACACTCACTCTAAATGTGAGCCCAGAATTTGATATGGAGTGCACTCTGGGGCCTAAATTTTAGGGTGTAGGCTTGACCTGCTAATGGTGATTAATACACTTAAGGAGCGGTTGAAGACCTTGTGATTGAGTCATGACAAACACTTTTAATTATAAAATAGCAGTGTGTTGGCTCTTCCTGGCTTTTAGATGATGCATTTGTTAGAGTCACGAAGTTACCTGTCTTTAGAATCACTGGAAATTAAGTCAAAGATAATTTATTTGATTCAAACACTACAATAATCATGTTATGTGACCTATGGGAATAGATATCAAATACTCTTTAAAAAAAACGAATTATGTCATTTCATGAAGTCATCTTATTAAGGATGACTACAAAACCCATGAAATAATGCTGTTTTCTAAATTTATATGGACTAAATTTATTAGTATTCTTAAACTAATTTTTAAGAAAGCAATTTTAGTTTTTGGTATAAAAGTAATAAGTATACATTAAACTATACTAGATTTGTGTTATAACTCTAAAGTTGTATTTGCTTGAACATATTTGGGTAGTAATAGTATGATGTTTAAAACTGCTGCCTGGGTTCATATCCTAGGCTCACTATTTAGTAGCTGTGTGACCTTAGGCAAGTCACTGAAACTTTCTGCATTTGAGTTTCTGTCTCGTATTTGTAAAAATTAAAAAAAAAAAAAAATTACCATGCCTTCCTTTTAGGGTTGATGTGAGGGTTGTATGAATCTATAGATATAAGGCATTTAAAAAGTGCTTGGCACAGGGGCTTCTGGGTGGCTCAGTTGGTTAAACATCTGACTCTTGATCTCAGCTTAGGTCATTATCATAGGGCCCTGGGATCAAGCCCCACTTTGGGCTCCGAGCTTAGCAGGGAGTCTGCTTGAGATTCTGTCTCTCTGTCTCTTCCTCTCCCTCTGCCCGTCCTCCTCACTCACTCACACACATTCTCTCTCTCAAATAAATAAATAAATCTTTTTTTTTTTTTAAGTGCTTGGCACAGAGTTAAGTTCTCAATCCATTGTTTTCAAATGCCTGTTATACCTACGACAATGAGAAGTTGCACTTGAATAACTGCTTGAAAAGACATTATCCCATTTAATTCACATGATGACCCTAGGGTGTAGCTGCCTCCACCTTACTTATGAGGAAAACAAAGTCCAGAGAAATGGAGCAATTTATTCAAGGTCACACCTACACAGTGGTCAGGTTAAGGCAGCCAAGTTCAAAGCTAGTAAACACAATCCAGTAGCTATCTTAGTACTGCTTCATAACCTTTTCTTTCCTCCCTCTCAGATGCATTATGAATGTTTCAGTCTGGCCATGTCATCTGTTTGGTTCATTCTCCAGAAGTCAGGAGATTAGATCTCAATCTCAGTCAATCCTGTCCTTGATGCAATAGGCAATCGAAATCCTTTCTTAGAATATATATCAATATAAAGTTTGGTTCTTCCAAAGACCCCGGGAGCCGTCTTTGAGTTTGTTGATGAAATACCTGTTCTAGCTTAAACCACAGATATTGCTCTCTGATTTTTTTTTATTCAAACGAGTTGGCACACTTTTATTCATCTGAGAACAAGATTTTCTGCAAATCCATCTGAGAGCTACAATATATGCATGTGGATTTATATTAAAAACAAATTCACCACTTTGCCCTTCAGTCTTTCCTCAAAGTCTCAAGGATATCAAATTTTGTTACCTCACAGCCTAAAGGCCATCTCTTTGTTATAAAATAAAGGTGCACATTTATCCACATATAGTTTTCAAAGTATTGCAGATCCAATTAGATGGTTCATCACACTGTATTTAACATTACATCATTATTGTTTTACATTAGACATCCACCTTTGAGCTGAGTCAATCAAGAGTAAAAATCCATCTTTTAATAAAAATTTCTAAAACACACAAAATTAAAAATCTATTAAAGAGAAGCTCTTGATTTGCCAGAATCTGTTTTGCAAAGGATTATTTCATCAATTTTCCTATCAGAGAATACAGCATTCTGAACTGAGGGATATCTAATTCCTTTTCATTAATAGAAAATTACTAAATAGTCATGATGCTTGATAAAACTATAAATGATAAATTCTTAGAAACCACGGGCAGATAACAATAAATGTCAACATTTATAAGAAAGGAGAATAATGCTTAGCTATATCTAATATATTAAAAAATATATTTTTAAAAATCACAAAAACCGTAGGTTTGTGATTACTTTATTTTAAAAAAGAATTTAAAAGGAAAATCAGGGGCACCTGGGCAGCTCAGTGGGTTAAAGCTTCGGCCTTCAGCTCAGGTCATGATCCCAGGGTCCTGGGATCGAGCCCTGCATCAGGCTCTCTGCTCAGTAAGGAGCCTGCTTCCCCTCCTTCTCTCTCTGCCTGCCTCTCTGCCTACTTGTGATCTCTGTCTGTCAAATAAATAAATAAAAATCTGTAAAAAAAATACATTAAAAAAAAAAGGGAAAATCAATTTAATTATATATACAAAATACTGTGAAATGGAGTTAATATCATTTTTAATGTTTTTGGACTTCTTTTTAAGGGCCAATTTTTTCTTTAAATAGAGAAACTGCAGCAGCCATCAGGAAATTCAAATAAAAACCACAATAAGATGCCACTAGGATAGTTATAATAAAAAAGACAGATAATAGCATGTATTGACAAGGATGTAAAGAAATTGGAACCCTCTTATATTATTGGTAGAAATGTAAAATAGTACAACTGATTTGGAAAACAAAGAATCTGGCAGTTCCTCACATGGTTAAACATAGAGTTGCCATATGATCAAGCAATTTCACTCCTCCATGTATCTCCAAGAGTAACAAAACACATAAATGTTCATAGAAGCATTATTCATAATAGTCCAAAGTGCAAACAATACAAATGTCCATCTGATGAATGGACAAATCAATGAGATATATCCATATAGTGAAATATTATTCAGCAATAAAAAGGAACTAATTACTGATACAACATAAGTGAACCCTAAAAACATGATACTAGGGCGCCTGGGTGGCTCAGTGGGTTAAAGCCTCTGCCTTCGGCTCAGGTCATGATCCCAGGGTCCTGGGATCGAGCCCCACATCGGGCTCTCTGCTCAGCGGGGAGCCTGCCTCCTCCTCTCTCTCTGCCTGCCTCTCTGCCTACTTGTGATCTTTCTGTCAAATAAATAAATAAAATCTTTAAAAAAAAAAAAAAACATGATATTAAGTGAAAGAAGCCAATCAGAAAGGAGCACATATTGTGTGATTTTGTTTATATCACATTGAAAATAGGCAATATATAGAGTCAGAAAATAGATCTGTGGTTGCCTAGAATTGGGGAAGATAGGGTTTGAGGGGGAGGCTAAGGAGTACAGTGTTTCTTTTTGGGGTAATAAAAATTTTCTAGAATTGATTATGGTGATGGTTGTACAACTCAATGAAGATATTAAAAGCAATTAAATTGAACTCTATAACTGGTGCCCGTTTTGCTCATTTAGTGAAACATCTGCCTTCCGCTTAGGTCATGATATCAGGGTCCTGGGATTGAGCCCCATGTCAGGCTCCCTGCTAACTAGGGAGACTGCTTCTCCCTCTGCCCCTTCCTACTGCTTATGTTCTCTCTTTCAAACAAATAAATAAAATCTTAACTAAATTATTCTTTAAATGGGTAAATTGTATGGTATGTGAATTATACCACAACAGAGGTGTTTTTTGGGGTTTTTGTTTTTGTTTTTTTAAAGAAACAGCAAAGCAAGTCACTATTAAATTGAAAAAAAAATCTTTTTTCCCCTCCAGATTTGTGTGAAGGTCTTTCCAAAGTCTATTGTATGTAACACATTGAATTCATATAAAGGTCTTAAATTAGGGTTGTAATTATATTTTATTAATTCTTAATCAAAATATATGCTAGATATATGCTATTTTGTATATAATTACTCTTTGCATGAGTTATAATGTTTTAAATAGTATTCAAATACTACAGTTATGTAAAGTCTGTGAAATGAATATTCTAGTTATAGAAGTACATACTTTAAAATAATTAAGTATATATATAGTTATTTCATTTCAACTATGTTCACTAATATCGTTTATAATAGTAAAAATTTAAGACAACCAAAATGTCCAAAAATAAGTATTAGTTTAGAAAATATCACAACATTCAATGACACAATACTCACACATTTTTAAAAGGTTTTAGAAATAGTGATTGAAATGGAAGTGCTTATATACAGGATGTGGTGAACAAAACAGGTTTTAAATGAACATGTATAGTATGACCCTTTTTTATTAGAGAGATGCTCAAAACAGTGATTTGTTAATAGCAGTGACTATTTCTAGACAGTAAGCTGATAATGATGTGTGCCTTCCCTTTCATTTGTCTATATTTACAAGTCTTTCTCAAATGGATATCTGTTTTTTGGTAATCTGGAAGATACTTTTAATTATTTTTTAAGTAACTAAATAGCATTTTAATGTTGACAGCAACCAGCACAAGGCCCTGTATCACACCCTCAATATTTCACCTGAGGGGTTACCTCAGGTTACCCTGAAAAGAAAAAAATAAGAAATGGTGAACCTGATAGAATATATAAAAAGGCTGAGGAGCAGTCCTATCTACCTGTTTTTCCATGAGAACAGTGGATGATTCATCATGGACTGATGGTACCTAACATTACTCAGGCTGTTTTCATCCATCATTGTGTAGTCACTGAAACCCCCCTACCATCCTCATCTTGTGGGATAAATGACAGACTGTGTGTTTCAAACAAGGTTCCCAGTTGTGAACAACAACAACAACAACAAAGAGTTTAGCTAGTGTAAGCCAAAAGAATGGACTGAAAATATGTCGAGGGTTCAGAGATTGAGTTAAGAGTAACTGTTAGAAAACCAGCAAGAATCAAAGGGGATCTAGAAGCTAAGAATTAACAAATTCCTGGATGGGATATCACCACCCAGTACCACCCTATGCCCAGGCAAGTAGAGACCTTGTCTTAAGGTCTGGGTTTTAAAGGACTCAACTTGGCCCTCTTCTGAATATGACCTTCTCTATGAAGCAAAAGTCTATGAAACAAAGGGAACACCAAGTTCTATCTTCTTGATCATGCTCTAGATACGTAAGACCCCAGAATTCCTTGCATAAATAGTGCTGAATCCACTGCCAGAATGATGCAGATCTCTTCACAGGCTCAACCCAGTCAAGAAAGAACCATAGCCAGGGTACCTGGGTGGCTCAGTGGGTTAAAGCCTCTGCTTTCGGCTCAGGTCATGATCCCAGGGTCCTAGGATCGAGCCCCGCATCGGGCTCTCTGCTCGGCGGGGAGTCTGCTTCCTCCTCTCTCTCTGCCTGCCTCTCTGCCTACTTGTGATCTCTGTCTGTCAAATAAATAAATAAAATCCTTAAAAAAAAACAAAAGAAAGAAAGAAAGAACCAATAGCAAGAACCATAGCCAGGGATGGTCAAGGTACCACTTTCTGTGGAGCGGTAAAAATAGGAGTTTGGATCTGCATGTGCATATGCATAGGCACAAAACCCCTTACTGAACAGGACAGAACCAGGAACACAAAGAGAAAGAGAGAAGGCCAGCAGACTAGGGCCAAGCCCCAGGGGTCCACTCTCCTCAAGCTTCCAGTATCCAGCATGCTGCTCCAAGGGATCTGAGAATTCTAAATTCAAACCTGATCACTTTGTTTTTATGAAAATAACATTCGTCAAGTATAAGAACAAAAATATTATGCATATTATTAAACAGTTCATTATACTGACTTATAACTTCTAAATATTTAGTTTTATGGCATGTGGGCTTTCATGGGTATTGCTGGGCCTTGCAAATGCTACCATTGTCAGACACACCTAGTAACAGTATATTCTCATCATTCTTTCATCTTTGCACTTTTTTTTCACAAGATTCTGTCTTGAAATTAAATTAACTGAGCCCAGCTAATGAGCCACACTCTTGCTGCCAGACATTGAGAAGAAGGAGATCTGGCCCTGGACAGTTTCTACAGTGGGAAGCAGAACCCCGCTGACCCACAAGACCACACACATGGTGAGAGCTTACTCCTCCCTCCATTAATTAGGAAAGGGAAGTGCATGCTAGACTGCCAAACAAAACCAAACACAAATACATATGCATTTTGGGGGAAGAAGAAAATTGTTAGATACTTAACTATCTCGGGTCAATTGAAATCAAGCCCCCTTTTGCACACACACGACATAACCATGATAATGCCTGCTTCTTAGGATGGTTGAGAACATGAAAAAGATAACACATGTAAAAAATGCTCTCAGAGTACTATCTGAATTATCACATTAGTGTTATCACACTCTGGGGACAGCTCCGGAGGCTGCTAATCAAAAATTAAGGGAAATATACTGAATGGGGGAGACATGGACAATGAACAAGAGTGATAACAGGCATGACTGTACCTATCTCAACACTGTCCTATTCAAATCTTTAATCTTACATGTTCCTGCTCAGCCCTAAATTAGAATGAATATCTCTCATATAATCTGCACAATTTCCTTACAATAAATTTTCAGGCTTCATTTGGTCATCCCCATAAACTCAATATACTCTAAGCAGGTTGTTAAGTATATTCAAGGATTTCACAATGAACAGCAGATATCCAGTCCCCATTAAAATGAAGTGCTGACATTGGAATAAGGCCACAGGAATTGTTTACTGCTACTGCTCTGGAATTCTAATTATTTCTTTGTTTGGCCTTTAGAGGACTGAACCATCTGATGTAAATCTATCTTGTTTACTAATAAGATACTTGAAATCAAAATGTTGAAATGCCCGTGTATGTATGTTTATCAGCATTAGAAACCATCTTAGCATTGAGTTTACAAAAAGATAGCTTCTTTGTTAATTGCCTACATTTATTATCTATGCTGGATGCATAAAATTTTATGAGATAGTCACTTTCCAATTTAACAGAGGATAAGCTAAAGCGTATTGGAGAGTCTGAGAGGAAATTTGACATGGAGTAGGAGGTAAAAGATTAAAAAAAAAAAAATCAAGGGCTTTGTTTTAGGAGAAGATGCACATCCCAAGAGACTGCTGTCTTCGGAGATGGAGGGATTTTGCTAAGAAGTTCACCTTGATGTAAAAAGGGTTGGGAGACAAATATCCCAGGCAATTAGAGAATACACATTTGAAAGAGAATGAATCGTGATGGATTTAAGACACTTTGAAGAGGCCAAAAATGGACACTGGGCACGTGTAACCTGAATCTGGAACCAGGAAGATCTGTCAAAATATTATTTAATCCTTATGAGTAGAAAGGACAAATAGTTCAAAATGCAGTATCCGCAGGGACCTCTGGAAAATAAAACAGTTTTGTTGCTCAGTTGTTTCTCCTCTTCCTCTTTGAAAGAACCATCCTGATTCCTTGCCCAGCAGACACCAAATGTGTTTCAACCTTGTGTTGTTATAGTGTTGGGATCTAGAAAAGCTAGGTTCATAAAATATTACTCAACAGGTAAATTTAAATGTTGCCACCTTGGATGTTATATCTTGTTTTTCTGCTCCATATCAGCGGTTTTTCCAAATCCAATATGTGGGACAAAGTTGTTCTGGGAAACATGGTGGTTGGACAGCGGATTATTGTTTCCAAGGTGAGCATTTTATTATCTTATGAGATATAACATCAAAGGTTATTTACGAAAACATGCATGACTGCCACAGGTTTCTGGTCTATATCCATAAAAAGATCCCTCCAGCGCAGCATCACAGCAAAGGTAAAACTGCAATCCAAAGTTAGAGTAAAGTCCACCTAGAACCCTCTCCTCCCAGACACATGAGTGGTGCTTTCCCTTTTATTCAGGTCCCTACTCCGACAGCACCACATCGGTGAGGTCCTGTGTGATAGTCCTGTATAAAATACCAACTCCAGTCCCCAAACAAGCTCAGAACTATTTCTCTCCCCAGATGATTTTTCTCTACACTACTATGGCCACCTGGTGAGGTGCTTTTGTTTCCATATTCGGATTAGGTGTCCCTCACTCATGATAGCCTTGCATGTCCAGCACCACTGGGCCCAGCAGCATATGTGACCAGAGCCTTGACAGCACTCAGTGATGGCTCTTGGACGCAAGTGAAAGTGGGTGAGTCTGGTGTGTCCTGGGATATACAGGGCAGTGTGTTTGCCACTTCACTGGGTGACCCAGTAGAATGAAGCTTTACAGGAGCTGTGCTCCTTTGGGACAGTTGAAAAAAGATCACAATATTTCATCATAAATAGTGTTACTTCCCTTTCCTTTTTTCTTCTAATTCAAATTAAAAGTTCTTTCTTTGAAACAAAAGTCAACTGACAAAAATCTTATAGAATAAATTTAAAAATAAGAGCAAGCAATTGATCATTCATTATTCATGAAATAATTCACTATCAGAGTCTTGGAATAAATTCCCACTTTTTGCCTGTATTCTCACACATCTGTAATTTGGAGGAGTAACTTCATGGGTTGTTACAAACAGCAATTAATTGTCTGTTAGTACATTGTAAGTGCCGCTTTGTTGGGAGAAAAAAGGTTTTCTAAAAATGTCATCATTCTCAAAAGAGCAAGAGCCTAAGTAAAGTAGAATGCAATGATTGCCTTGTTGACAGTTACAGGGCAACTCGATCAAATTTCTGTGCCTTACTTGCTGTGGAGCATTTTACCATTGGACCAAACCACTTCAAGCTTCTTCTCTCTCATGCCTTCTTATCGCCCCCACCTCCCACCCTCCCTACCGAGCTCAAGGTCAGCATATTTAGAGAAGAACTTTTAGACTTTCCAGCTATAGGAGCAATGTGATGTACATTCTCTGCTGCAGAAAACAAAACTGCACTGCCTGAGCCTGAATTGTAAAGTATGATTAAATCTCTTCAGCTGACAACAACTCCTTACACAGGTCTGCAGGGTTTTCCTAATACGGCCGTGCCTCTCACTTACATCTCCCAGTGTTTCCTAATCTGGACATTCTTGGACCATCTGTGCAAACAGTTTTTCATTTATCATGACTATGTAATTTTATTCTTGCCTTTTCTTCACCTTAAATGCCCACCCCTTCCCACAGCACCCACAGCACACACCACTCAACACCTGTGTCCACATTGTAACATTCTCCAAAATGGTATTTCTCAAGTTTGGTATTGCGTCATCTGCTTCAGAATCCCCTGAAGTCCTTGTTAAGAGTTTAGAGTCAAATGCCACCCGTTCAATCAGATCCAGAGGGCAGGGCCCTGAAATCTGAATTTTAAAGAGGATAGCTTGTTGGAGTACAGATACATTTGAAATCAGTTGTTTTGTGTTTTCCATGAAGCCCTTCTTATTAACCCAGTTCACCAAGCAATTTCTTCATCCTCCTCTCTTAGAGGTCTTACTCCCTAAACCACTTGTAAGAAATTTCCGGTATTCTGCCTGGTGACATTTCTTACTTCACTTAGTGGTTTTGTAAATGTTTGTATTAATTTTAACCTTTTGTTTGTGTGTATGCATGCAATTTTCTTCCCAATATTCCTGAGGGGGAAATGCTGATGTTTTGCTACTTTCTTGCATCATCTCTAGAGCCCAACACATTACCTTGTGTGTGTGAAATGCATAATTCATACCGATGGATTGACTTCACCCTGGACTCATCCTGGACACTCTTATAACTCCACTCACAGACTTCCCTTCTGCTTAGTACTATTTCCCAGTGTTTTGTCTTGACCAACTGTTCTTTTTACCTTTACTTCTCTCTGGATGAAGAGCCATTTATGTGGCATTCTGTGAGTGCCCTGTGGATGAATCTCTAGCCAAGTTTCTTTTAAACTCTAGGTAAGTATATAATTACTGAGTGGCATCCCTTCATAGATGTCCAACTAAAAGCTCAAATTCAGCATATCTATAGCTTATTACATTTCCCCCAAAACTCTGTATCTGCATCTGAATTCCTTTTGGTGAATGACAGAATTGTCTTTTAAGTGGGTCCTACCATTGACTTTGGAAGTATTGCCTGATGCCTCCTGGTGCATGTATTCTGAAGTCAAACAGACCTGGATCCAAATTCTGTCTTACCAATAGTTACACAATCTCAATCAAGGTATCTAAATTCTCTGAAACTCAGTCCTTTGTCTTTAAAATGGGTACTTAATACCTACTCTAGAGGTTTTTTATGAAGATTAAATGAGCTGTTTATAAAATACTTAGCATACTACTGGCCTATGATACCTATGATAAGGGTAATGATTATTATTCAGGGTTTGCTCATTTCTTGTACTGAGTCTATGTTTTCTGAAGTGTTCTTCTGGCTCTGGTCTTGATTCCCCCAAATGTACTTTTCACACAGCTGGCAGCGGCTATATTCAAATCACATATGAAGTCAAGTCCTTCAGTGACTCCCCAGTGCTTTCTTGATAAACAACAAATTCCTTAATTAGCCCTGATTGGGTGCCCACCATTCCTCTAACCTCATCTCTGATACTCACAACATGTGCAATTTCTGCTATAGACAGACCCAACTTGTTTGAGTTCCTCCAGTGAATCATGCAGATCAAGACTCCCTATGTTCCACCTGGATGCATAAGGCAAGATTTTTGTTCCAATTTATCAAGTTAATGCCTACTCAGATCTTAGGGCGACTTCCTTGATAATTTAGACCCTTCTGAATTATCTCTTAGCATTGTGGCTTATGTTCCTTATAGCGATTATTGTGTTTTGGTGTGGCTATAATTTGCTTGTTTATTTCTCCCAAACAATTGAATCATATCTAATTCATGTTTTGATCCTACAGTGTTAGACACTGTGCCTGGCACGCAGTAGGTGCACAAGGGTCATTTGTCAAGTGGGTTAATATGGTAAAATGAATTCTAAGTAATAAACTTGTCTTTCCCAGCTCACTGAGATCCTTTTCTCCTTACTTATCGTGGTTCACTGCAATAGGATCCAATTTTGAATTTTAAGATTGGTTGGGGCATTCAAGGAAAAGTAGTCAACTTTTTCCTCAGAAATAAGAATCCTCAAGACTGCCTGGCCCCAAATCACTTTATTTCAGAAATAAGCATAAAGGAAAATATCTTAGGAAAGATTATCAGTAGTTCTGTCTCTTACCAGCAAGATAAAATCCACTATACTTCATTTAGAGCCACATGGCGAGTCTGCTTCCAGAGGAAAAATTCAACGGCTTTTTTTCACATGCGATGCTGATAAAACTCAAAATGGGCCACGAGGCAGAATATCATGACAATGACAACAGATTTTAGAAGGCCCAAGTACTTCTATCTTGGCAGAATTATTTATTAGATGCAAACCAGACTTAAAACGTGTTCAACTTTTGTCTTTTCTCTTATCAGTGTGGGTCGGAAGGATCTGGGGAGTGGATCAATATGCCCCCCCTTGTCCTACTACATCAATGTACCTTGCATTGAACAATAGACAATTTACTTAAGCTCTGCATTTCCTGAACTTCTTTTGGATCAATAATTCATTATCTGTTATATTTGCCAATATGCAAAATGTTCAATATGCAAAATGAAAAACCTACTGTTTGCAGACTGTTATATGATTTGAGATTCAAAAGGTTTCCTCCTACTTATACTTTCACAGTATTGGCTTTGACCCTATTCTGCTTGTCAGTTTTTCTTTAAAGAATCTGCAATTCCAAGTGCTTCTCATTTAGATTGTAGCCTTGACATATAATACAAGTAGACCACTCACCTTTTCCAAAATACTTAAAGTACTTATCAGATTTCCTGGCTTCTCATACCACTGTTTTCTGTCAGGTAGGAAGGACTAACCTCTTGGGAGATCAAGGGCCATTAGATATCATTAACTTTCCCCATTCCCTTTGCTTAGGAGATGGATTTTAAACAAGTACTACACATCCCACCGTGGTCTGTGATTACATTCTATTAGACGTGATGAAGCATCTTCAGAGAAGAGAGTCATCATTATGAAGTGAGTTTAAAAACAAATTCCCATGAGATCTGATAATTATCTCATGGAGTAGAGATTATCTGCCTACAGTAAGAGGATTTATTTCGTTCATTACTGTTCTCATAATAATAGCTTGCAGCATGATCTAAAAAGGAGAGAAAAGTACACTGTCTCAGGAGAACAGAGACACCACTTCAGTTTGTATAGGAAATCAGCCATAAGGAGATGAAAGCAGAGGGTAAATAACAACCATACTCTGGAAAAGAACTTGATCAGTCTTATCTTTCATGGTTCACACTGATATAATTAAACAGAGTAGCTAATTGTTAATATCGCTCAGTATCTCCGGCTTTCATTCCCACGTGCAGTCTATAAATCACCAGGGTCTGTTTAAACCAAAGTACTTCATTACCTCCCCAAATGAGGAATGTCATGATGAGAAAACCCACTAGGAGAGAGAACAAGAGAGTGAGAGAGAAAGAGAGAACGGGGGAAGGCTGTCATACCCTGATACCAGTCATGAGGAAGAGATGGTGTGAGCTAACTGTTCCACACGGGGTAGGAAGCCAGGAGCAGCTTTGAGCAGAAGACAGGAGGAAAAGTCTGGGAGTAAGACCTCATCCTTTTGTTTAGAACACATTGCTAAAATCTTGTATTTGTATGTATATTTAAGTGCAATGTGGCATTCCCAAGCCAAATGTATCTTGTATGCTGTAGCACTTCAAACACATAAATAAGGAGAATGGATAATTGAGGCCTGTGAGCTCTATACAAACATTCCCATATAGGAATTGGGATCTGAACATCGCAGAAACATACCTGTGATAAGGCTCTATGACAGCATTTTGGCCCTCCCTTTCACTTTGCTCATGAAGACTATGAGCCAGAAAGAAGAATCTTAACACTATTAGACCCAAACTGATTGCCCTTACCCCATTAAGATATGTCAAGGTTATGTTTAAGTAACAGGGAAGTAAGTAGCATGTTTCTGTGAATAAGTGTGCCCGTGCTTTCTTAAACTTTTTAAGAATATAGTGTTTCTATGAACCTGTTGCAAGTATCATGTGTCTTAGAATATGAAAAATGTTTACAATCCTATGGATGGAAATAATACCACACTGTTTATTGCACACCCCACAGGTATGCAACTAGGCATCTTTTCTATATTATCACATTTAATCTTCAGTCTTGTGAGAAACACCCCATTTCCCAGGTGAGACACTGAGACTCAGAGCAGTCAGGTGCCTCTTTGCCACATGGACAAGGAAATGGCAGTAAATGAGTTTAAACCTGGATCATTCATATCCCGTGGTCTTTCTTACCTCATCGTGCCTCCTTCGGTGCATCTGTTAGCTTGGCCTCAGGAAATTCTATTTGTGAAGTTCCTGAGTGTGTTTCAGCAGGTGAGGAAGTAGTTGGAAATAATAGCACCATGACTCCAACTTGTGACTTTTTGTGAGATGACCTGTTGGCAACATTCAACAAGATGGATAATCCTGAGGGCTGTCTGAAAAGTACCAGCACAGGCCTGGTTGCAACTTCAAACACCAGGCTTCTTTCGTGTCTCTCTAGGCACCATTCACACTTAGAGTGTAGCCCGATTTTTCCCAAGAGAAGCTATCATGTCCCTTGAGGTTTTCTAGGCTGTAATCGTAAAAGGACAGTAAAGTTGGAAGCTGTCTTTGAAGCTTGTTCACACGTGCCTGATGCTGAATTTAAGTATAGAGAGTGTTAGAACTCTCAGCATAGCAGTCTTAATAAAGTAGCTGATGAGGTTTCACTTGTGAATAATGAAAGAGGCAAGTCGGTCTGTGTTTGTTGTTTTTCTGAGAAAGAAAATAGGTTGGACTGCCAGTCTGACTCTGGAAAGAATAATTTATCAGGTGATCTCATGTTTGAACACGAAGATAAGAGTTAAGAACTCTGAAACTCAGTCAGCATTAATTTTTACTAGCAAACTAGTACCTGTCTTCAAAAATGCCATCCAAGACATTTAATGGGAGTCTCCCATGGAAAAACAGGTACCAGATATAAGCTCATTCATTGTCTTTGTCTCATACTTGTGGACACTAGAAAAACTGCCTAAGTCAATTATATTTATATTAAGATTATGCAACACAAAAAGAATGATCCAAACTAAAATCCGCTAATTTACCTAGAATAGGGGTGACAGACTTTTTCTGTAAAGATCCAGATAGTTTTGTAGGCCAAATTTGATAAATCTGTATCTATTTTTTCATCATTATTGGCAGCAATATTTTTAACATGAGAAGGGCTTATTCATTTATACTTAAGAACAAAGTAGAAAGGGAATTTGAGTGACATTATTTGCCTGGGCAAAACTGTGGAAGTCACGGTAGAATATTCTAGTATGAATGTCTAGAATGCTCTAGAATGTCTCCTTTCTGTGGAGGATTTGCCTTCATGTTCTCTGCCTGAGAAGAGTTACTTAATGAGTCTCAACGCCAGACACACAACACAGGTGAGTTGTTAAAGATTCCTCAAGGGTGAATTAAGGGAGAGCCAAAAGGCAAGCAGCCCAGAGTTATTCTATCTGGGTAACCTCGCCTGTTCAAGACTCTTCAGTTCCATCTATATGTAGTGCTTTTCTGGAGACATCAGTATTATTTTTGACATCCGAATTAATCTCAAAGTGCATTTTTTGTTATTAATTTTTTAATTTACTTGTTACATAAAGTGATGTTTTCTACACAATTCTCTTACTTTGCTTTGACATTGTCACACTGAACCTTAACCTGTCATCAAAGAATAGTATCCTACAACAGAATGAAGCATCAAGAGATAGAGGAAAGATCATGGTCTTTAGGGTCCTGGCACTTCCATGTGCACATTTCCTCTCTAAACCCCAGTGGCCTCATGTATGAAATGGGTCAATTATTTCTAACTTCTAAAATGATTCTGAAAATTAACACTAACAGAAATCAGATGCTTGGCATAATGTATAGCCCATCATAGACACACAGTGATAGCTGATGTAGTTCTAATATAGCAGGGTGTTATTTTATCTTTTTAAAATATTTATCTATGTTAGGGGTGCTTGGGTAGCTCAGTGGGTTAAGCCTCTGCCTTCAGCTCAGGTCATGATCTCAAGGTCCTGGAATCGAGCCCCACATCAGGCTCTCTGCTCAGCAGGGGCCCTGCTTCTCCCTCTCTGCCTGCCTCTCTGCCTACTTGTGATCTCTCTCTGTGTGTCTAATAAATAAATAAAATCTTTAAAAAAATAAAAATAAATAAAATATTTATCTATTTTAGAGAAAAAGAGAGAGCATGAGCAGGAAGAGGTGCAGACAGTGAGGGAAAGAGAGAAAAACAGTCTCGAGCAGATTCCCCACTGAGGGCAGAGCCCAACACAGGGCTTGATCTCATGACCTCGAGATTGTAACCTGAACCAAAACCAAGAGTCCCACACTTCACCAACTGAGCCACTCAGGCGCCCCAGCAAGGTGCTACTTTGAAAACTAGTCAGGTTTATTTCTATCACTGTAAGCAGTTGATGACAATGGCTACTATATATGTGTTCTCTTTTTTCTCTGAAGTAATACCACTATAAAAAAAAGCATATGAATCTTTGGGGTAGGGCTTTACACTGTTCATGACTCCCACTATTCTTTAACTCCACATTTCCCTCTTTTGACGCATTATGTTAGATAAATCATGTTTCTAGTGAAAGTTCAGGAGGCAGGGTCATTTTTCATGCATGGACAGTGGTTCTATGCTGTCCAGACACCAAAAGACTGAATTTTATGTCACCACACTTGACTTTTTTCCAAACTCTATTTCTGCCATGTTGATGGGATGACACAGAGTTTCATCTGTGTTTGTATACAGTAATCTATTTATTTATGAAAATCAGAACTAAGAATAAACTTTGCTTCCTTTCAAACACAAATAGGAATCCTTTCCCCTTAAAGTGTTGTCCTCCCATGCAATCAAACTGGCTGTCTTACTAGGTTAAAAACCTTTTCATTTTATAATGATTGGACTAATAGACCTCACCTCATTGTCACTCATCTGCTTCTTGTCAAATTTGTTTTGGAAAAAAAAAAGGATAAATAAACAAACAGGAAAACAATTAAGAATCCCCTTTATAAGATTCATACATTCAAAATGGTAGCGAGAACCGTACTGTTGAAAAGACCAAACATGACTAGCTATGTGCTAGCCTCTGTTTGGCTGTAAGGAATTCACCCAGAAAAGAGACTTTTTTATCTTTTGAAAGTGAGCATTATTTTCCCTTGCACTGTGACCTGAGAGCTATAGGTGGGTGTATCCTGGGCAGTGTAGGTCCTAAGGCTGTCCTCTGTGTGTGTTTCCCCTCTTCTCCTGGGAATGTTGTCTACAGGCAGAACCAGGATAAATACAACAACCAGGAAAGCCCATTCTGGAGGGGAAAACATTCTGAGATGCATGTAAAAGTAAGAACATATAGTCCCAATGGTGTTTTGAAGAAAGGGACGGAAAAACTATGAGCAAATTATACGCATGGGAGTCTTAAACATCTTTTTTATGTTTTAGGACAACACGAATCACCTACCAGACACGTGACAAGGCTCAATTTGTAGCTCTGTGTGCTCGCCTGATTCCAAAAGCCCAGGGAAAACAGCCCTGGATTTCAACACCCTAGTAAAGGCCCCATCTGTTACTAATAGCATACATTTTTCACTAGAAAAGACAGACTCAAGAGGCATGGGTGCCACACAAAAACTGACCTCCCAGAGGAAAGGTATAAATGCTTCTCCATGGTCCACCATTCTTCTGGGTTCACAGCGATATCCCCTCTTGATGCCGGAGGCACCTTGCTACCCATTCACCCATCCAACATTTTCTTTCCCTTTTCAATATCTTCAATTTCTCTTTCTCCTTTCTTTCCATGAAATAACACCCCAAAATTCTTTCCAAATTTAAAAATACCATCCCAGAGTCCTACTGTGCTTTTTAGTCTTTTTGGCTAAAAAAGCTGCTAATAATCTTAAATAAGTGTTTTATGAGTATTGACTCTATTTCCTCCCGTCTACTCTCTTCTCAGCTTCCTACAATCAGGGTAATTTTCTCACCATGCTCCCAAGGATGCGCTCAAAATCACTAAAGCTTGATCTTCTCTACAACCGTAGGACATCTCATTTGTTCTGATTTTTCTTCACACTTTTAAAAGTACAGGTATATTCTGTTGGTCCTTTAGAGCTCGTTTCTCTTCTATGTCAAGAGGAACAGCAGATAGTTCAAGGTTTTCATTTTGGGCTCACATCTGTATTGCACATGCATTGTTGCTAATTAGCTTTGGAAATCAGCCAATTAAAAGGTATGATGAATACTCTCTTCTGATAATTAACAAGATTAATCAAGAAACACGTCCAAAGAGATGGCATTTCCAGTCTCTGGACAGAGAGGCAAGCCATGTTTCACAGCTCAGTGCAAATGGTATCCAATGGAGTTAAGCAGTTGCATCCTGCTTGTCTATTCATGCAAAGAGGTGGACTCAGATAATGCCTATCAAATGCAAGGCTAAAATCTGCCTCAAAAGCATCTCTGGGTCTGCCATCATATAAGGTTAAGCTGGTGACCAAGGCTTCTATGGATTGGGCAAGGCCTTGCCCTTGATGAGCACTGATGAGCAAATGCAAGCGAGAGAGAGTGAGATAAAGAGAACACTTAAATGAACACGCTGCCTGATAGGAAAGTATCCATTCTTTACAGAGTTAGAACCAAATCATACATTTCAGCCATAAGTAATTTTTTGCTTGATTTCTTCTTTGAAAGGATCATTTTGGGAAATGGTTAATGGCACTAATATTTCCTGCAAATTAATCTACCTTCAAAGTGTTCATACATGTCAGGATTAAGACTATTACACCTATTGGTTATATCACAGAGAAGAATATTTGTCCCATACACATTTTTTCTAATTAGAATTATGCACTGTTCTTTTCTTGGAAAATACAGAATTCTAGAACTTAGAATTTATCTTCAAGAGCTTCATTCTTAAAATCTTTAAAAAAAAAAAAAAAAGCAGGATGTCTGGGTGGCTCAGTTACTTAAGCACCTGCCTTTAGCTAAAGTCATGATCTCAGAGTCCTGGAATGGAGCCCTACATCCGGCTTCCCACTCAGAGGGAAACCTGCTTATCCCTCTGCCTGCTGCTCCCCCTGCCTGCTTGTGTGCTCGCTCTCTCTCTCTCTCTCTGTCAAATAAATAAATAAACAAAATCTTTTTTTTTTTTTTAAAGAGCATTCATTCTAATCCCTTACAAAGGAATTACAGAGTAAAATTTCTAATGTATTCTTCATCCTAAAAATATTATAAGTCCCCTGAAGATTTTATCTAATACTCAACTTTAGGGCAGGAACTTTAGGTTTTTAAAGTAGAAATGTATTATATGGAAGATATTGGTCAGTTCTACTGGAATACCAGAGGAAATCCCCTCTTGCTAATTAGTGCAGATCTGTCTCTCTTCTTCACCTTCAACTGCAGTACATACAGATTATTACCAGAATAGAATCCTTCACCTGAGTTCTGGTAATTCTTTAACTGTCAGAAACACTTCTATTTTTGAAGTTCTTTTCAATGATACATTCAGAAAAGAAAGGGATCCTGAAATTTCAAAGTAATTGCTTAATTGAATTTGTTTCACTCTTTTCCCCATCCCATGCCTCCAACACAGATACACACACTCTGGATAACACTATCCAGTGATAACACTTTATTTTCCTTTTTTTCCCATTTTGTCTCTCTGATGTGTGTGTGTGTGTGTGTGTGTGTGTGTGTGTGTCTTTATATCATCTACACTGCAGATTTATCCAGAATCCACTTTCGTCCTCAGTGGCCCTCTAAGTGTATGTCTGAAATTGTAATCAGTGTGTATTCTACCCATCCTCTATGCAGGTCACCTTCATTTCCATGGATTCCATTTATAATTCTTGGCTCATTATTATATTTTTCTATGTAACTTTCAATCCTTTAGAGCTTCTTACATGCTTAGCATATTTCCATACATATCTCTCTTTAATTCCCAAATGCAAAGAAAACAAATGCTGACAGTGTTTTCTATCTTTGATCATGTATCCCTCTGTTTTTGCATCAGGAAGATTTTAAAATTCAAATGATAAATGAAAGATAATAAAAAAAATTCAAACAAATTTTTTAAAAAGTGCTGAGGAACTCTCTTAAATGTTTGGGGGTGGGTGGGCATGAGGAATCTGATGGTTACATAATTTATATGTCTTTAGCCATTGGCTATATGGGACACACAGTTTTTCCTGGGAGATAAATCCTGATTTCTGCCAAACTCAAGAATTGATATCTATAGAATAGGAGGTGGAAAGGGGGATAAGCATTCTCATATACTCGTAAGATATAACAATATAAATTAGTAAAGCATTTCTTGAGGACAGTTGGGCAATCTGTGTTGAAAGTCTTAAGACTGGCAATGATGAGCATGTGGAAAAGATAATTCATAAGTAATTGAACAAAAGAAAAGCCTTTCATGGACCCAGGATATAAATGAGCCATGAATTGACAAGTCTTAATTTTAAATTTTTATGGAGAAGAAAAAAAAGTAGCTGCCCTCCAAGAAACAATTCAAATCAAAGATAAAGGAGGAGAGAGGCTGACTTGGTGTGAGTGAACAAAGCTCGAAAAAAAAAAAAAAGTAGCTGCCATCTGGGTTAACTGCAAGCATTGGCTAAAAATTCTGCATAAAAAATTCAGTTAATTCAGTGGATTATAAGCAGAGAGGAACAGAAGTGGGCTATAAAATCTTCTCTTTAGTAATCAGAAAAATTAAGTAATCAGGCAGAGAGTTAAGATACTACTAATTTTCTTCTGCTTTCATCTTTCTCTTCAAATCCAAAGTTATTACTGCAAATATATCTTTTTTAACAGCATTGTTGAGGTATCATTGCTATACAAATAACTGTACATATTTAATATGTACAACTGATGAGTCTAGACCTATGCAACATACACAGAGTGGTAGCAACACTATCAGTACAATCAAGGGAATGTATATATCCCACACCTTCTAGAATTTCCTTATATTCCTTTGGTTGTTGGCGGTGGTGGGGGTGTGCAGAATAATAAGAACACTTAATGTGAGACCTACCCTCATAACAAATTTTGAAGTGCAAATACTGTATTGCTAACTATGGACACTATGTTGTACCACAGGTCTCTAGAACATATTCGTCTAGCAATGTATCTTATAGCCTAATACATTTATTCATGTTTTAAAATTCCTCATGTTCTTTCCATGCTGAAGTATCTTAATTCAATTCACCTAACATTCACAGAAAATCTGTAGAATGAGCCAGTAACCTTTGAACATCAGAATTTCAGCAAGTAGAACAGAGCCAGAGAGGCACTGAGCAGGTGGGCACTTCAACCTTGCTAGTCACTAGTGTGAGTGTGCAGGTGGGTGAACTCTGTGTTTGCTCATGTGTGTTAGAAATACTCCATACAGAATAACTCAAATAAGACAAAATCAACACTAATTTTCATTAAAGACTATATCACCTCCCTGGAACTCCAGGGGCAGGACCGGTCCCAGACAAACAGCTCCCTTCACGACTGCCCTTTTGATCATTCCATTCTTCCCCATTGTTCTTTCATACACTCATTTATATCTTAATTGTGCTGCTCTCTCAACAACATGCCACACATCTTGCTAAGTTTCAGGGATATAAATAAAGAAGCTGTGACTGCTTCTTGCACAAGTACAAAGACATGGGGCACCTTGGTGGCTCAGTCGTTAAGCATCTGTCTTCAGCTCAGGCCATGATCCCAGTCGAACCCTGCGTCGGGCTCCCTCCTCAAAAGGGAGTCTGCTTCTCCCTCTCCCACTCCCCCTGCTTGGGTTCCCTCTCTCACTGTCTCTCTCTCTGTCAAATAAATAAATAAAATCTTTTTTTTTTTTTAAGTATACAGACATCTATGTAAACAGAGGCTCAGAAATCAATATGAAAGAGCAAAGGGGTAGAATAGCATAATGATCAAGTCTGGATTTGGTGGGCTAAGTAGGGTTTCAGGATACCCATTTGTCATTTATGTCACTTGGGTAAGTTATTTGGTATCTATATACTTCTGTTCTTTATCCCTAAAATTGGGTAAAATGCATACATTAGAAAGTTTTTGTGAGAGTTAAATGAAATGAAATGAAATAGCATCAATAAAAGAGCTACCATAATATTCAGGACAACCTGAATTATTCTGTCACTGTTACCATATATGTATAGTCTACAATATGTCACTTGGTCACCCTTTTCAGTGGAAAAACTCTGAAGTGGATCCGGTCCTCATGGTGGAGCAGGGGTGGTTGGGGAGAGGTTTCCTCTTCAGCTCTGCTACCGCACAAGATTGGGAAGTCCCGTGTGTTCTGCCCCAGGCCCTTGGTTAGGCAATTGGTTTCTCTCCAGGGTGTCTTCTCTTAACCTTTTCCACAGACACACTTACCAAGCGTGGGGAGCAGAAAATCTCATTCCATAAGTTTTCATACAAATCCTTCTCTCTCCCGTAGGCCAGCCTCTCTCTGTCTTTGTTTCAGCGGGGAATATATAGAAAGCACACATAGACTAAGTTTGTGATATAACCCTCACAGAGGTTGGTTGAGCACAGAGAGAACAGAGGAGTCCCTAAATCTGCCCTGGGGATGGGAGGGGTGGGTCAGAAAGATTTCCCAGAGAAGTCTTTTAAGCTGAGTACTGCACGAAAACAAGGAGTTTTCTGGGTGCAGCAGACAGGAAACACAGGAGAGTATCTCGTGCTGAAGAAATAGACCACAGAGAGGTGCTGAATAGCTGATTATGTATTTGTGTCTAACCCATTTGTCTCCAACTGGTGAATGCAAATGGCATTTTCATACCCAGACCACGAAGGTCCTTACCCGCCAAACTGAAGAGCATCAGCCAGCTCTTTCTCCAATGTTCCCTATTGCCAGCCCTGGATCGGGGAACCTCTAGAAAAATGTCAAAGACGCTCAGAAAGGACCCCACTCACATTTTGTTGTTCCACCTCCCCCACAGACATGCACTGCCTGCTCCAGGGGCGCTGCCACTGCAGACCACTGTCAGGCAAGGCCGCCAGGGCTACTCCACTTTGGGGCAATGCACTCTTTGGAAGAAGAGCCACCAGGTTTAGGTGCAGAGACAGCGATCAGATTTACATTGCAAAAACATCATTCTGGCTTCTGGGTGGGAATGAATTTAGGGAGAACAATTAGGAGCTTGTTCCCATAATCTAGGCACAAAATCACAGTGCCCAAATTGTGTAGTGGCACTCGTGATGGAGAGAAGTGGAGAGATCAGAGAGATATTTAAGAGGAGAATCAATAGCACTTTCTGATCGATTAGAGACCTAGAGCTATAGGAGGGCCAAGTCACGGATAATTTACCAGTTTCTGGGTTGAAAATTGGAGCCACAGCGGTGCTGCACAGTTCTATCAGGAGAGCCGTGTGTGTGTGTGTGCGCGCGCGCGCACGCGCGCGCGCATGTGTGGATGATGGGTGCATATCAGAGACAGGGAAGCTGAGACAATAACTTAAGGCTTATAGTCAGAGAGTTAGAAGAAGTGCCTGCAGACATTTAAGTAGAGACTTTCCTCCAAACATTGCAAACTTGATCCATTTCTTTGTGCATTTCCAAACACCTAGAAAGAGGCTCTACCTTTTAGGGCACAAGCCAGCTCTTTGCCTATTTCTTGCATGACACCGTTCCCAGCTGCCCCAGACCACACTGGCCTCCTCAGCACCTGAACTTCTGTGGCCCCAGGGTGTATGCAGCTCATCTACCATCTGGCATAATACACTTGTATTGCATATACTACCTTGTGTTACATGTAACATCTGTGTTACATATACTTGTATTACATATATTACCTTGTTCACAACATTCAAGTATCCCCTCTCCTAACCTATAAGAAGGATGAAAGCATAGAATTGGTTTTTTTTTCTTTTTTCATTATTTTCTAAGCTATTGGAAAAAATCAGAACATGAAAATGTTCCAAGTGATCAAAGACTCAGCAAACAGATTCTAGATTCTTCAAGGTCAGCGAGAAGAATAAGGAGTTATATTTGGGTATTTGACACAGTAAAAGAGACAGAAGACTGAGCTTTATGCATTGTAGGGACCACTGTTGGCAATAGAAAAGGTAAAGAGTTCCTCTTGAAAAAAATAATATTTCTGCTGTAAAAATGTAAAACAAAAGGAGGGCAGTGTGTGAGAAGTAATTAAGGAGACTAAAGTGAGGATGATCTTTGTAAAGAAAGGATGGGAGAAATTATAAAACTACTGTATGTTAATGATATTAATGACTAAGCATTCTATAAGGTTTGCTACATGTCAGGCATTATTCTACACACTTTACTTATTACTGTGATCATTACAACAACGCTACGAAGCAGGAACTATTATTACCCTCACTTTAAAGATGATAAACTGGAAGCACAGAGAGATTAAGTCACCATCAGTCCATTTGGGCTGCTAAAGCCAAACACCATAGAGTGGGTTGCTCATCAGTGACAGACACTCATTTTTCACAACTGTGGAGGACAAGAGGTTCATGATCAAGCTGCCGCCACATTTGTTGTCTGTGGAGACCCTGGCTCCTAGTCCATAGGTGAATGGCTATCTTCTCACTGCATCCTCATGTGGTGGAAGGGATGAAGGAACTCCCTTGGGATTTTTTATAAAGTCATTAATCCCATTCAGGACCTAATCACTTCCCACAGGCCCCACGGCCTAATATCATCACCTTGGGAGTTAGGATTTCAGCACGGGAATCTGAGGATACACAGCACATTACAGTCACTTCCCCAAAGTCACACAGCCAGGAAGTCTAACCAAAGGCAGGATTCTAATGTAAGCAATCCAGGCTCTAAACCCAAATAAGCTTAGTTTTTAAAAGAACAAGCAAATGTGAAGGGAAAAGTCTCAATTTAGAGAAGAGGGTTGCAATTAGAAATACAAGCATATTGGGGTGTGTGGGTGGCTCAGTCATTAAGTATCTGCCTTAGGCTCAGGTCATGATCCCAGGGTCCTGGGATAGAGCCCCACACTGGGCTCCTTGTTCTATGGAAAGCCTGCTTCTCCATCTTCCACTCCCCCTGCTTGCGTTATTCTCTCGCTGTCTCTCTCTGTGTCAAATAAATAAATGAAACCTTTAAAAAAAAAGGGGGGGGGATACAAACACATTGAGTGTTTTAATGGGTATACCTCCCATGTGATCTGTTCCCAAAAGAAATAAATGTTCTACCATATGAAACCTAGCATAAAATTCTTAAAAGATCATAATGGCCACCATTTATTAAATGTGTACAGTATATCAGGCATAATGCTAAGGAAGCTAAGGAACTTCCACGTATTATTTTTAATTTTTACCTGAGTTCTGTTAAATAATAACTAGTCCTGCATTATACCTAGGAATATTGAGCTTTAAAATGGTTGTCATTTACACACAGCAAGTGGAAGGACAGAACTGGGACTCAAATCTATGCCTGAGCAATCTCAAAATCCAACTTATTTCCACCACCTGTTCTGTCCCAGAGTAAACTCCTATGTTGAAACCCTACCCCAATATGTGATGGTATTAGGAGGTGGGGCCTTTAGGGGGTAATCAGGATTAGATGAGGTCATGAGGAAGGAGTCCACAAGAATGGGATTAGTGCCCTCATAAGAGACACAAGAAAGCTTCCCTCCTCACTCTCTCCCCAGCTGAGAACACAGCAAGAAATTGGCAGTCTGGCACCTAGAAGAGAGCTTCACCAGAACTAGACCCTGCTGGCATCCTGACCTCCAACTTTCAGCCTCCGAAACTGTAAAAATAAATTTGTGTTACTGTATACCACCAGTCTATGGTACTTTGTTATGACAGCCCAAGCTGACTAAGACGCCTTAAAACAATATTCAATGACTCTGAGTTTACGAAGCTGACAATCTGTAGAGGTCACCGTAAACTCCTACAACTCCTTGAATCCCATCTGTGTTTCAATGGGTGAAGAAGCTTGTTTTCTCCATGTGTTGTTGGGTATAATTCAGTGTTTGGGACAAACATGGATATAGCACTGAACACAGACAGCGAACAACATTGCTCCTGAAAAGAATGAAGTCCAACACGTAGACATGAGGACATGAGGGATAATGTTAGGTAACATTCAGAAAAATGTAGTGAGCTTATAAATGTTAATATTCTGGATATGCTTTTTAAAAGGTGATTTTTTTATTATAAGGGTATTCTGTACATTCTGTCAGTACAGAGGAGACAAAAGGGACTAAAACTTTTAAAATTGAATGTCATCCACATTTTTAGCTTGGATAGTTGGTAGAAAATTGCCGCATGAATCATGTGAATAGATGGAAAGGTAAAGTGAAGAAAACGGAACAAAAAGTGAAAAAAACGGATTAAGAAGATTGAGTCTGTTCCTTGAGTTCAGCAAAAGAGCTGTGTGATATTTGGAGGAGATTTCTAACTTCTTAGCACTCTAGTTTATCTGGTTATAAACTGCAGATACAGTTCCTATTTTACAGGCCGAGCAGACAAATAATATACATGCAAGGCTTATGTGTAAAAAGGAAAACATTCACTCCACAGTTATTGTCCTTAACTCGTATTTCCCCTGTGTTACACCTAACATGCTTTTACAGACATTATTTCATATGGCCGCACAGTATTATAAAATGTTGAAGGATGTGGCCCCAGGATATAAAGTTTCCAATCTTAACATCTAAAAACAAGAACCATAATTTAAAACCATAGTATTAAAAGAACAATAACACCTCTTTAAGACTAGCCAAGTTTATTTCTAAGCACATTTTTTACTGTGAGCTTCTCATTCGCTACACTGTATTCTGAAAGACCAACTTTAATAATCTTTTTGACTGTCAGCGTTTCTTTTATTCATTCATTTGTAGAAGATAGGTGCTGTTATGTTCTTAACTGTTCATTTTTTCTACACATAATTATCTTATTGTGAAAGATTGTGTTTCGCAAGAAGCAGTAAAGTCACTTTATCTCACTGCTTACCACAAATTCTAGCAATCAGACAGTGAAATGAGACCCACCTAACATGATTAAAAAGTTAGAAAACATGGCCTAAGTAGAAAGGTTAGCATAATCATACTGGATAATTTTAATCTTTTTTTTTTTTTTTTAAGTCTGGGTTGATTTCATACTGCCAGTAATACTCTCTATCTTCATTTTTCAGGATTTGAGAAAAAAGGAATCTTCACTATTGTATGAGAAATCCAGTTTAGGAACAAAAACTACTTTTTGGCAGCATTTTATATAGAGTCCACATAATTTAGCTGAAACAACTAGGTATTGCAAGACCTGCTTTAATGACCCAACTCTACCCCTTGTTCAGCAACTTGATCTTGGCCATGTTTTCAGATGAGCTTTCCCTTGCTTATCTGTAATGGGAATAAATTGCATGTGCTTCCTGCCTCCACAGTTGTGAAAATCCAAATGAGAAAATGTATGAAAAGCACTTTGTAAACTGTAAGAACTAAACAAATAAAGCTGTTATTGAGTGTGGGAATTGGTGGCAAAAATCCTTTTTTTACAAAAAAAAATCTTCAGAAGTAGGTCAGAGTCTCATCACGCTGGGTGGTTGGTTATATCCACTCTTCTGTAAAAGCAGCAAAAAAGATTAGGTCAATGCTATGCAAATAATTAGTCATGAAGGGACATTATTCTACTTGCATAAGTAGGTGGGAACATAGAGAATTGTTTGCATTTACTTGACAACAAGATATCCTATTACTAGTGTTTTGATTATCTTGTATAAAAGCCTTATAGGGACAGTTGTCCTTCTCCCAAATCTTTTTCAACTCCTCTCTCTTGCAAGTGTATATTTCCTTCATTGGACCATACTACACCTTACTAGGCTACAGTCATCTTTGTCTCCTCTGACACCTGCCCTCATTCAGTGAGACCCTTACTTATTCATGATTGCAAGACAGCTGCGCCTCCCAGCTGCTCTCTACCGCTGTCCTGTTATGGTCATATACCTTGCAGTGATTCCTCCTTCCCTTTCTAAGGCCTTTGTCCAGGACAAAGTGGGGTGTCCTGTGACTATCCACATTCTAAAAAATTGATTTTTGGTCTAAGAGTATAAGAATGTCCCATCATGGCTACTTGGCCACTTGGCCCATGAAATTTACAAGTCACATACTTTTTTTATTCTTTCAGAAATTCTGTATGTTTTACTGAAAAAATATCTTGTTATCAGGTTAAGTACTGCCAGGAAGATCATTCTGTCAGGATATCAACTATCACCTTAACTTAGGCATTTCTTGATTTCTTTCTCCCATATCCATACTACCACTCTCATTATCGACCAAACCTGAAAATTTCCTGTTTTTCCTTCCAGCATCAAAAACATTGTATTTTGAAATGTTTTAGCTATTAAACTGTATGTTATTAAGTAATATTTTTCTGTTTTTATTAATCAGATATGTCTGTTTAAATTCACGATTCATGTGGGACAACTGCTACCACAGAGTTGATTAAAAAAAAGTGCAGTGAAGAATTTTGTTTTTTTTTATTAGCCTGAGATGCTTTATAGAGGGCAAATATAAGAATCCTATTTCATTGTTTGGAAGTGCTTATAACAGCTCTGTTGTAAACTGAATGCTTGGGTCTCCCCCAAATTCATACACTGAAGCTCCAACTCTCAATGTGATGGTATTTGGAGCTGGGGCTTTTGGGGGAGGTAATTAAAGTTTGATTAAGAAAGTATCCTTATGGGGCGCCTGGGTGGCTCAGTGGGTTAAAGCCTCTCCCTTTGGCTCAGGTCATGATCCCAGGGTCCTGGGATCGAGCCCTGCATCAGGCTCTCTGCTCTGTGGAGAGCCTGCTTTCTCCTCTCTCTCTGCCTGCCTCTCTGCCTACTTGTGATCTCTGTCTGTCAAATAAATAAATAAAAATCTTAAAAAAAAAAAAAGAAAAAGAAAGTATCCTTATAAGAAGAAAAAGAGAAAGATTCTCCCTCCTTTCTCCCTCTCAATGGATATGCACCAAGGAAAGGCCATATGAGCATACAGTGAGAAGGTGATCATCTGTAAGCCAGGAAAGAGCTCTCTGCAGAATCCAACCATGCCGGCACTCTGATCTCCAACTTCCAGCCTCCAGAACTGTGAGAAATTAAATGTCTGCTACTTAAGCCACCGAGTCTCTTTTATACTTTTCATTCTATCATAGCTGCCCAAGCTGACTGAGACAAGCTCATGCAACCCCACTGCTACCCACAAGATTGAGGAATACCAGGTCAGAAACTGCTTCATTGAAACAAGACCTCTGAAGCAACTTTATGTGTTTAATTCTTTGACACTGACCATGGTATGTGCATTAAACTATGTGGCTTTCATTCACCCAAAATTAGCTTGCACCATTCTATTGAATTAAACTGCCAGTCACCATATATAAGTTATTCTATGATCTCAGAGGGAAAAAAAGATACTCTAAATATTTTACTGTTCTTGGAAAGAAATTTTGTTAATGATAAAGTATCAATAAATGCTTCTTTTTATGAAAACAGGTTTTTGAGGGGCGCCTGAGTGGCTCAGGGGGTTAAAGCTTCTGCCTTCGGCTCAGGTCACGATCCTAGAGTCCTGGGATCAAGCCCCGCATCGGGCTGTCTGCTCAGCAGGGAGCCTGCTTCCCCCTCTCTCTATGCCTGCCTCTCTGCCTACTTGTGATCTCTGTCTGTCAAATAAATAAATAAAATCTTAAAAAAAAAAAAAGCGTTATAAAAAAAAAACAGGTTTTTGAATAAAATTATAGTTGAAACTTATTGAGATCCTATGTACAGTGGGTGATTTGCATGCCCTTCTCCTATCCACTCCCAAAACTTTGAAAGATAAACATTATCATATGATGAATGATAAAACTGAATATCAAAGAGGAATATATTTGTCCACAGCCACTGGGCTAGCTGGAGATACAGCTAAGATTTGCTCCATGGGTTTTCTTGAATCTAAAGTCCCCAAACTTTCCAGTAGATTTCATAGTCATTTTAAATCACAATCAGAACCCCACTCTGATCAACATTAAATTTAATCTCTGCAAGTGAAGCAGAATCTTAAGGAAACTATTTCTATTTCATGCCCTAAACTCAGACATATTTTCTAGTGAAACTGAGAACCTGGGTCACAGAGGTGATGACCTTTAAGTTGGCCCATCCATTCTGGGCACACCTAAAGTGAGTGACAAATCATCCAGGAGAATGTAAGAGTAGGAAGGGTCCTTCTGATTATCCATGAAGGACTGGAGCAACTTTGTTTGGAGAGAAGAAAAATGACCCCATACTCTTAACCAGGAGTAAACCTTGATCTTTTCATCTGACTCTTAAATAACATTTCCATTAAGCTTTGGCAGTGGATTTCACTAACTACACCCTTAAGCCACACATGTAGACACATAATATGGGGACTCCTGGCCCTGGTACTTTCTACCTGTGTGATCTCTGTCTCAGTTTTCTCATTTATAAGTAGGGACTTAATAATAGTACCTGGTATTTACAGTTATTATGGAGATTATTATGGAGATTCTATAATACAAATAAACCTCTTAGAAAGTTACCTGGCACAGTAAATATTAAATATTATAATGGTAATTATCATTTTTAGAATGTATACTGTGATGTTTTATAATACCTCAGTAGAAAAATATTTTTCTGACTTTAACTTGACTTGGTCTAGATTATACTATTACAATGTTCATTTACCACTCCAGTCTCTCTGTAATCACCACTTCCCCCAAAGAATGATCCTTCCTCACTCGAGGTCTCTGACAGAAAAAACTGGAATGAGATTTGAAATCACAGCCAACAAACCCCCATAGACACAGATTAAAAACTTATTGACCCCATCAAGTTAACAAAATAGATACTACTCAAGTTGAAGACAAATGCAAAGGTCAAATTAACATAAAGAAGTATTTGCTAAGATAAGAAATAAATATCAGCCAAAATAAAAACAACTTTGAAAAATGCAAAATAGAAATCCTGAAGGGAACGAAGTGCTAACATATAAACTAGAAATATGCTTCAAAAATTCCAGAGAGGATGGGAATACAAGATGAGCTTGGCCATAAAGCAAAAACAAGTCTTGTTCTTTGGAACTGCATTGAGGGAGCTGTGAAAACTTTATCTTACAAGCTTCTCAAAGGCATTGCATTTGGTTGGTCTTTCACACGTATTTGCTGTTATATACCTTTTTCTGAACTACCTGGCTGAGGTATAATAGTGAGAATAGATTTTATAGCCATGACTCTGCCTTTACTTTTGTTTCCCATTATTGTGCCAACGTGTACCGGTCAGTGAATGACTGACTGTTATAGTCATCGTATCACTACTTCTAAAGATTTTGATCCAATTGAGAAATAGCTGGGGAATCTGGCACACTTGAAAACATCAGCTTTGTTACTTGCAAACTGAACGCAGAGAACTTGGTTTCGGTCTTCAGGCAGCTGACTCCACTTTTCAACAACATACACTCTCCCAGTCCGCGGGCACAACTGTCCATGTACCTACCGTCTCCACATGCTGCCCCCACGTGAGGATCTGGCCTAACTGCTCTAATCCTAGATTCCAGGACAACATAGCAGGTGGATCACAGATCCTCAAAGTCAGACTGACTGGGGCATGTATACCCTGGCTCTGGAGTTTAACCCTTTTATGATCTTATGTAAGTTCTCTAAATTCTCTCAACCTTGGGTTACACTTTTCTAATGTGGAGACAAAAGACTTGCCCCAGATGAGAAACATAAACCTCCAAATCCACTGTGCAAATAAACTTGTTTATTATGTAACTGGGCACAGATTTCTGATGTTAAACTGTTGAGTCACAGGCCAGCTGAATGCTCAGCCTATATTACATTGAGGATTTCTGCTCATTCATCATGCTGGACCACAGACAATTTTGGGGTCTTAACAGTTGTCGAGAGGGTGGAAGGTAAGGAGAAAAGCTGCTCCCAAGTCATCAGTACCCATGTTAGCAATGGAGGTTGCTGTGGGCTCATTCCACACAGACCCACCCCAGACCAGGGTTTCGACCAATTTCCTGCCACTGTGGGGACGAGGAGACCGTTCTGGGACTGCTACTACTTCCGTCTGCCTGGCTGCTTCATGTAGCTGCTCCTTTGTGCAGGCTGAAAGCAGGAGCTCTCCTAATAAGAGGGCCTCAGAAAGCGTGTCCCTCTTCCCCTTTTCCCTCAAGCAAGGCATGCTTTTTTTTTTTTTTTTCCTCATTTGTGGTGGAGAAACAGCCCTTTCTGCTACTTGCAGCTCCAAGTTACCGTTCTTTAATCCATGAATTCTCTTTTGCAATTCTTCTACTGTATCTGGAGACTAATTTCTCCTAAGAATTTAGACTTTGTGACATGCCTTCTCCTGAAACACTGTGGTATCTTCAGGAATGGAGGTGAATGGATGGGTGAAAATGCTGGTGTAGGGGGAAGCAGAGAATAACTCACACATACACACTACACTCACTCACACACGCACACCAATATCTGAATATGCTACCCAGACATTGCTCATCTGGGCTGTCATTTGGAGATAAAGTAGGAAAATATGCCTTACCTATAGGGCATTAATAGCATAAGGTGTATTTTATTGGAAATAATGCATATAAGTGATGGATCATTTACACCGAATGTGATGAAAAGCACTAGAGTGAAAAGAGAAGACTTCAGATCTGAAAGTGTGTTTATGTACATGTGCACGATTGGTGTCTGAATATACATGTAGAATATTTAAAACAAATTCAATTTATAATGGCTCACTGATACCTATGCACTGTTCGTTACATCCCTAATATTGCGCTAATATGACAATTGGTATGAATTAAGTTTAACATTTATAAGATATAAAAATATTCTTTGGCTATGATAAGGAACAAATACTGAATTATTTGTCAGAGCAGCTTTGATTCCAGTCTTCAAAAAACTCTCTCTGAAGACTTGACACTTTTGTCAAAGAGATTCACACATCAGACCAACATGTAAGGGGGAACCTGTACTGACATGGAGTCCAAAATAAGAAAGTCCTTCTGAATGACCCTGAGCTGCCAGTCAAACCTCCTTCAGATGACAGGGTGCTCCACAAGAACTTCAAACAGCTCCTGACAACTCCAAGAATAGAGGGGACATTCACACAGAAAAGGGACGAGGTTTCTAAAAGGGGGATACACACACACACACACACACACACACACACACACACACACACACATATTTTTTCCTAATGTGAATCAACATCCTATTTAAGAAGCCATGGCAAGAGTGAAAACTCATCAATTATTTGTGTTCATTGTTCTTCTCTGTGTTTTTCCCTTTACTAAGATTAAATATATATATTTAATAGCAGACTAGCAGGCAACCCTTACATACCAATTAGAGGTAAAAGGAAATAACAATCCAGCATCTACAGAAAGAATCACCAAGGAATATTTGGCCAATACAAGTTCAAAGAAGAAAACAAACACTAGCTGACAATCTAGAAACAAGCCATTTTTCTCTAAAGATATAGTTGAGAGGGGAAACAAATGAGGACTAACTACCTAGCAGATTTCATGGAAATAGAGGCATATGGAGGTCACACAAAAAGTGTTACAGTATGGCAAGTTAGTTGTTCACAAAAATCAAAGTGAAGTTTCATGTTTATAAACTCCAGTCATACTATTTAAATTCATTTGTGTTTGCTGGATTCTATAGTGGGTATTATTATTATTATTATTATTTAATGGTTTAAGGCTGTGACTTGGGGGTTTAGTCATCTTATTACATAGATCTTCTCTTATTAGATACTTTGTGAATAAATATTCTTTCACATATTTTCTGTGTTACATTTCAGAAATTTTGAAGGCAGATAGCCAATGTTGCTCGCCTCTTTCTCAAATGTTGAATCAAAATCAATGCCCAGTTGGGGCTGCTATTAGCTTTCAGACTTTATACTCGTTCAAGAACCTCCAAGGGGAGAGCCAGAGATGTTAGTGGTGAGTCCCTTTAGACACATGCATCTCTTATATAATCCAGGCCTTGCTTGCAACCAGATGTGGAAAGGGCAAAATTGCAAAAATTCAAAAAGCATTATAATCATAATGCTCAAGGGCATTTTATCCCATTCAGGGGACAGAGGCTCACTCCCTCCTCACTATAAAAACACCTGCAGATGATTTCCTGGTGTAGATTTACCAGAGCTCCATTTCTAACCCTTAGGGTAGAGAATAAGGTACTTTGTTACAAACCTTAAGTGCAGTGTCAACATGCTAAGACCATGTCCCTGAGCTCTTGTTCCCTACAGCATGGAAGAAAATGACCCTTTAATGTGTACTCAGTCGAAAAAATGTTTGTATTAAGATATTTCTCTGAGACTTCTGTGCTGGGAATTAAAGCTATATCTACACACATAAAATAAACAAACTGCCCTATGGCTGATCCGCTCATTTCAACTGTCTTAATAATCAATGTGATTGTTGCACAATCGATTCAACTGCAGCAATCAGTATTATTCACAAACTCCAGGAAATCTGGTGCAAATGAAATGGCTGGGATGCTGGAAAGTGTTCTCACTTATCAGGTATTTGACTTAAGGAACTTTGACATACTAAAAATCATCAAATTTTCCTTATTATTTTTGTACAATTTGTCATCTGATCTTTTTTCCATCAGAATTTTGGGTCTTTACATAATTGTAAATTCAAGATAATCTCTTTGAAATGTAATCACTAATAATTTCTCTGAAATATTCTTAATTTATTATGATTTTTATCATGTGAAATACATATGTGATTAAGGAAATTTGACATACTAAAAATCATCAACTTCTATTTTTTTAAAAACTTACAATTTAATCTTTTTTCAGACAAAAGAGTCAAAGTTTTGACTCGAATTTTGAGTCAAGTATTGGGCCTCTATATAATTTGAAATTTAAGATAATCTCTTCAAAATCTAATCACTGATAATTTCTCTAAAATATTATCAGTAGTTTATTATGACCCTTACCATGTGAAGTACATATGTAAAACTCAGAGGAAGAATTACATCCTAATTTCCAAGGGAGTGTAAGCTAAATGTCTAAAAACACATTGTTTGGTTCACAGAAACTTAAATCAAAGTCCAGTATCTTGGCGGGTGGGGGGGGATCTCTTTGGAGAATTTTCTGTAGTATATATCACATGCAAACATGTCAAATTTGGCAGATTTCTCTAGGTATTTTTCCAATAATCAGAGACAGACAGCAACCTAAAAGGATTCAAAAATTCTTATATCTAGGTTTTTCGAAGATCGTTGTGTAAGAAACTTTGATTTTGTTCTATATGGTGAATATCAAAGAAATTAATTCTGATAGAAGCCACTTTGTTTGGTAAAAGTATACTGCAAACAAAAGGCCTCCAAGAAAAGCATGTAGTCCAGGGATCTTTACTGGCTTCAATATCAGTTTTAACAATATCAGATCTCTCAAAGTCAAATGAATTCCAGGTGGATTGCTGTGATACTGAATGCAAAAGAGAAAAGAAATATATGTAGGTCTTCATGAAAAACTGTTTACTAATTATGGTATGTTTATATAATTGGGGCTCTTCTGCTGGACACACAATGCTATCCTCGAAGGAAAGTTGGATTTCTCTATTAAAACACAGGAGAGGCACAGTATACTAAGTTCACAGAATATCTGTATTGCCAATTCATTTCTACCAAAAATGAATTGTATTCCTTGTGGAATACAAGGAATGCATTCCTTTAAGATAGCAGTTGTCAAACTTTTTGGTCTCAGGATCCATTATACTTTCTGAAAACTACTGAGGAACTCTAAGGAGCTTTTGTATATGTGGGCTATATCTTCTGATATTTACTCTATTAAAAATTAAAACTTAGGTTTTATTTTTTAAAAAGATTTTATTTATTTATTTATTTATTTATTTGGGGGATGGTATTAAGCACAAGGAGGGAGAGAGACAGAAGGAGAGAGCAGATTCTCAGCTGACCAGGGAGTTGGGGTTCAATTCCAAGACCTGAGCTGAAGGCAGACTCTTAACCAGCTGAGCCACCCAGGTGCCCCAAAACTAAGGTTTTAAAACAGAAGAATACCTAAGCACACATCCCATTACCTGTCAGAGTGATGACATAATCACTTATGCAAATTTTGGAAACTTCACTGACCAAGTGTGGGAGAAGGGAAATGGCAAACAAATGTCTCACTAAGAGTGTGACCTCAAGGGGCACGTGGGTGGCTCATTTGTTTAAGAATCTGACTTTGATTCAGGTCATGATCCTGGAGTCCCAGGATCAAGCCTTACCTAGGACTTCCTGCTTGGTGGGGAGACTGCTTCTTCTTCTGCCCCTCCCCCCACACATGGCCTCTCTCTCTCTCTCTCTCTCTCTCTCTCTCATAAATAAATAATCTTTAAAAAATAGGTTGAGGGGTGCCTGGGTGGCTCAGTGGGTTAAAGCCTCTGCCTTCGGCTCGGGTCATGATCTCAGTGTCATGGGATCGAGCCCCACATCGGGCTCTCTGCTCAGTGGGGAGCCTGCTTCCCTTCCTCTCTCTCTGCCTGCCTCTCTGCCTACTTGTGATCTCTCGCTGTCAAATAAATAAATAAAATCTTAAAAAAAATAAAATTAAATTAAATTAAAAAATAAAAAATAGGTTGACCTCGAGAAATCTCTGAAAAGATCTTGGGGACCCCCCGGTTTTCAGGGACCATACTCATTATGAGAAATATTGTTCTAAGTTCTCTTTCTCTCATTTGTCAAAGAAAAATAAAAAATCATCATTATCACAAAGATTTGCTTGGAGGGTCAAAATAAAATGATGTCACATAAAGTGAAAGAGTTTCATTAATTTTTTGTTACATAAACACAAGCTTCTACAAGCCTTAGATTTATTAGTTGAAAAAATTGATATAGCAATACTTGCCTTTCAGGGTTGTTGTGAAAATTAGTATTGATGTCTGTCTAACTCAAAGTAGGAATTAAAAAATTGTAAGGCTTGCCTAGTTTATTCAGCTTATTTCTAAGTTTTCATTAATTATGAAGCAAAGTTTTAAAAAATATATAATTACTGGGAAAAATTTTTTCTTCCTATACCATAATGATAATATACACAGGAAATGTATAAGTAACCATCACCAGATTATTGTTGCTGCTAGGCAAAATGTTCTGAATGTTCTGTACTAAATACTGAAAGAAATATGAAGAAGAGTCTTTAGGTGCAATCCTGAAAAGAAATGAAGTTTATTGGACATAATTAAATGTGAATATAATGTTCATACAAAGTATAGTAGGCTGTAATACCTGAGATGATCAACAAAGGCTTCCTGGAGATTATACCATTTGTGATGGACTGAAGGAAGAGATATATGGACAGATGACACTGGCAAAAGTTGAGCAATGGACCTTTCACAGTAGGAGGGAATCACCTGAGCTGGAATGTTGTGAATAGGTCAGGGTTGCAGGCATTCCCTGCTCCTCACAAATCCTAGATGAGCTGATAGCAATAGGATTGGATTAGAGGTTTGTGTTAGCCGCAGTTAAGTTTCCTCAATCCCATAAAGTTTAAGAGATTGCTTCTCTTCACCCCAGAGGATATAGGTTTTCTTTCTGGAGATGCTTGGTCAGAGAAGCTCTGTGTGGGTACAAGCTACAAGGTGCTACTCTGCAAACAGAGGGATTCAATTCATGACTTCATTCTGAAGACAGACAGCCCCACCCTTGCACCTACACCCTGACCCTGGCATTCTAGACAATACCAGTGATGCAAAATAATGGCTCTAAAGAAATGAATTACGGATACTGAATTTGAATATCTATCAAAAAAATGACTGATTCTCTAATTAACCTATGGGAAGACCCATCAGTCAAGAAGCCCACCCAGCTATACAGAGCATTTGAAAGATTTTTAGCATCTTGCTCTTAAATTTGATTAGTGATCTGAAAAACAATGATTACTAGATATCTGAGAATGGCCTCTACTATGTAAGATGAAAAGCACACCTCCTTATATTTTGATAGCTAGATAGGTAGCAATATGGCATGTGATGGACGGATGGATGGATGGATGGATCATGGATAAATAAACAGATGGTCATAGAATTCTGGAATCAGACTGCTTCAGCTGAAACACTGGTTCTGCTCTTTGATGAGTGATCCTCAGCAAGTCACTCAGATCTTTAAATTCTAATTTTCTTCATCTGTGAAGTGAGGATAACAATAATTTCCATGTAATAAAGGTGATGATTACATGGAATTAAGTGTTTTGGGAGTACCCAATATATATTTTCATTACAACTGACTGCAACAGGGTAGGATATGCTTGAGAATCAAAATTTTTCAGGTTGGTTGAATTACTGGGAACATAAAGTAGAAAAAGAATATGGAGCCAGCTGGTCAGATATGTTGACTATTACACACCACCATAGTGTTAGGATACATGAGAGCTCTTTATAGCAAAAAATGTTTACTCTTGCCACCCAGCAAAGTTTCTAAAGGTCATTTTCTCACATCCTTTGCCTGGAACAAGAAACACCCCTTGACTCTTGAATGCACAGTGTTTGAAAAGACCATAACGGCCTCATACGTCTCTCTAAGTACATTTGGTTGTTCATTTTACGTTGTGAACACTCAATAAATGTAAAATTAATATGTGATTAATTAACAACAGTGAAAAGCCTCTTCTCCCCCTTGCACAAATAGGGATTCATAGCTCTTTCAATCTACTCAGGGTCCCTTTCCAAGCCTCAGAAGGTTGGATATTGTGGCAATTAATTGTTTAAACACATTATGAAGGATTATGATGAGAGGCAAACATAAAGTGCAATGAACACTTGGTAACCAATTTATTTTAATAGCAGTTTCTCTGCCAAGACAGCAGATTTTTTCTAGGACATCACTCCCTTCTATATTCAGCTAAGAAAGATCAGGGGAATTTCCTTTAAATGGATCTACTCATCATTCCCTACACAGTCATGAAAAGCCCACTACTGGACCATTTATATGGCCTGGCTAAAAGAAAAGTTAAGCTTCTTCAACTCTTTGGAGCATCAAGGAACTAGTTTCCTATAACAATGTACTTAGGCATTTCATTAAAAATATCAGCAAGGGACAAAGAAAGCAGGAACTGACACCAAGGAAGATTAGATAACACTGCCTAATAGGAGAGCTTTTATTCATGAATGATTGAAGGCTTTAGATACGTGTCTCTTTCCTTAGCAGAATGTCATCCTTAGAACAAAAATAGTAGCAGGAGCAAGTATAGCATTCGGTTAAATCAATCTCAGATTCTTCCTCAAAAAGATGTCATCACAAATTGATTTTCCACGAATAGCTTAAGTCTTTGCAGATACTTAGGCTCCTGGGTCTCAGGTTTTCCTGCCCCAGTACATTTATTTCTCCCCAGAGAACTTTTGAAGGGGAGGGGAGTTGACATAGATTTAGAGCAGACGATGCTTAATGGATGATTAGTTACCAAGACTGTGGGCCTAAAAATGCATTTTATTCAATTTCATTCAGAAAATTGGAAAAGCAACTAATGAAAGATTTCTGCCTTGGGTGGGCTAATGCAATATGTATGTGTATATGCCAGTATGTGTGCGCCTGCCTGTGGAGAGTCTCCAAGTCTTCAAACACTGATTTTCTATAATTGTGTACATTTCTCTCATGACCAAAAATTTAATAATACATGTGCACAGATAATTGGAAAACTTGGCGAGCATCTGTCCTATACAAAATTCTCTATACCCGTACAGAGAGACTGGACAAATACTGTCTTGCTAAGAATCAGGTTAGAACTGAACACCAGTAAGTTATTATAAAGGAATAGTCTTGATTTCACTGTATGAGTTTTATTGAAAATGTTGTACTCTCCAAAAATTATAAATTGCATGGAATAAGAAAGTCCATTTCAAGAACGTTCCTCTTTTCCCCAGCCCCAATAATCTCTGCATGCTCAAAACACTCAAAAACAATAACATGTTAATTAAAAAAGTGAAATAACAACAAAATAGACCCAAGTAGGTTAAGTATAAGGTGGTGAGATGTAAAATTTGTAGCAACTATAGTTGCAAAGTTTGTTTCTTCCATAGCTGGGCCTCAGTTCATTAACATCTTGTTCTATTTCCCTGCTCCTGGTTGTTGCTAATTTTTAACATTTAGAATAGTAGTCTGTCTTAATATCATATGTTTATCTTTCTTCATAATGATTTTTGAAAATATGAAAAACAGAAGGTGGTTCCCTGAAATTTGTGATTGTTGAAATTTGACAGAAACAGTGGACCAAACTTTGCAATCAGGCCCCGGGGAGCCCTGGATTCTAAGTGAACTTTGATCCTTATTAATTAGCCGCCCAACGCTGACAGGACTTCTATGCAGAATGAATGGCTTGTTTTAAAACAGAGCTGCACAGGTGTGCACGCGCACACACACACACACACACACACAATCTTTTTTATGCAACTGACTGTTTTAGAAAGTCTAGAATTTTCCAAGACAGTTCTGATTTCAAATATCTTATCCATTGTTAGATTATATCTGACCATGTGTCCAAATATGGCTACTCTATAATTTGTGTGTTTTATTACTGAGATAGAGCCTGCTGTACACCTGAATCCAATAGCCACAGATTGATAAATTGTTTAAAAATCTTTGATAATATTTCTCAACAAATATAATGAATAGTAATGACTTAAAGGTCAAATACTCTTAGCCACTCTTGTATTTTCTAACATTCCTCTGCAAGTCAATATTAAACAATGACTAAATATACATAGCATGTTTTAGAAGATGATTTCAAAATAAGAAGCATTTGGGGTTTGCAGAAAATCATCACATGTCACATTATTCTTTTTAAAAAATGCTTGAATGCAAATATGAGTTGACCTATACTTGATGATCCGTTTTGATTTCATTATCCAATGTATTAACGTGGAAGACACTGACAGTACAACAATTCATTTTTTGTTCTCTTTTCGGATTTCTTTTATTTTTAATTTGGAGAAAGAAAATGGCATTTTATTTCCTGCTTTCTATGGACTCAAAAGTCATAAAATTGTAGAGGAGAAAAATTGTCAATTTTTTAAAGGTTAAATGCCTGGAAATTAGAGTGTCTGAAAGGGCAGACTCTGAATGGATTCAGTGCTGAAAAGCAGATAGTACTGAAGAGCAAACTCAAAGATGAGTATTGAACAAAAAGATTGGGCAAAGGTAAGTATGTAAAGACAGACTCAGTGACACCCTTCCAGGGGTTTCTTTTGGCATTACGGTTGCACTGAGCTGCACAGAGTATGCACACCTATTTGACCACACAATAGAGAAATGCAATCCTGATTTGAAGTGGACCATTAACTCTAACAGGGAAATCTTCACTGAGGTAAAACGTCCCTTTCCTTCTGCCCCAAATCTTTCCTTTTGAAGTACAGAAAGGGAGCTCTGTAGGGGAAAAGAAAATCTCAGGACATCAGGCAGAAAACAAGCTACTAATTGCTGAGGGAAGCAGAGTTAGTGCACTGTTTGAATTTCCCAGAGAACTATCTAGAACAAGCTCTGCAGATAGGTTTCAATGTAGGAAACATGATTTTTCTGGCAGAGAAGGTGGATATTTTCTGTTCTTGTCATTCCTGAAAACAGTGGGGAGCATAGGGAAGAACTCCTGAAAACAGTGGGGAGCACAAGGAAGAAGAAAAAATTACTCCTTGTGGGACTCTTCAAGCATGAAGTTTCCCTCTTCCCCCATGGAAAATACAGGCTCAGGAAGATTTCTCTGGAGCAGATTTCTACCTCCAGCTATCTTTGTAAAACACAGTCATTGGGATGCTTAGGAACTTCGTCTATCCTGGCAATGTCTGCACATTTGTTTGTGTCCACCTGTACTCTGCAGTTGGTCCTGTTCCTTTTCCCTTATCAGTACTGAAATCACCCTTTGTGAGTATTTTAAAACTATCAAAAAAACAGTGGTTTTTCCCAAGAGTTAAAGATGCTGGAAGCCACTAAAGTATAATTTGGTGCAAATCTGTCACCCTATGAATCTTTAAGCAAATTCATGCAGAAAATGTGTAAATACCCATTTAATGAGCCAGATGTTTCTGGTGTCTAAACTATTCCTTGGGAATAAAAGGAATCTTTAGGACACATTGAATTCCTTCTGCATACTCCAGAGCACCTACCTTATTCCCTAGGAATAACAGAAATATTCATGTAATCTAAATTAATTAATACTGACAAGTTGGGGAAGAAGTCTTCCAAAGGTGTTTATCAGCATCATCAACAGAAACAAGATTTAGAAAATCTGTTCTGTGTGGGAAATCATGCTCCATAGCACCCTCGAGAAAATAAAATAACATACGACACAGCGCCTGGCTTCAAGAAACTTGTTATCTAGGTGAAGATACAATAAACATCTAAAAAGATAAATAACAACAACAAAGAAAGGACTACCAATTACATGTATAATAGAGGTACTATAATATTGAGATTTATAATAATAAATATATATTTGGTCTGTGTCCCCATTTCTAGCACAGAGCTCCTAGGACCATTGGGATTTCTTAAGTGATGAGAGGTAAAAGGTATCTTTTGTTTTGTTAATAAGGTGACTTTTGGAAAGCACCTAAACATAGGGGTTGGTTGCCAGGAGAAACTACTAGGTGATTAGAGGGTTGGAATTTACTTTCAGTCCCACCCCATGATTTCCAGAGAGGGGAGGAAGTGTTGAGTCAATTGTCGGTAGCAATGATTTAACCAATCATGCCCATGTAATGAAGCCTTTCTATAAAAACCTAAAAGGAGGGGCCTTGGGTGGCTCAGTCGGTTAAGCGGCTGCATTCAGCTCAGATCATGATCTTGGAGTCATGGGATGGAGCCCCACATCGGGCTAACTGCTCAGTGGGGAGTCTGCTTCTCCCTCTACCCCTCACCCTGCTCATGCTCTCTTTGACTCTCTCTCTAATAAATAAATAAAATCTTAAACAAACAAACAAACAAACCAAAAACCAAAAACAGACAGACCTAAAAGGATGGGCTCAGAGAACTTCCAGGATGGGGAACCTGAACGTGCTACCATGCCCCAAACCCCATGAAGACAGGCTCTTTTGTTTCAACCTCACCCTGTGTATCTCTTCATCCAGCTATCACTTCATACTCTTTAATATCTTTTGTCATAAAGCAGTCATCTAGTGAGTAAACTACTTTCTTGAATTCTGTGAGCCATTCTAGCAAATTAACCAAACCCAAGGAGAGGGTCCTAAGAACCTCTGATTTATTGCCAATGGGTCAGAAGCACAGATTACAACCTAGACTTCTGACTGGCATCTGAAGTAGGGGCAAGCTTCTGGAACTGAGCCCTTAACTTAGCAAATCTGGTGCTATCTCTGGATAGACAGTGTCAGAATTTAGTTGAATTGCAGGACCCCCAGATGGTGTTAGAGAATTGCTGGGTGATGTGGGCAAAACCCCTACACACTGAAATTGGGTGCAAAATTTCAAGTACAGAGAAGTAACTTAAGAAATAAGAATAGGATACATTACCTCGATTGGAAAGGACCTTAAAAATCTTATAGCTGAATAACTTAACTAATACTTGAATCCACTTTAAAGATAAGAGTTCACATTTACTAAATGTGTGTTAATGCACCAGGCACTGTGCAAAGTACTTTGAACATATACATTGAAAAGATTATAGTCATTATTCACATAAGTTCACGAGGTGAGATTTTTTTTTCAAAATGAGGAAATCAAAACTCAGAAAAATTAAATAACTTGTTCAAGATCCCACTGTTGGTAAGGGACAGAACAGTGATCCAAACTCAGGTCTTTCTTGTCTAAGACCTATGCCCTCCATTGAGGGTAACAGATTTGCTGTGCAAGAATGGTAACAGTCTTGGATCCCTTCCCCAGTTATGGAGACTCAACACCTTCCCAGCAGATTGTTCTATCACTGGTTGCTGGGGACCCTAGTAAAGGTTTTACAGAGGTGAATGTTTGAGAAAAAAGAAAATCAAGAAGTTCATGAAAAAGATATTAATCAAATTTAGAAGAGCAAATTCCTAACCACACATGTGGTCTGTGACACGCAGGTTTGTACCCTAGCTGCAAAGGCTTTAGAAGGAGTTCAACTTTGAACATTCAAAGTCAGCCCTGGGTTGCTAGGAACTGCTGATTAAGAATACTGGTTTCTTTGGGGTTTTGGGGGGGGGGTTTAAGATTTTATTTATTTATTTATTTATTTGAGAGAGAGAGAGAGAGAGAGAGAGAGAGTGTGTGTACAAGCAGGGGGAGAAGCAGAGAGAGAGGGAGAAGCAGGCTCCCCACTGAGCAGGAAGCCGGATGCGGTCTCAATCCCAGGACCCTGAGATCATGACCTGAGCAGATGCTTAGAAGGCAGGCGCTTAACCTACTGAGCCACCCAGGTGCCCCAAGAATACTGTTATTGTTTTTAAAGAACTTTGCTTCTGTGACTTTTTAACAGATAATTAAAAGATGGAGGAACCCAATAGAAGGTGAACGATATAATCCAAAGAGCTACAAATGTAGGTTAGAGAATTTAAATTCATTATTTAGGTATGAAGTGGTAATTATCGACCATCTGACCAAAGTCCTTTAGTTCTGGAATTTGTTTTTTACCCAACGATTTATCCGATACCCATAGTTCTCCCTCGAGTTTTTCTCTAAGTCATTGGTTTATTTAATTTCAAAGAATACTAGATAAGCCAAAGTAATGATTCCACAGATGCATAAATGTATCCTGAGATGAGGAAATTACGGACATTTCTATAAAGGAGCAAATGGAAGGGGAGCAGTTGGTTGGTTGTATACAGATGGGTTATTGGTTGGAATAAACTTCATCTTCTCTCTCTTCTTTTTTTTTTTAAACTAAGCAATATGGTCTCTTTTATTGCTTTGTGAACGATTAGCCAAAGAGCATAATTCTTGATGTACTGGTCTTTGATAGCCATCACTAAATCTATGATTCAAAGTTGTTGTTTTTTTTTTTTTTTTCCAACCTCCTAGCAATGTGGCATGAATCCTTATGTGAGTCCTACATGTAAGGAAGCCTGAGAAAAACATGCTTCACAACCTCATGAAAAAAATATACATATATGATATGAACTCTAACTTTGTGGGGGGCTTTTCTAAAAATGCGAATGAAAGACAATGTTTTCTATTACAATCTTTCCCTCATTTTGTTAGGCTTTTCTTTGTAAGACCCCATTCAGAATGGCTATGTAAACTAACAGGGCATGTAATGGTCGAGTGTTTGAAGGATATTTATATAAATAAGAAAGATAGGATTATTGATTGAAATATTTTAAAAAATCACACCACTTCATTGCTCCAAATAACAATGGACTCGCCACTCAATTCAGAGAACGTAAAAATTTCCTGATGCTGCATTACACGTCTTGCATCATCTGACCACTCCACATGGATTTGGGCTAGTTATGGAGGATCTTAACTGGTATAATATATACAAAGGTTCTTTAAAGTGAAACAGAAAAATAGAGGTTAAGAGCTAGGGACCTAGAATCCATTAGATCTTAGTTAAATTGTATCCTAGCATTTGCTAGTTTAGTAACCGTAAGCCCATCAAACTGTCTAAGCCTTGTTTTCCTCACTAAATGGGGATAGTGATTCTACCTTTTCTATAAGGTCATAAAGAAGATTAAATAAGATAATGAACTTAAGTACAGAGCTCAGTGCTTTGTTTTACGTTCAGTATGTATTCTGCTTCACTTTTGTAGGCTATACTATTGTTGTTGGGATTTTTTTCTCTGATTCCTCTTATATTTGCCCTTGAAGTTCCATCTGACTATAGTACTATTTTGTCATCTTCCTGGATGGTCAAATTCAGTAAATCTCCCAAGACTCATTTCATTTACCATCCATACCACTACATCTGTCAGTCTAACTAGAAGTTAATTCTCCTTCCTCAAAGGCATGAAAATTGTTATTGTCAGCAACCTACATTTGCACTTAATTCTTACAGGTTTATTTAGGTATTATCCCTTCATACATTTCTCAGCTATATAGCAAGCTCCTTGAAGGCAGGTACTGTAACCACTTCCACATATCTAATTCAGTTTCTCCCACAGAGTCCCAAACAATTAATATTGGTTGTCTAATCAACATACAGCAAATCCCAAGTACTTTCCTCATGAAGTGGCTATAAAATGTGATTAGCTAACATTTATTGTATGTTACTAGTAATGTTCATTATGTCCCAGGCATTTGTTCTAAACACTTTAATGTTTTATTTCCTTCAATCCTCACATTGACTCTGTGAAGCAGATATTTTTTAAATCACTTTAGAGTTGAAGATATTGAGGCACAGAAGCTTAAACGCTTTTGCTAGTGTGAAATAATAAAATATGTATATACACATGTTCATCTCTGCCCCAGTTTGTGGCACAGAACTTGTAAAACCCTTGTAATTTCCTAAGTAATAAGATGCACTAGGAGAATCTCTGTTCTAATATTTGGTCCTTGATTCCAGTTCCTGACACAGGGCTCCTAAAACCCTTGGAATTTCTTAGGTGATATGAGTATCTTTTGCTCTAATGAGGCAATTTCTGGTGGGCTTCTGGGAAGCATCAGGTGGGCGCTATTCACCCGGAAGACCAAGACATGATTAAAAGCTTGGAACTTTCAGCCCCATCCCCTTCCACTGCAAGAGGAGAAGACTCGAAATTGAGTTAGTGGCAGATTGTGCCTATATGGTGAAGCCTCCACAACAATCTCCTAAGTATGGGGTTTAAAAAGTTTCTGGGTTGCTGAACAAGGGCAGGTGCTCGGATAGTGGTGCAGCAAGAGACGGCGTGGAAGCTCCATCCCCACCTCCTTATCCGCACATCATCTACCATCTAGATCTTTTACCATATGCTTTATAGCAAACTGGTAAATTTAAGTAAATGTTTTCCTAAGTTCTGTGAGCCATTCTAGCAAATTACTGAGGCCAAGGAAGGTTCATGGGAACCCGATTTATAACTGGTTTGCCCGAAGTATTGGTGACGGCTGGGGACTTGCAGTTGGCATCTGAAGTAGAGGTGGGGGGCACTCTCCTGGGACGGATCCCTTAACCTAGGGGCTCTGATTCTATCTCAGGGTAGTATGAGAATAGAATTAAACTGTAAGACACCCAGCTGGTGTCAGAGAATTGCTTGATATGTACAAAACCCACAGATCTGGTGTCAAAAATATGAAGTGTGTAAGTAAAGGAGAAACACAGAGATATGTGCTTTTAAAGAATTTACCCCAAGGTTATATAGTCAGTACAAGATTAAGGCAAGAATCAAACCCCGGCAGAATATCTCTAGATAGACACACCACGCTCCTAACTTCTACTCAGTACTGTCTAATAGTATAAGAAATTATCCATACTTAGTATTAGTGCAAGAGTATTTAAATTCGGAATTTGAAAGTACTATAAGACCACTAATATTATCGTCTTTTCAGCTTCTTCTAAATTGGGCTAGAAACCAGGAACCAGATAACTAATACATCATATTATTATATAATAATATAATATATAGATATATAGGTATAGATATAGTAGATGGCATTGTCCTACTTGAATGCTTCTTATAAGATGCAGGAAATATGACCATAGTTCCCTAAGGTGAAATCAAGTGTAAACATAACATAAAATAGGACTGTCTTGCCAAAAAACATTTGGGGCGCATGATGAGAATAACAATATAGACTCTGAGGTAACAGAAACCACCTTACACTATTAAAGCGGATTTTCTTTTTAATTAAAACACACTATGGTTTTTCATATTGAGAAAGAGAAAGTAGCCCCTGGAAACTGATGGCTGGCCTAGTACCATGAGCTAGGCCTTGGTGTTCTCCTGATGAATGTAAACCATTTCACAGAGAACCATCGGCCAAGATAGATCAGCACAAAATATCACCACTCCATAATCAAGCCTGAACCCAGACAAAAACAAGAACATTTCCAAACCACACAAGTAACCAAGCATCCTCTTAGCCTCACTACCCTGAGTAGCTGCTGCCTCTTTACTATTACAGCGTTAACCTCCCCCAGGCCTTCTGTCCTGCCGGTAAGAATTATTAAGATACGAATCACAGAATAACCCCTTCCCCAAAGCATCCAATCCAAAGCAAACTTTTCTTCTTTGAGCCCTCACCGAAATCAGTTGGCATAAGCCAGAATCCTATACTTCTTTCTCCTCTTCTCTTTCTGGTATGCTTCATAGCTCCTTTTGGTCTGCACTCTCTCTGAACTGGAACATGTCAGTAAACCAGCTTTGTTAGAGGAATACTGTCCACTATTCCTATCATATTTTATTGATGAAGAAGCTGTCCCTCAGAAGAACTAAATGATTAAAGAGACAAAACTATTGTCTGAGTCGAGATTTACACCCCGTTTGCTTCTATTTTGGTGTGTTTTTGTCAGACCCACTCCAGAGCCTGGTCTCCTAAACCACTATGTCACAGAGCCTCCCATATGGTTACTGCAAATAAACACAGAGGAATAATAGGGCAGTCTGGGAAACTAACCTCTACTGCATTCTTGTTATGTGCTGGCTATCTTATGCGTATTTCTTACTTAAATATCTAATTATCTTATTTAGATCTTAAAGTTAAATAACAACCCTTTTTTCAAAGAAGCTCAACTCAACAACTAAAGATGTCTCTACTTCTAAATGTTAAGTAATTTCTCTTAAGTCAAATGACTAGTGAGGTTTAAAGTTTTGACTTACATATACCACATGACTATCCCACATCAGAGTAGTAGCTGTTTGGTCTTTCTCACAAGTTTTAGAACCTGAGACTCCCTACTCCTGCCTCTATTATATAAACTACTGAAATCAACCTGATTTTGAGAGCACGTTGATTACTATGGAAAACTTTGGCTCTCACACATATAATGGCACTGGCTTAAAAGTTTCTAGACACGATGAAAATTGGGAAATAAAATGTGCTATTTCAGGAAATGATGTACGTATAGCCTATAGTACGTATCAGTGAATACGATATTGAATTATCCTTGTCCTAACGAGATACTGTCATTCCCCTGAGCTATAATCAGAGTATCTTGCAGTACTGGGATGCTTCTGAGAGTATACTAAGTGCCAGTTCCCTTTACCTTATTGTTTTTCTTTACCAAAATCATTTTCTGAAAGGAATGTAAAAAGAAGAAAGCAGAAACAGAGCATATCTCATATGCCTCATCTTTCTATAACATCAATTTTCAAAAATTATTTGATGAAAAGCTACTCGAAACTGCATTTGAACAGGAATTCATTGTGACAGCAAGGAAAGCTAGACATTGGTTTACTCCCGGTTTCTTAGACTCTCTGATAATCTGCTCTTCAGTATGTCTAAAGTCAACGCTGAATTTTAACTAGGATTATTTGACTTTTCATACAGTTGTTGAAGATGAAATAGTGGTAAATCACTTCAGAATATAATGAAAATTCAGGTTATACACCCCTTAGAGCAGATGACATCATTAGCAATGTCAGAATTTATAGACTGGCATTTCACATTCACTGGTATAGACAACAGGTATCAATATATACTAACAAGATTTTTGTTTCCTGAAAATATGAACATTGCATAAATGACAAGTGGTAACAAATCTTCACGTCATATGCACAGCCATTTACACTTCCTATCCATGAACACCGACACATATATTCAATGATGTAATGTTCAATAACATATTTATTGATTTCTAAGTGTCATTTAGTCATAAATCTTGAGTCATGATTTCACTTTAAATTGGACAGTACAATGCAAAAGGACTTCCTGCCTGAGGAAGCATTCCAGGCAGCTATGTGCTATTACTTCCAAGAACGAGCATGCAAGATCCAGGCCCTGTAACAAAAATTTTACACACTTACTAAAGATAGAGGATTCTGGGATATTAAAAGTTTTATTTGCCTTTTTATTAATATACTTCTCACTTTTGTTCACTAATGAACTAAACATTTCCTACACAGAAAAACTCAGTGTGAATGTAGAGATTTTTCAGAGATTTGGCAGTTTACCGCACCAGAGCCCTTGGTACTAATGTTAGGTAGAATGGCTCACAGGGAAGTTACAGTGACAGAATTTACTGTTAAAGCTCAAGTCCTGAATTCCAACTCCACAGACCCAGAGTGAGGGTCGTTTCATTTCTTAAAAGCAATTAAGGATAAAGAAAAAGGAAAAGACAAGATTGAAAGGCCAACTGGATCAGCATAAGAACACTATAGACATCAAATATTTTGATTAATGACCTCTTTGACCATGAGAAAGCCTGGTAAATGAGGTCTGACATGATTATGACATAGAATTATTTTTAATGACTGAGTATTTTGGGAGGCAGTTTTTTCATAAATAGAAGAGGAATTCATATTTGGAATTGTGTTCCTATTTCCAAAGTCTGCCCTTTTTTTCAGATGTCAATGCACTAGTAAGAAACATTTCATTCTATACATAATGTCCATTTTCTTAAGACATCTCCAGAATTTCTGGCTTATCAAAAGAAATGAAATCTTGCCATCTGCGATGACGTGGATGGAACTAGAGGGTATTATGCTTAGCGAAATAAGTCAATTGGAGAAAGACAACTATCATATGATCTCCCTGATATGAGGAAGTGGAGATGCAACGTGGGGGGTTTGGGGGGTAGGAAAAGAATAAATGAAACAAGATGGGATCGGGAGGGAGACAAACCATAAGAGACTCTTAATCTCACAAAACAAACTGAGGGTGGCTGGGGGGAGTGGGGTAAGGAGAGGGTGGTGGGGTTATGGACACTGGGGAAGGTGTGTGCTATGGTGAGTGCTGTGAAGTGTGTAAACCTGGTGATCCACAGACCTGTACCCCTGGGGCTAATAATACTTTATATGTTTATAAAAAACTTAAAAAATTATTTAAAAAGATATATAAAAAAAGAATTTCTGGTTTGATTTTCTTTTTTTTTCTAGATTTTTTGATATATAACTGACAATTAACATGGTATATGCTTAAGGTGTACAATGTGACTTGATACATGTATATGTTGTGAAATGATCACTACAATAAAATTAGTTAACACATCCATCACCTGACAAAATTACAATTCTTCTTTATTTTCTGGAGAAAATATTAAGACCTACTCTCCTAGCAAATTCAAGTATACAATATAGTTAAAGTCACCATGCCATACATTAGATACCCAGAATGTATTCATATTATAACTGAATATTGGTATCCTTCGACAAACATCTCATATTCCACACTCCGCTGGCCCCTGACAACCACCATTTTGTTCTCTGTTTCCGAGTTTGGCATTTTTTTTTAAAGTTTCCACATATATTGAGATCACACAGTATTTGTCTTTCTCTACCTTATTTCACTTTGCATCATACATTCAAGATGCATCCGTGTTGCTGCAAATGGCAGGGTTTCCTTCTTTTTTAAGGTTTACTGATATTCCATATGAGACAACTTCTTTTTCACTCTTCTCTCAGTGGACACATGGACGCTTAGGTTGTTTGCCCGTCTTGGCTATTGTGAATAATGCTGTAATGAACATGGGGGTACAGATATCTCTTCCAGGTAGAGATTTTATTCCATCAGATATAACAAAGAAGTGGGATTACTGGATCATATGGTAGTTCTATTTTTAAATTTTGGAAGAATCTCCATACTCTTTTTCATGGTGGCTGCACCACTCTATATTCTTACAAACAGTGCACAAGTGTTCCCTTTTCTCCATATCCTCACCAACACTTTTATCTCTTATATTCTGATAATAGCAATACTAAAAACTGTAGTTTTGATTTGCATTTCCCTGATGCTCAGTGGTGTTGAACACCTTTTCATGTATCTGTTGGTCACTTGCATATCTTTTTTGGAAAAATGTCTATTCATGTCATCTGCCAATTTTTAAATTGGATTTTTTTTTGTATTGAGCTGTATGAGTTACTTATATTTTGGATATTAACTTATTGTTTGATATACAGTTTGTAAATATTTTCTCCCATTCTATAGGATGCCTATTTATATTGTTGATTGCTTCTTTTGCTGTGCAGAAGCTTTTTAGGTAATCTAGTCCCACTCATTTATTTTTCCTTTTGTTGTTTATGCTTTTGGTGTCATATGCAAAATACACACACACATTCACACACACAGACCAGACAGTGCCAAGGAGCTTTTTCTCTGTTTTCTTCTAGGAGTTTTATGTTATCAGGTCGTATGTTTAAATCTTTAATCTGTTTAGAGGGTTTTTTTTTTTTAAGATTTATTTTTATTTATTTGATGGAGACAGAGAAAGGGCACAAATAAGGGGAGGGGCAGAGGGAGAGAATCATCAAGCAGATTGCCCACTGAGCAGAAAGCCCAATATGGGGCTCCATCTCACAACCCATGAGATCATGACCTGAACTAAAACCAAGAGTCAGATGCTCAACTGACCGATCCACCCAGGCATCCCTGTTTTGAGTTTATTTTTATAAATCGTGTCAGACAGGGGTCCGATTTCATCCTTCTTGCATGTCAACATTGTTTACACAACATCACTTATCAAAGAGATTATCCTTTCCCCATGGAGTATTCTTGGCTTCCTTGTCAAATATTAGTTGAACATATACATGTGGGTTTATTTCTGGCTTTCTATTCTATCCCTTTGGTCTGTGTGTCTGTTTTTATGCTAGTATCATACTGTTTTGATTACTATAGCATTGCTGAGTAGTGCGAAATCAAAAAGTGTGATCCCTCTAGTTCTGTTCTTTCTTAAGATTGGTTTGGATAATTGGGGTCTTTTGTAGTTCCACATAGATTTAAGGGTTTTTATTTTTTCTGTGAAAAAGCCATTGAAATTGTGATAGGGAATGTACTGAATCTATAGATGGCTTTGGGTAGTACAGACATTTTAGCAATATTAACTCTTCTAATCCACGAACACAGGATATATTCCATTAATTGGTTTCTTCTTCAATTGTTTTTATCTACGTCTTACAGTTTTCATTGTATAGATCTTTCAGTCCTCTGGTTAAATTTATTCATAAATGTTTTATTCTTTTTGATGTAATTGTAAATGACACTGTTTCCTTCATTTCTTTTTTAGGTATCTCATTTTTAATGTATAAAAATGCAACTGATTTTGTATGTTGATTTGTATCCACTGAACTCATTTATTAGTTCTAACAGTATTTTGGTGGACTCTTTAAGCTTTTCTATATATAAGATCACGTCATATGTGAAGAGAGACAATTTTACTTCTTCCTTTCTGATTTGGAAGTTTCTTATTTCTTTTCCTTGCCTAATGCTCTGTCTGAGATTTCATGAAAAATACAAGTAGTAAGCATCCTTGCCTTAATCCTGATTTTAGAGAAAAAGCTTTTAGCTTTTGAGAATGATGTTAGCTGTGGGTTTGTCATATATGGCCTTTATTAGGTTGAGGTATACAAAAAGTATAGGTATATAAAAATCTGTCAAACACCTTTTCTGAATCTACTGGGAGAATCATATGATTTTTATCCTTCATTCCATTAATATGGTGTTATCACATTTCTTGATTTGTACATATTGATCTTCCTTTCATTCCAGAAAAAAAATCCCATTTTATCATGTGCATGATTCTTTTGATGTGGTGTTGAATTTGCTTTGCTAGAATCTTATTGGGAATTTTTGTATCTAAGTTCATCAGATATATTGGCATCTAGTTGTTTGTTGGTTTTTTTTTTCCTTGTATGTCTCTGTATGGTTTTGGAATCAATGTAATGCTGGCTTCATAAAGAGTTTGAGAGCACTCCTTTATCTTCAATTTTTTGGAAGACTTTGAGAAGTATTTGCATTCATTCTTCTTTAAATGTTTGGTGGAATTCACCAGTAAAACCATATGGTTCTAGGCTTTACTTTGTTTAAAGAGTTTGATTACTGTTGGTTTGGAACCAGCTCTAAGGCTGCTGCTAGATCTTCACTGGGGTCCACAGTCAGTAGGCTTGTTACCAGGGGCTCAGGCAGAAGGGGTCCTGTCCCTGGGTCAATGGGCCTGCCCTCCAGTAACTTGTTCTGTAGGGTAACACTGGGACAAGTGTCTCTTCAAGGTCCACAATTGGGTCCTCAGCTAGTGCCCTGTTACCAGATGCTCCACTGGTATGACTCCTACCAGGTTCCTAGAGGGTTGGACTGTTCCCTCACCATGACTGGAAAAGCTGGAGCTGAGCAGAGTCTTTCCAATGTCTCCTGAGACACAGATGTGAGATTCCTGCCTGATCCCAGTGCTGGGAAGGCTATACCAAAAGAGCCTAAAACCTGTAGGGCCCTTTCATGATCTCAGGGTACAGACAGGAGTGTCTTTCACTGGGTTCCTGGGCTGGCAGGTCTGTCAGGAGACTGCAGCTGTGATATTGTTTAAGCCAAGTTATAGAGTCCTTGTATAAGACAGGGAAACTGAAGAAGGACTCCATAAAAATCTGCTTTTTTGCTCCTTTTCCTGCTTCTATTCTTGTTAGTACCTGCAACCTGCTTTACATATGCCTCATAGTACAAATAATGTATGTCCTCCTTGAAAGGGACAAGGATTTCATGATTTCTTCAGAGTCCTACAGTACAACAGGTGACATCTCAGGAAGGATCAGGTAAGAGTGACCAGATAAAGTCATTATGTGTGTATTCCAGGCTACTGGCACTAGACATCTCAATGCCAAGATCCTCTGGATCCAAGCAATAAGTGACATGGAAGACACATGGACCCTTGCCCTTGTTCAGATCAGTTCTTGGATGCCTGAGAGGACATGTGCACCAGACCACAATCCTCACTAAAATACCCAGACCCTGAACAAAGATGAGACTCTCCTTTTCCTTTCTGAGTCTCCCCGATACTCTATCTTATATCTGCACTCTCTCTATTATCTTCAATAAACTCTTATCTTATTCCCTCCCATCTCTCATTTGATTTCTATCCTGCATATAGCCAAGGATCCTCTTGGCTTATCCTGTGGGACCCCTCTGAGTCCTTAGTCCCACCCTGTTTACATCACTTCGTGGAAGTGTTGGTAACAGACCCAAAGCCAAGCAAGGCCATGGCTGAGTCCCCAGGCATAAGGAGCTGTTTCCATTTGTCACCTGGACCATGGTGTAAACCTGCCTTCTCAAAATGGCTCTCCTCAGTCCTGAATTGCCCTATGGTTTCACAATATCCTATCTGAATCCCAAACCTTCCACAAAAGCACTTTGTTCATGGATAGATGCCAATTTATTTTTGTTGGGGGGAGAGGTTACATGAAGAGAATATCTTATTCAGACATTTTGTTGACATCACTTAAAAAATCTTTCTGAAAAAATATGGAAAAGACTTAAGAGAATCATTTTAGAGCTGTACATACATGTGTTATTAAAAACAGAATTGTGGCTATAAGATAACAAATCACTTTTATAGTAAATTTATAATAAAACATAACTCATCAGAAAGAAAAGAAGTAGGACTCATTCATTCACAAATATTTATCGATCACCCTATTCGATTCCCAGGGGGAAAAATGAATAATAATGCATAATAAAGCATTGTTTAAAGGCAATAACTATTACAGGGAAAAATGGGAAATAAGTCAAATAAAGGGAATTGGGAGTGCTGGGGGCAAAGAAGGGATGGTGTGATTGAAGTTGAATAATGTGGGTTGGGTGGGTTTTGTTGAAACACAGACATGCACACACACACACAATAACTGGAAGATTCTCCATAAGGATATGAAGAGAGAGAGAATTGTAAGCAGAGGCAACAGCCTGTACAAAACCCCTACAGAGGGAATGTGATTGTTTAAGGAACAGTTAAGGAGAGTTTAAGCTGAGGAATGACATGGTTTGTGCTGCATTTTTTAAGGATAACTGCGGCTTTTGTGTTGAAACTTTAGGAGAGGCAAGACTGGAAGTACTGGAAAACTTAGAAGCTTTTGAAATAATTGAGGCAAACCAGGAAAATGGCAAATCGGGGCTGTAACATGAGGGACTAAGGAATCTGTGGTCCCTAGATATATTTGGAAAGTAGAAAAATATACAATTTCCTTTAAAGAAATGGATGTGGAAGGGAAGAGAAAGAGAAGGAGTCCATTGTTTTGGCTTGAGGAAACAGAAGAGTGGATTTGCAACCAACTGAGACGAGTTAAACTCATATGGAACAGGTTTGGGGAGAAAGATCAGAAGTTTAGTTTGGGACATATTGATAAATATTATAGAAAAAATGGGAAAGCCGTCAAATAAGGGCAATTGGGTATGCTAGGGGCAAGGAAGGGAAGGTGTGATTGAAGACCAATAATGTGGGTGTGGTGAGTTTTATTGAAAGTTTGAAGATTCTCTCAGAAACCTGAGTGAAGAAGTTGCACAGACTGTTAAATACATGAATCTATATAACCAAAGTGTGATTTGAGCTCAACATATAACACAAACTTTTACCATAAACTTTGTAGCTCAAATCAACATAAGTTTGTTTCTTACAGTTCTAGAGGTCAAAATGAGTTTTACGGGGCTAAGATCAAAATGTCAGTAAGGTGTTCTGCCTGGAGGCTCCAGTAGAATCTGTTTCTTTGTCTGTTCCAGGTGATGGCCCTCTCTTCCATCTGCAAAGTGCTTTACTCTAACCTCCTCTCCTGTGCTTCCATCAGCTTCTGCCTGTGACTGTCTTGCCTCCCTCTCATAAGGATCCTTACAATTACACTGGGCTGATACGGATAATCCAAGATACTCTTCCCATCTCAAGACCATTACTTTAATCACATCAGCAAAATCCTATTTGCCAAGGAAGGTAATGTATTTAAATATTTTGAGAATTAAGATTGGCCATCTTTAAGAAGCCATGATTCAGCCACCATGAAGGGTCTATGAAGCCGTGGGACTGGATGAGTTCACCAAAGGAACGAGAGTAAGGAGAAAAGAGGAAGATCATCTTCTAAACCTGGGCACATTCAAACATGAAAAGCTAGAGAAAAGAGGAGCAACTACCAAAGACTGAAAAAGGGTAAAATAGAAAAACAGTGAAAAGAAACTGTATTCTCAAGAGGGTTGAAGGGAAAAGGAGTAATCTATTGTGTCCCCACGATTTAGTCTAACAAATTCGTCCTGGTACAAGACTTTGGTCTAAACACTGAGAATATGAGATTGTAAAATATTACTGAAATTCATTGCATACAAATAGACATAGAGCAAATAAACAGCAGCACTCTGAACAATTCAGAGAGCATAATGACAAATGGTACAAGGAAAATACAAACAAGTGATGAGATAGGGAATGATGGGGAGAGAGTGCAATGGGTATTTTTTAGGGTGAGTGCCTAGGAAAAGCCCCCAAATGATCACACTGAGTTGAGACAAAATGACAAAAAAGAGTGAGTCACAGAAAATTCGGAGGGATAAAGAGAGCTCTGTCCAGAGAAAATAGCTTGAGCCTGGACAAAGAAGGAAGAAGGAAGAAAGCCTGGACATCTGAGAAGAGGAGGCCAGATGAGCCCCAGGGTGGAGAATGGGGAGGGTGATGTGAGATGAGTCAGGGAAAAAAGGAAGTGCCCTGTCATGCAGTGTACGTTTAGGTTCAACTGTGGAGCACACTTGGGATTTTGGATTTATTATAAGCGTAAAGAGAAATCAACTGAGGGTTTTCCCAGGCTGTGACAGGATCTCATTTCTGTGTCTGATAGAATCGGGGCAGTAAAGAGTCACATTAGGGAGACCAGAGCAGAGGGACTGCAGTAGAGGAAGAGAGATGGAATGCTTTGAACTAAGTGAGAAGTAGTGGATATATGTTCTCCACGTGGAGATAACAAGCTTTATTGATAATCTACACAAGAGGCATTTATTCTTTTTATTGCTTCTCTGCCTCACAGAAATTAATTTGCAGCATTTGTGATTTGGTAAAAACAATGTTATGCTCAGATGGTTTCAAATCTATTTTTAAACTGGTTAATCCTACTGTATACCTATGGCCACGCTACAAATTATACTCAATGAATACTTTAGACAACTATAAAGTCACCAACTAAAATGTGATTAGCAAAACAAAGTTTACTTTGATAATAGTTTTTGTCTGGTTTTTTTTGCTGTTGTTAAAAAAGTAACATTCTGGTAATGAGTCTGAGGATAGATATTATTAAAGAAGTATGTTAGCAAAAATATTAATAAATTTCCCTCTGTCAAAAATAATATAGATTAACAATAAATTTTGGAAGATTCATAAAGAATAACTATTCCAAAACCCTATAAAGATAAATCTTCAATATGTGGAGATGAGAAGGTTTTTCTTTTGTTCTGTTTCATCTTGTTTTTAGACAACATAGGAAAAAAAATGAATGGACAGTAAAACTGCCAAAACAATCTGGTTTTATTTTATTATAAGTTACAAAGAAAAAATAACTTTCTTTTTTCAGCTTATCTATCCATACACTCTAAAAATAGCACAAGAGTTTGATAGCATGCCATTCTCACTTAACATAAATTTTAAGGCACTCAATAATAGTAATCATTTAGATAGCATCCATCAGAAAATTTCCCATTGCTGCTCATTTTATTAGTTCCATTGAATAGCAACAATAGCAGACTTGCATTTAAAAAAGTTAAGGATAAACAAAACAAAGTTATTTTGTTTTTAACAAGAAAGGGGGAAAAAAGGAAGCTCAAACGCAACTGCTATTAGAGTCAAAACAAAGAAAATTCATCAAAGCATACATGAAGGCCACCCTGGAAACAATGATATTCACACTCTAGAGAAGACAATAGATACCGGTCACAACAGGCTGCCATCAGATTCTTGGGGGAAAGTCAGTGTGAGCACACCACAGTGCAGTTGGCTGACTGCTCATGTCCCACACATGGATGTCAAGAACACACTTCTGACCTGCATTCTGATTGGTTAAATCTAATTTAGACTTTGAGATAGACGGTAAATGTATTCTTTCCCAAAGTTCCCGAGCCCGGTCATATTAACTTATTTGATCACAGCTAATAAGTATTCCTGCAAGACTCAATTTAATTTCCGTCTTAGTACAGCTCCTGCTCTTTAATACAGCAAAAGTATCCTTCTGCTGTATTGTAATAGGACAATAATAAAGATTTGGACTCATGACTTTAAACAGAGGCCTGCTGTTTACTTGAGTACATTTCTTCATCATTAGAAATCTTGGAAAAGTAGTTCTTGCTATTTGGGTAGCTGAACCAGAGTCGTGTGTATTTTAGGGTGTGGACAGTCTACTGGTTGTAATCAGGAGGCGATGCAACAATGCACCCATAAATAGGGGAAAATGCACTTATTGGACATTTAGTTGTGTTCTATTGCAGATGTACTGGAAATCATAGGCAAGAAGAGACTAATTTCTCAAGTGGAACTTGGCTAAAAGGAAAAAATGGAATTCTAGAAAAGCACTATAAGAAACTTTATTTTTTTTTCCATTAAGTATTCAATTTACACTAATAATTCTAATAAGCAATGAACATGAGCACCAAGGTCAAGGTCCAATATGAGCACATCTCTTGAACGTGTCAGTGCTGCAGATATTCATACTAAAAAATCAAGAGCCTACAATTGAATCTATTAAGAATTATAGGCAAGGGGTGCCTGGGTGGCTCAATGGGTTAAGCCTCTGCCTTCAGCTCAGGTCATGATCTCAGGGTCCTGGGATCGAGCCCCGCATCAGGCTCTCTGCTCAGCGGGGGCCTGTTCCCCCTCACTTCCCACCTGCCTCTCTGCCTACTTGTGATCTCTGTCTGTCAAATAAATAAAATCTTAAAAAAAAAAAAAAGAATTATAGGCAAATGTAAAGGAGTATTTAGCAAGCTTCAGGAAGTTTTCCTTCACTGATGGATGTTAAAGACATATGCCTTGGATGTTTTAGGCTTCATCAAAATAATCACATTCAAAATTAATGATGAAAAGACTAACTATTCTTTCTTTTTTTTTAAATCTACCTCCCCAATTTCCTCAACATCAGTCCCTTTTAGAGTCTTTCTCTTTGTTGTTTCTCAAGTCTGGAAAATACTGGCTCTTAGCGCCATTGTGACTTAAGACAGAAGGACCCTCATTCCCATGACCCTAGATCAATTATATTTGTTTATTCCTATATTCATTTTGCTTAGGAACAGACACAAGTTGTTGACATGTCTGATTATAGTTTCCTTGCTCTACCATTGAACAATTTGTTCTAGGTATGCTAATTCTCATGATGTTCTGCTACAGAAATTAAAAGACAGTGTAATTTTTAGAAATGTCAATCAAGTGTATTCTATCATTGTCGGCACATTTCAGCACTGATTTCTTATAAGATGTAGGGGTCCTCTTTCTGTACAGTTTAGTAATAAGAGAAGTTGCAAAGAACAGTAGCCAGATAGGAGAATTAGCAGGAGTAAAATTAAATTAGGTTAAAAGTTACCAACTACAAATGGCCCACTGTGCAGACATTATGCAGAAAAAAGAAAAAAAAATGGTCTCAGCAGACTGGCAAACTTAGACAGGCAAGCCAGTGGCTAAGAATTAGAAGTTAGCCTATTGGAAGGCTACCCTCTGGAAAACTTGACCCCAAAGAAAGCCTGCATGGCCAAATAGTTAGAAAAGAAACTACCATTTGAAAAGACAATTGAGGACAGCACCACCAGATGATGCACACCGTAAGCCGTCCTTAGAGATCTGCCATTTGTACCCATGTATTAAAGGCTCTGAAAAGTCCTGCAAAGAAGTTTGTTTAACTTTATTTAGCCCAATGTTCTCCATACTTATTTGGACAAGGGAATGCCCTAGTGTTTATTGAAACACAGTTTGGAAAATGTTTTTGGGTTGGTAAATCAAAGTTTTGTCCAAAGTCTCACTTGGTTCTTTCTGGAATTAATCTATGTCCTGACATATGTCCATTGCCTGCCAGCCCATGTGTAAACCCAAGGGAATCTATAAATTTGGTCACACAAGTAGTGCAAAATAATTTAATTTTTAAAAATATTTATTTATTTGAGAGAGAGAGAGAGAACAAGAGTGAGCACAAGCAGGTAAAAGAGCAGAGGGAGAGGGAGAAGCAGGCTTCCCTCTGAGCAGGGAGCTGGACGCAGGACTCGATCCCAGGACCCTGGGATCACATCTGAGCTGAAGGCAGAGGCTTAACCAACTGAGCCACCCAGGTGCCCCAATGTAAATTATTTTTTATCTCACTTTCTATATTAAATGTTCTTTAACTATGTGTTACCTTGGGGGAAAGGGAATCAAATGAGTTAAAGAGTGTGAAAATCATTGTCAACTGTTATCTTTCAGAAACGTTTAAACTTCTCTTAAAGTTGTGTTCCAAATGACATACAAGAATCTAGCAAGGGATCAATCAGTGAATACCATCATGAGTTTTTAGTTTAATTTAGCAAACAAAAACATTTGCTGTGGAAAAGGCCTAAGTGTTTTTTATCTGAAGTCGTAAGCAAGTTGCCATAACCACTTTCACGATCACCCCCACCAGTTTGCTAACTGCACCCTGTGCTGAACACTGCATTTTATCAAAAACATATTAAATCCTACTACCTAGTAAGAGAAGTACAGAACAATTTTATGCATACCTAGCTCTCCATGTTTGACAAGGTATTCAAGGCAAACTTAAACATTATTTATTTTAGATTATTATAGATTATTTTGCCATTCTGCAAAACTGGTTAAACCTGGGGGATGGAGGAATTCATGGTTTAATTCTGCACAGTCTCAAAGATGTCATCAAATGCCAGCCGGTTCTACCTGGCTCAGACCTGGTTTTTGCCAAGAAAATGTCTTAGCGATTCAAGCTCCATGAAAGACAAACTTGGGAGCTGGAAAATTTTAAAAAGTATTTTTAACAACAGCAACTCTTCAGTTTCACTAGGTTTGATGAAAGCAGATGATAAGATGGATAATTTGCCAGCTAGGAGTTTTTACTCTCAAAACAAGTGTGTGTTGCAGGAAGTTAGTACTACAAGGTTTGTAAAATGCCTAGGTCCAAAAATTGTATGCCTCATCCCAGTGTATCCAGTGGGAAGACACACTACTTGCTGTTTTCAAACAAAAAGAAAAATGATTCAATAAGGAGCAAATTTATCCTGAGGATAGAAAGCAACAATTAAAAAATTTATCAAAACAAGCAAAAATTTCCCTGGCCAAACATTTTCTTAAAACATTTTCTTAAACTCATAATTTTGAAAAGTACCTTCAAGTTAATCACTGCTGATAGCTAAGTTCTAGAGACAGTCGCTGTAGGATATTGTGCCCATAGTTGATAATACTGTACTGTGCACTTAAAAATTTGTTGAGAGTTGATCACATGTTAGGTGTTCTTACCACAATAAAGATACATGTATATATAACTTGTAAGACTTAGCTTCTGCAAAATGTGATTAAGTGTTTAAGATAGAGATTTCTTGAGATTTTTAAATAAACTCATTACATAGTTATCTTGTCTGGTGCCCATGTATCACACAGGTAATATCAGTTTATTTGCTTAATGTCTCACAACTAAAAAGCCTGATTAATTCATTCATTTGAGTTTTATATTTCAAAGCAATATCTGCATAGGAAATAATTTCCAAAAAATGTCAATGCTATTTCTGAACAGTACACAAAGCATCTTGGAGCTGATATACACAACAGATGTATAAACTATTATGATGCTTGATTTAGTCAAGGGAGAAGAGAAATAAATATCATCCTATAGTTATTGTACAAATGTTTATCTGTTTCAGATTATCTCCCTGTGCTACATAAACACACACACACACACACACACACACACACACACCCCAGCAGAGTAAAACCCCAAATATTTTTTAATCCAAACATGTGAAATGAAAAGTAAGATCCTAACACTGTTTTGTTTGACCGATCATGTTTGACATCTAAAAAATGTTTGAACCCTCCCAAATTGTTTTGGTATCATCTCTATAAAACCAATCCCTGATTGGATTCCATAAGTATACCAGTAAATATTTACTGACTACTGACTATGTGACTTTGTTGCCCTGAGACTTGTGGAGAATAAGAAAGTGTTCTTAGGGGAAATATTACCTATTAAAAAGATTCCCTAATACTAATTTCTAAAGCATGTCATAGCTGTCCACTATCATGTAAATGCTGATAAAAAAAAATCATGCCACACAAGATGCCATACCATACCATATTCCAGGTTAGAAAAATTAATGATGAAATTAGTGTAACAAATTTCCACTGTGTCTCCTATATGTAATCAGCTTCAAGGATCTAGAGTTTTGTTATTGGCACACTGAAAGAATAGAACGTGATCTTTGTTTAATGATTCGAATATTCTGCACACATTTTAGTAAAAAAAAAAAATACCAACATAGGTTTTAAAAATAAATATTTAGACTTTGTGACTTTCTAGGTTTATCAAGAACAAATTTTAATGTGTTTCTTTCAATAAAGTGCATGAACTCTTTTGGTTTTTACATGTAGTTTGTGCAGACCTGCATATTAAGATAAGCCTATCTTTCCAAGAGTAAAAGGTATTTCCAGGGGAGTTTTTGCTCAATTTGAATAATGAGTTAAACATAGAATTACAGCAACTTCATTTAATGCTCCTGATTTTAATAAGTGCATGTATGTATCTTTAGAATATATTCAAAATGGTCTAGGGAACTTTTCACTGTTGAACAGCAAAGCAGAAAAGGAGGACTATTTGTGTCATGTACCACTTCCTCCCTAACATAATTTTGAAATATAAACTTCACAAGGTTGTTTTTAGTTGTGTGGGAAACCAGTGTTTCTGTGAGATAAAAACACGGAACTAATTGTTTATATTAGAGCCTTTAGGACTGGTGCTATTTTATATGCAAATTTACTGGAGCAATTTGTTTTACATGTGTATTAAGTCAAATGGATCAAATTATCTGAGTGGGTTGAACTAAGATGATAGACCGTTTCATCCTATTTGAAAAGAATTTGCGATTCAGCATTTTATACAAATCTAATTGAAATGTATTCATGCCTCTGTAGAGCAGTGATAAACTTAATAAATGAGGACAGTTATTATGCGCCAATAAAATACCAAACCCGGCAAATTATAAAATAGTTATCGGTGTGACTGCTTAAAATAACACAACTAGCTCTAAAGCTGGGTCAAAAATAATTATTCCAGCCGTCAGAAGAACAATCTAGCAGAATGAACTCTATTTTTTCTGCCTGAAGATTAAATATCTCTCTAGATTCTCTCCAGTAGTAGATTCTCTCCAGAGCTGGACTATGCCCATCATAGATGATAGTTCTGGAGGGTCATTATGACCTGGGCCCTGGCCGGCCTCAGCTGTCAGGCCCACACACAGGACTAACCATTGGTTCACAGCCTGCAACAAACAGGCAGGCCTGTGAAGGAAAGTGTTTTCATGAAGTGAGTGTTTTCCTATCATTGCAATGAGATAGGTAAAACAGCCTTTTTTGATGATGAGGTCACAAGTCATTTAATACCGTGTGACTAGTTATTTTCAGCTGTTTTTCTTTTCCTTCTCCCCCTCTTTTTGGTCAGTGCTAAAGCGAGCTCTTTCTTGCTGAACAGGACAGAAGGGCAAGAGTGGTCATGGCCTTGAGTTAAGACCATGGTCTTTGACAGTTTTGTTGCCGGAAGACTAACAGGATGTAACAAGAAAAGAAAATTCTAACATCCTAGATGGCGTCTTGTGTCATTATGTAGTGGGGAATTTTTTTTAAGAGCTTCTTAATGCTCTTTTGTTTTTTTAAATAATCCTCCTTTTAAAAAATATGGAATCTGGGGCACCTGGGTGGCTCAGTGGGTTAAAGCCTCTGCCTTCGGCTCAGGTCATGATCCCAGGGTCCTGGGATCGAGCCCCACATTGGGCTCTCTGCTCAGCAGGGAGCCTGCTTCCTCCTCTCTCTCTATCTGCCTCTCTGCCTACTTGTGATCTCTGTCTGTCAAATAAATAAATAAAATCTTTAAAAAATAAACAAAAAATTAAAAATTAAAAATAATAAAATAAAAATATGGAATCTAACTTAGTAGCTCTACAAGAAACTTTGACTTGCATACAAGATAACTAAAAGATGGTACAAACTGCAGAGCTCTTTATTCAACATGGTAGTTTGCAAAATGTTTTCCTTGCGGTGAGTTTTGAAATATTTTCAAGTTTAACAGCTCTTAGTAACAGGTTTAAATGTGGTGGCAAATATTAAAGCCAATTTGCCAGAATGTTCTATTCATCCACTTACGTCCAAAATTCTAACACCAGGTTGGTGACCATCCCACTTGGAACACAAAAGCAATCCCACATTAACCACTGAGTGCTACAGTTGAAGTGTAGACGTCCACCTTCATACAAGGGTAGAGTACTTGTTTTAAGTGAATGGTGTGCTAATATCCTCCTCATCATCAACATTTGGGATATGTCCATCTCAAAATGTTGGAAGAACATTTGAGAAGAATCTACTTGCTAGAATCCTCTACTTTTATTCTTTTTCTTTTTTTCTCCTTTTTTCATGTTATCCTGGGACAAGAAATGAAAACAGCAAAACATATACATTTATGAGTCTCAAAAATAAATACTAAATGCAATTAAAAATGTTCCAGATTATCATTCTCATGGTACTCCAGGCAACATCTTCTAACTACAAAGGTTCTTTGTGTTTTTCTTTTTCTTTTTCAGTTTTTTGGTTTTTCTTTCAGGCACATTAATAAACTTTTGGCCAGGTGGGAGGAACTCATGAAATAAATCCTTAATTCTTATGTGCAATAGATGGAAGAAATTTTTGTTCCTATATGTCTGTCTGCAAAAGACAAAAGTGACCTTCAAGATACATTCCAGATCTGTTTGATGAACCTGTGAGTTTTGATTAATGAAAATGGGTGGAAATCCCTGTCCCAAGTATCCAAGTAACCTCAGTGGAAGTTAACAATTTATAGTTGTATCAATACAAGGACAATTGACAGGGCTGTGAGGTACCACTTCCCTCAAGGGAAGAATAGTGAAAACCGTTAACAGAACCCAAAGCTTTGTGATATCAACAGTGTTTAAAACAAATCCATGCTTACTGATGTGCAGAAAACACTAACATTTTTGGATGACAAAAACTGTTGAAAAATATAAAACTGAGCTTTACCTCTTTATATTTCTTTTCATGGCAATGCCTCAATTAATGCATGATCTGGCACTTGCTCATTTGTCCTCAGATAAATGTGTTTCTCTAGCATTTTCCCTTGTGTGTCCTCATTATCTTCAATAAGGAGTAACACCTAGGATATTTTGATAAATTTTGTTTACAGACAAATACAAGCAAAGCAGCAAACTGAGTGAAGCGGTCATTGCCTTTAACAGTCTGTAAACAGTAAGGCTTGCTGTTAACAGTCATATCAATAAAAGCAAATTTATTTTATAATCCAAACATGTCAGGATTTGACCAAAACTCCAAATAGGACACCCAATGTAGGAATGCAAAGGTCAATGTCGGTTACAGATCAGAGTAGAGAAGTTTAAGAAACATTTTAAACAGATTTGCAAAAACAGGAGAACCACTTAATGAAGCGAATGCTCCAGTAAATAAAAACCTTAACTGTATATATGTTTGAAATTGAGAATAAAAACCAGTGGAAAAAGAAAGCTGGAGAGGATAGGGAGATAACTGATTATTAAGATAATAACAAGGCCTTAAATGGGGCAAGGAATCAAAGACCCAGTCACAGGCATTCTCCCACTTCTCTAGGATCTTGGTTTCACTCTTGCCTTCCCAGGCCATCCCCCTCGGGTGGAGGAAGTCAGGGTGGTTAGTTACAAAGGTGACAGTCTCTAAACTAGTATTTGTCTCTGAGCTCTCATACAATAGCCCACCAGAAACTCTAAAGATCCCTATGACCTAGAGATAGATATAAATCCTTTTATTAGAAAATATTTATCTATGTGAGAACAAAACTAATAATTGAACTTTTTTAAAAAAATTTTATTTATTTATTTGACAGAGAGATCACAAGTAGGCAGAGAGGGAGGTCGGGGGTGGGGGGGAGGAAGCAGGCCCCCTGCTGAGCAGAGAGCCAGATTCGAGGCTTGATTCCAGGACCCTGAGATCATGACCTGAGCCAGAGGCTTAACCCACTGAGCCACCCAGGCGCCCCTAATTGTGCTTTTTTAATTGCCAGATAATGTAAAATTCAACATGTGCTTTTTTTTCTTTCTTTTTTTTTTTTTGGTAGACTGTGGAAGTTATGCTGTGTGTGCAACCATGTGAAATATTAACTGCTCCTTTAGCTAGTCATCTCCTGGCTTGGGCATGACTTTTATTTTAAATGCTAATTTTCAGAATCTTTTTGGAGGGTGTTGTGTTTGTTATTTCATCACATGGTCCTGTGAAATTTGTACAGTGTCTATAAAACTGTGAACTGTGCATATGTTTTTTAAGGATCACATATAATTAAGATTAAATATTCACATTATTATAAGCCTGTTCTTGCAGACATAAAGCAAAGCATATTCCCAGTGGATAATACTTCAGGAAATATTTGCATCCTTAACTTCTGTAGCATTAATTCTGTCTCACTGAGTTAAAGCTAAAATTGCTTTAGTGACCAACTCTGAATGCAAAAAGTAAATAAATAAATCCAAAACATGACCTAAAAGATAACAAACTGTGCAAAAGAAATAGGTATACAACATAAATTATTGATTGCACTTTCATATTTTAACTAGCTGTTTTGCCAATAGCAAGTATAATATACGCATATCTATATGCATGTATATTGCCACTGTTTAAACACAGGTGTTAGGGCAACTTAAATACTTTATGAACTGAAAATGATAAAATCTTTATCCCAGAAAAACAGGAAAACAAAAACAAGGAAACATTTTCTCTTTCCTAATGGTGTAATTCTGTATTATCTTGGTGACTCTGCATGTTTTCCTTGATGTTTTGTAATCGCTGGAGACAACGGTAAACATGAACTCAGTCTGTGATTTACGTATTGCCAGAAGAGGCCACTGGGTATATGTGATCAGTTGCTTGGCTATGAAAGCACTTGAAAAAGAGGCACTCACTGATCTAACAGAACAAACGAAAATCTAAATCTACAGACGAGATTCCTTACAGAGATCAATTCAACAAAACACATTCTTTCTGGACATCTTCTAGGACAACGCACAGTTCTAGGTCCTTTTGAAGAGGAAGCTCAAATGGAATCCTGGCCCTCAAGGAGCTTAGAGTATAAATGCACTTGGGAAAGGAGATGCCTATGTTTCTAGTACAATTGTTTTGCCTCAGACAATTTTATATAGGAGTGCTTTAGGCTTTATGTAAACCTCATAAATACAATGCCTTTTCTTTTAAAAATGGTGAAAACCAAAGATATTTATAGGGAAGAAACTGCATTTATATTTAAATATAATTGAAATTAGCTGGAAGTGAAGTCACATAAAATGCCATTAATACGAAATTATACTATTCGAGCCTCATATAAAGAGATATGCCCACATTTTAAGTGCAATTCAGGAGGGAAATGGCACTGTTACTTTTAACAAGAACTTTCTTTTTCTTCAGTTAAAAAATGTTTTTAGTGATTTTTGAATATTTCTTTTAAATATAAAGTTAACAAAATATGTATCAATCTAAATATTTTCTGAGGTGCTTAAATTTTTTAAATTATGGTGGTTTAATCTGAGAAATACAATTAAATACACCCATCTTCATTATATTTCAATTTTCTTAAAGGAGCAACTACACCATATTCATCTTTATGTCCTCCATGTCTAGTAAAAAGACATGCACACAATAGGAAAGCAACAAAAGCTGCTAAACATTAGAGCTGTTTCTAATATAACCTATTTGGTTATCTGCAGGAATAATTTTCATATTCTGTGTTCCTTCTATCCACCATCCCTACCAGCAATCCTTCTCAGATGTTGCTATTAATATGCAGAAGGATAAAGGAGCAGCAGGGTAAACTTTGGAAACATGAACAAAAAAATGTCTGGGGCAGGTTTTACAAAGGATCAACAATGATGGCAAGCTTCTGGCAGCCACTGTGATATCATGTGGGTGGGAAGTATTCATCACCGTTTCTAACTACTCTCATTTCGATGTTACTCAATGAACTGCTCAAATTTAAATCATCATATATAAACTAAAGTTACAAACAACTCATCCAGCACAGCCAATGCATGGGATAATATGTAATAAATTTTTAATAAATATTTTTAATGAATAAGTAGGCAAGTAAATGAGAGGGGAAATTTAAAAAATAAAATAAGGCACAAATTGAGTATGGAGTGGGGAAGGGAAAGAAGTCATGTAGTAGAGGACCAGAGGTGAGAGACAGGGCCATCAAAATTCCATATGGCTACAACTGTGTCAGTCATACTGGACCAGGTGACTTTGTTCAGGGCACTGCCTATAAAAGAGTAGGAAGTACCCCTGTGCCTTTACATGCATGCAGCACTTCTCCAGGAAAGAACCAGTCATCTTTTATTTACATAGCCTTAGGTGTTTACCTCAAGCATTAACTTCTGGAAATTTCCTGTGTTGACCCTGTTCTTTGTCTTGCTTTAACTCTATCATAGCATTTATCACACAGTATTATAATTATTTACTTATCTCTTCTTCCAGTCATTGAACATCCTCAGTCTTTTTTGTATCTTTATTTACTTTTCAATGCTATATTTGAGTATCCTCTATAACATTTCCACTAGGCACTGGGAATAGAAGAGTGAATAAAGAATTTATAGTCCAATACAGTAATATACTGTAATGTAAATCTTTGTCTCCTACATTAACTTTTTCATCTCATTAAAATATTCTTAAAAATTGATTTTCCAACTTTTGTAGCAACATGGACAGGACTGGAAGAGATTATGCTGAGTGAAATAAGTCAAACAAAGAGAGTCAAGTATCATATGGTTTCACTTATTTGTGGAGCATAACAAATAATATAGAGGACAAGGGTAGGTTTAGAGGAGAAGGGAGTTGAGGGAAATTGGAAGGGGAGGTGAACCATGAGAGACTATGGACTCTGAAAAACAACCTGAGGGTTTTGAAGGGGCGGGGGGTGGGAAGTTGGGGGAACCAGGTGGTGGGTATTAGGGAGGGCACAGATTGCATGGAGCACTGGGTGTGGTGAATAAACAATGAATACTGTTACGCTGAAAATAAATTAAAAATTTAATTAAAAAATTGCTTTTCCAAGTATTAGTAACCATTTTAAAGATTTTATTTATTTACTTGTCAGAGAGAGAGCGAGCACACAAGCAGGCAGAGTGACAGGGAGAGGCGGAGAGAGAAACAGGCTTCCTATCGAGCAAGGAGACTGATGCAGGACTCGATCCCAGGACCCTGGGATCATGACCTGAGCCAAAGGCAGTGGGTTATCCAATTGAGCTACCCAGGCGTCCCTAGTAACCATTTTATATAGACATTATTAGGGGCACCTGGGTGGCTCAGCGGGTTAAGCCTCTGCCTTCGGCTCAGGTCGTGATCCCGGGGTCCTGGGATCGAGCCCCGCATCGGGCTCTCTGCTCAGCAGGGAGCCTGCTGCCTGCCTCTCTGCTTACTCGTGATCTCTGTCTCTCAAATAAATAAATAAGATCTTTTTAAAAAATGCCTATTTATATAGACATTATTAAAGTATAGTCATGTGATAGAAATTAGGAATGGTTAGTAATTCCTAAAATGTACTATCTACACATGGAATATTTGGAGAAATTTTGGTATTCGTTTCTTCTAATGAAAGAAATAAAGACTAGTTATCTCATTATACATTAAATGTGAGGTACATTAAATGCAAAATCTGAATTGTAATTTCTCATATCTCCTAACATTACATAGGAGCTCAAGTCAAGTTTGCTGAAAGAATTAACCAAGCAAATGAAATTAATAATCTGAAGAAATTTCATGTAATATCTGTATACAACTACCTTATAAAATCCAAAGGTCATTTTTAATCACCATTTTTAGTGAAATCCTACTTTTTGAGAAAATTAGTTAACATAAGCTTCTAATTAAAAAATAAAGCAAAAACTTTTCTTTTTTTCAAGAAATATATGTGATTTAGTGTTTTGCTTCTGTGATACAAAAAGAGAATTTTTATACTTGAAGGATAGCTAGGAAAATATTTTAAAAATCCCGATAAAAGTCTAATAGCAAAAACACATCCTATTTTCGGAATTGTAAAGTCCTCTCAGTATACATGCGTAATCTTGCAGCCAGTCTAAGCAATTCCTTACAACATGTATTTCCAGTTCTCCAAATGTATTTTCCACATGCTTTATCTCACATGATGGGTTTTCTGCCTTCAAATTAAGCAACATGTAATAATGGTTCATTAAACAGGTTTTAGAATCCAACACGTGAGTTTGAACCCCATTTCCTCACTGACTAGGTCAGGTACTTGGGTACCTCACTTGACTTCAGAGTCCAGACTTTCTTGTCTGTTGTTTTTGAGGAGAATGCAACAGCGAACCAAGCATTGTGCTCAGTCTCTAACAGACGAAGGGCTGCATAAATGATACATATTGTTACTATGTGTTTGCTCAACTGAGAGTATCTCCACTGAGGGATGTCAATTTTTGAAAAATATTATAGGATAGTTCACACTACATGGCTTCTAAAATCTCCCAGCTGATTGAATAATATTAAAAATTCATTTCTCATTAATAATTTCAGTCTCAAAATGTAAGTTTTTTTTTTTACTTTGCCCCTCACTTAAAGAAGTAGCATTCAAACTTAACATATAAGGAACTTTGAGGAGGCATAAGCAGAACTTTACCCCCATGTCTGAAAAAATAACCTTCTTATTAAGACACTTGTACTTTTCGCCTGATTTCATTTATATTTAATAATCTTAAATAATACAAGAAAATTAACTACAGAAAGAATAGTGAAACTCTGAGCAGTGGGCTGGGTAGATGAGCAGGCATAAGCTTGCAGTGCATGGAAAGAGAAAAACCAATTCCTTAACTTCCGAAATAAAGCCAAATTGTAAATACTGAGAAGTTACATTTTGGAGTACTCTGCAGGAAGCCCTGCTTCCTACCACCACAGCAACATGAGCAGCTAGGGTCTGTTCTCATGTGACTTTGTCTCTCTGCCCCAACACTGTCGGGCTGACTTCTCCTTGAAACACTCTTTTCCTTGAATAACCTGATTCTCATTAAATTCCATTCTCATTCTTTCAGTCTTTGTCTTGACATGTATTTTCTGATTCATTTTTGGTTTCTACTTTATTCCCGCCCTATGTAGGTCTATTTTCAGCCTCTTCTGTCCCCCTATATTTTCCCCATTATGGTTACTTTTACACTTAGAAATTCCATTTCTTTCAGAAAAATTCTCAGCCACTCCATCACTTCTATTTGTTTCCAGTTAGGTATTAGGTGACACCTGGATTCAAGGATTGCTATGAAATGTCCTAGCTAAAAGGCTGGGAACCCAGGGAAGATGTGGGAGAAATTTTTTTTTTATTTCTTTATTTTTATTTTTTTTAAGAGGAGCCAATGCAATAGCTAGTTTCTACTGGAAAGAAGAAACTTTACAGTACATTTTAAGTAAGTTAGTGCAGGGCTTAGCGGCCCAACTAGTGGGACCATTTGGTGGAATACCATCTTGTAATGGGTTCCATAGTCAAGGCATCTCTGGGAGTCACTTCTGTGCAGACTGTGGTCCATCTCATAGATGCAGTCTACTATTTGCTTGTTGGTGATGGAGGGACCGAATTAGGGTCTTTCTTGGTGTCTGAAGCTTCCTTCAGGGCTAGCATACTGAAAGGGTTCAATTCATTCCATGCCACCATCATGATTTCCTCCAGCCCAGTGGTCTGCTGGTCACCAGCAGGAACCCCAACTCCAGATGCCATCAAGCATACTGCAGCAAGCCAACTGGGACTAGGGTCCCTGAGGCCTGATCACCCAGCATTCCAGCTCAGCAAAGAAATTCTGAATGGTTTTGTTTTTAGAAGAAGACAGAGTGAATGCAGTCTGCAGATAATTAGCTCTCCTTAACACAGCAGGAAAGAATATAAGATCCAAGTCCATTGGCTCAGCATCAGGGCAACCATGTAAAGTCCTACTCTGGACAAGTACCAAAGTCTCTATGAACAGGGCTTTTTGTCTTTGTTCTAGGCCTCACAAGTCATCTTGGTTATCAGCACCCCATCTGCTGAGGCTGAAGCCCTACTAGACCCCCTCTTTTCTTCCAGACTGGATTAGTATGCAGGCCCCTTGCTTTTAGCCTCTTGTTCCCTCCCAACCTACGTGAAGCTCATCTCTTATTTTGCTAATATGTCTATAACATCAAATGCCTACCTGCTGGGGTCTTTTTTTAATGCACTTATAAAGTGCATTCAGTTTTCTTTTTAAATTTGTTTTATTTTGCATTCTTTTTTTGTGTACAGTTCTATAAGCTAAAGAACAAGTCCCCAGGAATTATTTCATGCTGCTCCTCATGCTGTTCCTTACCTTAACCCCTGGCAAAGCTGATCTGTTCTCTGTCCCTATAGCTCTGCCTTTTCTAGATTTTCATACAAATGGGAATCCTATGGTATGTAACCTTTTGAGTCTGGCTCCTTTCACTTAGCGTAATGCATTTGAGAGTCATCCATGTTGCTGCATGTCTCAATAATTGGTCTCCATTTATTGCTAAATGCATCTCATTGTATGATTGTACCAGAGACTGTTTATCTGTTTACCACAAAATGACATTTGGGATTCCAGTTTCTGATGATTACAAATAAAGGTGCTATAAACATTCATGTATACCTTTTGGTGGTAACACACATTTTTATCTCACTGGGGTAAAGACCTAGCAGTGGGATTTCTGGGTGTATAGTGAGTGAATATTCAACTTTCTAGTAGACAGCTAAACTGCTTTCCAAAGCAATGGCATCACTTTGCATTTCATGCATTTTGCAATAATATATAAGAGTTACAGTTGTTCCACATTCTCACCAGTGTTTTGGTATTGTCAGATTTTGTTTTGTTTTGTTTTTAGTCAGTCTAATAGATGTGGCTGGAGTATCTTTAGGCCTCTTCTTATCCTCTCTCAAATGTCTTTACTCTCCTATGAGCTTATCTAGCAACTATGCAGCCATATCTCAGGTTCTGGAACTTCATATCTATTTAAGTCATTAAGTCAACAAATATTTATTGAGGGACAACTATGTTTCAGGTACTGTTCTTGATGTTATGATTCAGTGATGAACCTGACAGATTTAAGTGCTCTGACCTTATATATCAAAATTATATCCACAAACAGAAGCATAATGAAATGAACAGAAGGACAGATATATAAATTAAAAACTGAATTATTCTAGAATTTGCACCAGCCAACATAGTAGTCATTAGTCACAGTGGCTATTGGTACATGAGATGCGACCAATACTAACTGAATGAGCCATAAACAAAAAATACTCACCAAATTCTAAAGAGTTAAAGTGTTGGGATGCCTGGGTGGCTCAGTGGGTTAAAGCCTCTGCCTTCGGCTCGGGTCATGATCGCAGGGTCCTGGGATTGAGCCCCGCATCTGGCTCTCTGCTAGGCAGGGGGCCTGCTTCTTCCTCTCTGTCTGCCTCTCTGTCTACTTATGATCTCTGTCTGTCAAATAAATAAATAAAATCTTAAAAAAAATGTCTTTCACCGATTCAGGAATATTCTAGATGCTTGTTATAGGATCAACACAACTGAGATGTTGATTTAGGGTTAGAAAGGACAGACCTGATGTTACCCTACGGAGGTAGGCTTCAGTGTCCCCAGAGCCCACCCATGCTGCTTAGAGACTTCCTAAGATTCTGTTAACTACACTCTTTTGTGTCTCCAAATACTCCAAATTGGTACAACTACAAAAAGCAGAAGAATATGGGTAGAAATGTAGTCACAATGAATAAACTTTATACACAGTATTTCTAATCTCTACCACCACCTTGGAAGAAAGGTTTTATTTGAACATTAAAACCAGGGTCCATGCCTACAAAGGTGGTCTGCTGAGTGAGAGGGTGCTTCACAAGGTGCTATATATGTTTTGTGAGAGTCATATGCTCAGATCTCTGATTTCATTAGCACATTAAAAATCATTTGGTCTCTCAAGAATGGACTCACATAAATGATGCTCACTGAGGCTCGTTTTATCTGAATGTCAAATTGTTCTGGTCAACAGAGAACTGCGTTCTCTTCATGGAGGCAACCTAAGCATAAAGTCATCTTATCAGATTGACTTGACATTCCTTCAAGATCAATGTCATTTCTAGGATAATCACATTGTCAAGAATGTAATTCTATTTCACCTCTTGAAAATCCCATCTAATCCTTCAAAACAAAATTCAGATGCCTCTCTTGAAGCTCATTACTTGATTTGCTCACCCTGAACACCTAGTGTATGCTATTATCCACTTCTTTGTCATTTTGCACAGACTATGGTGCATTCTAGTCGTTTAAGGACATCTCATATCCTCTACTACATTGTGAACTCCTTGCGTACGATATGTAACCATAATGTATGTAACCATACATTCAAAGACCCTAGGGTAACAGATATTCAAAAATACACCTCAAATAATATGGATCCTGGTTTCAGAGATGAAAAATATTTGGGAATCTATAATAGTAAATTTGAATCAAATTAAGTTGGCTATTAAATGGTGGCATTAAAAGTGAAGTCTGACCTGGACTTTCGGTCATTACTCTAGATCAGTAGATTCTGAACCAGTAGTGATCTTAGTACACAAGGGACATTTGGTAACAGCTAGAGACATCTCTAATTGTAAAAATGGAAGTGGAGTCAATAGAAGGAAGCTACTGACATCTGATGGTAGAGGCCAGGCATGCTCTAAACATCCTAAAAAAGGACAGCCCTTCTCTCACCCCCAGTGACAAAGAACTGTCCAGCCCAAAATGTCAATAGTGCCAAGACTGAAAAATCCTGCTCTAAATCCATCAAGTTGGTTGCTTTTTCCCTGTTTTCCATGCCCTGGCTAATCTTTGGGATGAATGGAGTTCACTGAAAGTATATCCTTTTCAGATAATCTCAGAGTTTCTGAAAAGCCATCATCATCTTTACCATCATCATCAACATCATCATTTTCAGCACCACATTAACAAGATTAAATACTGAGACAATTTGAGGGATTTGTGGGAATCCAGAGCATGGTCTTCACATTTCTGAAGTTCAGGGATGAAAACCATGTGTCTGCTAATACCAGAACTATTAACTACTAGGTCAGGAAGAAATTTCCAGAGCAATTGTGATTATTTCTGTCATTTCAAATCTTCCTATCATAACTACCTGTTATGCCCTGCCTTCAAAGACGAGATTGGAGATAAACTATTTTAAAGAATCAAATTTTTTTCCTTATCAGCAAATATCTTTTAGAGAATCAAATTCTTTGCCTTGCTTGTATCATAATTTATTTAACTTATAAGTTGTTAAGAACTTTCTATTTAATCAAGTTTTATTTCTTCCTGTTATAACCTACAGACACTTTTTTCTTTTTTTGGTCCTATATGGAGCTTTACCCTCACTTTTCTGTAGATTTAGATTTAGAAATCTAGATTTAGAAATAAATGGGTAAGAATTTTTGTGAGCTCCTTTTTCTGAGAGAAAACAATCAAGCTTAATTATCTCAGCACCCCCCCATCCAGCCCTTTTCAGTTACTTCCAATTTCTTCATTTGTCCTCTCTCGTAATTCCTCATTTTTCTTTTACCCTCTAAAGCCCATGGTCTACAACACACATACACACACACACACACACACACACACACACACACACCCCCATACACGCTTCTCTCTTCAGGGCTGATACATACAAATAAAAAATGGAAGAAATCAGGGGAGGAGTCAAGATGGCGGAGAAGTAGCAGGCTGAGACGACATCGGGTAGCAGAAGATCAGCTAGATAGCTTATCAAACCATTGCAAACACCCACAAATCCAACGGGAAATCGAAGAGAAGAAGAGCAACAATTCTAGAAACTGAAAATTGATCACTTTCTGAAAGGTAGGACCTGCGGAGAAGTGAATCCAAAGCGAGGGGAAGATAGACCGCGGGAGGAGGGGCCGGCTCCCAGCAAGCGGCGGAGCAAACGGAGCATAAAATCGGGACTTTTAAAAGTCTGCGCCACGGAGGGACATCGCTCCAGAGACTAAACCGGGGGAAAGCCCACGGGGTGTCAGCGTAATCCCAGGTCCCTCGGGGTTACAGAAGGACCGGGGTGTCTGAGTGCTGCAGAGCTCACAGCAGGGAAGCCGGCTACAGCAACAAAGGCGAGGAGTGAGCTCTCAGCCCGGGGTTACCTTGTGCCGGTCGCAGGCTGGGTTGGAGCGCAGTTGGAGACGGAAGCGAATGGGCATTTTTCTCCAAGTGTCAGCAATTGACTGCTTTCCTCCAGGTGCGATAGGAGGCCAGGGAGGCAGGGGTGGTTGGGCGCTTTTCTCTGAGGGCGCACTGAGGAGCGGAACCCGAAGCTCTCGGCTCCTCCGGGCCGGAGATTGGGAGGCCGCCATCTTCATTCCCATCCTCCAAAACTCTACAGAAAGCGCTCAGGGAACAAAAGCTCCCAAAAGCAAACCCGAGTGGATTACTTAGCCCGGCCCCTGGCAAGAGTGGTGCAATTCCGCCTGCAGCAAAGACACTTGAGAATCACTACAACAGGCCCCTCCCCCAGCAGATCAACAAGAAACCTAGCCAAGACCAACTTCACTCACCAAGAACAGCGGAAATCTATAGGAGGAGAAAGCAAATCTTATCTGGACAAAATGACAAGGTGGAAAAACTCACCACAGAAAAAAGAACAAGAGGGAGTACCGAAGGCTGGGGACCTAATCAATACAGACATTGGTAATATGACAGATCTAGAGTTCAGAATGACGATTCTCAAGGTTCTAGCCGGGCTCGAAAAAGGCATAGAAGATATTAGAGAAACCCTCTCCAGAGAGATAAAAGCCCTTTCTGGAGAAATAAAAGAACTAAAATCTAACCAAGTTGAAATCAAAAAAGCTATTAATGAGGTGCAATCAAAAATGGAAGCTCTCACTCCTAGGATAAATGAGGCAGAAGAAAGAATTAGTGACATAGAAGACCAAATGACAGAGAATAAAGAAGCTGAGCAAAAGAGAGACAAACAAATACTGGACCACGAGGAGAGAATTCGAGAGATAAGCGACACCATAAGATGACACAACATTAGAATAATTGGGATTCCAGAAGAAGAAGAAAGAGAGAGGGGAGCAGAAGGTATATTGGAGAGAATTTCCCTAATATGGCAAAGGGAACAAACATCAAAATCCAGGAGATGCTAAGAACGCCTCTCAAAATCAATAAAAATAGGTCCACACCTCGTCACCTGATAGTAAAATTTACAAGTCTTAGCGACAAAGAGAAAATCCTGAAAGCAGCCCGGGAAAAGAAGTCTGTTACATACAAGGGTAAAAACATTAGATTGGCAGCGGACCTATCCACAGAGACCTGGCAGGCCAGAAAGAACTGGCATGATGTATTCAGAGCACTAAACGAGAAAAACATGCAGCCAAGAATACTATATCCGGCTAGGCTATCATTGAAAATAGAAGGAGAGATAAAGAGCTTCCAGGACAAACAAAAGCTGAAAGAATTTGCAAACACCAAAGCAGCTCTACAGGAAATATTGAAAGGGGTCCTCTAAGCAAAGAGAGACCCTAAAAGTAGTAGATCAGAAAGAAACAGAGACAATATACAGGTACAGTCACCTTACAGGCAATACAATGGCACTAAATTCGTATCTCTCCATAGTTACCCTGAATATTAATGGGCTAAATGCCCCAATCAAAAGACACAGGGTATCAGAATGGATAAAAAAAACAAAACCCATCAATATGCTGCCTACAAGAAACTCATTTTAGACCCGAAGACACCTCCAATTTTAAAGTGAGGGGGTGGAAAACAATGTACCATGCCAATGGACATCAGAAGAAAGCTGGGGTGGCAATCCTTATATCAGATCAATTAGATTTTAAGCCAAAGACTATAATAAGAGATGACAAAGGACACTATATCATACTCAAAGGGTTTGTCCAACAAGAAGACCTAACAATCTTAAATATCTATGCCCCTAACATGGGAGCAGCCAACTATATAAACCAATTAATAACAAAATCAAAGAAATACATCGACAGTAATACAATAATAGCAGGGGACTTTAACACTCCCCTCACTGAAATGGACAGATTATCTAAGCAAAAGATCAACAAGGAAATAAAGGCCTTAAATGACACACTGGACCAGATGGACATCACAGATATATTCAGAACATTCCATCCCAAAGCAATAGAATATACATTCTTCTCTAGTGCACATGGAACATTCTCCAGAATAGACCACATCCTGGGTCTTAAATCAGGTCTCAACCGGTATCAAAAGATTGGGATCATTCCCTGCATATTTACAGACCACAATGCTCTGAAGCTAGAACTCAATCAGAAGAGGAAATTTGGAAAGAACGCAAATACAGGGAGACTAAACAGCATCCTTCTAAAAAATGAATGGGTCAACCAGGAAATTAAAGAATTGAAAAAATTCATGGAAACAAATGATAATGAAAACACAATGGTACAAAATCTGTGGGACACAACAAAGGCAGTCCTGAGAGGAAAATACATAGCAGTACAAGCCTTTCTCAAGAAACAAGAAAGGTCTCAAATACACAACCTAACTCTACCCCTAAAGGAGCTGGAGAAAGAACAACAAAGAAAGCCTAAACCCAGCAGGAGAACAGCAATCATAAAGATCAGAGCAGAAATTAATGAAATAGAAACTAAAAAAACAATAGAACAAATCAACGAAACTAGGAGCTGGTTCTTTGAAAGAATTAATAAGATTGACAAACCCCTGGCTAGACTTATCAAAAAGGAAAGAGAAAGGACGCAAATAAATAAAATCATGAATGAAAGAGGAGAGATCACAACCAACACCAAAGAAATACAAACAATTATAAGAACATACTATGAGCAACTCTACGCCAACAAATTCGACAATCTGGAAGAAATGGATACATTTCTAGAGACATATAAACTACCACAACTGAACCAGGAAGAAAAAGAAAGCCTGAACAGACCCATAACCAGTATGGAGATTGATACAGTTATCAAAAATCTCCAAACAAACAAAAGTCCAGGACCAGACGGCTTCCCAGGGGAATTCTACCAAACATTTAAAGAAGAATTAATTCCTATTCTCCTGAAACTGTTCCAAAAAATAGAAATGGAAGGAAAACTTCCAAACTCATTTTATGAGGCCAGCATCACCTTGATCCCAAAACCAGACAAGGATCCCATCAAAAAAGAGAATTACAGACCAATATCCTTGATGAACACAGATGTGAAAATTCTCACCAAAATACTGGCCGATAGGATCCAACAGTACATTAACAGGATTATTCACCATGACCAAGTGGGATTTATTCCAGGGCTGCAAGGTTGGTTCAACATCCGTAAATCCATCAATGTGATGCAATACATTAATAAAAGAAAGAATAAGAACCATATGATACTCTCAATAGATGCTGAAAAAGCATTTGACAAAGTGCAGCATCCCTTCCTGATTAAAACTCTTCAAAGTGTAGGGATAGAGGGCACATACCTCAATATTATCAAAGCCATCTATGAAAAACCCACTGCAAATATCATTCTCAATGGAGAAAAACTGAAAGCTTTTCCGCTAAGGTCAGGAACACGGCAAGGATGTCTGTTATCACCACTGCTGTTCAACATAGTACTAGAAGTCCTAGCCTCAGCAATCAGACAACAAAAAGAAATTAAAGGCATCCAAATCGGTAAAGAAGAAGTCAAACTATCACTCTTTGCAGATGATATGATACTGTACGTGGAAAACCCAAAAGGCTCCACTCCAAAACTGCTAGAACTTGTACAGGAATTCAGTAAAGTGTCAGGATATAAAGTCAATGCACAGAAATCAGTTGCTTTTCTTTACACTAACAATAAGTTAGAAGAAAGAGAAATTGAGGAGTCAGTCCCATTTACAATTGCACCCAAAACCATAAGATACCTAGGAATAAATCTAACCAAAGAAGCAAAGAATCTGTACTCAGAAAACTATAAAGTACTCATGAAAGAAATTGAGGAAGACACAAAGAAATGGAAAAATGTTCCATGCTCATGGATTGGAAGAAAAAATATTGTGAAAATGTCTATTCTACTTAAAGCAATCTATGCATTTAATGCAATCCCTATCAAAATCCCATCCATTTTTTTCAAAGAAATAGAACAAATAATCCTAAAATTTATATGGAACCAGAAAAGACCTCAAATAACGAAAGGAATATTGAAAAAGAAAGCCAAAGTCGGTGGCATCACAATTCCAGACTTCAAGCTCTATTACAAAGCTGTCATCATCAAGACAGTATGGTACTGGCACAAAAACAGACATATAGATCAATGGAACAGAAGAGAGAGCCCAGAAATAGACCCTCAACTCTATGGTCAACTAATTTTCGGCAAAGGAGGAAGGAATGTCCAATGGAAAAAGACAGCCTCTTCAACAAATGGTGCTGGGAAAATTGGATAGCCACATGCAGAAAAATGAAATTGGACTATTTTCTTATGCCACACACGAAAATAGACTCAAAATGGATGAAGGACCTCAATGTGAGAAAGGAATCCATCAAAATCCTTGAGGAGAATGCAGGCAGCAACCTCTTTGACCTCAACCGCAGCAACTTCTTCCTAGGAACATCGCCAAAGGCAACAGAAGCAAGGGCAAAAATGAACAATTGGGATTTCATCAAGATCAAAAGCTTTTGCACAGCAAAGGAAACAGTTAACAAAACCAAAAGACAACTGACAGAATGGGAGAAGGTATTTGCAAGCGACATATCAGATAAAGGGCTAGTATCCAAAATCTATAAAGAGCTTATCAAACTCAACACCCAGAGAACAAATAATGCAATCAAGAAATGGGCAGAGGACATGAACAGACATTTCTGCAAAGAAGAAATCTAGATGGCCAACAGACACATGAAAAAATGCTCCACATCACTCGGCATCAGGGAAATACAAATCAAAACCACAATGAGATACCACCTCACACCAGTCAGAATGGCTAAAAGTAACAAGTCAAGAAATGACAGATGCTGGCGAGGATGCGGAGAGAGGGGAACCCTCCTACACTGCTGGTGGGAATGCAAGCTGGTGCAACCACTCTGGAAAACAGTGTGGAGGTTCCTCCAAAAACTGAAAATAGAGCTACCCTATGACCCAGCGATTGCACTACTGGGTATATATCCTAAAGATTCAAACATGGTGCTCCGAAGGGGCACGTGCACCCGAATGTTTATAGCAGCAATGTCCACAATAGCCAAACTGTGGAAAGAACCTAGATGTCCATCAACAGATGAATGGATAAAGAAGAGGTGGTATATATACACAATGGAATACTATGCAGCCATCAAAAGAAATGAAATCTTGCCATTTGCGACGACGTGGATGGAACTAGAGGGTATTATGCTTAGCGAAATAAGTCAACGGAGAAAGACAACTATCATATGATCTCTTTGATATGAGGAAGTGGAAATGCAATGTGGGGGGGGGGTTGGGGGGTGGTAGGAAAAGAAAATTGAAAGAAGATGGGATCGGGAGGGAGACAAACCATAAAAGACTCAATCTCAAAAAACAGACTGAGTGTTGCTGGGGGGAGGGGGGATGGGAGAGGGTGGTGGGGATTTGGACATTGGGGAGGGTATGTGCTATGATGAGTGCTGTGAAATGTGTAAACCTGGCGATTCACAGACCTGTACCCCTGGGGATAAAAATACATTATATGTTTATTAAAATAAATCAATTAATTTAAAAAAATGGAAGAAATGGAGAATAAAGTATTTTGTGCAATGGAGAAAGTTGAGTTGCATTCTGAAATAATTAATAAGTGAGTTGTGGATTCAGATTTTTTTAATTGTCTTAGTTCAGTGATTGTAAGCGTACGAAACTGAAAGGTGCCAGGCCGAGATGATTTCACTAGTGAATTCTATCAAACATTTAAGAAATAAATAATACCAATTCTCTCAATCTGCTCCAGAAAAATAGAAGCAGAGGGAACACTTCCTAATTCATTCTATGAGGCCAGCATTATTCCAATAGCAAAACCAGACAGACATTGTAAGAAAGAAAAACTAGGGACCAGTATTTCTCATGAGTGACACATGGAAAAATCCTTAATAACATATTAGTAATTGAGTCCAACAATGTATAAAAAGAATTATACACAATGATCATACCTGGGATCTATTCAAAGTATGCAAGACTGGTTCAACATTTGAAAATCAATTAATGGAATCCACTATATCAACAGCCTAAAGAAGTTACAGATATAGTAACATACATGATGATGATGATGATGATGATGGTGATCATGATGATGATGGTGATGAAAGAGTTCCTTTTTCAGGAACTCTGACACCATCCAAAAGAACATCCTCCTCAATTTTGAATTTAGATCACTAAATTTGGCCAGTTCATGGAAAACAAGAAAAAAATTCATTGAATTAATAGAGGTAGGCTTGAGAGGCCAGTCAGACTCCACTTTTAATACCACAATATAATATCCCACATAATCTCACTTAACCTTACTTTGCAAGGGTAAATAACTAAATCTAAGGGGCAAGTCTATTCCATAGAATTGAATAAGCAGAATGATTGCACTTCATGAAATTATCTCGAAAGTCAAAATTCAAGCCTATCTGTTCTGTTTAACACATTGTTAAATTGACTCAAATTTTGGATTTAAGAGATATAATATGAACACTCATGAGGCTCTTTTATTAAAAAAGGTGAGGTGTGCCTGGGTGGCTCAGTGGTTAAGCCTCTGCCTTTGGCTCAGTTCATGGTCTCAGGATCAAGTCCCACATCGGGCTCTCTGTTCAGTGGGGATCCTGCTTCCCCCTCTCTCTCTGCCTGCCTCTCTGCCTACTTGTGATTTCTCTCTCTGTCAATTAAATAAATAAAAAATCTTTAAAAATAAATAAATAAATAAAGAGGTGAGAATAATCTATACACAAAGCTGTTTTTAGGGGCTAAATTTTTAAAAGTTAACTTCTATAAAATGAAATTTAAAATGCACTGGGCTGAAATATACTAAATATCATATGTCTTAGAGAACAAAGAGGGCCATATGAAGTTTCATACATATTGCTCTCATTTTGCAAATAATTCCATTAGAAAAGTATAATGTTCAAATATAAACCTAAGTCCCAAATACCAACATTGAACTTAAATGAAAGCTTGATCTACATCAGTGGGTAGGAAGAGTTTGTGCTTGAAGGTTCATCTTTTTCATCTTGTGCTAAAGAAAATCTTTTTCTTTTTTCTTTTTAGACAGAGAGACAATGCATGTGTGCATACAGGGAAGGAGCAGAGGGAGAAGGAGAGAATCTCAAGCAAAGCCTGGGGGTGGGGCTCAATCTCACAGCCCTGACATCATGACCTGAGCCGAAATCAAGAGTCAGATCCTTAACCAACTGATCCCTCTTCTTAAAGCAGGGCTTTTGTATACTACTGTACATGTTCCATAGTCTTCTATTTTTCTACATTTACCTTCTTTTTTGAGTGCATAATGCATTTCCTTCTACTAAAATACTGCCTTACATACTACTGCTTGAACTAAATTTAGGTTTTATACAAAGCCACATGGGAAAAGAATACTAATATGGTCGTTAACAGTGCAGAAACTACAACCATTTGTCATTTGCCAAGCTATGTTTACACACCGGCAGCGAAAAACTAGAAGGTTACTTTTTCTTTTAACTTGCTCTCTGGGTTTATCATTACTAGCACAAGGAGTTTTCCCTAGATTCTTAATAAGTTAAATATAAATTGAAATAATGTCTTTAACCAAAACTTAACCCTGCTGTATATTATTATTTATACAAGCACTGACCCCCATTTACAATTAGAAGGGAAAAGTCAAGGCAGCAAATGACATTTTTTCAGTTCATTACAATAAATTATATACCTGTCAAGCCTCCAGATTCCAAGATGGCATCACTATGGAAGCACAAGAGTTCTCAACTTTTTTGAACTCTTTCTCACATTCGAATTATAAGATATATATAAAAAGTTAATTCTTTTCCCATCTGGTAAATCCCTTTTATGATTTCTTGGTTAAAAATATAAAATTTAGAAACGGTGAATTGATTCAAGGCAAAAGTATATACATACACCCACTAAAAGTATTATAGTAATAATGTGTTTTTTCATTGAAGTGATTCTTAAAATAAAAAGATCTGTCTCTTCAACAATGGTGTTGGGAAAACTGGACAGCCACATGCAGAAGAATGAAACTGGACCATTTTCTTATACCATACAACAACAAAAAAACAACTCAAAATGGATGAAAGAGGAGCCAGGAATCCATCAAAATCCTATAGGCAAACACAGGCAGCAACCTCTTTGACCTTGGCTGCAGCAACTTCTTGCTAGATACATCTTCAAAAGCAAGGGAAACAAAACAAAAATGAACTATTGGGACTTCATCAAGATAAAAAGCTTTCACACAGCAAAGGCAACAGTCGACAAAACTAAGAGACAACCTACAGAATGGGAGAAGATTTGCAAATGTTTTATCAGATAAAGGGGCTAGTATCCAAAATCTATAAAGAACTTATCAAACTCAACACCTAAAAAACAATCCAGTCAAGAAATGAGCAGAAGACATGACAGACATTTCTCCAAAGAAGAGATCCAAATGGCCAACAGACACATGGAAAAAATGCTCTGGCGCCTGGATGGCTAAGTCTGTTAAGCATCTGCCTTCAGCTCAGGTCATGATTCCAGGGTCCTGGGATCAAGTCCTGAATCAGGCTCCCTGCTAAGCAGGAGCCTGCTTCTCCCTCTTCCTCTGCCTGCCACTCCCTTTGCTTGTGCGCTCACTCTCTCTCTGTCAAATAAATAAATAAAATCTTTAAATAAAAGAAAGGAAGAAAAAGAAAAAGAAAAAAATGCTCTATATCACTTGGCATCAGGGAAATACAAATCAAAACCACAGTGAGATACCACCTCACACCAGTCAGAATGGCTAAAATCAACAAGTCAGGAAACAACAGATGGTGGTGAGGAAACGGAGGAAGGGGAACCCTTCTACACTGTTAGTGGGAATGAGTTTCCTCTAAAAGTTGAAAATAGAGCTACCCTATGACCCAGCAATTGCACTACTAGGTATTTACTCCAAAGACACAAATGTAGTGATCTGAAGGGGGACCTGCACCCCAATGTTTATAGAAGCACTGTCCACAATAGCCAAACTATGGAAAAAGCCCAGATGCCCATTGACAGACAAATGGATAAAGAGATGTGAGATATATACACGATGGAATGTTACACAGCTGCCAAAAATTGAAGTCTTACCATTTGCAAGACTTGGATGAAACTAGAGGGTATTATGCTAGGCAAGATAAGTCAATTAGAGAAAGACAATTATCATATGATCTCACCGATATGTGGAATTTAATAAACATGGCAGAGGATTATAAGGAAAGAGAGGGAAAAATGAAACAAGATGAAACCAGAGAGGGAGAAAAACCATCACAGACTCTTAATCATAGGAAACAAACTGAGGGTTGCTGAAGGGGACAGAGTAACTGGGTGTTAGGCATTAAGGAGGGTGTATATTGTAGGGAGCACTGGGTTTTACACAAGACTGGTGAATCACAGACCTGTACCCCTGAAACAAATAATACAATATATACATATTGTATATATGTATATGTATGTATACATATATGTATATGTACGTATATGTATACATATGTATATATGTATATACACATATGTAACAAATAATACATTGTATGTTAATTAATTGAATTTTGTAAAAATCCATTGAGTGTTAGAAATTGAGCATAGAAATACATATCAAAACTCTATCCAGGTCCCTGGAGCTTACTATCCAGTTAAGATGAGAGGTTATATAGTAGTAATAATAATGACAGTAACAACAAAAAAATTATATGCATTATAATGCTTACATATAATACAACCTAGTACATAAGCATATAATGATTACTATACTCCAAGCATAACTCTAAGCACTTTATACTATCTCATTTAATACTAAAACAACCTTATAGGATTGGTATAATTATTATTTTCATTTTACACATAAGGAAACTGAGGACAAACATGGAAGAAATGGTAGAGATGGAATATGAACCCTGGGTCCAAGCTCTCATTACATTCTACTGCCCCTTCCATTATAACATGACACATTGGCAAAGGTTACAATTGTTAGGCACCAAGTGAGTTGTACACATAGCAAATGCAAAAGAAGTGAGGTATGTGGGGAGAAGACACTGTGGGTTGAAGTAGCCTGGAAGGATTTCAAGGATAAAATGAATGAGCCTGGATTTTAAGTGAACAGGCAAAAACAACATTAAGCAGGGGGAAATGTCTGAACAAAAAGAGGAAAATGGGAATCCGTTTGTAAAATATCCAAATAAACATCCTATTGGCTCCTTAAACTCAACATGACACCTTGAGATTTTATAAAAATCTTTTTTTCAACTATTAACTTGTTTTCTCTGTCTCTCTGACCAGCATATAAGCTCCATGGGAAAAAAACTTGCCAGTCATTTTATGATTATATCCTTACTGACTTCCATGGTTCCTGGCATAAAATTATTTGCTACATGCCTGTATAACTGAATATACAAAGGAATGAAAGTCTAAGTTTGGTTCGGCTTCCCTCCCCCTCCAAACAAACAAACATAAACAAAAACAATTTGACTGCCTTTATGTGTTCTCTATGTCATGAGTAGCATCCACATGTTTAGGCAAAAGACCTAGAAATCATCTTTGACTGGTCCCTCCTTTTCATTACTGCTCTATGTATATTTAATCATAAATTTTCTTTTCTTCCTCCTGTCTAATTCTTCTTCTTCTTCTGTTCTCACTGCCATTATTATATTTCTATCACATATTTTTCTTGAAATAATGATATAATCTTTTTATGCATCCCCCTGCCCTTGATTTTTTTCCACTCCATTCTCCACCTTGAAGTAAGAATAATGTTTCTGTAATACAAATCTGATTATTTCATTCTCTTGTTAAAAAATCAGTCAGCTGGGCACCTGGGTGACTCAGTCGTTAGGTATCCGCCTTTGGCTCGGGTCGTGATTCCAGGGTCATGGGATGGAGACCCACAACAGGCTCCCTGCTCAGTGGAAGCCTGCTTCTTCCTCTCCCACTCCCCCTGCTTGTGTTCCCTCTCTCACTGTCAAATGAATAAATAAAATCTTTAAAAAAATATTCAAGAGTCGGGGCAGGTCAGTCAGTTGAGCCTGGGTGGCTCAGTCAGTTGAATGTCTGACTCTTGATTTTGGTTCAGGTCATGATGTCATGATTGTGAGATGAAGCCCCGTGTGGGGCTCAGTGTGGAGTCTGCTTGAGATTCTCTCCTTCTCTCTCTGCCACTGTCCCTGTTCACAATCCGTCTCTCTAAAATAAATAAATAAACTCTTCTTTAAAAAAATCAGTGAATAGACTTCCATGGTCCTCAGATAAAATGCAAATTCCTTAACATGGTTTAATGTGCCCCTCATGGACTAGCTACTTCATAACTGTTCTCTCAGCTTGAGAACATGCCCTATCACTAACACTATGCCTCTCTGAAGGCTACATTTTACTATTAATGAATCTCTTTCAGCTTATCACATGACTTTCTTCTCTTCTTCCCTTAGGTTGTTCCAAATTATCAACACAATCTGAATCTCTCCTTTTTTTCCCTGCCCCTTTTATTTTGCTCCATAATATTTACCATTACATCTTGGCTTTAACATTTCTTCTTTTTAGAAAGTTTTCCATAACTTCAAAATGATGTTATTCTGCTTCCTATTCTAACTCTACTGCATTCTTTATCACCTTCTGTAAGGAGAAGCTGATTACTCATACAATTGCCTCTTAGACTGAAAGTCTATATGACTATAGAGATCAACAAAATGAAAATCAAACCAAAATATATCAAAATCACAATTCTGAAAAATCAATGGTAAAGAGAACATTTTAAAAGAAATCAGATAATAAAATACATATATATAAAGGGAACAAAGGTAGCAATGATCCCTGACCTCTCTTCAAAAACAATGTGAGATAATAGACAATGGAAAGATATTTTGAAAGGTCTGATAGGAAAGAATAAATAAATAAGTAAATAACTGTTAAAGTAGAATTATATTACTGACAATATTTTTTCTCAAAAATGATGGCAAAATAAAGACTTCAATACAAATAAAAACTGAGAGAACTTTCAGCAGATAAGTGCTATGAGAAATGTTAAAGGAAATTCTTCAGGAGGAAGGGAAAAAATATCAGATAAAACTCAAATCTCAGAGACGTCTGAGTGGCTGAGTCAGTTAAGCATCTGCCTTCAGCTCAGGTCACGATCCTGGGGTCCTGGGGTCCAGCCCTTAACAGGCTTCCTGCTCCACAGGTTGCATGCTTCTCCCTTTCCCTCTGCCTACCACTCCCTTGCTTGTGCGCTCTCGCTCTCTCTCTCTCTCTCTCTCTTTCAATCTCTGTCAAAAAAGTAAATGAAATACTAAAAAAAAGAAAAGAAAAGAAAAGAAAAGAAAAGAAACCTCAAATCTCAAAATAAAGAATGTTAGGAATAAAGAATGTATGGGTAAACATAAAGCATACTTTAATTTCTTTTTAAGACAAATAGCTATTTAAAGCAAAAACAGTAATAATGAATTGAAGGATTAGTAAAATGTACAAAAGCAAAATAGTTGTATTAGGGTGTTCCAAGAAAACAGAAGCAAAAGAATACTAAGAAATAATACTAATAATAGAATACTAAGAAATAATCCAAAAGAAGGCAAGTAAAGGAGGGGGGAACAAAAAACAAGTGTTACAAATAGAAAACAAAAAGTAAGTAACAGATTAAAACATAACCTTGCTGGTTATTGAATTCATATAAATGGTCTACACACTGTCATAAAAAGGCATGGATTTTTCAGACTGAAAAAAAATAAATAAGTGCTATAAAAATAAGCTTTAAATATAAAGAAACAGGTATATTAAAAGGATAAAGAATGTATACCATGCTAACATTAATAGTAAGAAAGATGAACTGACTCTGTTGATAAAGTATATGTCAGGAAAAGAGATATTACCAGGAATAAAGGGGGACATTTCCGGATGTTCTTCAATTCATCAAGAACATATTAAAATTCTAAACGTGTATGTAACTAATAACTCCATTTAAAATAGAAGCAGAACAGACTAACTAAAGTGACAAATCTAGAAATTCACAGTCTCAGTTACAGATTTTAGCCCCCCTTTCTTAATAACTGATAGGACAGATAGAGATATATTCAGAAAAGGGCAGAAATATGAATCACATTATTGTAAGTGTCATTTTCACGTAATCACTACCTGAAGTTATCTTATTCCTGTATTTGGTTACTTGTCCACTGCCTGTCCCCTCATTGTCATGTAATCATCATGATTGTAGGGACTTGTATATCTTTCTCACTGTTCTATTCCTAGCCTTTACAATAGTGCCTGGTATATAATACGCAAACATCAAATAGGTGAATGAAGGAAAGGATAAATTAATAGATTTAATGGATATTTTGAAAACATTATGCTCTTGTTTAGGGAGGTTCTTAGCATGCAAATTAAGATATAGGAGGAGGTACTTGAATCAACAAATCAGTATTCTTCTGGAATTCTAATCAAATATTTCAGTTTTAGACTAGGTACTTAATTTGCATATCAATTATAAAAGATAGAATAAATAATGTCAAAAGGTACTTATATTCAAATTTAGTTGCAAAGAAACCAGCATGTTTTTAAAATTATAAGATGAGAAACTAAGTTGTATCTTTGTTTGAAAGACAGAATCTTAGCTAATGATTTAGGTCTCTGTTAGTAAGGAAGCAGGTCACTCTCACTGATTTCATATCTTGCTAACAAAGAAGGTAAGTAGGAAGGATTCTAACTTATCTACTAGTCCTAAATTGAAATCAAATTGTTCTGGGTTGTGTTCAGAAACTTTACCAAGATACTTATTGCAATGTTTATAAAGATCTACATAGTGGTTGAGTTTGACTCAAAGTCACAGAGAGTACTGTTGGGCCTCTAGTCATGATCTCTACCTGAAATAAACTCTGAGGTGCAGAACCACTTGTAAAGAGCCTTTCAGAAAACTCCTTTGGCGTGCTATGTCTCATTCCACACCTGTCTGCCCCTTATCCACCACTGTATCTATTTTAACTGAATGGTTCTTAAAATGATAAAGTAGAACACCAGCTAATAATAAGAAGGTCCTTGACCATGGGTACTTCTGTTTGCAGAGAATGGAAGACCAACTGTGCTGATCCATATTATAGTCTCAAGTGTTTTAGACCTAGTCAATACGATGCTGCTAACGGGCATCATTCTAAGTGCTAAGTAATAGGAAGAATGTCTGTCTGTCATCAGTTATGAACTGGAATTCACACTGTGCAGGGTACTATTCAAAGCCACAGTAACTTCATTCTTATACAACTGTAAATCGTGGTTGTATTTTAAAACAGGGACTTTGGGGGCGCCTGGGTGGCTCAGTGGGTTAAGCCTCTGCCTTCTGCTCAGGTCATAATCCCAGAGTCCTGGGATCGAGCCCCACATCGGGCTCTCTGCTCAGCAGGTAGCCTGCTTCCTCCTCTCTCTCTGCCTACTTGTGATCTCTGTCTGTCAAATAAATAAACAAAATTTAAAAAAAAAATAAGATAAAATAAAACAGGGACTTTGCTTTTTGACTAGCTTTAGAAAGATCGTGACACAATGTGAGAATGGACATTTAATAAATACTCCTTTCTACACTGCACACAGGGAACAGGTAATAAATGCCGTTGTCTGACTTGATAATGATGATGCCTGGCAGAGTAGAGAGACAATTAATGAGTGTTCTTTGATTGATGATGAGACAAGCAATACAAACAAGAATTTTTCTTTGTCAGTTTTCCCCAAATAGTTCTGAACAAAAGTAAAATGTGCTCTAGGCAAGAAGGAACTTAAGACACTGAGATAGTAGCATCTTTCTTGTTGCTATATGTTTCATCTTAATAGTAGACATTTATATATGATTTATTTATTTATTTAACCCTCAAAGCCACCCTAATAATGATAATGATAATAATCATACACTATTATGTTTCCTGCTTTTATAGATGAAGAACAGAAAGCACAGAGAGGTATCTTGCCCAGGGTTACAGTAGTTTTCACTTTTGGCCTATTACATATATAGTATATATTAGTATAGCATAGTCTATAGCATATATTACAGTACATATATATTATAATAGTATATATTACATATATAGTACTGCAGAGAATACTCATTTACGTATACACACATACAAAATATGAGTGAACACATTTTCCGCTGAGTATATTTTAGATATGAAATTGCTGGGTCAGGGAACATACATATGACCTTTTTTTTAAGATTTTATTTATTTACTTGAAAAACAGAGATCACAAGGAGGCAGACAGGCAGGCAGAGAGGGGGAAGCAGGATTCCTGCTGAGCAGAGATCTCGATGCAGGGCTCGATCCCAGGATGCTGGGATCATGGCCTGAGCTGAAGGCAGAGGCTTTAACCCACTGAGCCACCCAGGTACCCCACATACAGCCATTTTTAATAGATATTCCTAGATGGTTTACCTAAGTGATACTGTCTGAGAATTCTAGTTGTTCCACATTCTTACCAACACTTGATGCTGTCTTTTTCATTTTAGACATTCTGGTAAGTATGCAGTGAAATTTCATATGTTTTTAATTTGAATTTCTCTGATGAATAATGAAATATTGATACATTTAGTGGTCATTGGAATATTCTCTTCTAAGTGCCAGTTAAGTCTTTTGCTTTGTTTTGCCAATTCTCTCCAAACCGATCTATAAATTCCACACAATCCCAATGTACATTTTAGCAGGGTGTGTGTGTGTGTGTGTGTGTGCATAAATTAACAAGAAATTTGTAGAAATTACATGGAACTGCAAGGGGTCAAGCATAGTCAAGGACATTTTAAAATTTTTTAAAGATTAAGTTATTTATTTTAGAGAGAGAGAGAGAGAGTGCAGAGGTGGAGGGTGCAGAAGGAGAGGGACAGAGAATCTTACGCAGACTCCATGCTCCACAGAGCCCAATGCAGGGTTGGATCTCCTGACCCTGTGATTACGACCTGAGCTGAAGCCAGGAGTAGCACCTAACCCGCTGTGACTCAGGCACCCCAGTCAAGGACATTTATTTTATTTTATTTTTTAAGATTTTATTTATTTATTTGACAGACAGAGATCACAAGTAGGCAGAGAGGCAGGCAGAGAGACAGAAGGGGGAAGCAGACTCCTTGCTGAGCAAGGAGCCAGATGTGGGGCTCGATCCCAGGACCCTCATGACCTGAGCCAAAGGCAGAGGCTTAACCCACTGAGCCACCCAGGCGCCCCTCAAGGACATTTTAAATGAAAGGAATATAGTTGGAGGATTTACATTACCGGATATAATTATAAAGTTATAGTAATTAGCACTTTGTGGAATAGGCTCGTGGTTAGACAGACCAATAGAGAACAATAGGGAATGTGGATTAATGACAAAAGTGACAGTGGGGGAAAGGATAGTCCTTTCAATAAATAGTTCTGGATCAGTTGGTCAAGATGGAAGAGATGAGGGAGCAGGGGGAAAAAAGCAATTTTTTAATGGAAAAATCTTTACCAATTGTAGAAGCTAGCTACAATGAGATTTTAATCTTTTTTGGAAATTATGTGAATAAACTTTGCAAACAATATGGGACTAGGTAGGTAATATTCATTATTATTCAAAAGAGGAGGGGACTGCTGCAATACAATTTAGCATCATTCAGAGGTCTGTTAGGTTTTCTTCACCATTTTCCTATCCTTTTTGTTCCTTAAAACTATATTTTCAAAAAAATGTTCTAGTAGAGAAGATGTGAATTGACTTCCTAAAGCAAATCTCAACAGAAAAGACATACTGCTTTGCTATTCCACCTGATACAGACTCATTGCTGAATTTCAAAGATCCTTGGAAATTTCAGAACACCTGTCTATAATGGAGACCAAACATACTTTACAAAACCATTCTTGATTTCTCAAATGAAGGATGTTTGGAATATCATAAATTTCCTTACCTTCTTGTTGATATTAACTTGAAATGATGAAGCTCCTTCAAAATGAGAGTTGTTGTTTGTTAGTTAGTCCATTACTCATTAGGTCACCCAGATAATTCAGCCCAACCTGACTTAAAGTAGCCCTGAAAACATTTGCAAATTGTATTTAACAGGTTCATGGTTCTCTAATGATCCAACGAGAGCCAAGTTAGCCAAAGTGACTGACTACTTATTCCAGTGATTGAAACCAATATATTCTCTCACTTTCCATTCTAGTTTTTTCTTAAGGTAATTTGTTTTTAAGTAAAAATTCTTACAATGCTCTTACTGAAGTTTAGAAGTCTGCAAAATAAAAGGATTCATGAATGAGGAACACCTAGAACGGAAAGAATCTTTTCTTTCAGAGGAGAAAACCTGCAGCTCATGTGACCCACAAGCTAGAGGCCTTGCATCAATTCTGACAATAGTGCTACTCTCAATTAATTAACTACTGATCCCCGAGGCAATACTTCATGCTTCATTCCTTTTAATCTTTTTTAAAAATGAATTTTAAATATATGATATTCATATCAGCTTTATGGTGAAATAGTTTCCCTGATGTATGTGGGGGAAATGATACAGAGAGTGATGGATTCGGAGCTGGGAAGGGATATTCACGGCAGAATCGGGGAAAAATTCCAGACTGGGTTCCTGAAGTGCAGAAAGGCAAATTCTCTGGACATTTTTTATTTACTACTCTGGATTGGATAACATTTTATCTATTCTGTGAGATTTCTTTTTAATGTTGAGAAATACTAACTTGGAAAATAACTTTGCCATCTTTATAGGAAGATGACTTGCTGAAATTTATACAAATGCATGTAAGTTACTGAATGAGACATTTTATTATGTATTTATGGCAACCACTCTACTTCCCTATATGATTGTTAAATCTGTGTTCCATATAAATACAGATTAGGTAATTTGAACGATAGCTTTTTTTTAATATCAAGGAGACAACTTTATTTATTTGTTTATTTATTTCCTTTTGACCCCATTCACCCATTGCTCTTGTATCTTAGCTACCGTAAATAATGCTGCAATGAACATGGGAATGCAGATATCTTTTCAAGTTAATGTTTTTGATTTCTTTAAATAACTAACCCAGAAGTCAAACAAACTGGCTGGAAATATGAGAGTTCCATTTTTAACTTTTTAAGGAATTGCTTTCCATAGCTGCAAGGATTTACATTCCCAACAGCAATGCATAGTGGTTGCCTTTTCTCCCTGTTCTAGGCAGCATTTGTTCCTCTTGTCTTTTTGGTAATGGCAATGTTAACAGTGTGAGGTGATATTTCATTGTGGTTATCATTTGCATTTCCCTGTTGATGAGTGATGTTGAGAATCTTTTCATATACCTGCGGGTCATCTGTATGTCTTCTTTGGAAATGCGTCTATTTAGATCCTCTGCTTATTTTTTAATCGGGTTGTTTGCTTTTTTGCCATTTAGTTGTAGGAGTTCTCTCTATATTTTAGATATTAGCCTTTTATCAGATAACTCATTTGCAAATATTTTCTCCCAACCACTAGGCTGTCTTTTTTTTATATTTATAGTTTCTTTTGCTGTGCAGAAGCTTTTTGGTATGATGTAATGCCACTTATTTATTTTTGCTTTTGTTGCTTTTGGTTGTGGTGTCAGATCCAAAAAGGAAAAAAAAATTTTTGTTTTTTTTTTTTTAATTTCTAAGACCTATGAGAAAGCTTACCACCATGTTTTCCTCCAGGATTTTTATGGTTTCAGGTCTTATATTTAAATTTTTAATCCATTTTGAGTAAATCTTTGTGTATGGTGTAAGACAGGGGTCGGATTATTTTAACTTAGAGATATTTTTCCTTAGAGCTAATTAAAATATCTCTGGGTTTATAATATGATGCCAGTTACATGTTGAACACGTACTTTTGTCAAATCCTGGATCTGATACTTTACTGAAGATTTTAACAGCCTGAACAAAATTAAGATTTGGGGAGATAAAAGAAAAACAGAGACACCTGGGTGGCTCAGCTAAGTGGCCCTGACTGGATTTCCACTCAGGTGATGATCTCCACGTTGTGATATGGACCCCTGTGTTGGGCTCTGCATTGGGTGTGGAGTCTGCTTAGGATACTCTCTCTCCCTCTCCCTCTGCCCACTTCCCCGCCACTTACACACTCACTCTCTCTCTCAATTAAAAAAAAAAAAAGAATAAGAAAAAGAAACATAAACTCAATGTATAGTTCTTTTGTATGATTAAAAATTATTTAAGTGGTCGCCAGCACAATGTATGGCATAGTGAGGATAGTGATTTAATGATGATGATGGTGACGGTGATGAAGATGACGACATATTGAGCCAAGCCAATCTGTTTTATAGAGCTTCTATACAGGGTCCATACCTTGCTGGATGCTAAGAATATAGGACTATATAAAATAGACATTGTTCCTACCCTGACAGAATTTACTGTTAATTTGAGCAAATCTTCCTAAGTTTAGGTAATGAAAGCTAGTGATTTTTGACTTGGACTTTAATAGAAAAAGAACATCTGAAGGAAAGATATTCAAGCTGAAAACAGGAATGACTTCCAATATCTTTCAACTTTCACATTTTCTGTGTGGCCTGTGCAAATATCTGTGGTCCTTGGAGGAAATTTAAACTAATCTTAAGGATTATTTGTCTCTTAGAATTTGAATGCACATTTATATATGCATTTACCCAATTAATATAAGAGTAAAATATATTTAATAAATACTAAATATAATTTACGGAAATCAACTCATTTACAAAGCTAAATAGATATTTGTATAATGAGGCAGAAAAGGGAGAAGAAAAATTTAATGCTAACTTTAGTTGATGTAATATATCATGTAACTGTATTGTGTTTATCTATTTTGAATTAAGATTAGTTATATCAATGAATTTTTTCACACTATGAAGCAACATTAGTCATAAATGTTGTTCTTTAAGACTAGAGTATTCCAGTACTTTTTACTACATGAAATCACTGATTACTCCATTGTCGTGGGTACTTTTTATGTTTTGTTTATAAAGCTCGCAAAATAACATAAATAAAAAAGATAAACAAAGTGAAAAATTTGAAGAGCTCACAGAGGAGCTATGATTCTTCATCTACTTAATCTATATTCCATATCTAAAAAATAATTTATGACAATTTCTTTGTATGGAAGAAAAATTTTATAATGGTTAGATCCATTAAGAGACAGAATGATTTCCTAGAGTTTGAAGCTATAAGACTAATGCAAAAGAATATATCATTCTTCTATCTTCTATCATGTGTAAAGTCAATTTTAAAAATTGCAAGATATTCAATCAAAAACCATTAAAGATATTTCCAAAATCTTACACTAGCCTTGGATATATTATCTATTATCTAGTGAGTTTACAAAAAAGAGTATGAAGGGAGATTTATGTTTTTACTAGAACAGGTAGTTGAATAACTGTCTTCCCTGATGACTGAAGCATAATCTTGACTGAGTAGATAGAGGAACTAAATCAGCTCTTGCTATGCCTTTCAGTAATATGATTCTATGACAACTTCCAATGCTTAGAAAATAAGTACCTTCTTAATGCAGTAATTGGCATTTATACTTGAAAGGAGTTTTAGAAATCATCCAGTTCAGGGGTCAACAAGCTGCTGCCCACTGCCTGGTTTTGTAAATAAAATTTCATTATAACACAGCCACTCCCTTGCTCATTAACTCATTCATTTAAATATAGTCTATGGCTGCTTTCACAGCCCAATGGCCCAGTTGAGTAGTTGGAACTGAGACTGTCAGGCCCACAGAGCAAAAATAAACTAGCCCTGTGGAAAGAGCTGTTGACCCCTGATCTAGCTCAACCACCTCATTTTATAATGAAGTAGCTGAACCCCTGAACAATAAAAGCAAGGTCACTTGCCCACTGTCACATAGGCAATAAAAATTACTTAGAGGCAGGTCTGCTGTTCCCAGGTTCCATAAGTTCTCTTTACATCATCCTGCCGCTTATGATATTTAAAAAAATGTGTTTCATATTCTCTAACATTATCATGAAACAATCCCTAATAAGTAGAATTTTCTATATAAGTAGTTGTACTCTTTTACCTGCCTTATTCTTCCCCTGTACTTACAATAAAATTTATAAAAGACAGGTAACCAACATAATACCTATCCTTTTTTGGTCCTTGAAAGTTGTCCATGTTTCTACAGAAGGAAAACGTTGTGATCAGAACAGATGCATGTATTACTGGATTCCCACTGTTAGTCATGTTTTTATTTTTCTCAATTGACTCCAAATTTTTGCCTACTACTTCTATCCAACTTGTATATTGTGTAAAGACACCATTAAACAGACGCCTGCCAGTATCTTCAGAAAACGGAGAGATGAACGTTCCTCAACGATTTGAGGTAGAGATAAATGTGGGTTTGGGGTTAGGGAGGAGAGGGTGGCAGGCAGTTTACCTTGGATGAAATTTACAATTATACTTTTCTCCATACCATCTGCTTGTTTACAATGTACTGTACTCTTAGTATAGTATATATAGTGTATGTAGTATATTATTAGTATTAATATTATTTATTTTAATATTTTAATCTAAATATCTCACTTCAAAAACATGAGATTGTTATGTTCACTGCCTTGATTGTGGTAATTGTATGTAAATTATACCCTGATTAAAAAAAAGAAAAAGGAAAAATCATGAGATTGATACTCTTCTAGCAAGAGAGGAAAAGAAAATGTAAAGCAGCCATTTAAGTCACGTTTTTGTGCTAAAATCAAGCTCATATGTGACAAATCACAATAAGCAATAATCACCGTGAAGAAAATTCCTGTCCGATTAAATCTTTGGTCATTATTGTTAGTTAACTCAAAATAAAGTGGCCCTTTTATCTTATTTTGTAGTGACAAACATTTTGATGCATATGCTTTAAGTCAGATGCAGAACAAATCACCAAAACAAATACTGTTGACATTCAGTATTATGTAGTCATCTGAAACTATTACACTAATGATTCTAGTTTAGCACAAAAATTTCAGTTCCAAAAGGCACTTATTCAGACATATTCTGAGCACTACCACAAAAATGTAGAAACATGAAAAGTACAACACAATAAATAAAGCATAACAAGATGGAATGGGCCCAGAGTATATTTTTTCCCAGTTTGAAGTTAAATGAAACTATTTTCTTTCAAGAATCTAAACTCTGCTTTAATTAGGATATCAAGGAAATCAGACTTACCAATAATTTTTAGCCTTACAAAAATCCTAGAATTGCTCCTCTGTTCCTAAAATAACGCAGGGTCTTCTGGGGGAAAGAAATAACATTTGGTTAGTTAGGCTGCATGTTGTATGCCTAGTGAAGACACTGAGGCTTTATCCATAATTTCCTAATTTGCCAGCTCCTTTCCTTCTATATGTGCTCTCAGGAGATTACTGTCGACTTCTGAGGAGGAGCTCAAGCTGCTCCTAGAACCATCTTCTTTATCTCACAATCACTGTTGGTAAGATAGTAAGATACCAGGGGATTTCATGACATGTAATTCTTCAATGTGCACAAGAAATTAAAAGAATAATTTATGTTTCATACAACTCTAATTATAGCAGGGTAAAAGGAAGAAGGAAGATCATATCATTGAAGTTACAAATTATGTATAAGACCCATCTAAAGCCAGCACTTTCATTCAGGGTAAGTTTATGGCTCATTAACTCTGTTGTGTGTAACACTCCTTTTATGATCTTACTGCTTATATAGTCTAAGTTATAGATAGCTGATTATAGATACTTTAAATAAATTCTGTGCTCTTTTATTTATTTTTACTTTTGAATATCTGTAGCCTTTATTTTTAATTGTTTTTATTTTTTTATGTTCATTTAGCCACAGTATAGTACATAATTAGTTTTTGACTGGGTGTTACACTTAACTAATGATTATAGATACTTCTAAATAACAAATTTTTTCTTACAATTATGACACAAATGACCCACTGTATCTTGGGATAAATATATTGACTACAATTAGTTTTTTTTTCAGCCTTAAGGAGAGGTAAAAAAAAAATTCTTAAACAGAAATTATAAAAATCAAACAGTTATCTTTTTAAATATTTAAAAGATACAGCAACTGGTAAGCTATATACATTCAATTTTATCTTTTTGTTTTAAAGTCAGGAATAACATTTTTATGTGCATATTCAAGAAATTTTAAACTCTTCTCATGGTAGTTATTCCTGAGAATTTGACATGATGAAACTTTTTAATTAATAAAAACAGAAGACAGGGGCACCTGGGTGGCTCAGTCGTTAAAGCATCTGCCTTCGGCTCGCGTCATGATCCCGGGGTCCTCGGATGGAGCCCCACATCGGGCTCCTTGCTTGGTGGGGAGCCTGTTTCTCTCTCTCCACTCCCCCTGCTTGTGTTCCCTCTCTCACTGTGTCTCTCTCTGTCAAATGAATAAATAAAATCTTAAAAATAAATAAATAAATAAATAAATAACAGAAGACATATTGATTCTATAATTATCCACTCTTAAAACACACTCTTGGATCAACATTAGATTGGTTTAAAGTATAATCAAGTCTCGAAACAAGTATGACTGGGTTTATGATGGGGGCTGAGGAGTTTCATTTACTTTGATCTTACTATAAAATAAATTGTATAATATTATAAATGATACAGAAGATCATGAAGTGAAAAGGTCAAGTTTCCTACTACAGCCCCCCACCCAACCATCCTCTCCAGAATAACCACAGTTAACAATTTTTCGTATATTGTTTGAGTTGTTTTCTATGTGTATATGCATGGGTTTTGACATTTCAAGCCCTGAAGAGGAGAATATGTGTGAGCTAGGGCTCAAAGTAGAATGTTTTGGATTAAAATAGACAACATCCAATACAATAAAGCACATTCAGTGGACACCTCCTATGTGCAAACTGCTATAATACATTTTACAGAAGGCACCTGAGAGTATAAGGATGGAGAGATCTCATTGGCTCTGCCTTCAATTAGTGTGTATTTCTGTACTTACACAAACACCGCGAGTGTAAAAATAACTCTGAGTGTGACTCAGGATAAGAGAACGTGCCATGTGAAAATAAGAGGGAGAGAAGGGTTAATTCGACCTTGATGAGTTTTTTTGAACTACTAATATAGTTATGGAAACTGACACAGCATAACGTATTTAGAGAAGGAAAACAACCTGGCATGGATCAAGTTTAGACAGCATGAATGCGTGAGACAATAAGTCTGAAAAAGTAGGTTCAGGGCCCATCTTGCATTTTATACAGTAGACAAAGTGATGACATTAATCAATACCAGACATTTGTTTTTGAGAAATATATCCAGTAGAAAGAACAATAGATCACAGATGAAAAAGATAAAGATGAGTACTCCTCCAGGGCACAACTTTAAAAAGGTCATCAAAATAGGATCCATTTTAAGGTTGAATTGAAAAACATTTCAAAGAGTAAGACCAGCTTGAATATGGAGTGTGAACATTTGAATTTGAGGTATGAAGCAGAAGGGAATTGGGAAAGCTACAATATTTCTTGCTTGAATGACTGTACGGTTGTTGAAGTTATTAATTAAGACAGGGAATATAGAAGTAGCTGGTGAAGAATGGTGAAGAATAATGAACTTGGCTTTGCAAATACTGATTCTGAATTGTCAATAGGGGCCTCACAAAAATTATCTCAGAAGCAATATGTGGGACATTTAAGATAATTGAACTGCAGAACTCAGCCATAAATTTTGAGATCATTTGCATATCAGTTGATATCACCAAGCAAAATATATTACATTGAAAAGAGGTCCAAGAAGTAAACACACCCACCAGGCAGGAAATGCTGGAGAGGAAAGAAGGAAAAGAAGGACACAGCAGGGAGAGCAGGCATAAAGGAAGGGAAAGAGCAAACAGATCCTAAACGCACTGCTGGCCTTCCACCAGCTCCCATCTCCTCCACATCACTTCTGCTCTGGGATGGCTCCAAAGCTTTCTCTTGTTAGTTTTCTCTGGGCTTTGGTGATTCATCTATCTGGCCCACTTTGTTACCAGCAATCAGACTTTCACATTTCAGACACACTAAGAATGGATTTTAGCAAGTTTCTCCTTTCCTTCCTGTTCCTAAGGGAGTTTGAGTTTAAAACGGTTTTTATTGCTAAATACTACATGAAAAGATTTTTTCAAAATACAAATAAGACAGTTGTAAAAACAAAATAGAATCTTAAATTGCTTTACCTTATTATTCATGTTCTTTGACATACAAATAAATGAAAACTGATGGCTCTTAGCAACCTCCCTGATTCCAATTTTTATGTTTTCCTTCTTTGTTTCAGCCTCTTCTAAAACTCCAATTATCCTTTTTGTTCCAGAGGCTGTTCCTCTGAATCGTTTGCAAATCCTCTGACCATATTCTTTCCTATCCATTACACACTGAAATCCCAAAGTCAGTCTCAATGTTCAGCAACTGGACCCACCTGTGAGATTCCCTTATCCCAGAGGGTATCACATAACCAAGGTCTTGTTGTTTAATGTAGAAAATGCCTTATGTTACTGCTGACTCAAGTCAGAGTAGCCGGCATGGAGTACCAAATGGAGTATTAGAGATTTTTCTCTTCTCCATGTTTTATTCCAGTGTCAACAACAATAAACATTTACTGACTGCCTCCTGTGCAGAACACTGGGAAACAAAAGGAAGTGCCACTTATGTTTTCTGTTCTTAAAAAGCTCAGTAAAGAACAACTACACCAACCACTGGAAAAGAGGAGTTAATTTAAGAAGAGAGAATTATCTACTTAACAATTTAGCATATGCTAGAAGATGCATTGGACAACTATGCAGAATATAAGGTGTATTTAGTAAATATTATTTGAATTAAGTGCTTTGCAATTTGGGGGGAAAATCAAATTAGATCCATACCTCCCACCATAAACCAAAATAGCTCTGTTTGAAGTGTTTTAGAGATATGTATCAATAGCCTGTGATTTCATCCCCCCAAATCTCTACCTGAGGTTGTCATTCATAGATGAATAAAAGCATCAATAGGTTTGAGGATAATGACAAAGAGTTCTTTTTCTGTTTAGAAAATCATGAACTTTAGAAAAATTACAGTAAAAAATTCATTAGTTAAATGTCAAAATGATGTGAACATGCAATTCACAAAAAGAGGTAGCACATTTTAAATATTTGGCTTTAAAATGTGAGAAATTGTTGAAACTCAATAAATATGAAAAATTTTACATTAAAACAGCAGTGAAGTAGCATTACTTTCACATACTCCTAGTGACACTCTCAATTTTTACAACCATTCTGGAAAGCAATTTGGCAACATGAGCTGTAAGTCTATACTCTTTTAATCAGTAATTCTAGTTCAGAACAAGCATAGAACATATTCTCAGGAAATAATCAAATTGTAAATTATGATTAATTCACTTAATGTAGCATCCATTAAAAACTAAGGTGCTAAGAGCTATAGAAATGGGGTAAGACTTTATAATTACAAGTGGAAACTCATGATATAAAATTACATATGCAGAGTAATTACTATTAGGTAAATTTATGAGTTCATTTGGAATATGATGTATAAAATGCACAAGTGTGTATTACTAGTATTTCAAAATAGTGATATTTCTGAGTGTTTTATCAATAATTCAAACTTTAATGCAGGTTATTACAGGTTTAATACAGGTTTTTACAATGAAAAGAAAAGTACTTCTGATTTAAGCTGAATAGACCTTGGGTTGTTGGTTTTGTTTACCTCTGGCTTCCTTATTTGATAACTCTTAGGTTGCCTAGCTTGCATTTGGCTTCTGTTCAGTATTAACATTAATTTATCTAAAATAAACTAATTAACCAAGGATAGCATATCATTAAGTTATTGCTGCAATAATGTTGCTGAACAAATCACCCCAAACTCAATGGCCTACAACGACATTGATTTTTCTGATTCCAAGGTCTGCAGGCCCAGCAGGGCAGCTCTGCTTCAGGCAGGTCTGGGTCAAGGCTGAAGGGAAGTAGCTATGCAGCGTGCTCTTCTCAGTGTTCTGTTAAAATTGTGCTGGCTGAATGAAGTTATAGGGCCAAACCCAACATCAGTGCCAAAGAGAAATATACTTTGCCCCCTCTATGGTTCTGCAAAGTCACATGGCAGACAGAAGAAATACAGAATTAACAACAATCCAGTCTGCCACAGAGAGATTAATTCTCACCTCTTAGTTTCTGAGTCCTTATCTATAATTTAAGAATACCGAATTATATAATCTCATCAGCAAGTTATTTCATCTGCCCAAGCCTCAATTTCCTCATTATTATGGATGATAACAGTATCCGTTTCATGGAATGTTGTGCAATTTAAGTAGACAGTGGTTGTAAAACACTTGTAAAGCTCAACAAATGTTATTTGTAATTAATCTTAAAGTCCTGTCCAGCTATATGACATCTATAACATTTCATAGTCTAAAAGAAGTCAAAGTAGGACTTTTAGGAAAGATGGCAGAGTAGGAGGACCCTAAGAGCTCACCTCTCCCACAGATTTAACCCACATCAGTGTAAAACAACCCAAAGACTAGAAGAGACTCCACAGTTAAATGCAGAGTAGAGGTCACATCAAAGAGAATGGAAAGGATGAAGACGTGGTTGGGAGCTAAAGAGACCCTCAGAACTGTCCACGGAAAGGGAGGAACACATGGTTGCAGAGAGAGAAAGAAACAGACTCTCTCACAAGTAATCTCTGGCACAGGAAATACCCATAACATTTGCCTTTGAAAATCAGAGAGGCATAATTTTACAAGTTCTTACAATCACCGGGGCTTAACACCTGAACTTAAAATAAGCCCTAGTATATAAAAAACCTCTCTCCATTTTGTCTTGAATTCTTAATCTGGCCTCCAAAGCACTGTCCAAATTCCATTTTGGGGCATTCTGGCAGTCTACACCATGAGAATTTATTTATAAATCCTTAAGGTCAGCCAGGTCTACCTTTGTTTCCAGGACTCTGAAAATTTTGAGATGTGGTCAAGATGACCTGAGTAATGAGTTTGCTTTGTGAGGGAATGGAAAGCCATGAAATCCTTATTCAGGTCCAAAATAGGCCTAACTATTTTTAAGAAGTTGTGGTCTCCAAAAAGATTCAGAACAGATAATCTGTGAAAGTTGAGCACACCTGGGCCAACTTCTTTTGACTATCTTAGAAACAGGATAATCAGACCCATCAAATTGCCAATGCACCAGGCCACTGGGTGGTTACTCTTGATTATGTTCAGATTTTTTTCTTATTATTTGTCTTATTTGATTTAAAAACAGTATAGTGACCAAAATATAAACTCAATTAATATTTATATTGGAAAAAATAAAATTTTATTAATTTAAAATATTCAAAATATTGTTGATACATCATGTTAATGAATACCCATTATTTTAGCAAGGATATAGCAATCACTTCTCTTTTTTACTTACTTTCTTCTGGAACTCTTGTACAGATAAAGAGATTTAAAAATATTTTATTATGGGATATTGTGTGTTATTTTTATTTCAAAGAGGTCAGTATTAAATTTCTGATTTTCCATGAAACTAGTTTTGTAATCATCATATATTAGGTAGCACTAATACCTGTACTTACAACATTTATAAAAACAAATAGCATAAATCTTAAAAATATAAAAAAGAAGAAAAGTGAGACAGACAGACAAGAAAGAAAGGTAAACAACTTGCCAAAAGAAAGAAGATTTGAAACATCCATAGCAAGATTTTGCATTATTTTGAAATTAGTATTGCCTTTTCTAGTTTTCCATATTTTTTAAATTTGTTCAATTGTAAATCATTCCATCAAATTCTGTTTCCTTTAATCTTCAAAGAATTGGAAAAGACTTTATCATGGAGATAGCTCTCTTTTTGTTTAGGTAAAGCTCTGAGATGAAATTCACACAGGGTCTTTGAAATGTAGAAGACCTTTATTACTCACATATATACCTAGGAAAATTCCATATTACCATTTTCCCAATTGAAAAGAATAATGTCTTGATCAACGAGTCACTTACTATTTTTTAACGGTTTTTCAAGTAATGTATGCAGAATTGAAGAAATATATAGCCTGTGTTGGGGTTTTTTTTTTTAATATTTATTTATTTATTTGAGAAAGAAAGTGTGTGCATGTGAGCAGGGAGGGGCAGAGAGAAGAGGAGAGAGAAAAATCTCAAGCAGACTCCTTGCTGAACAGATCCTATGACCATGAAATCACGACCTGAGCTGAAATCAAGAGTCAGATGCTCAACCAGCTGAGCCACCCAGGTACACCAAAATAAATTCTGTTTTTGAAACAAGTATCTAACTCTGTTATTCAAACACAGGCTTAAAAATTCACATATCTTTCCTCATGTCACGGCATGTCACCCCCCCCCCACCCATGGGTACCTTCTCTTTTCTCTTCAGCTCCATTGATGTGGTACCACTATTCTACCTTCTGTCAGGTTAGATTCTATCTGGTTAGAAATACTGGCCTGCATGAATACTGGAAAAGGGGTAACTCCCTGAAGAATACCTTCATTTCCTTGATTTCTCCTCATTGCTGTGGGTGACCACCTTACTTCTTGAAGGATACAATCCATCAAGAGTCAGGTCCTGTACTTGCTATCTGGCACTGTAGTTTGTCTCTCATCTTGACACTGCCCAGCCTTACTTTCCCCACATCTTTACCTTTTCTCTAGTCTTTAAAATTTTATACTTCTCCTTTCATTCTCTGTGGATATAGATACACAATATATAAATCTGGTTTTCCTCCTTTGCAAAAAAACAAACAAATGCAAACCCTATATGTTATCAACACCAGCTATTTCTCACTATAAGGGAATCTCTGAATTCCATGAGGTATAATCTTCTCTTGAATTCTCTGATTTCCTTGATATAATTACTTGCCTCCTCTAAAAATCTCCATAATTTTGAAACTATGAACCCACACACAAGTTTTCAAAGAATCTCTCTTAAACAAATTCAAAATTTTTCTTTTTAAAAACAAAACAAAACAAAGAACCCATATCTTACCAGATATGTGATTTTCAGGTGATTACCTAACTTTCCTACATTGTGGTTAATTTGCTACTTGAAAATAATACAACCCCTCATAAAGTTGTAGTGAGAACTATGTATGAAAGGTGCTCAGGCATCAAAAGCAATGCTATCTTCAATTCCTAAGTTATTTGATTATCTTCTCCTTTGCCCAGCTCACCTTCACTTGATAGTTAACTCCGCAGAGTCATAGAAACATACCTGTTAGCTGACTGTTTTTAGGAGTCCCTCCAGAGTACACAGTAAAATGGCTGGGGCTCAGTTAATATTTGGCGACTGAATGCCCCCCCTTCAGAACACCCTCTTTGTACCTGCACTCCATTTCTTGGGATACCACTTCCGCCCCAGCTTCCCCTCTACATCTCTGGGCAGCACCCTGGGAAGCAGGTGCACAAGACTTCCATAGTAAAGACTGTTCACCTCTGAGGACTTCCACTGGAAATATTTTCTCCTTCCTGAATTCAGAAAATAGGAGGGAAAACTGAAGCTAAAGGATCCAGAAGCAGAGGGAGATGGTGAGAACCCTAGCAAGTTATTCATTTACTTTTTCACACAAATATTAAAGCAAAATATAAGGCCAGCAAAAGACTTTCATTGATTATCCTTCAGGAAATCATATAACCAAAAAAATTTACCTGCAAAAACTCTCAACAATAACAAAAACCCTACAAAGCTCCTTCCTGAACTTCTGACTAAAACACTAGGCAGGTTTATGTTTTTAAATTTATAAACCAGTGTTATATTTTTATTCTAAATTCCATTAAGACTCAGTTATGGAGGCTGTGTTCCGTATCTACTGGTGAGAGAGGCCACTGTTTCTACAAGGATTGTTTATCAGATCCAGGGAGAAAATACTTTAAAGGCAATACAATTCTCACTCTTTCTTAAACAGAAATTCTACTATTCTGTATTACATTTTCATATAACATGTATTTGGCGCCCCTGGGTCCTTTTGTAAAACACAAGTCTATAGTAGTAAATGTCATGGTAAAATGAAATCAAGGATTATAAAAGCGGTAAAACGTTCATTAAATATGAAATCCTACATTCACCACCTTAGACTCAGTGACTTTAATACTGGCTTTTCAAAATTTTGTGTCAATATCAGCATGTCTCAAAATTAACAAACTGCACTGAGCATTTAAGGCATCAACTTTTAACAAAATAAAAATAATCAATTTATATTTTAAATACATTGCTGAGTGTGTCCAAACATAAAATAACTTCAAATGTAATCCCCCCATTTTATCCCAAAATTTTTTGAACATTTGAACTTGAAATATAGGGATATAAGTAAAATAACCAAATGTCTATTTACAATATTAATTATTTTAATTACCCAGACATTTAAAATTATACTCTGATAAGTGTTATCCAACAGCACTTTCTGCAGTGATGGAAATACTCTATATCTGCTCTAATGTGGTTGACACTGGCCACACATGGCCATTGGGCATTTGAAGTGTGACTAGTGTAACTGAGGAGCTCAATGTTTACATTTAATTTTAATTAACTTAAATTTAAATTGGCTCATGAGGCTACTGGCGACCAAACTGGACAACATGGTTTTAGAAAATAGAAGATTCTTTTAGAAACATTCCTTATTCCACTCTCAAACTCTTCACATACATCTTAGTATTATCATCATCACAGTACAGTGATGTTAGATGTATTATTTAATCTTTTCCACAGCATGTAGTTTTTTTTCTTCTAAGTGTTTTAAAATACAAGAAAGATTTAGAAGAAAATGGTGTTTGCAGAGATAGGAACATAGAACAAGTGTCTTGATACTTATGTGTAGAATGAGATTGAAGAGAGGAGACGTGGAATACAAGAATCATTCTCTTTGAAGATAGTCTGAAACCTATCTGGGGTTTAGCACTTTGTTCTTCCAGATTCTAAAGAACCGAAGGATCCATGTGGAAATGACAAAGCCTTTCATTCTGCAAATTATTTTCAAGTAATTGTCAAAAGTCTCATTTGCAACCATATCTAACCCTTGCAATTGTGAGACCTTACCCATAGGGATAATTATAAAACCTGTTCCACATTTTTTTTAATCCATAAGATTGTATTTCTTTTCAACATCAAAATCCAGCACAATTTGAAATCATTTCAGGTAAACCCAAACTTTGTATTTCAAAAGAAAATAACTGAGACATGTTATATGAGAGACTTTTTAAAGACATCTCTTCTGATGGATAATTTTGAGGGAAAACAATTGCCTTAATTTGGTACATACAGCAACTTAAAAAATTACAGAAGTGAGAACCGAAGATTACTTATTTAAAAGTTGTGTTTTCTTTACAATAACATGAAATCTTTTCCTATTGCCAAGCCCTCTTTAACTGTTTTTCTTTCCTAATCCTCAAAACAGCAGTCCACAGAGACTCATCTGAATGGAGTTCAGTGATTGATCATTCTAACCAGCACCAAACGGCAACATCACAGAGAGTGAGGGGCGCCCTACAAGGCGATAGGGGCACAGGTATCAATCCCAGGACTTTCTGGCATCTCAATAACAATGAGTGATCATTTCATACATCTTGATAGGTGTAACAAGTAACATAGATAGCTATGTATTTACAGGCAAATAAAACAAAATACCCTGGCTGTCACTCCTACAATGAGATAAAAAGCCACTCTCAACTGACTTCCCAAACTTTCCTTAGAACTGTCTTTCCCCCAAGATTAAATGAATGATGTTTAATATGTGCCATTTGGTTCTGCTTTATTACTAAGAATTCCTTGAATGGGGTGAATGAAAAGGAATGTTAATCTACCTCAATCCAGAAAAAAAAAATCCTCCTATCCATAAAATGAAATTAATGATCTCCAGAAGCAAATAATTTTAGTGTGATGATGATCTTTGAAGAAGAATTAAGGTGCTTTCAGGTGCTCTGCCTGGATCTTTAGCTTAATGAGGCAGATCAATCAAGAGGATAATGGCTAGATGGATATTTTTGTTGTTCTATTTTTAATGAATAAGAGACACTTGTATTCATTAAAATTATAAAAAAGATAAATAATGAATCACCTCAAATTACAGAATTTCCATATTTCTTAAAAAACTGACACTGTGCCTGCCAATAATAGCCTCATATAATATTTATGAAGGACTGGCTTTCTGTAATGAGAAATTCAACAATTATCATGGTAATAACTTGGGAGGCAAGGATGAAATATATGGTAGTAAAAGCAAGTCTCAAGTGGAGATGGCATGTGTGTGTGTAGCGTCGGAGCGCCTAGAGTCTGGAATGCATCTAAGGTCTGCGAGGTGAAGCACGTGTGCCTCCATGACTGTCCACATGAATATGAATCTTACTCTATATAAAGCAATTTTCATTGTTCTTCCTTATAAATTTCTCATCACATTATATTAATAATTTCTCAGACTCAAAGTTTACATTCTTCCCCAAACATCTCCCTATCATTTCTCCACTTTTTTTTTTCACCTGTGTCTCACTTCACCCAATTTTTTCCAAGAAAATCTTCTTTTCATTAAATGTTCTAAGTTATCTTTCAATAATTTGATTTCACCTCCTCTTTCTTCCTTAGAAATACTTGGATACAGAAACCCTTCCTACAAGTGATTTTTAAAACTGTTGAGTAAGAGATCAACTTGTTTTTCTGGCTTTCTTCGGAAATTGTGAAACGTTAGTGCAAACTAGAGCAATGCAAACTCAGGTCCTGCTGGTGAAATTAAAACTTCTATTTGGGCAAATTCTCTGCTTCTGATATATTTAGGATTTTGACCCTTAGCCTACATTTATTAGCAAAGGTCAAGTTATAAATCTAAGTACAAATACGTTTAACCAAAAACTTTAAAGTAATAGAGCACTGAGATGTTATGACTAGAAAGAAATTACTAAGATGGTATTTTTAGGAATATACATGTGGTTTAATTAGGCATAGACTTTTATCAAGAAATCTTTTCAATGAAATTAACTGTCTCATATTTTGCAAAAAATCAATCTTCTATTCACAGTGTATGAGACAGGACCATGTCAAAATACCACAAAAGGAAATAAAACTAAATAATAATTATAAAATATTATGCAGAACTAGTAAAAAGAAAATATATTTGTTATTATTTTTAAATATTTCACAGCAAATATTTCAACTATATCTCTAGTTACCACAAAAACTATATCAAGAAGCACGCCATATTTTAAAATGTCTAATTTTAGGATCTCCAAATGCAAATAAATAAAGCATTTAAAAGCTTGACAATTTATCCTGTCACAGCTTAAAGCTCTTAATTGTGTATATTTAAGGCTAGTAAAGATATAAAAAGAAATAGATTGGAAGCAAGCTGAGCAAATAGATAGTGTTCATAAATGCATCTTATTTGATATTGAAGTCAAGGGGTTCTATCAAAATGATTTAAAAACTTGAGAGATAAACTAATACAGAGATCTATAGGGAATCTTATCTAGTTCTGTTCATATGAGTTCAGAGCTTTCCATTGAATTCTATTTTTTTTTTTCTACCTCTGATTATTCCACATGGACCACTGGGAGTAGAACAAATTGGGGGCACTGATCCTAATTTATGTCCTTTTTGACCCCTTTCCCTAACTTCAATTCTTGTTTGCAAGACTGTTAAAAAATGTTTGTGCCAAAACACAGCTTGGATAATAAAGTGTGGATACTTCAGAATAAGAAATGTTGGTTTCATATACTGTGCATATTATTATACTAACTAAATGTTCTTATTTCAGCTCTTGATGTGACTGTACTGTTAGTCGTATCATAAAAGGTATTTGTCAGTGTAGCAAAGTAGATTATATCAGCTTTTTACAAAGTTAACAAATGCATGACTTTCAAGAGAATAATTTTTTAAAATATAAATAAGTAACTAAATTTTATATTAAATATTTAAGTGTATATACAATAAATTATATATGTAATTATATAACACATAAGGTGTTAATTATATATTATTAAATTATTAAATTAAAATAATACATAATTATAATTACATAATTATATAATATATAATTATGTATATACATATATGTAATATATATGATTGTGTATATATAATTATGCATTTTTATATAACTTTATTAATACACACACACACACACACACACACCCATAGAGTATATCCAAACATGTACACAAAGGAAATAAAACAGAGAATCTTTTTTAGCTAAATACGATCTTGAGAAATTCTTCCAAATGTTGAAAAGTTTTCAGTTCATCTGACATATTAGCAATAAATACACACAGGGGCTTTCTATACATTTATCCTACATTCATTTACTTCAAATCATAAAATAAATTATTTTTTTCTTCCTAAGCCAAAGCTAGAAACAAAAGCTCTCTGTAGAACCCTATTGGGGCAATGGAGCAAGCAAGCAGATTTAACATCTTGTCTATTTGTTAGAATTCAAAAGGCTGCACTTTGGTTTATTTGTTTGGCCATTCTGTGTGTAGACACAGATAGAGACAGAGATAGAAACAGATATAGAGATAGAGAGAGAAACATAATATTTTTATTTAAATATAAAATATATAGCAAATAATCATCTATATTTTTCACTTACCTGAAACAATGAAATCACTTAAATGAGTGTATCTGTGTCTGTGTGTGTCTGTGTGTATTAATAGGGGTTTGATAGTTGTATCTATGAAAGTCTCTGAATCGATCTAGCAGTTATAAACCTATTTTTTTTTTAATTAGAAATTAGAGAATTAATGTTGAGGGGGGTCTTTAGATTCTACCTCATTCATTCACTTCATTTTGCTGATGTGATTAAATAAGATATTAGAAAGCAAGTAGCTTCCAAGGGCCAAAAAATGAATGAGAAAGAGACATGGAGCTAGGGCCTAAATTGCTTAATCTTCAATGGAATACTACTGTTCCTAGCATACAGTGCTGCCTCACAAATGGCATTGTGTTATCTTGTTAATTTTATTGTTGATTTGGCCCTTTGAAAAATGATAAAAATTAATTAGTAAAATAAATCATTTTAATGAATATGTGATCCTACAAATGTATTCTGAAGCCCTATATACAACAATAATATTAAAACAGATTCAGTTTAAGATGGGTGTATATATCTGAAAGTATTTAATATAAACTGGTTTCTCTAACATTAATCAGAAAAACTTAACTCGGGGGAGGAGCAAGATGGAGGAGTAGCAGTCCTAAATTTTATCTGGTCCCAGGAATTCAGCTAGATAGTTATCAAACCATTCTGAACATCCACAAACTCAACAGGAGATCGAAGAGAACAATAGCAGCAATTCTAGGAACAAAAAAGCAACCACGTTCTGGAAGGTAGGATGTGCAGAGAATTGGATCCAAGGTGATATTTGGGAACCACAGGGGGAGGGAGCATCCATCAGCCAGCTCCCGACAAATGATAGAGCAGCAGAGCCCAAAAACAGAACCTTTAGAAGTCTGCTCCTCAGAGGGACATCACTCCAGAGGCTAAGCAGGGGGTGGAACACTTGATGGCACTGTAAAGTTTCGCAGGCAAGGTAAACATGACACCAGGCGAGGTAGGGGCAAGGCAAGATTTATTAAAGGCACTCTTCGGCGAAGTTTCAGGGCTCAGGAGAAGGGGAGCCAGGAAAGTTGCGCCGGGAGGAGGTGGGCACCCTTGGGCGAGGTTCCTCGACTCCAGAAAGGGGAGTGGGGGAAGTCGCACTGGGAGGGAGTTGGCAGGGGTCTTTTATCGGGCCAAGGTAGGGCATGGGCTCACATCCATATATGGTAGGGTATTTGGTGATTGGAGGGTATGGGGTGGGGGGTTCTGATACTTCTGTTTCCTGCATAGGTATCGGGTTACCTATGGAGATGTGACCTGGGCATACATCCTTTTGGTGGGAGAGTCAAGGGTTAAGGAAAGGGTGGGGGGAGGCTGGAAGACAGCAGGACCCGGCCGTCATTTCTATTGTTCCTCCTGCACTCCTGGAGCCCACTGACCCAACAGGCACAGAGTGGTCTCAGGACCCTCAGGGGTCACAGAAAGACCAGGGGTGTCTGAGTGTGGCAGAGCACCTGGTTATCAGAGCAGGGAAGCTGACTGCAAACAGGAGCCGAGTTGGCTCTCAGCTCGGGGTTATCTTAAACCATGATTGGAGGCACAGTGGGGCCACTACTCTTCGGGCAAGGACCTAACAAGCAGCAGATCTGGGAGACTCACCTTCCTCCATGGAGGGAGTGGCACAGGAATCTGCATGGTTTAAAGACTCTAAACAGGGCGGTGTGCCAGAGATAGAAACACTTGGTCACAGACTGGGTGAGCATGGATTGTGGCAGGAGACCAGGGAGATGGAAGGGAGTGACTGCTTTTCTCTGAGGGCCATTGAGGAGTGAGGCCCTGAGCTCTCAGCTCCTCCAGGCTGGAGACTGGGAGGCCACCATTTTCACTGTCCTCCTCCAAAGCTCCACAGAAATTATTCAGGAAACAAAAGCTCCCAAGAGCCAACCGGAGCAGATTACTTAGCCTGGCCACTGGCAAGGGCGGTGCAATTCCGCCTCCAGCAAATACATTTGAGAATCACTGCAACAGGCCCCTCCCCCAGAAGAACAGCAAGAACATCCTGCCAAGACCAAGTTTACTGATCAATGAGAACTGCAAAATTCCAGCGCCATGGAAATACAAAACATGGAATTCATGGCTTTTTCCCCCATGACTCTTTAGTCTTTCAAAGTTAAATTTTTTAAATTTTCTTTATGTTTTTCCTAAATTTTTCCTCTTTCCTATTTTTTAAAAGTTTTTTTGTTTTTGTTTTTGCTTTTGTTTTTTAAGATTTTACTTATTTGACAGAGAGACACACAGCGAGAGAGGGAACACAAGCAGGGGGAGTGGGAGAGGAAGAAGCAGACTCCTTGCTGAGCAGGGAGCCTGATGCGGGGTTCAATCCCAGGACCCTGGGATCATGACCTGAGCCGAAGACAGACGCTTAACGACTAAGCCACCCAGGTGCCCCTCCTCTTTCCTATTTTAACCAACATCTTATCAATATCTTTTTAAAAATCTTTTTTATTTTTTTCCATTCTATTTTATTTAAAATATTTCTAATTTTCATTTTTACAATCATATTCTATCCCTTCATTGTATTTAACCTTATTTGTATATATATAAGTTTTCCTTTCTTTAAAATTTTGAGATACAGTTTCTTCTAACAGACCAAAATATATCCTAAATCTAGTGTATGGCTTTGTTCTGGTCTTCCACCTGATCACATTCTCTCCCTTAATTTTTTTGCTTCTTTTTTCAACTAACGTATTATCTTATCAATTGCTTTTTTAAAATCTTTTTTAATTTTCATCTTTACAGTCATATTCTAGCCCTTCATCATATTTACCCTTATTTGTTTAAGGGTTTTTAAGTTTTTAAGTTTTTCTTTCTTTAAAATTTTGGGGGGCAGTTTCTTCTAACAGACCAAAATACACCCAAAATCTAGTGTGTGGCTCTGTTCTATTCACAAGCACAATCATATTCTTTATTTTTCTCCTTTCTTTTCCCCCTAGTTCCAAGTCTCTTCTGATTCATTTAGTGTATACTGGGGTCACTGTTACCCTTTTAGTATTTGTTCTCTCATTCATCTATTCTTCTCTGAACAAAATGACAAGACAGAAAAACTCACCTCAAAAAAAAAGAACAAGAGTACAGACTGCCAGAGATAACCAATACAGACATTAATAAGATGTTGGAATTAGAGTTCAGAATGAAGATTATAAAGATACTAGCTGGGCTTGAAAAAAGCATAGAAGACACTACAGAATCCCTTTGTGGAGAAATAAAATAACTAAGATCTAACCAAGTTGAAACCAAAAAGGCTATTAATGAGGTGCAATCAAAAATTGAGGCTCTTACTGCTAGGATAAATGAGGCAGAAGAAATAATTAGTGATATAGAAGACCAAATGATGGAGAATAAAGAAGCTAAGAAAAAGATAAACAAATACTGGATCACAAGAGGAGAATTTGAGAGGTAAGTGATCCATAAGATGAAACAATATTAGAATAATTAGGATCCTAAAAGAAGAAGAAAGAGAGGGGCAGAAGGTATACAGGAGGAAGTTATAGCAGAAAATTTCCCTAATTTGGGGGAGGAAATAAGCATCAAAATCCAGGAGGCACAGAGAAATCCCCTCAAAATCAATAAAAACAGATCAACACCACATCATCTAATAGTAAAACTTACAAGTCTCAGAGACAGAGTGAAAATCCTGAAAACAGCTTGGGACAAGAAGTCTGTAACCTACAAAGATATAAATATTAGATTGGCAGCAGACCTATCCACAGAGACCTGGCAGACCAGAAAGCACTGGCATGATATATTCAGAGCATTAAACCAGAAAAATATTCAGCCAAGAATACTATATCCAGCTAGGCTGTCATTGAAAAGAGAAGGAGAAATAAAAATCTTCCAGGATAAACAAAAACAAAAAGAATTTGCAAACACCAAACCAGCCCTACAGGAAATATTGAGAGGGGTCTTCTAAGCTGAGAGAGAGCCTAAAAGTAACATAGAGCAGAAAGGAACAGAGACAATATACATAACAGTCCCCTTACAGGCAATACAATGGCACTAAATTCATATCTTTCAATAGTTACCCTAAATGTAAATGGGCTAAATGCCCCAATCAAAAGACAGAGGGTATCAGAATGGATTAAAAAAAAAAAAAAAACCCAAGACCTATTAATATGCTGTCTGCAAAAGATTCATTTTAGATCCAAAGACACCTCCAGATTTAAAGGGAGGGGGTGGAAAACAATTTACCATTCTAATGGACATCAAAAGAAAGCTGGGTTGGCAATCCTTATATCAGACAAATTAGATTTTAAACCAAAGAGTATAATAAGAGATGAGGAAGGACACATATCATACTTAGTCTGTCCAACAAGAGGATCTAACAATTTTAAATACCTATGCCCCTAACATGGGAGCAGCCAATTATATGTCAATTAATAAAATTAAAGAAACACACCACCAACAATAACACAATAATTGTAGGGGACTTTAACACCCCCCTCACTGAAATGGACAGATCATCAAAAAGTCAATAAGGAAATAAAGGCTTTGAATGACACACTGGACCAGATGGACATCACAGATATATTCAGAACATTCCATCCCAAAGCAACAGAAAACACATTCTTCTTGAGTACACACAGAACATTCTCCAGAATAGATCACATCCTGGGTCATAAATCAGGTCTCAACTGGTACCAAAAGATTAGAATCATTCCCTGCATATATTCAGACCACAGTGCTTTGAATCTTGAACTGAATCACAAGAGAAAAGTTGGGAAGAATTCAAATAGGTGGAGATTAAAGTGCATCATACTAAAGAATGAATGGGTCAACCAGGAAATTAAAGAAGAATTGAAAAAATTCATGGAAACAAATGAAAACGAAAACACAACTGTTCAAAATCTTTGGGATAGAACAAAGGCAGTCCTGAGAGGAAAGTATATAGCAATACAAATCTTTCTCAAGAAACAAGAAAGGTCTCAAGTACACAACCTAACCCTACACCTAAAGGAGCTAGAGAAAGAACAGCAAAGAAAGCCTAAACCCAGCAGGAGAAATAATAAAGACCAGAGTAGAAATCAATCAATGAAATAGAAACCAAAAGAACAGTAGAATAGATCAACAAACCTAGGAGCTGGTTCTTTGAAAGAATTAATAAGATTGATAAACCCCTGGCCAGACTTATCAAAAGAAAAGACAAAGGACCCAAATTAACAAAATCATGAATGAAAGAGGAGAGATCACAACCAACACCAAAAAAACACAACCAATTATAAGAACATATTATGAGCAACTATACACCAGCAAATCTGACAAACTGGAAGAAATGGATGCATTCCTAGAGACGTATAAACTACCACAACTGAACCAGGAAGAAATAGAAAGCCTGAACAGACCCATAACCAGTAAGGAAACTGAAGTAGTAATCAAAAATCTCCCAAGAAATAAGAGCTGAGGGCCACAGGGGAATTCTACCAAATATTTAAAGAAGAATTAATACCTAATCTCCTGAAACTGTTCAAAAAAAATAGAAATGGAAGGAAAACTTCCAAATTCATTTATGAGGTCAGCATTACCTTGATCCCAAAACCAGACAAAGACCCCATCAAAAAGGAGAATTACAGACCAATACCCCTGATGAACATGGATGCAAAAATTCTCACCAAAATGCTAGCCAATAGGATCCAACAGTCCATTAAAAGGATTGTTCACCATGACCAAGTGGGATTTATTCCTGGGCTGCAAGGTTGGTTCAACATCTGCAAATCAATCAATGTGATACAATGCATCAATAAAAGAAAGAACAAGAACCATATGATATCCTCAGTAGAAGCAGAAAAAGCATTTGACTAAGTACAGCATTCCTTCTTGATCAAAACTCTTCACAGTGTGGGGATAGAGGGTACATAACTCACTATCATAAAAGCCATCTATGAAAAACCCACAGAGAATATAATTCTCAATGGGGAGAAACTGAGAGCCCTTATGGTCAGGAATATGGCAGGGATGTCCACTATCACCACAGCTATTCAACATAGAACTAGAAGTCCTAGCCTCAGCAATCAGACGACAAAAATAAATAAAAGGCTTCTGAACTAGCAAAGAAGTGAAACTCTCACTCTTTGCAGATGATATGATACTTTATGTGGAAAACCCAAAGGACTCTACCCCAAAATTGCTAGAACTCATACAGGAATTCAGTAAAGTGTCCAGATATAAAATCAATGCACAGAAATCAGTAGCATTTCTATACACTAACAACAAGACAGAAAAAAGAGAAATTAAGGAGTTGATCCCATTTAAAATTGCACCCAAAACCATAAGATACCTAGGAATAAATCTAACCAAAGAGGCAGAGAATCTGTACTCGGAAAACTATAGAATACTCATGAAAGAAATTGAGGAAGACACAAAGAAATGGAAAAACAATCCATGCTCATGGATTAGAAGAACAAATATTGTGAAAATGTCTATGCTACCTAAAGCAATCTACACATTTAATGCAATCTCTATCAAAATACCATCAACTTTTTTCAAAGAAAAAGAACAAATAATCCTAAAATTTATATGGAACCAGAAAAGATCCTGAATAACAAGAGGAATATTCAAAATGAAAAGCAAAGCTGGTGACATTACAATTCCGGATTTCAAGCTCTATTACAAAGCTGTAAGCATCAAGATAGTATGGTACTGGCACAAAAACAGATGAATAGATCAATGGAACAGAATAGAGAGCCCACAAATGGACCCTCAAGTCTATGGTCAACTGATCTTTGACAAAGAAGGAAAGAATGTCCAATGGAAAAAAGTCTCTTCAACAAATGGTGTTGAACAGCCACTTGCAGAAGAATGAAACTGGACCAATTCCTTATACCATGTACAAAAATAAACTCAAAATGGATGAAAGACCTCAATGTGAGACAGGAATCCATCAAATCCTTGAGGAGAAAAAGGCAGCAACCCCTTCGACCTCAGTTGCAGCAGCTTCTTCCTAGAAACATCGCCAAGGGCAAGAGAAGCAAGGGCAAAAATGAACCACTGGGACTTTGTCAAGATAAAAAGCTTTTGCACAGCAGAGTTAACAGTGAACATAATCAAAAGACAACCGAAAGAATGCGAGATGATACTTCCAAATGACATATCAGATAAAGGGCTAACATCCAAAATCTATAAAAAAAACTTCTCAAACTCAACTCCCAAAGAACAAATAAACCAAACAAGAAATGGGCAGAAGACATGAACAGACATTTCTGCAAAGAAGACATCCAAGGGGCACCCGGGTGGCTCAGTGGGTTAAAGCCTCTGCCTTCGGCTCAGGTCATGATCCCGGGGTCCTGGGCTCGAGCCCCGCATCAGGCTCTCTGCTCAGCGGGGAGCCTGCTTCCCCCCTCCTCTACCTGCCTCTCTCCCTACTTGTGATCTCTGTCTGTCAAATAAATAAATAAATCTTTAAAAAAAAAAGAGAGAGAGAGAGAAGACATCCAAAAGGCCAACAGACATGAGAAAGTGCTCCACATCACTCGGCATCAGGGAAATACAAACCAAACCACAATGAGATACCATCTCAAACCAGTCAGCATGATTAAAATTAACAAGTCAGGAAATGACAGATGTTGGTGAGGATGTGGAGAAAGAGGAACCCTCCTACACTGTTGGTGGGAATGCAAGCTGTTTGAGCACTCTGGAAAACAGTATGGAGTTTCCTCAAATAGTTGAAAAAAGAGCTACTGTATGACCCAGCAATTGCACTACTGGGTATTTACCCCAAAGATATAAATATAGTGATCCAAAGAGGCATGTGCACCAGATAGTTTATAGCAGCAATGTCCACAATAGCCAAAGTATGGAAAGAGTCTAGCTTTTCATCAACAGATGAATGGATAAAGAAGATGTGGTATATATATACAACGGAATATTATGCAGTCATCAAAATAATTCGAAATCTTGCCATTTGCAAGGATCGGGTTATAACTAGATGGTATTATGCTAAGCAAAATAAGTCAATCAGAGAGGGATAATTATCATATGATCTCACTAATTTGAGGAATTTGAGAAATAAGACAGAGGATCATAGGGGAAGGGAGAGAAAAATGAAACAAAATGAAACCAGAGATGGAGACAAATATTATGAGACTCTCAGTCTCAGGAGACAAACTGAGGTTTGCTGGAGTGGAGGGGGGTGGGAGGGATGGCATGGTGGGGTGATGGACATTGGGGAGTGTATGTGCTATGGTGAGTGCTGTGAATTGTGTAAGACTGATGAACCACAGACTGGTACCCCTGAAACAAGGAATACATTATATGTTAATTTTAAAAATTAAATTAAATTTAAATTTAAAAAAACTTAACTCATTAGGTAGAGAAATATTCTAATTTTAAAATATTTTTAGGTATGGAAATTCCATGGGTTCATTTGGCAACACTAACACTGAGGTCCTTAACCCTCAGTATCCTTGCCCCCTCAGCTACATTACAACATTCACATAGACACACACAGTTCTCTAAAATCATTTGAAAACAAAACAAAACAATGCTCTCCCAGGTGATTCAAACATGCTATGTTTTGTCAACTCCAGCCTTCAGACTGAGACAAAAGTAGAGACACTGGATGTAAATAAAGGTTGGTTCAATCATTTCCTCATTGACTGTGGTAGCCAAAGAGGGATACCTCACACTGAAGAAATCTTAAATGAGTTCATGGAGCAGAGAGTCAAAAACATTACATTCTCCCCCCACCCCTTACCCTCTGGGGATACATTTCAGACCCCTAGGGGACACAGATACTTCCAAACCCTATGTATACTATGTTTTTCCTATGCATACACATCTATGAGAAAGTTTAATTTATAAATGAGGCACAAGTAGAGATTAACAGTAATAATAAAATAGAACGATTACAATATAATATAAAAGTTATGTGAATGTGGTATCATTCTCTCTCAAAACACTGTAGTGCACTGTGCTGTACTTCCTTCCTGTGATGCTGTGAGATGGTTAAATGCCAATGTGAGGAGAGGTAGTGAGGTGAAGACTCCAGCACGTGATGCATGTAGCCTTAGGCTACTCACCTTCCGATAATTTGTCAGAAAGAAGATCTGCTACTACCAACCAAGGTTGACCTCAGGTAACTGAAACTGCTAAAAATGAAACCATGAATAGAGGGGGACTATAGGATATGGGTGAGAAAGAAGACTTCAGGGTTTCCTGACTCTACCAATGAATCTATCTGTCATTGATGAGGACACTTAAAATGCCACTGTTTCTTTATTTGTAAAAGGTGCATAATTTCAGAATAGGTTTTTAGGAGGATTGACGCTCATAACATGTATCTGTATAAATTAGGAACAAATTTAAATGCTCCAAAATTCAAAATATTACTTGAATAATGCAATTTTCCCATTCCTGGGAGAAAATATGCAGTAAGGAGTATCAAGGATGGTTGGGTCAAATATGAAAGAGATTTAGAACATGTTCTTATTCCAGTAAATTGCACCAAAATTTATTTATTTGAAACAAATCTAGTGTGTGTAAAGTAACCAATAAATAGCATGGTTCGTATTTGCTAACTCAGTGCTGGACACAGATTAAGTGCTTATGACTTACAAATGCATGAGATAGAGAAAAAAAACGAATGAGAAAGGGAATTCATTAAAATGGAAAATAAGAGACTAGAGAAGACCATGAGAAGCAAGCAATTCAGTGAGAGGCACTGGCAGAAGGTTAATAGGCAGAAGAGAGAAACCAAGGTATTTCCTTCTCTTCCTCCTTTGGTGTCATCTCTGCCAGCTTGTATTCTCCAAGGTTCTAGTTCTCCCTAGATAGCCAGGATCCAAGATCTAGCTTCGGCTTAGTGGTTTCAGCTCCTGGGCTCCTGCCTTTGAACTTTGAACTTAGAAATAATGGCAACTTCCAAAGGCAGGTAATCTCATCTTCCCCTGGTGGTTCATCAGGCCTTCTAACACCTTAATATCCCATATTAAATTATTATTATTAAATGGAATTACTTTACATGAGTTTTGGTTTTTTGAGTTGCTCTGACACAAACGACTATTTGATACTTTCATGTACAGGTATAAGTAGATAAAAATTTCTAAAAGTTTAAACGTATAAATGTATTTTATAACACTTTACAATTTCCTTAAAAAAATTGAACAATGGCAGAATCACTTCAAAGGGTATTATATTCTTACAAAGTATCTACCTTGAAGGAAATTCTCAGAAGTTCCTTTATGGTTGTTAAAAGCAGTGATTTATTTTACAACACTGCAAATATGAGATAAGTAAAATATTATATCCCCAAATAAAAGAGCAGAGTTTGTTTTTTCTAAGAATCTATATTTATGAAAACTGAATCTGTGTTTTTATTTTGTCTGCACTGAAAATACTCCAACAGCAGATCTACTGAATATATCAATATGATTTGATAGATCAGGGCTTTTTCCTAAAAGGGTTCACAGTCCAGCTAGAAGGAAAGACACAGCATATGTTTTCCTCTCTGTTATTATTATGCATATAAATATTATGGATTTAAATACATTTTTAAAAACCAGTATAGAAGAGGGCATAATGAAAACCAAATCTCCCCAATATTAATTGTACTCCCCATAGGCAACCATGGGCAATGTCTTGTGTATCCTTTCATAATTCTTTCATAATGTATACAGATATAAACATACATCCACATTCACCTGTAAAAGGGGATAATAATAGCATTTACTATAGTAAATATAATAATTATATTTAGTAAATATTTAGCAAATAATTATTATAGTAAATATAGTAATTATATAACTATAAAATACTATCGTAAAATTTTCGTGAAGACTAAATAAGAAAATAAACACAAAGAAGTCAGCATTGTAAGTTCTTATAGTAAGTATCAGTTATCAATATTTTCCAGTTTCATCAAACCATGTATCTACCTCCCTACATGGAAGCAAAATTTATTTGGTCTCCTACTTAGGTTATTTTCCAAGTTTTTGCATGTATAATGTGTATAAATTCATATATAGTATATGATATGTTATTATATATACAAACATAAGAATTTATATGTATGTATATGCAGGTATGTATGTATTAATACATATATTATTACATATACATATAGTTAAGAATTTATGTGTTTGTGTATCATTGTGAATTAAAGGATTTGTAGATTTTTTATTTTGTATTGCCAGAGTGCCCTCCAAATAAAAAGGAGACAGACAAATAGACACACACACACAATATGATAAGCTCTGTGATAATGATTCTAAATGTAATAGATTAAAAGGGTAATAGAACTCTTCAAAATGTGTCTTGTGAAGCACGTAAGGCTTAAACTGAATCTGTAGTAGGTGAAGAGAAGGAGAAATGGCATGGCATATAAACAGACATATTGTGTGTTATACCATAAGCAATGGTGTGAAGCAGAAATTAGATGGGTGTATAGAAAGCTTCCAAGTTAAGATGCTGGCTTGACTGAAGGGTAGGAAGGTGAGCATGTAAACCAAAGTCAGATTGCAGCGGAATGTGGAGTCAAATTTCTGAATTGACGGAGAAGAAAAGTGTAGGTTTTGGAGCACTGGAAGAAGATGTGAAAGCAACTTTTTAAAAAATTTTGTTTCATTTTAGGACAGTCAGACCTCTGCTCAGTCTGGTGCTTTGTTACTTTTTTTTCAAGAATTTAAGCACATATTTTTGGTAAGCCTAAGCAGAATGTGCAAGCAAATCAACTAGTTCCTAAATTATGAAAAGTGTCATTTTTTTTATTTTCTTTTTTTTAAGATTTTATTTATTTATTTGAGAGAAAGAGAGCAAGCACAAGAAGGGGGAGCAGCAGAGAGAGAGGGAGAAGCAGACTCCTGGCTGAGCAGGGAGCCCAGTGTGGGACTCCACCCCAGGACCCTGGAATCATGACTTGAGCCTAAGACAAACACTTAACCGACCGAGCCACCCAGGCACTCTGTCATTTTCTTTCTAAGAAAAATTATTTAAAGGGCTGAAAATCAATTTGTAATGTGATACTGCAGAGTTTGATGTTTTTATTTCTATTCTCTTTTTTACATTGTGTAGATTTTATGATTCCTTTATAGTGAGTTATATAAACTAATCAGATTGGTACCAAGAAGTTTTGAAACTCTTAGTTCAAGCAGGAGGCATACTGCATTATGAAACTGAACAACTAGTGTGAAAGGGGCTGGTAGGTTGATTAAGTTTTCCAGACCTATGAATGTATCCAGTACTTCTTGGCTGATCATTGAGCTTTTGTTTTTCTTTTTTTCTTTCTTTCTTTTTTATTTTTTAAGCTGCTGCTTTCAATACAGAGGGTGAGAATTTTTTTTTAAAAATCTGTTTTGTTATATTTCTGTATGCATGATTTATATAAAAATGTATAATCACTTTAACATGGACACTTAACATATGTGTTAACCCCATCTTTATTCCCATCTAAATGGTTTGGGTTTGCTTTTCTCTTACACATAGTTTGCTCTATTTTAGTTATTGCCTTATGGCTTTTCTTAGCAAGGTAAGTAGATGGAAACATCCCCATATTTGGAATCAGATCTAATTCGAATATTGGTTAGCCCACTTATTAACTCTGTGTCTTTGTTCAGGTCACTTCTGTGAATGTCAGTTTCTTTACCTGAAAATAAATCTAATTATACCACCTACCTCATAGGATTTTTTTTCTCTATCAATTAAATAAAATGACAAAGGCATTTAGCAAGTCACTGGCAGACATCATGGAAACAACATGTAATGGCTGTCATTATTATTGCTGTTGTCAACTGTTTCAACAACCATAACTGGAAAATAGAAACAGAATTGAAATTTCAGTGAAAGCCTGAACTACCTAAAAATACATTGAAGGCTTGTTATTCTTTCTCAACATGAAGGGACTGATGAGTGGAACTACAACGCTGACTCTGATGGAAAGGAGAACGGGATGTGGGACTCACTAATTCTCTTTCTTCCTTCCCCAGCTCCAGCCGCTCTGTCATTACCCTGGTTATCCCTTTCTCTGGGCTCAGATTTCAGCAGATGTGCACATCTACAACATTTATGGAAGGTAAATGTTTTATCTTTTTAATGAGGTTAGTGAAAAAAGGTTTTAAATATGTAATCCAAACCTTTGGTATGGATACTTGGGAACCCTAAATAGGTTTATAAGAAAATATTGAGAAAAGAAAACTTTGAAATTACGTTTTTGAGGTAACTTTTTAAATTCTAATTTCCAATGAAGAATGTGCAGTCTTCATGTAAATATATGCAAATAAATACAGCTGCTTTTCTCTTTTATTCCTAAATCTGGCCCTTTGAAAAAATCTCAGCAAAAATTATTTGCATGGAGGTTGTAATAAACTGTAGTGCATGTCACTGTTACATAAAACAAAAGTATTCTCTGTATATACACTGCTGCATTTCTTATTATGTAGGTTAGAATCACATTATGTGGAGACCATTGCTCTGTAGATCCTGCTGATGGTTTTCATTCAACTAATGTTGGCAAAGGTTAGATTTCTCTTTTGAAGCTAGCAGCATCTCATGAACAAACTCCATGAACCCAAACCATGTCTTATTTTGTGGAAGACATTGTTAAGTAGAATATCCAAAAGTAGTAATTGTTTAATAAGTATTTGTTGAATAAATGAATAATATCTAGGTTCAAGATTTCTAATATTTTCATGATATTCTTTAAGTGTTGAAACATCTACCCCAGTTTCCCTCAAAATCTGTAAGCATGTCTCTTAAACTGAGTATAAATATTTGTACATTTGATTATGTTTTCTGTAACAGTACATCCAGACAGAATCATGCTTTCCACAAAACAAACAAACAAACAAAAAATGGAGTTCAGTTTACCTTGTACTATTACAAGAAAACAAATCTGTCTCATTGTAAGGTATGTTCATAGGCTGGAAGCATCTGGGCTCTTCCATAAGGAAGTGGACTCACAAGACAGTAGAAGGGGAAATGGCCTTGTCACCCCGTTCTGTTCATAGTGGAGATCAAGCCACCCTTCCTATTTCAGCCACTCCAGTTCCAGGACCCCTCACCTCCATGTGACTGCCACCCATTCCCGTCCAGTATAAACTTGACACAGACATAGAACCAGGGCAATACGAAGATGAGGCATGTAGACTTCCTTCGCAATTACTTAAAACTATTTTAAGTCTATGGAAGAACAAAAATATCCTGCTCTGCCCCTAAAGCAAGTTTATGTATTTATATCCATTACAAGGGATAGAAACTGAGATAAATGAAAGTTATTTGACAAGCTCAAAGCTGTTGCTAATAACACTGATATGAGAGCCCAAAAGTTCTGAGTTTTCCTATATTTTATCCTAGGAGCACAAACATTCTTATCTCCAAGAAGTGAATAAATGTTGTGTCTTTGACTCAAATTGCAAACTTGACTATCTCACAAATCTTGAAAATTCCACATAGTCCTAGAAGCTTTCTACGTTTTCTTATTCCTATTAAACCCATTTCATTGCACTCTCTGATTTGTTCCCTTGTATATAGATCTAAATTGGACCACACAAAAAATATGCAGTACTATTTGGAGAAAGGAAGCAATTTATAAATAATTGATTTCCAATCGAATTGAAACTATTTTTTAACAGCTGATAAAGAAAAGTTAGGTCAACTTTTGAGCACTTAATAAAGTATTGTATACTTAATTTTGTAGGTTGATTTGTATCTCAAAATAGAACCCTCAGTCAATCTTACCAATGAACAGTCCTTCTGATTTGCATTAAGTATCCCAATATTTTTCCTAGAATGTTAAGAAATGATATTTCATTTGTTTAATCTGACATGCTGGTCAGCAACTTAATTTTCTAGGATATGAAATCTTTATTTGCTCGAAGAAATCATTTCCAATAATGCATTCAAGTCTCAGATGTACACCTAACCCCATTAAAAGCAAGCTGAGAACATTTTTATAATGTATTTCTCAGAATTATCTACAGTTACAGTTTTTTATCTTTTTTTTTCCCTTTATGAATAGAAGATGTGTTAGCTACCATCTTTTCCCCCCTCCCTTATCTTGTTCTAGATGGAATGAATGAATGTCACTGATTCTACATTACTTAACACACCTTTTCTATCTGTAAAGGCAAAAACAAAGATCTAAATATTAATCCATATTTCTTCTATCTCTTTTGGCATTTAAACCAAAGTGCAGAACATTAAGTATCAATTAAAATTGTTAAAAACTCCCCATAGGCAGCTTTTTAAGTAAATGCAATCCAAGAATAATTACAAGGTGATTTTTAAAATAAAGAACAAAACCTAGTACCTCTAAATAAATGTTATTTAGAAGTTACACTGGATAAAATGTGATGTTACTGGAATAACAACTTTTGGCTTAAAATAACAATGAGAGGCCTAGATGGTTCAAAACCTAATTCTGTTATCTACAAATGGTATGATTTAAAACAAATTATCAGACTTTCTATGCTTCAGTTTAGGTATTTCTATATGGTAGGTTGTTACAAAATGGCCTCAGATGGAACATGCCTCCCTAAATGAGTGCCTTTGTATAGTCTCCCCCCACCCTGAATCTTGGCTAGTCCCATGAGTTGTTTAGACCAATAGAATATAAAGGGTGTGTGTGACAAATGCACATTCTGGGCTTAGGTGTGAAGAGGCTTTGCAGCTCTCATTTTCACCTTCTGGGGATCAGAACACCACGCTATAGAGAGGCACTGTCTAGCCTAGTAGGTTTCATATGGAGAAGACATGTAGCACCCTAGCTGAGAGCCGACAGCCAGATGTGTGAGTGAAACCATCTTAGACCCTTCAGCCTCGGTTGAGCCATCAGATGATGGTAGACCATGTGACTAGTCCCAGGTGGCACCAGCAGAAGAATCATCCAGATTACTAATCCACAGAATCATTAGAAATGATAAACTGTTGTTGTTTTAAGTTAATAACTTTGGGGGTGCTTTGTTAAAGAGCAAAGACTACCTGAAACACTGTCAGATTGGATAGTAATAATGTTTATCTAACACAGTTTTATTGTAGATGAAATCAAAATATACACACTTAGAACAGTTTCTGGACCATATAAATGCCAAACAGGTGTTAATCATAATTATTAGTACAAAGTCGCTAATTGGAAAAGGACAACACTAATATACATATGCAAATTCAAGAATATTTGTTCAAAATCTGCACATTATTTCAGAATATAAGAGGCAACAAATAAGGACAAAAACTCCAGTGATTTGAAATGTGGGCAAAAACAAACAAATAAACAAAATTTATGGACATGATGATGCTTTAAATCAGGGACAGACTAGAAGAATAAAGACCACATCTACATGGCAAAATTCTTTTCTCATCTTCTAAAAATACTGCATTAATAATTGCCATATAATAACTAAAAGCTTTTATGTAAAAATACACATTTCCAACTTCTGTAAACATCTTGCTATCTTTCAGCATCTAGCCACAGTGGCTCTTACTCCCTTATCAAAAGCACTGTCCAGAGCTGAAGCTTCCTGACAACTTAAAAATGCATGTTTTTGAAGCCACAGTGAACTCCATCTGTTGTCACTCATTTACTTACCAAACTGATCCCTGTAGGTATTTGAGTTTGGGGCCCTACCATTAAGTTGAGGAGAAATGGAAGGTTAGATTTCTATTTCTTGATTTTAAAGCTATGAATTTCTAGAGTTGCAAAATCTTTAGAAAGTATCTATTTCAACTATCTAATTTAATTTAGAATCAAGTCATGTAACAAATGAGGCAGAACAAGGGCTAAAGTGCAGAGATTCTAAATCTAGCTCCAGGCTACTTCCTCCTCTCTGAGAGGCAACAATCTGGCAGTTATGAGTTCATGACAAAATTCAGCATTTGGATAGGGACTCAGTTACAGCACGTGGGTGTGGATGGTAGAAAATAGAAACATAGTTATAACTGTACCACCCATTCCTTAGGGCTAAGAAATAGAACATGTGACCTGATGCAAATTCCAAATCAGTTAGAATTTTGCTTTTGTATTACATGTTGCTTAAAATCAGTATTTGATATTATGTGACTTGAGAAGCTTCCCCAGTTACACAAACTCAAGGCAGGGTGATTTCCACAGGCTTGTTCAGACTAGATGAACTAACACTTATCCACTTCTAATTCTGTGCCATTATAAGAGTTGACCTGGGGAGGAAAAAAAATCTCTCTCACATAGGATTGGAGTATCTTGGCATACAACAAAATATTTTTCAGCAGCCTATGGGCACTCTTCTAGCAAAGAAAGAAAGAGAGCTGGGCTCAGTGAGTTAGCTTACCCATTCTTCTGTGTTCATAAAGCATGTTGTTCCATTTCTACTGCAGCTCCAAAGAGGAAGATAGACATACTAACCTCTTCATTACAGGAAGTTTTCCAAGATCAGAGATTATGACTTTTCATCTTTGAATTTTAGCATTGCCAGATAAACTAGGGATGCTCAATTGAATATGAATTTCAGGTAAACAACAAATCATCGTTTTATACAAGGGTGCCCATGCAATATTTGGATAACACTGGAATAAGAAAATGATTATAATAATAAATGATTAGTTGTTCATCTGAATTCAAATTTAACTGGTTGTCCTATTCTGGTATGATTTGTTTAGATCTGCTTTTTTTTCCCCCTAAATCTGGTAACCCTACTTAAAGATAAGCGTCAAATACAGTGCTACCATAGAAGGTGTTCAGTAAATGCCATCTGAATATTGAATGGCACTTTTTGCAATTCCACCTAATGGTATGGTATCATGGCTCCACTAACCTTTGAGATGTCATCAGACTCTAATCTGATTCTAGACACAAATCTCAACACCAGTAAGAATAATTAAAACCCAAATAACAATATTGTGTATGTTTCTACAGTGCTTTATGATTTTCAAAGGTCAGAGGCAGTACTTGCTCTTTTTAAAATAAATTCTGAATAATCACACAAACTGTGACTGAATAAAAAAAGCATGCAGAAAGTGAAGAATGCTTAGATGGTGCATACAAAGATCTTCATGCTTCTATAAACTACTGCATTTCTGGTTCATACATTCTATCTCATATTTTTAAATCAGATCATTCCTTTTCTAGCATGACTATGCCAGTTTCAGAGGAAGAGAAAATAATTTAGGACCCTGATGGCTGCAGGTGAACAGGCATTTATTTTTCTATGTCACCCCACTTTTATGCCTCACAATCTTCCAACTGCTAATTAAGACAAAGGGCAAAATTATATCCTTCAGCAAACAGTCTACAGTCTAGTACCCGTTCCCAGTCTGGGATGTGACAGACACCACACTTGAATTTTGCTTTTCGTTCTTTTTTTTTTTTTTTTTTTTTTGTTATAGCCTTTATATAGCATAATAGACTAACCAAGTACAAGTTGAGCAGACTGAAAGGAAGAATTATTTCACACTCCTGCTGATGCTGCTGGAAAGTGCAGAAATGCTTCCTTCAATTTTTAACTTTTTAGAACAGCACACAGAAGGCAACCTAGCAAATATTAAGATTCACAATGCCATCTGTCTGTTGAAAATATAGTCTAATTCCTTAGACACTGAGATACACACACACACACACACATACAATATATATGTGTGTGTGTATATATATATATGTATATATATATATATATTTTTTTTTTCTGCTTAGTTTGCTGGTTATTTTGTATTGCTCTCTATTGGCCTGAAACTAAGAAATTAAACAGCAGGAAAAGTAATGAGAACTGATTTTCTGTTCAAGTCAAGGAAATGTGTTCCTTTTCTATGACTTTAGAAAGTCTCTAGTATCTAATAAGTACTCTAGAATGCTTGGGGTGCCTACATGGCTCAAACTTCCAACTCTTGATTTCAGCTCAAGTCATGATCTGAGGGTCATGAAATCTGAGTCCCATGTCAAGCTCCTCACTTCTCTCCCTCTCCTTCTACCCCTCCCCCTGCTCTCTCCTGCTCTCGCTCTCTCTCCAAAACAAACAAACAAATAGTACTATAGAATGGTTTCATGAGAAATGTGCGTTTTTTTTAAAAGATTTTATTTATTTATTTAACGGACAGGGATCACAAGTAGGCAGAGAGGCAGGCGAGGGGAGGGGAGTAGACTCCCTGCTGAGCAGAGAGCCCGATGCGGGGCTCGATCCCAGAACCCTGAGATCATGACCTGAGCCGAAGGCAGAGGCTTAATCCACTGAGCCACCCAGGTGCCCCAAGAAATGTGCATATTAACATGGTAAATAGGTGGGAGCCAGAGTGTGTACAATAGAGAAAATTAGTAACACCCGTAACTCTAAAGGAATATGAATATCTTCAGAGACTAACATTTCCTTCTATCATTTAGGAGAAAATGACCACTAATCAAAATCAGAAGTCAGTGAACCAAAGACAGTTTATGGTAGGATATAATAATCTGAGAATTTTGTGACAATGTCATCTCTTTGTACTATGCTCCAGAGTTTGTTTCATCTTTTAAGGATTAAATGTTTATCCCCCAGTTGTGGTTCTCTAAGAACAACGCTTCTTGTCTGTTAGAGACAGGTGAAAGAAATCTCAAAAGTATATATATACCTGCATGCATATATATATATATATATAGTTATATATAACTGTATATATGTAAATATATAAATTTACATTTATATAAATAAAATGTATATATTATACATTATATAAATTCTATATTACATATCATATATTTTTCTTAAATTTCTCCTTATTAATATCTGCATAAAGCCTTCTTAGTTGTCCTCCCAGGAGTGGAGTGAGGTGGCATGCATCTAATTGAGTCAAATCTTGAACAGCTTCCTCAGGATGAGGACCAGGTATTTTTGTTTAAAGTTTTGGAACATCCTGTCACCCCCATCCTTATCGGAGAGAACAGTGTTTCCATTCTGACAGAAACCAGGATGGCTGTTTTTAATGGGGGAGCCCCACACTAACAGACGTGGGGCCAAGAGAAGGCCCTGGAGGCCAGAGGGCTACACACCACACATTCCAGTTCTGCTGTAGGTTCTCTGAATACATGACTCTGCTGTGGGTTCCTTTGAATTATAGCAAATGCATTAGATTAAAAACCCTTAGTTTATTAAGCCTTGTACTTCCTTTTTCCAGCCCCACAAAAGAATAAAGTCTGAAAAAGATACATAAAGAAGCTTCCCTAATGCTCCAGTTTGAAGATTTGTCATCAATGTTTTAATCCCTTCCCTCCCTCATACCTTCCTATAGGAGTTTATCGTTTGAATTGTAAACTTCTACCCTTAAACTGACTTGGGAAAATTGGCTCAGAGACTCTAGTTTCTTTATTTAGAAACTGGAGTTCAGGCTTAATTTCCCAGTCTTTTTTTGTTTGTTTGTTTCCCTACAGCCAAATAATATAGGGGGAGGGAGGAGCAGAGAGATCTTCAATACATATTCAAACTCTTCATGTGTAATTGGGATCTGTGTCTCCACTACTCACCCCTCAGAGCGAGGTGTTGGTCACATTCCTCAGGATTTCCCTGCTGCATTTGTTTATAAACCACTTAGAAATGGCCCCTCATTCACCAGGTCAGGCAGAAGCCAGCAGCCGAGCACCAATGACCAGCAGCTGGAGATGTGGGTGGCCACAATCCCCCCCTGTGACCCAGACACATTGGATCGGGGAGAGTCACTGCCTGTAGCTCTGACTTCCTGGTCATCACAATTTTCATTTCCAGAGTGAAATACAGAGATTTCAGTTGCTCCAGCATGTATGGGAGATTTCATAATGAGTCAGGCAGGAAAATAACAGATGGTGCACTGAGTGTAAATATGAAAATACCCTTGGAGCTGCAACAGAAGGCTGGCACTCCCAGGGGAGTTGAGCAAAAACAGTGAAGGCTCCCCGCTGTCTCTCCTCTTTTCTCATTCTTGTCTCACTTCTAAGGGCAAAGACTTTGTAGCCTGTGACGAGGTAAGTACTGCCATCAGATTGTCCCTGAACTGTGATCTACCTGGAGGATCTCAGCCTCTGATCTCCGGCCCTCTCACTTCTTTATCTGCTCACACTCGCTCCCTCATTCATTAATTTTAGCTATTTTCTTTGGATTCTTAGCTTCATCCCTGCCTTCCTTCTGGACTTGCTGTAACTAGGAGAATGATTTCAACCCTGAAACTGTGGCTTTGACCATATTTCATCACTGTCATTCCTTCTTCTTTTTTATGAGTAATTCAGCAGTCCCCACCATGACCACCCTAAACCCTTTTGAAATCCTTGTTTTCTTTCTTTTTTTTTTTTAACAAATAATCATCCAGCTCTTTCCATTAGCTTTACTATAATTTACATTTGTCTTATTAAAGTCAGCTGGAAATGTTGTCAACTTTTAATGTGCATTTGACATATGATTTTGGTATAACAATTACCCAGCATAACACTGTGTCAGGGGATAAGTGAGGACCATTCTTTCTCAAATTACATGTACACCGCTTTTCCTCTCCTATAGTTGTATATTTCCTAGGCAATAAACATGCATAGCTTCTACAGGAGTGGATTTAGCTGCTTTGCCGAAAAAAGTGTGGACCAGGAAATCAGGGTTTTACAGAGAAGAAATCCAAATGGACCTAGTACAATATACAATAGCAAGTTAAGAGAGCTGAGAAAAAATAAGTAAAGACACAATATACAATAATAGCAATTTTAAAAAGGAGATATATTTTCAGACTTAGAAAGTCATAATGGGATTATTTGAAAACTTTTTACAAATATTTTAAAATTAAGTGAATAATTTTCTAGAAAATATGTTAAATTTGACTTAATAGAAAATCTGAATAACATAATAACATCTAGTCTATTGAAGATATAAATAATTTCTATTTTTTTAAAAGATTTTATTTATTTGACAGAGAGAGATCATAAGTAAGCAGAAAGATAGGCAGAGAGGGAGGGGGAAGCAGGCCCCCTGCCGAGCAGAAAGCCCTATGTGGAGCCCAATCCCAGGACCTTGAGATCATGACCTGAGCTGAAGGCAGAGGCTTAACCCACTGAGCCACCCAGGTGCCCCAATAATTTCTATTTTATACAAACTTTTTCAGAGAAGAAAAAAAGGGGGAAAATTTCCTATCTCATTGTGTGAGGCAAAACCAACTTTGATTTATAAGGGTAGTAAAGAATATAAAAGATAAGTATGGAAGTTGCTGGATATGTTAACTCATTTGTGCAAATTCTTCCACAATTTATATGTATCAAACTATCAAGTACACATTAAACATATTATAATTTTGTCAATTATACTTCAATAAAACTGAAAAATATGTTATTTATTTATTTGTTTGTTTGTTTAGCTAGAGTGGGTTTGTGGGGTGTGCAGGGATGGGCAGAGGGAGAGGCAGAGAGAGAATCCTAAGCAGGCCCCACGCTCAGTGCAAGCCCTTCAAAGGGCTCAATCTCATGACCCTGAGATCATGACCTGAGTGGAAATCAAGAGTCGGACACCCAACTGAGTGAGCCACCCAGGCACCCCAAAATATGTAACAAATTTTTTAAAAGGCAGCAAAAGAAAAGAATATTTTGACTAACTAAAACATAAATGAAAAAAATCCTAAGTAAAATATTTGCAAGTTGCAGTACATTAAAAAATGATAATACATGATACTCAAGTAGCATATTTTCACTAGAAATGAAAAGCTGGTTCAAGGAAAAACCTCTTTATTTTATTTATTTATTTGACAGAGAGAGAAAACAAGCAGATGAAGAGGCAGGCAGAGAGAGAGGAGGAAGCAGGCTCCCTGCTGAGCAAAGAGCCCAATGCAGGGCTCGATCCCAGGACCCTGGGATCATGACCTGAGCCAAAGGCAGAGGTTTTAACCCACTGAGCCACCCAGGCGCCCAAGGAAAAACCTCTTAATGTCATATACCATGTTAAGAAATCACACTGGCAATGGCCAGTTGTGGAGAGGAGGGGAAGTGGGGCATTATTTAGTGGATACAGAGTTTTAGTTTTGCAAGATGAAAAGGTTCTGGAGATCGGTTACACAACAATGTAAAAATACTAAACACCACCGAACTCTACACTTAGAAATGGTTAAAATGATAAATCTTATGACTTTTTTACCATGATAAAAAGAATTTAAGACATTACAGAAGAACAAATATATGAATTACTAGTGACTATCTCCAAAAGAGAAGAAAATAATGCAGGGGAAAGAGATGATCAGCATCATGGGAGAAGGGGTAAGTTAAATATTTAGATTGAAGGAGTAGGACAAGATTTACTGAGAAGTGACATTTGAGTAAACATGGGAGGAAGTAAGGGAGAAGAACACTCTTGTCAGAGAAAATGGGAAGTGCCAAGTCCAGAGCAAGGGGCCTATCTGGTCATCAGGTAGGTGACCAAGAAGACCTGTGTTGTTGGAGTGGGGAGAGTAGTAGGAGATGAGGTCAGAGAGACAAGGATGGCAGAAAACCACAAGGGGCCCTGGAGATGATGATGAGATGGAAGAGATGGGAACCCTTTGGAGAATTTCAAACAGAGGAGAGATGTGATATATCACATGATTTTTCATGTACTGGCTGCTCTTAAGAAATGCTCTGAAATAGAAGATCAAACACAGAAAGACGAAAGAGGAAGGAGGCTTAAAAAAAAAAAAAGAGAGAGCTAGAGGGGAAAAAAGATGGTCCTTAGACTAGGGCAGCAACACTGAGGGTGGCAGAAAGTTATTTTGTAAATATTCACATAAATTTATAGAACTACCATGATTTACTAACAAACTAATTGTGGAGTGTAAAAGAGAGGATGTCAAAGGTTTTGGCCTGAGTAACTGACAGGTGCAGGCAGAACATGTCTGGTCATGCAGGGGTGGCAAATATGAGGTGTTCTCTTTGAAATACATATTAGACATTGAAGTAGAGGTGATGAGTAAGCAGTTATAGATGCAAATTTAAAGTTCAGAATAGCTGAACAAACTAGAGATACAAATTAGACCTCATCAAAGAATAGTAGTGCAGTTGAACTTTGAACAACATGGGTTTGAATTGCATGAATCCACTTACGACATGGATTTTTTTTATAAATACAATATGGTGCTATAAATGTACTTTCTACCCCTTATGATGTTCTTAACATTTTTCTCTAGCTTACTATATTGAAAGGATGCAGTATATAATACATGTGACATAGAAATATGTATTAATTGGCTGTTTGTGTTATTTGAAGACTTCTGGTCACCGGTAGGCTATTAGTAGTTAAGTTTGAAGGGAATCAGAAGTTACATGTGGATGTTTGACTGCAAGAGCAAAGGGTTGGTGCCCTTAACACCTGTGTTATTCAAGGGTCAACTGTATTTGAAGTCACAAGTAAGTGTAATTACAAGAGAGAAGAAATTCAATAACCATTTTCTGGAACTCAAACATTTCAAAATAAGGGAAATGAAAAAGAACCAGCAAGGACAGTGAGAACAGCTAGAGGGGTAGAAAGAAAAATAGGAGTCTGGTGTTCTGAAGTTGAAGGGCTCCACGAAGAGGTCAACTGTGCTTGGTGTGCCTGACTGGCCACATAAAATGAGAACTGAGAATTTGCCTGTGGTTTTAGCAACATGGAAGTCACAGCGATAATGGCTAGCTAACAAAAACTTATGACAAGCATCATACTTAATGGTAAAACTTGAAAAGCAGTTCCACTGAACTTCTGAGGCATGACAAACATGCCTTCTTTCATGATTTTTATTCAGAATTGTACAAGAGGTTCTAAACAACAAAATAAAATATGTATAAGAATTGGAAAGAAAGAAATAAAACTGGTATTTGCGGTTTATTTGATGTCTACGTATAAAAGCCCAAGATAATCTACAGATGAATAGAAATTAATAAAAGATTTAAAATTCCATTAGATCCAAGATTAGCATTACAAAAATCTACTCTTTCTGTTAAGTATCTAAGACCAGCTATGTCCTGATATTTAAGAAAGGAAAAGGAAGGAATGGGGAAGGGGGGAAGGGGAAAGATGAAAGGGAAGGGAGAGAAGAGAGGAAAGGAAAAATGGAAGAGTAACGTGATATGCAGTGTTTGCTGATTTTTGTGTTGTAACTATTCCCACCATGGTTGATTTCTTTTTTTCTTTCTTTTCTTTTTTTTTTTTTTTTAGATTTATGTATGTATTTATTTATTTGAGACCGAGAGAGAGAGAGAGAGAGAGAGAGAGAGAGAAAAGAACAGAGGGAGAGAAAGAATCCCAAACAGACTCCCCAGTGAGCACAGAGCCCAACACGGGGCTCAATACCACAGCCCTCAGATCATGATGTGAGCCAAAACCCAGAGTCTGCCATTAACTGACTGAGCCACCCAGGCACGCCCAGCCATGGCTGATTTCAAGCTGCCAGTGTGGTGTCACTGAAGCAGGACTGAGAAGAGATCCACACAATTGCCCTTGCAAGGTAGTATCAGCTCTAGCATGTCACTACAAATCAATTTGAAAGTTACATAGAAAAAAAAAATCACATTCATAGAAGCTACCAAACCTATAAGATCTACACAAAATATAACAAAATGTGCAACAACATGCAGAGATTACATTTTAAGGGATTTCAAGAAAAAAAAAAAACAAAACCTGACTACTTCAAGAATATGTTTTATCAGTGGTTGGGAAGAATTAATATCATTGATGCCAGTTTGCCTCAAATTAATCTGCAATGTTGGTATAATTTAAATCAAATCCCAACAAGGAATCTTAAAATCTATTTGGAAAAGAAGTGGTCAAAAATAGCTGAGCCGGGGGAACCTGGGTGGCTCAGTAGGTCAGGCTCTGTGCTGGGCATAGAACCTGCTTAAGATTCTCTTCCTTTCCCTCTGCCCCTCCCCAACCACCTCTCTCTACCCCTTTCTTTAAAAAAAAAAAAAAAAATAGCTGAGCCAACTTCCAAGAACAAGATGGGGGGATTTTCACTACTAAAAAAACAAGTCAGTAAGATAGTTGATACTAGTGTCAGGATGAACAAATGCAACCATGTAAAGGCAAAAAGAGTCCCATAAACAGACATAAGTAATTTTGGAAACTTGTATTACAGATGTGACATCACACATCAGTGTGGGAGGGGTGGCCTCTCAATAAGGTTCTATGGCTACTAAATTCGTCTACGGAAAAATAAAATTTAGATTCTCTATAGGACAAAAGAAAAAAATTACAAAGAATAAATAGGAAAAAATTGCAAACTGTAACAATGGGTAATTAGCCCAAGTTCATAAAGCGCTCTTAAAACTAATCAATATATTAAACCCAACAGATTCACGAAGAACAATTACTAAGGTCAGAAAAAACTGCCGATTTTCATTTAAAAAACCCAAAAAATATTTAAAAAATATCTGAATAAAATAAGCATTTAAAAACAAATTTTAAATTAATAAAAATGCTATGTGTTTCTATCAAAATGAAAGCAAGTGAAAATACTGATTTAAAAAAAAACCACACTAAAGATCTATGCAAATGCTCATTTCTCCATACATTAAGGGAAATGAGAACTATCAAATACATGTTCCAAACTTGCTGATGGTACAACCTTTCTGGATTGTGATATATTTACAGAAATATTAAATATGCCTCCCTTGACCCAAGACTTCAAGGGATGTATCTTAAAGAAAAAGTGTGCAAAAAGCCACACATAATCCATTTAAGGGAAGAAATGGAACGTGTTTGATATGTTGTTAACAGAAAAAAAAGGGCAGTCTACCAAATTTATATTAATATGGCCTGTTATTTTGTAAAACAAAAAATAGTATAAGTGCACTAAAATGCATTCAAAATTATCTGAAAGTAACACAGAAGTGACTATTTTTGGGTGCTGGTATAATGGAGTTCTGTTTTCTTACTTATATTTTTTTGTGCTTTCTTAATTTTGCAGTAGGTATTACTCATATACTAAAATAAATCACTTGGGGATGCCTGGGTGGCTCAGTTGGTTAAGCGTCTGCCTTCAGCTCAGATCATGATCCCAGGGTCCTAGGATCGAGCCCCACATTAGGCTCCCAGATCAGCAGGGAGCCTGCTTCTCCCTCTGCCTACTGCTCCTCCTGTTTGTGCGCTCTCTCTCTCTCTCTCTCTCTGACAAATAAATAAAATCTTAAAAACTAAATTAATAAAAAAATAAAATAAATGACTTTATAAAAAATTTAAGTATGGAAGGTTTGCACTTTCTTTTCTGTAAAAACATGATTAATACATGCATAATTTTTAATTTTTTCTTTTATTTTGGTGCCTTTCCCTAAAATGGGCCTGAGTATAAGACTATAAGTAGTATATACTATGATGTACTTAAAATCATCTCTCTCCTTTGCCAACCAACTCAAGACTCTCATGGAATCATGCATGAATTTCCATAGAATAAACCCCCTTGCATGATCCCTCATCCAGTAGATCCCCATGCATGATTCAACATATTTACTCATTTTTTTTAGTGTTTTTATCAAGTGATTTTTTTATTATGTTAGTCACCAAGCAATACATCATTAGTTTTTGATGTAGTGTTCCATGATACATTGTTTGCATACAACACCCAGTGCTCCATGCAATCTGTGCCCTCCTTTATACCCTTCACCAGGCTCACCCATCCCCCTCTGAAACCCTCAGTTTGCTTCCTGTAGTCCATAGTTTTTCATGGTTCATCTCCCCCTCTGATTTCCACCCCTTCATTTTTCCCTTCCTTCTCCTAATGTCCTCCATGCTAGTCCTTATGTTCCACATGTAAGTGAAACCATATGATAATTGTCTTTCTCTGCTTGACTTATTTCACTTAGAACAATCCCCTCCGGTTCTGTCCACGTTGATGCAAATGGTGGGTACTCATCCTTTCTTTTTTGTTTGTTTGTTTGTTTGTTTGTTTTGGGGTATTCATCCTTTCTGATGGCTGAGTAATATTCCATTGTATATATGGACCTTATCTTCTTTATCCATTCATCTGTTGAAGGGCATCTCGGCTCCTTCCACATTGTGGACATTGTGGACATTGCTGCTATGAACACTGGGGAGCATGTGCCCCTTCTTTTCACTACATCTGTATCTTTGTGGTAAATACCCAGTAGGGCAATTGCTCGGTCATAGGGTAATTCTATTTTTAATTTTTTGAGGAACTTCCACACTGTTGTCCAAAGTGGCTGTACCAACTTGCATTCCCACCAACAGTGTAAAAGTGTTCCCCTTTTTCCACACCCTCTCCAACATTTGTTGTTTCTTGCCTTGTCAATTTTTGTCATTCTAACGTGTAAGGTGGTATCTCAATGTGTTTTGATTTGAATTTCCCTGATAGCTAATGATGATGAACATTTTTTCATGTGTCTGTTAGCCATTTGTATGTCTACTTTGGGGAAGTGTCTGTTCATGACTTCTGCCCATTTATTGACTCAATTATTTATTTTTTGGGTGTTGAGTTGAGAAGCTCTTTATAGATTTTGGATAATAGCCCCTTATCTGTTGTGTCATTTGCAAATATCTTCTCGCATTCTATCAAAATTCCAATGGCACTTTCAAAGTGATAGAAGAAACAATCCTAAAATTTGTGTAGAACCAGAAAAGATCCCAAATCGCCAAGGAAACACTGAAAAAGAAAAACAAAGCTGGGGGCATCATGTTGCCTGATTCCAAGCTATATTACAAAGCTGTGATCACCAAGATAGCATGGTACTGGTACAAAAACAAATGCAGAGATCAATGGAACAGAATAGACAGCCCAGATATAGACCTCAACTCTATGGTCAACTAATCTTCGACAAATCAGGAAAAATAAAATCCAATGGAAAAAAGACAGTCTTTTTAATAAATTGTGCTGGGAAAATTGAACAACTATATACAGAAGAATGAAATTCAACCATTCTCTTACACCATACACAAAGATAAACTCTAAATGGATGAAAAACCTCAACATGAGACAGGAATCCATCAAAATCCTGGAGGAGAACATGGGCAGTAACCTCTTCAACACTGGCCACAGCAACTTCTTTCAAGACATGTCTCCAAAGGCAAGGGAAATAAAAGTGAAATGAATTTTTGGGACTTGATCAAGATAAAAAGCTTCTGCAAAGCAAACAGTCAACTAAACAAAGAGGCAACATATCTATAAATTTAAATTTTCACACACACACACACACACACACACACACACAGACATGCACACATTCATTACTCATTTTTTCCTGAATCATGCTTTGTATTAAAGTTGATTATTTACATGCCTTATCTTTCTGGTAGAAGGTAAAAGCAGAGAGAATAAGATGAATGTATCATTTCTTTCGCATCTCCCAGAAACAACAAACAAAATATCCTTCCTATATAGGTGGAAACAACTTGTTTGTTCACTAAATATTGTGAGGACTGTATAAGCTTAACTTGGACTAATCTGTAGCATTTTTTAATAACTTGAAAAATAAGGAATTTTTGAAGAAGTAAAAGGCATTTTTATTTTAATTACAGGTAAAATATGTATAATGAATTGCAAAAATAATGATACTGATTCAATTACAATTATATTCAAGAGGACTGTATTATATTGATGGATAAAAGAGCTATTATGATTTACAATGGGAAATAAAAGTTATAACAGGGACTTCCCTTCATATTTTTGTCTGCATCACGAAAACCAAAAATGTTCTTCCACCAAACATACTTTGAGGCTTCTGTTAAAGGCAGACTGAGAATGGATGAAACAAGGATTGATTCCAAAACACCACTTTCTTAGTTCTAATGAAGTATCTTATTTGCTGCATGAGAATGGACTGATGCATAAAATAAGTTCACAATAAAACCTACCATTTACTTATCAACTGCTGTGCTAAGTACTTTGTGTTCTCTTTCTCCAATACCATTAAGAACCTTGTTCTATAGTAAGCAGAGCTGCACATAGTCCAACTCAGTTCTATTGACTTCAAAACCAAAATTTCTCCTAAATAATAAATCCATTTCTTTATGAATAAATTAAAAGCAATTAATAGAAGGGCACCTGGGTGGCTCAGTCAGTTAAACGTCTGACTTCAACTCAGGTCATGGTCTCAGGGTCCTGGGATACCAGCAGGTCCCTGCTCAGCAGGCAATCTGCATCTCCCTCTCCCTCTGCCCCTCCCCCTGCTCATGCTCTCTTTCTTTCTCATACAAATAAATAAAGTCTTTTAAAAAAATTAAAAAATAAGAAGCTAAATAAAAGCAACTAATAGTGATTGCAGCAATGTAGTCAAAATTTCTACTTATAAATCTTGACATTTTCATGGGTCATAACACAGCTGCAGTAGCATGGTAATCAAATGCTAATATCTGTTGCATTTAGCAAAAATAAAATGATACATTAACAGGACTCAGGAAGACTGTTCTATTAAAATACCTTTACTGATGTGGGGGGGGGCAGAAGCTCCATTTACCTAATGTACTTTTTAATAATTATCATGGCACTTCCTCTTATGTCTAAAAATAGTACTATAATAATCATTTTGACAGTGTACATTACTCTAGCTTTTATAGCTTATTTGAATGAAAATAAAATAGCAAAAACAAGTAAACATTCTCTTAAAAATACTTTCAATTAATTTTGATATATTATCACGCCTCTAGACTTTTTACAAAGGTAAATCAGCCCAGTTGATTATATTGAAATATCATCTCTTTGTTTAGCACTTGCTTTTTATCTAGGCACACAGGCCACTGAGAAAGCAGTAAGAACACAATGCTGCATATCACTGCTATTTCAATGTTTTCTGCTCCTGGGCATGATCAGCAAACTTCTCATATGTAAATAATTACATACTTCATAGAGTAGTTCCAATCTCACAAAGCATATTTCAGATACTGAATAGAAGAGCTACTTCTTTTGTCTAATATTTTCTTTAGTACTTCAGACATACCATGAGCTTCACAGGGAAAGGATTATTCTGCAAAGCTGCAGATCCAGTACACATTTTATATACAAAAGATTTTACATACAAAAGAAATAGAGGGAAAACATATGTAAGCAAATGAAGAGGCTTAATAAAAACATTGTATAGGTTATCTGCTGTTTGTTTTTATCCCAGTGATTTGTAATTTGGGTAACTGCTGCCAGCCAGGAGAATCATGCGTCTTTTCTGATAAACTCAGAGACAGTATGTTATGCAAGAAAAGTGTAGATTTGGGAGCCGGACCAACCTAGAGACCATGCAGCATCCCACAAGTGAAAAGCTACCTAGGATTGCATTGTTGGTGACCCTAATAAAGCTATGCATAGGTTCTCTATTCTTTGATACAGAAACAGGAATTGTTGGACAAAATAATCCACAAATCTTTGTAGATTTGTGGATCTTTCATCTGGAATTTAATATATTTGATAACATCCTTTATTGAGGGTAAAAACATTAATCTTTAACTAATTATCTTCAGTGAGGATCTTTTCTTAAATTGTGTTTTCACATCTGTTTTCTTGACATAGGCTAGGATATCCTTTCTGTCTCATTCTTGTTACATACTATGCACAGGTGTGATTTCACTTTGCCTATCAGACTGTGATGTGTCATATTATCTTATGCTGCCCTCAAATTAAAGGATAAACCTGTAGTAGTTTATGGATATACACCTCAAGGACTTTATTTCTATAGATTACAAAGCTGGAAGAGTTACTCAGAAGAACCAAAGCACCTTCTAAAATGTGTTTCCAAATTTTTTCATATATTTTCAATGTGAATTATCAGAAAGAAACAATGAACAGATCTGCTTCTTCCCTTTGGAGATTTGAGAGATGTTTGGTGGATTTAATGAGAATCTTGAGATGTCCAGATTTATGTAGCAGTAAGTACACACCAGATTCTAGAGACAGTTATGATGTCAAATGATTTTTTTTCAAATGCTGTGTATATAATAAAGAAATGTAATACTGTTTTCTAAACTTTTGTCCTATATCACCAGATTTTCACAGTGTAATTCTCCTTGATCTCAAGCCCTATGGTTCATCCAATCATGTTGCACTCAAGGATCCTGCCAGCAGTGGGCATCAAGAAATACAGTAATTATCGCCATCTTGCTACTTAAAGATATGATGATAATTATTTTAGAAATCATAAGAAATGCTTTCCTTGCTCTGTAGGTAATGAGATTATACCTATATTTGAGTAATTTATTCCATCCATGCTTAAAAATTAAGTCAAGTTTACCATCAAATTCTAGATATTTCTATGTTCATAGCTTTGTCTATGACATGAATTCTGTGAACCAAGTAAATTCAATACAACCTATTGTGGAGATTGCTGAAGTTGAATGTAGATTTTCCCAAGAATTACATCATTTATTTTAATTTAGAGGAGTTTCTGGATTTTGGGGGGGCTCGGTGTTTTTGTTGGGAAAGGAAGTCCCAGGTATGTAGTCTTTCAGCCTCCACTCAGCCACATAAGAATGGGCCTTGGGGTTGGAATATTTTCTTAACCAGTAGATAAAGAGCCCACACAGCCTGCAACAGGTTTATCTCCTTGTGTGGGAATATCTTTCTGTGTTTCAGGATCAATGAGTATTCCTTTGCTCTGTATCAGTGGCCCTCAGGCAAACCCACAACTTTCAGAACTACAGATTCCAGACAGGAGGCTTAGGGTCCTTCTATTGCAGCACAAGTGGGGTATGGATAGGCCAATTCCTGTGTCATCTTCTAGGTGCACCCACTAGCCATGAGGGACCTACACACATTATGAAGTTAACACAACTTTGTCTCTTTTCTCTATAAGCAAAAGTGTTGTCCCATTCTGTCCTTGAATGTGTTATATCTTCCTTGGCCAGTCTAAAACCAAGACTCACTAGGCAGAAAGGTTTGAACTTCTTTCCCTGGTGCCTGGTACTGCGATGATCTTTGTACTCTCCCTATAGTTTCAGTTCTCCCATCACTGGTTATTGGTACAAAGTGTACTGCTCAACATATGGAGAAGTTCAGCCTTCTTGGACCTTTATATTCTTAATCTGGATGCCAAAACATATTCTAGGTGTTCTGGATTACTACAACATATAATCTGTGCGCATTTTGACAAAACCTAGTATATACTTTGATTTTCATTGGCCAAAAATAATGAAAAAAAATATGAAGCAATTGCCCTTATCTGAGCACATCATTGTTTTCGACTTTTTTGAATGATAGTAGAGAATATACCTGATGGCAAAATCTTGCTAGGCACATTTTCCAAGAAGAAATAACATTGCTATTCAGCTCTCCAATCACATGTGCAGTGGTATCTTCCTTCTAATTTAGACATCACTGGCAACAATCAACTTGTCAGATTTATATAGTAGATGAAAATGGAAAAAATAAAAATCAAGTCCAAGGCTACTTTTATTTTTGAAGTGTAAATGGCAACTATTATCTTTTCATATAGTCCATTATGTGTGAAAGATATCTAAGGCCATAAGTTTCCCTCATGAGTTTTCATGAACTTTTTTTTTTTTACTTTACGTTATATTTTATTTTAATCAATAAAGAAATGAATATATTACAGGTTCCACTGATGATCTGAAAGACAAAATCTGTGGAATTTTGTGTTAAATTACTATTTCAAAACAAATAATATATGCATGATTCAAGACCAGGATTCAGGATTAATGCAAGTGAAATTAAAAGCCATTACTAAGCAATTCAAATATATAACATTTTAATTGTACTTTAAATTCTATAACAAAGTTATATAAATATATCCAAAACGTAAAGTTAAACTCCTATTCAAAAAACATGTAAGTAAAAAAATCATTTTCCAGCTGATTATCAGGACTAAATTTTAAGAGGCAAAAACATGTGGTATAAACAGTTCTAGGTTATTTCATGTTGAAGGGCTCATCTACCAATAATGAATTTATTAATTCATTATTGGTAGATTTCATTTCTTAACCTCAGCACTATTGATTTTGGTCTAGATCTCTTTGTTGTGAGGGCTGTCCTGTGCACTGCAGGATGTGTGGTAATGCCCCCAACCTCTATCTCCCCTCCAGTTATGACAAGCAAAAGATGCCTCCAGACAATGTCCCCTCACTGCAAAGTTGGCTCTGGTTGAAAACCACTGATATGAAACATGCTGGAGGGTCTCCATGTGTTAGACACTATGTTGGGTTCTAAGGATGCAGAGATGATTAAGAACCAGCTCTTAAAAACTCACATCTAGAAATGGAGACATGTAAATATAAATAGTAACCAAGGTACACTAAAAATACTATTGATTTACTCAATTTACTTCATTTGAAAACCTCATTCAAGAGGTTTTCATATTCTTTATCATATTATATATATATCATATATATATCATCATATTCTTTATCCAAGACTTTATGCCAGACCCAGTTCTAAACATCGTGTGAGAGCAGAAAATGGAAAACTTTCCAATCACGGGATGCCTGGCTGGCTGAGGTATTAGGTCATGTGACTCTTTTTTGTTTTTTTGTTTTTTTTAAGGTTTTTTTTTAAGTTTTTTTTTTTTTTTTATTTGACAGACAGATCACAAGTAGGCAGAGAGGCAGGCAGAGAGAGAGGAGGAAGCAGGCTCCCCGCTGAGCAGAGAGCCCAATGCGGGGCTCGATCCCAGGACTCTGGGATTATGACCTGAGCCGAAGGCAGAGGCTTTAACCCACTGAGCCATCCAGGCGCCCCAGGTCATGTGACTCTTAATCTCAGGGTTGTGAGTTTAGGCCTCACATTGGATACACACATTACTTTAAAAAAACAAAGCAAATTAATAGACTTTCCAGTCACAGCTTAATATAATCCTTCCAGTTTTATTGACTCATCAGTAAATCCCTCTCTGAACACCAACTCTGCCCCCACAGAATTGTCAGTTTTCTGTCAGGTCCATTGAACTAAGGCTATTCAGCTTAGTTCGAAACTCTCAACGAGTTCTATAAATACTCTATATAACTCTAAAATCATGAAGCTAGGGGTGCCTGGATAGCTCAGTCAGTTAATCCTCCGACTCTTGATTTCTGCTCAGGTCATGATCTCAGGGTCATGAGATCGAGCCCTCCATTAGTCTTCAGGCTCAGTGGGGAGTCTGCTTGAGATTCTCTCTCTCCCTCTGCCCCTCTGCTCCACACACACACACACACACACACACACACACACTCTCTCTCTCTCTCTCTCTTGCTAAGATAAATAACTCCTTAAAAAAATGAAAAAATAAGATCATGAAGCTACTTCTAAAGTGCAGACCTTTCCTTATCACATATCACATAGTGATTCCAATTCCTGTCCCAAGAAATAGCTTTCTAAATGAGAAGATAATATGTTTTTTACTGTTTTATTTCATAATAATATATCTCTAGAAGTGAAAACTCTAAACATTATGTCCATATCTCCCTATTGGTTTAATAGAGAGAAGAAAAAAAAATGTATTCAGAATAGTGTTATGGCAGATTGGTACTTTATTCTGTCATTGTCACAGTTGAAATCAAAGGAAAACAAATACTGTATGATTTCACTCATATGTGTAATTAAGAAACAAAAAATGAGTAAGGGAAATAAAAAGAGAGAGAGGAACCAAGGAATAGACTCTCAGCTACAGAGAACAAACTGATGGTTCTCAGAAGGGAGGGTAGTGGGGATGGGTGACATAAGTGATAGGGATTAAGAAGCACACTTGTGATGAACACTGGATGATGTACAGAATTAATGAATCACTATATACTATATTGTTTCCTTGTGGACCACTTTTCTAGAGATAGCTTACAGAAAGAAGAATAATTCTTAACTTGTCTTTTTTTTTAAATTAATTAATTTATTTATTTTAATAAACATATAATGTATTCTTATCCCCAGGGGTACAGGTCTGTGAATCGCCAGGTTTACACATTTCACAGCACTCATCATAGCACATACCCTCCCCAATGTCCATATCCCCACCACCCTCTCCCACCCCCCCCTTCCCCCAGCAACCCTCAGTCTGCCATGTGAGATTAAGAGTCACTTATGGTTTGTCTCCCTCCCAATCCCACTTCTTTCATTTTTTCTTTTCCTACCCCCCCAACCCCCCCACATTGCATCTCCACTTCCTCATATCAGGGAGATCATATGATAGTTGTCTTTCTCCAATTGACTTATTTCGCTAAGCATAATACCCTCTAGTTCCATTCACGTCGTAGCAAATGGCAAGATTTCATTTCTTTTGTTGGCTACATAGTATTCCATTGTGTATATATACCACCTCTTCTTTATCCATTCATCTGTTGACGGACATCTAGGTTCTTTCCATAGTTTCGCTATTAAGGACATTGCTGCTATAAACATTCGGGTGCACGTGCCCCTTCGGAGCACCATGTTTGTATCTTTAGGATATATACCCAGTAGCGCAATCGCTGGGGCATAGGGTAGCTCTATTTTCAGTTTTTGGAGGAACCTCCACACTGTTTTCCAGAGTGGTTGCACCAGCTTGCATTCCCACCAGCAGTGTAGGAGGGTTCCCCTCTCTCCGCAACCTCGCCAGCATCTGTCATTTCTTGACTTGTTACTTTTAGCCATTCTGACTGGTGTGAGGTGGTATCTCATTGTGGTTTTGATTTGTATTTCCCTGATGCCGAGTGATGTGGAGCATTTTTTCATGTGTCTGTTGGCCATCTGGATGTCTTCTTTGCAGAAATGTCTGTTCATGTCCTCTGCCCATTTCTTGATTGGATTATTTGTTCTTTGGGTGTCGAGTTTGCTAAGCTCTTTATAGATTTTGGATACTAGCCCTTTATCTGATATGTCGTTTGCAAATACCTTCTCCCATTCTGTCAGTTGTCTTTTGGTTTTGTTAACTGTCTCCTTTGCTGTGCAAAAGCTTTTGATCTTGATGAAATCCCAATTGTTCATTTTTGCCCTTGCTTCTGTTGCCTTTGGCGATGTTCCTAGGAAGAAGTTGCTGCAGTTGAGGTCAAAGAGGTTGCTGCCTGCATTCTCCTCAAGAATTTTGATGGATTCCTTTCTCACATCGAGGTCCTTCATCCATTTTGAGTCTATTTTCGTGTGTGGTGTAAGGAAATAGTCCAATTTCATTTTTCTGCATGTGGCTGTCCAATTTTCCCAGCACCATTTGTTGAAGAGACTGTCTTTTTTCCATTGGGCATTCCTTCCTACTATGTCGAAGATTAGTTGACCATAGAGTTGAGGGTCTATTTCTGGGCTCTCTCTTCTGTTCCATTGATCTATATGTCTGTTTTTGTGCCAGTACCATACTGTCTTGATGATGACAGCTTTGTAATAGAGCTTGAAGTCTGGAATTGTGATGCCACCGACTTTGGCTTTCTTTTTCAATATTCCTTTCGCTATTCGAGGTCTTTTCTGGTTCCATATAAATTTTAGGATTATTTGTTCTATTTCTTTGAAAAAAATGGATAGGATTTTGATAGGGATTGCATTAAATGTGTAACTTGTCTTATTTATAAGGTAACTATATATTTCCAAAGGCAAAAAAAAAAAAAAAAAAAAGTCCAAAAGGCAGCTAGCTCATTAGACTTAACTTCAGGGACTTCACATTATATGTAGGCACTACTGGCTTAATGCTATCTTTTTAAAGATTTTATTTATTCATTTGACAGAGAGAGAGAGAGGGAACACAAGCAGGGGGAGTGGGAGAGGGAGAACAGGCTTCCCATGGAGCAGGGAACCCAGAGCTGGGCTTGATCCCACGATCCTGGGATCATGACCTGAACCAAAGGCAGAGGCTTAACGAGTGAGCCACCCAGGTGTCCCTTAATGCTACTTCCTTAAATTGATATTTTATCTCTCATTGAAAGAAACTGTCTTATGTCACTGTTCAACATTGACTAAAGTCTCTATCCAAAGCAATAAACATGAAAACAATTGGAAAGGAAATGGCAAAACCATCATTTCATGAAAACAATGTAACACTTATGTACCTCAGTAGTGTTTACCCTAACCTTTGTAAGGTCAGGTTGCCATCTTCTTATATTATTTATCAGGTAAAACACTTATAAGTCAGAGGAGAACCAGTAGAGCTTTTCATGATTAGAATGCTTAGAGGCTTCTTTGCTGGTTTCTGATTCTTGTCAAACTGTTTAACCAATTCTTCTTTTACAATCTCTTCTGCAGTGACTCCAATTATTCCTAGCCCCATTCTTATAAAACAACCTCTTGATCTCCCCAAATTAGAGAATTATAGTTTCATTGTATTGATTTAATATGTTATTCCCATATATATCAAAGCTAAACATACAGCAAACCTATGACCCAGCACTCCTAAGCATACCCATAGGAAAAGTAAGGGGATATGTATACCCCAAAAATGTAAATTTTTATAACAGAATTGTTCATAATCAGAATTTGGAAGCAATCCAACTGTCTGTCAAAAGTGGAAAGAATAGATTGTGGTCTTTTCATAAAGTAGAATATCATAGAGCACTTAAAAGTAGTACTTGCATATGCAACAACAGGGATAAATTGCACAATGAAATGAAAAACTAAAGAAACCAAAGACAAAATGCTACATCCTATAAAATTACAGTTATATGAAGTTCAAGAAAAGAAAAATTAATTTATGGAAATAGAACTTAGAATAATGGTTTTCTCTGGAGAATACAATACATATTAACTGTGAAGAGACAAAAGAAAAATTTCTGTTAAAGTTCTTTATTTTAATCTGACTTATTTTGCTTAGCATAATACCTTCTAGTTCTATCCACGTCCTTGCAAATGGCAAGATTTCATTCTTTTTGATGGCTGAGTAATATTCCATCATATATATATACATGCATATATACACCACATCTTCTTTATCCATTCATCTGTTGATAGACATCTGGGATTTTCCATAGTTTGGCTATTGTGGACATTGCGGCTACAAACACTGGGATGCAGGTACCCCTTTGAATCACTATGTTTATATCCTTTGTATAATTACAAATATATAATACATACTATTTATATATAAATAAATAAATAGTAGTGCAATTGTTCGGTCATAGGGTGCCTCTATTTTTAACTGAAGTTAAAAGTTAACTTTCAAAAAAAATAAATAAATAAAAGTTAACTTTCTAAAAAATTATTTTTACTAACATATAATGTATTATTCACCCCAGGGGTATAGGTCCGTGAATCATTAGGCTTACACATTTCACAGCACTCACCATAGCACATACCCTCCCCAATGTCTATAACCCAGCTACCTTATCCCTACCCTTCCACCCCCCAGAAACCCTCAGTTTGTTTTGTGAGATTAAGAGTCTCTTATTGTTTGTCTCCCTACTGATCCCATCTTGTTTCATTTTTTCCTTCCCTACCCCCCACAACCCCTGGCACTGCCTCTCAAATTCCTCATATCAGAGTGATCATATGATAATTGTCTTTCTCTGATTGACTTATTTTGCTCAGCGTAATACCCTCTAGTTCCATCCACATCATTGCAAGTGGCAAGATTTCATTTCTTTTGATGGCTGCAGAGTATTCCATTGTATATAACATTTAACTTTTAATGTGCTGTTGGGTCCTATTAGCTAGTATCTTGGTGAGAATTTTTGCACTGCTCTCCACCTGGGACACTGGTCTCTAATTCTCCTTTTTGCTGGGGTCTTTGTCTGGTTTTGGGATCAAGGTAATGCTGGCCTCATAAAATGAGTTTGGAAGTTTTCCTTCCATTTCTATTTTAAAATAGCTCCAGAAGAGTAAATATTAATTCTTTAAATGTTTGGTAGAATCCCACTAGGAGGCCATCTGGCCCTGGACTCTGTTGGGAGATTTTTGATTACTGCTTCAATTTCTTTGCTGGTTTTGGGTCTGTTCAGGTTTTCTATTTCTTCCTGTTTGAATTTTGATAGAATATGTGTTTCTAGAAAAGCATCCATTTATTCCAGATTGCCTAATTTATTGGCATATAATTGTTCATAATATGTTCCTGTAATTGCTTGTATTTCATTGATGTTTGTTGTGATCTTTCCTCTTTCATTTATGATTTTATTTATTTGGACCCTTTCTCTTTTCTTCTTCATAAGTCTGGCTAGGGGGTCTATCGATCCTATTAATTCTTTCAAAGAACCAGCTCCTAGTTTTGTTGATCTTTTCTACTGTTTTTTTTTTTTCCTAATAACTATTTCATTGATTTCTGCTCTAATGTTTTTAATTTCTCTTCTGCTGGATTTAGGCTTTAGTTGCTGTCCATTTTCCAGCCTCTTTAGTGTAAGGTTAAGTTGTGTATTTGAGACTTGTTTCTTGAGAAAGGCCTGTATTGCTATGTACTTCCCTCTTAGGACTTCCTTTGTTGCATCCCAAAGGTTCTGAACTTTCAAGTTTTCATTTTCATTTCTTTCCATGTATTTTTTTTAATTCTTCTTTAATTTCCTGTTTGACCCATTCATTCTTTAGTAAGATGTTCTTTAACATCCATGTATTTGTGTTTCTTCCAAATTTTCTCTTGTGTAAATCATGCCAAATTTCTTCTTAATCTTGCACATATTGGTTCCTTGGGTACATATTTTCTTGTGGAATCACAAAATATATTAATGTGTTTATATCCCCATTTATTATTGTTATGTATTCAATCACCCAAGGGGGTAATCAGCAAAGAGGAGTAAAAAAAAATATTTATTGCTTTTACTTCTATTACTGAACTTCACCTCTTTGAGGAAGCCTGCTATGGATCAAAATGTCTTATATTAATGAAGATGCTTAAATACGGAGCTCATACAAAATATATATTTTTATAACTGCAAGAACTTAATAAACAGGAACAGGAAACTTAAATATAGAATAGCAAGTTTAAACGATGTTAATTATGATAGATTATGATCTATGTCTTTAAAATACATCTGATTTTTTTATATTTAATAAGTTAGAAAAAAATAAGCAAATATTGTAATATTGGTAAATACAATATCAACTTACTGGCAATAAAAAGAAAAATTGTTTAAAAATACTATTTACAATCTAAAAATATTATGAAAAAAGAAAAAATATTATGACAAAAACAACCAATAAAAATTAAAAACATTTTCTGAGGCAAAAAAGTAAAAAAAAAGAAAATATCATTCTATTTATGGAAGAATAAAAGTTAGGAATAAATTTTAAAAATTTATATATAAGATCTCTCTACATGAACAACTATAAACTATTACTGAAACAAATTAAAGAAAATGTGAATATACAGAGGAATATAACATATTTATAAATTGAAAGAACCAGTGTGGTAAAAATATTAATTAGCCCCAAATTAATCTACAGAGTCAATGCAATCTAAGAAATATCCCAACTTTTTTTTAAATTAACAGATACTAAAATGTGTATGTGAATGCAATGACACAGGAGTAGACAAAGCACTTTTGAATACAAACAGCAAGATGGGGGGAATTACCCGACATCAAGACTCACAGGAAAGCTAGAGTAGTTAAGACATTGTTATATTGGCACTAGGATTAAAGAGAGATCAATTAAATACATTAGAAAGTTCATAAACAGACCCATGCTTATATGTACACTTGATTTAGGAAAAGTAACAGTATGGAAGAGATGGTCTTTTCATAAAATGATGGATCATTGTGATATCTACATGGGAAAAGACATTAAGCTTGACTCCTACTTCATAAATACACCATAATTAATTCCAAGTAAATCTAAAAATGAAAACTAGTTCATGAAGCTTCTAGAAGATAATATAAGACTTTATGATTTGGGAGTGGGAAAACACTTCTTTTTAAAGGGGAGGGGCAGAAGGAAGGGGAAAAGCCGACTCCCTGCTGAGCAGGGAACCCAACTCCACTCAGGGCTTAATCCCAGGACCCCAAGATCAAGACCTGGAGCCAAAGGCAGACGCTTAACCGACTGAGCCACCCAGACATCCTGGAAACACTTTTTTAATAGGATCAAAAAAGCAGGAACCTTAAAATAAAATATTGCTCAACTGGACCACATTAAACTTAACAACTTCCTCTTATCAAAAGAAAACACTAAGACATGATAAAACCAGCCACAGGCAAGAGAAATACATACCATACATATAAGCAACATAAAGAATGTCTATAAAACAGTAAGAAAGAGGCCAACAGATAAAATAAGTCAGAAAAATAAAAGACTTGAACTAAGTCTTATAGAAGAGGATGTTATAATTGACCAATAAACATATTTTTAAAGCATTTAACCCCAGTAATCAGCAAATTAAAACTGCAGGAGATACTATATAACCTCCAGATTTTCTAAAATTAATAACAGACAGTAGCAAGTGTTTATAGAGCAACAGGAACTCTCATACACTGATGTTGGATCAGCAAATTGACATAATGACTTTGAAAACGAATTTGGTGTATTAAAGTTGAAAAGATACATAATCCACATACCCTATAGCCCACCTATTTCACTAAGTAAACAATAACTAAAATCTATCTAGAACACGTTCTAGAATGTTTATTGCAGTATTATTGGTGGTAATTAAAGATAACCCAGTTATCTACCAAGAGTACAAAGATATATAGTGATACATCTTTATAATGGAATACTATCCAGCAAAGAAAAGGAATGCATGTAATGATATAGATAAATCTCATAAAGGTAATTTTGAGCAAAGAAGCCAGGCATATGAGATGTCATGCTGTGATTTTATTTAATAAACACTATTTACTCAGATATTAAAGAAAAGAAGCAAAATTAAACTATAATGTGTAGGAATGAATGTTTATGTGGAAAACACTTTATAAAATTTTTTTAAAATTTATTTGTTAGAGAGAGAGCGAGGGAGCACAGGCAGACAGAGTGGTAGGCAGAGGCAGAGGGAGAAGCAGGCTCCCCGCCGAGCAAGGAGCCCAATGTGGGACTCGATCCCAGGACGCTGAGATCATGACCTGAGCCGAAGGCAGCTGCTTAACCAACTGAGCCACCCAGGCATCCCTGGAAAACACTTTATAAAGAGGTGTGTGTGAAAAAGTTATAACAAGAAAAGTCAGAACAGTGGTCAATATTATAGGGAAAAAAGGGGTAATGATGTGTAGGAGTTATGAATTCTGGAAGAATTTTAGGGAGAACTTCTTGGCTATAAGAAACACCTCCATGCATTATGGGAAAACACTTAATGGGACAGAAACCCTTAAGAAGCAGGTGAAGTAGTCTAGGCTCAGATTATTCAAAGTATGGCCAGTCATACATCAGCATCAGCATCATGTGAGAGCATGTGAGAAATGGAGAACCACAGGCCCCACCCCAAATCTCCTGAACTAGAACCTAGTATTTTAACAAGATCTCCAAGTGATTGCTAGACTTTAATTTTAGAGAAGACTTGGTACAAGCAAACAAGAGGATAAGTAGCTCACTTAGGGCTGTGATAAGAGCAATAGAGAAGGTCAGAGCAAAGAAAGGAAGGAAAGAAAAAAAAAGAGGGAGGAGGGGGAAAGAAGGAAGGAAGGAAGGAAGCAAGGAAGGAAGGAAGGAAGGAGGAAAGGAGGGAGGGAGGAGAAGAGAAAAGGGAAGGGGAGGGGAGGGGAAAGGAAAAAAGGGGAGGGGATGGGAGGAGAGAAAAGAAAAGGGAAGGGGAGGGGAGGGAAAGGGAAGGAGAAAGAGAAGAAAGAGAAGAGGGAGGAGAAAGTTATAAATATAATTCAGAAATCTGCACGCTCCAAGGCCACATGGGCCATGTTCTTTTATAAACACGAAGTCCTACCATGAGACTTCTTACTCATTTTAGAGTGATACATTTCTTCAATACTCTCTCTGCTACGGAAATTGCAAAGTACTAACATTTTATTTGTAATTTGTTTACTTCATTTTTAGAAGTAGATCTGGTAATAATTGTCCATGTTTAATGTGTAGAGAAAATTTGTTCTTCACACTCTAAGATTTATGATGCATAACCTTTTATAAACATGCAAAATTGAAAATTGCTGTAGAAATTACCTATAAAATAATAAAAATTAAGTAAATGATATAGCTGTCCTTTAGACTTGAAAAATACATAAATGAAAAATTAAAAGCATTTTCTGGCTCAATTTAAGTAATCATAGACTATTTAAAGTAACATGACATATAAAGTGGAAACAACTGACCTTGGTTCCCCTTCATTGGAGAGCTATCACCCTGACTGATTCACAGATATTTTTACTGAAGCCGTTATCTTCAGATACTTGTAATCATCATTGTGTTTAAACCAAATACTAGTTTTTAAGCATTTTAAATGAAAATAATGTAAGCAATATCTTGGAGCTGGATTGCACAAGGGGAAAATAATAGTTTTCATAATTTATGCATCAAAAAGGAAATGTTGCTCTACCACAGCTGTTAGGACAAATGTAGTCGTATGTGGAAAACCAGAAATGTGTTTTACAGTTTGAGGTGATCCAGGATGAGAGCCAGCACAGGCAATACAATCATGCCAATTATTTGCTGCTGACATCTACTCTGATTAGTCCATGCCTTTGTGATACTGGTTGGTAAAGGCTGAGTAGCTGCCTGGACTAACTACAGTCCATCCTTGTTATTTGCAGATTTCATATTTATAAATTCACCTACTCACTAAAATTTATTCATAACCTCAAAACTAATATTCTTGGTACATTCATGCACATGTCCATTCACGTACATGTCCACAACACGAAAAGATGTGAGTCCCCCACCTCCTATATTCCCAGATGAGGCCAACAAAGCTACCTCTGCCTTCTTGTTCCAGCTATCACAGATGTAAGCAGAGAGTGGAGTCAGTAGGTAAGCTCTGCACAGCACAGCCCAAGGAGCCCCCCCATCTCTGGGTCCTCTTGGACCAAGCTTTGAATCTCTACCCTGGCACCTGGTGGTGGAACACCCTCAGGCAAGCCTCTTAACATTTTGGGACCTTGTTTTCTCTTTTATAAAATACAATGGAAAACATTCTAGAAATTAGAAAAAGAAAATAAAATATACCAGGATGAGCTGTTTCTGAATTTAAGACTACATAATGTATATGTATATACATTATACGTAATGATATGTATATATGTGTACCTAGTCCCTCAAGGAGCAATGACTCAGCATTTGCTAGGTCAGTGTTGGAGGCAACTTTATGAAATGTAATTGCCATGAATAATGAGAATCAACTATAAATAAATAAATACATAAATAAATAAATATAAAATTGTCATTTCTATTGCATTTGATTTTGTTTTTAAATAATAATATATAGTAATTATTTAAAGATTATATATGATTATCCTTATTTTTGGTTACAAATTTTCATATAAACTATGTATACACACAAGACTAAATAAAATTGTATATCTTTATCCTATGTAAAATTATTATAATGATCCTAAGTCATTTTAAATAACATCCTTTCATATAAAAACTAAGGGAACTTTTGTTCTGTGTTATTGTCATTAATAACAATTTTGTAAGTTTAACTATTTCTTCTTCCTCTTTTCCTCCTGCCTAAAACTTGTAGGTGTATACCTCAGCTTGACTTCTAAAGAAAACATCATCTCAAAATTAGGCTTCTCTAGTTGTCAGTCTATAAGAATATTTCTCTGCATGCAAAGTTCCATTTATAGTCTTTACCAGAACCTAAGTCATAGGAGCATTTTATTTAATGTTGTTTATAACCAACTTCCAAAAACACTGAGTGCCAATTGCACTATACTTGGAAAAGAAGCTATTTGTCACTATAGATTTCTTATCATATTTCGTTTGTTGCAGAGGAAAGGCCTTTTATTTTATGTGAAAAATGACTTCTGATTTGATTTAGTGGCAATTTTTAATTTAGGTTTTCTAGTTTCATTTTATTTTTCCTTTTCTCTAACCATATAAAAATGTCCCAGTAGTGCAAAATGTGCTTGTTTCATATGAACAAAAATATGCTCTAATACAGCAAAAAGTTATAAGCATATTAAAACGTATAATTAAGATACTTATTTTTAACTGGAAAAATATTTATAAAAATAAAACAGAAATAATCTAATTATTTACTTCTAAGTATTCACTATTCTACATTCTAACCACTTGTTTTGTGACAGATGTTCCACTCTTGTGACTAAATTTTAAGCAAAATAAATTAGCTTTTAATCTTGACCACCTAGAAATAATTATTAAAATAGAAAAATATAAATAAAGTTCTATAGCAAGGAACTAATCTGACCTACATGGTTATTACTGATCTTGTTAGATCTTACAATCTTTTTCAAATAAGTATTCAAACATGGCATAATACACTAAAAAGTTTTTCAAAAGCCTTCCTATTTATATAGTATTTCGTTTCTGAAAGCACCGTAGAAAACCACACACACACACACACACACACACGCACGCCAAAAGGTTGAGAAATTTACCAACATTACAAAATGAATCAGTGGTAGAATAAGAGACATAATTTAGATTTCACCCCTCATGATTGTATCTAATGAACTCATTTCTGTTCATTTCCTAAAGTATAGTGTTGTTTGATAGAGAAAGAAAAAACATTTTACCTTTTATATTCCCCAGTAAGCTATTAAAATATAATATCCTTGGGGATCAAGACTTTTCACCTTGCCCTTCTAGGTGTCTGTATAAAACATAATTGATCCCACTAAAGGTTAGAGGAGGAAAAATAAAATCGGAATCAAGAATATGAAGACTGTTGAACATCATGAAAAATTTTTTAATTCTCTAAAAGAACACTGAACATGTTTCCGAACATCACCGTGAAATTCTGTTTCTGTTCCACCCAATAAAATTGGATTCCACACAATTGGATTTTACCCAAAACTCTATTTCCATGGACTAGCAGCAGAACTGGATCTGATTTGTTTAAAAGAGAGCTAGATCTTTGTGTATTACTCATTCATTGGTTTTTTGCCTCACAACCAGAAAGTATACAAAATAAAATGTTATCATTTCAGCAAGAAAAAAGAGAAGAGAGAGGGGAGGGTGTACAGAAGTGTCCTCTCCTGTTCTTGCAACTGCTGACAGGGAACCTACACAGATGTACTTGGCTGGCTGTCCCTGCTTGTCTCCTCTCACCAACCTTTGCCTTCAAGGCCATTTGGCCTAATATTCACTTAGCCTTACCACCAACTCAATGCCTGTGTTAGTGATTTATTGTTGTGTAACAAATCACCATGACTTAGTGGCTTAAAACAACACACATTTATTGTTCCACTGTTTCTATGGTCAGGAATCTAGATACTATTCAGTTACATCCTCTGCTTTGGCATCTCTTATAAGGCTACGATCACAGTGTTGACCAGGTCTAGGGTCTCATCTGAGGCTCTACCAAAGAAGAGCCACTGCCACGTTTGCAAGTTGGGCAGGTTGTCAGACTGAGGTCCTCAAGTCCTTGCTGGCTCTTGGTTTCTTGCCACTTGGGCTCTTCATGTGGCAGCTTACTTTATCAGAGCCACCAAGAAAGCATCAATGCAGAGAATATGACAGTAGGACAGAAGTGAAGATCTCATGTGACATAATCATGGAAGTAACATCTCACAATCTCTGTGTATTCTATTGGTTAGAAACAAGTCATAAGTCTCTACCTACACTTAAGGAAAGAGGATCACACCAGAGCATGAACACCAGGGGGCGGAGACTGGAGGCTCTCAGAGTGTACCTGAGAACTGCTGGCCCAACATCCATTATCTGAACCTTAAATCACATAAGATGCTTGAAGTCTCATTTTGTTAATAAGCCAGTTTATATTCAAACCAGTTTATTCTTTAGCAGTAGTAGTGGTAGTAATAGTAGTAGTATATTTGCCTGATGCCTGATACCTTGGTTCCTTGAACAGTGTGTTCCAACCTTGTTCCTGGTACCTGAACTCTTACCTGGCAATTTGGCCCTTTATTTCCCACACACATATGTTTTTCATCCCTACTAACTAAATGTTCATTTTGACTCCTACATCAAATGATTCAATCAAAGGGTTCTTGATTGATACTAATGTTTCTCATGTATACCTACTTCCTATTACTGAATCTCTACCTATTAGCCTTCAGCACCTGGCTAAATGGATACTCAGCATTTAGACTTGGTTTGTATATCTGGCTAATAGTGCTTTGTGCCACATCTGTATTTAGCCCACAGACTAATGACTGCTTTTCAGACTCAGTGTTTAGAACTTACCTCTTTGTACTGATTTCCTGAAAAACCAATCCCAAGTCTTACTCCCATATTGTAGCATTTGCCATTCTCCTGATCCTTCAAGCTTTCCTGATTTCCTGATGGTAAACAGTTCTGATCTGGCCTACCCTGAAAATATTTGATCCTGAGTTCTGATAGTTGTTTACTTGCTAGGAAAAAAAAATTACTTCTATAAATTCCTCCCCAGCGGAAGTTCCATATCTAATCATGAACATTTGCAAGGATTTTAGAAAATAAATACTCACTGAAGCAAAACCCTGTAATGATAAAGGAAAACATTTACAAGCATTTAAGAAAATACAAATATTCATTGAAGCACAACCTTGTAATGATGAAGAAAAGAGGCTTTTATCCCAAAGAAATATTGCTTTCTCAATGTGATATTTAAAACTGCCAAAGTACTTACTTGGGGTTTCATTTTATTTAACAGTAACGTTAAGGGGAAAATAGGATAGTTCTCTGTAGACACAACATTATTTTAAAAAAATGTACATCTTGGGGCGCCTGGGTGGCTCAGTGGGTTAAAGCCTCTGCCTTCGCCTCAGGTCATGATCCCAAGGTCCTGGGATCGAGCCCCACATTGGGCTCTATGCTCAGCGGGGAGCCTGCTTCCTCCTCCTCCTCTCTCTGCCTGCCTCTGCCTACTTGTGATCTCTGTCAAATAAATAAATAAAATCTTTTTTAAAAAATGTACATCTTTGTTTAAAATCACAAGTTGATGTTCCTTCTTCTGCCTGAAATAACCTTGTGTGTCATGCATTTTTACCCATCCAAATCCTGTGGACAGCAGAGCTCCCTGGAGCTCTTCCTGATCACCCTAAACCAACACAGAGTGAGTACTCTCTCCAAACCTCCTGAGACGATACTCGTACTGCTTCAGGGATGTATCAAGTTTATTACTTTTTATGTACTCCTTTTATGATGCTGCTAGATTGTAAATGTCCCTATACTAAAAACAATATCTTCCTTACTCTTTTATTCATTGAGATATATTTAGTGTGTCTTCGAGCATTTTACTTTTTCAATAAATATTTACTGAACTGAATTGTGTTGTATTATTTTATATTTTTTCATGTTAAGGAAGAGCTTTTTCCAATGCAGTTTTAGTATTTGTATAAGTAATATATTAATAGTTTTATTATGAATAGATAGTAGTTGATATCTCTGACACCAAATGTGATTTAATTAATGAAAACTTCAAGTTAAAAATGTGATGATATTGGTAATTACCAATAAATAATACTGGAAATAAACTGAAAAACTCGTTTTTTGAAATATCTACCATAGTTTTACATACAGTAGATATTTTTAAATTTTGTCATATCTTCTGAAAAATCAGAAGATATGAAAAATCTTATTACCAGTTTAATTTTGAGATAGCTGCAACCTTCAAAAAAAGTGCAGTATTTTCTAAGTGGATATGTTAATTAAAGGTATAAGGCCATGTGAAACACCTTGAATGTCTTAAGGCATTACAAAACTGAAACTTTGAATCAGGATCTTAACTCCATAAAGAATCTTCTCTCTCTATAAGCACTAGAAGCTGTGAGCTTCACAGTAGGACTCTGTAAGAAACTGTAGAGAACACTAGGACTCCCCAACTGTATCTCCATCTCAGGAAGAACCTATTTTTCAGTGGCTGAAAGTGTTGTTGAAAAATGTCTGTGGGCTGTCAACTCTCTTTTAGGATTGTCTCAGTTTAAGACTACTGCTTCACTTAAGTCTTGGCTCCATCCAGGGAAGCCCACATCTAATAACTGACCAACAGGGCATGAAAGACCTGCCCGCTCAACCACTTGGAGCAACTCTGAAAGTTCATCCTTAACTTCAGAGCTCTCCATGGCTTTGGCTAAGTCCTTCACTGGACTTCACTTCAGCTCAATTTCTCTGTTTAATCCTCTTCCTTCCCATCGTTCCACAGGTTTTAATTCATAAATTATTCCCTAATAGACACCTTTTTGCTCACTTACATCTCAGAGTCTACTTCACAAGCAGCCCTACTTGCCACAAACATGAAAATGCTCTTGGCAGGAGATACAATTTCCACAAAAAGATAAAATCAGGATTCTTTGCTGCTTCTACTTCGAATTTTTTCCCAACTTCTGGTGCAATTAACATTAAGGATTGGATAATTATTTGTATCATTGTCCTTGGTGTGTCCTGTGCATTGTAGGACATTGAGGAGAATTCCTGGCCTCTACCACTAAATGTTAGTAGCATAGCATACACATAAAAACACCCATAAAGAGTAACAAACAAAAATGTCTCCACACATTGGCAAATGTCCACCTCTGACCCCAGGGAGAGGAGTGAAAATCTCCCTTTGAGAATCCCTACCCTATAGCTAATTTTCTAATGAAGAAAGAGCCATGGGGGGGGGTGGAATGGAATGAATGAACTTACTGTCTATTTCACCCAGACAGTAGGTAGTCAGTGGGTAGCAGTCGACAGTCATCAAGTAATAGGGCACAGACAATGGATGCCTAGCACAGGCCTTGATGGACACCTCCCCCTCCACACACACTCCATCCCTATTCCACAACACTACTGGGTTAGCAATTAAGAGTCAAGATTCTACAATTTGGAACTAGAGGTCAATGTTTATTTTTTCTTTAATGTATTATAATGTCCATAGAATCTTTAATCATGTTTAATGTTGGTAGGATTCATTATTTATAGGCTTCTAAAAGGTGTCAAATTCTCCAGAGTCCTTGATGAAAAGCAGGATTCTTTGATTCCATAGAGAAGCTTTTTAGTTTTACTGGGTTTTTTTTCCCCTCAAATTCTTGAAGTACCACTGTTCTTAAAGGATTTCCTGATCTTCTTTAAATGCTGTATCTGTTTAATAGAGACACTTCTTCCACTTATAATCCCTGTGACTGCAGGGGAAGCTATGATATGGAAATTCTTGAATTCTTCAGTATATACCAAAGCTGTATTTAGGGAGAGGGGGGACAGGAGGCCTACAATTGGGGGAGAGGAGGACCAGAGGCACATGGGAGCTAGCATATAAAGAATATACGTCTTTAAAGAGAATACATCTCTCTGTCTTTGGAAGGTATGGAATTTTTTCCCTCTTGCAAGTTGGAACATATTTAAATAACTTCCCATTACCAAGTGCTCCAATCTTCTCTACTACTGCTATAGTCATGTGTTATTCCCACCCAAATAATAAAAAATAATAATAATAATAATAATAATTTTTCAAAGGAGGTGCTTGTGTGTGTGTGTGTGTGTGTGTGTGTTCTGAAAGGGTTATATGCAAATCAACTACAGGACAAATAGCTACTCCTCAGCACTATCTTTAACCATCATCATTATTTTCATCTAAAATTTTACAATATTTTAAATCGATTTTCTGCTAACAAATTAAGTTTTTACATGTTTATTAATGTAACTTCATATCACTGGGTCTAGCACTAGCAACTCTGTCGGATAAGAGGCAGAGAGAATATCCATAAAATACAGGTAATTTTTAATTTTAACAGACCAATTTCTTCCCATGAAGAATTTATAACTTTCTCATCTCTAATCAAATTCCCTGCCATAGTAGCACATTCTAATTAGAGCCGTCTGCTCCTAGCAGGGTATTCATCCCAGACCAATGTGTGGTGAAACATTCTAATCCTTTTTAAGCGTGTAATTTGTTTCTGCACTCAAATTCTAGGCAAAAAGCAGCTGGATGTCATTGGAGACTTTTCTTCCACAACGAGGGTGAGGAAAGTTGAAAAAGAAATTCACTGAGTAAAAACCAAAGAGCTCTAATTAGGAAATATTAATCTAGGACATGCAGTGGGAGAAATGAATGACCACCTGGTCATATAGTGCTTATTAAGGTGGTTGACCCTAGGAAACTACTCTCATCCCGTTTGTTCATAGGCCATAAGCCACTTCTTTCCTGAGATCACACGGCATGATTCATTTACCTATTCATCCAATCATTTATTCTTTCAAACTCTAAACATTCACTATTTTTAAACAAGGTGCTATGCTTTGTGCTAAAAAGAATACCAAGAGATATAAGCCACTAGGATTTCTTTTGTAAGTTGGTAGACAGTGCAAAATAGTATCTAGAGTCTCTTTAAGATCCTTTTTTCTTATTTTCTTAGAGAAAAAGCCTATGAGCTAGTCTATTTTTGTCCCTACCATAAATACGGAGATTAGGTATCATAGTATATCTTCTTCCCACAGTTTATGTGCTATAACATAAGAATTCAGAAATCTCCAATACTGAAATGTAAGGATGGCATGTTCTATGATATAGTTATTTGTGTTTAAAATCCAGCATTAAAGAGTTCATAACGGACACTGGGTTCATAAAAGGATCAGAAAAGGACACTATTCAAATTTCCATAATTGGAAATAATTTTAAAGAAAAATATAAAATACTAATTCAAATATTAATGAATGATCCCTAAGAGACAAGTACGCACAAGCACACATACATGCACACAAAGCTGGAAGTCACCTTTAGAAAGTTAGGATCTGTATTTCTATCACATTATGTAGCTTCTACATCAAGTTAAAATTGAATGCAAAATAGTTTGAAAGGCTGCTCTTCAGCCTTTTATTGCTAATAGCCACTGCTGACATTGCCCTGTCTCTTCTACACCTCTCTTTCATTTCGACTTTCCCAAATTTCATGATGGGGTGAAAAAGGATACTGAAAGAGGAAAAAATACCCTACGTACCACAGACAAAGAGATGTATTCAACTGACCCAGAGCAGACTATTTCTAAAAAAGAACTGCCACTAGCACACACATACACACACACGCAGCCTTTCACATGAGGTGAACACTGACAGTTTCAGGTTTCAAAATGAATGAACACAAAGACCCCTAGGCACACACAAGCACATGTAACAGAATTCACTTTTCTCAGCAGAGAATGAATACACAATACTAACAAAAAAGACACCATGTCTTTTAGAATTATTCTTTGTTAAATACAGAGCCAAGATTAAGCTCTGGTGACCAAAATAAGAATCCTGCAGCTGGTGGCTGCAGGTAGCATCACTGACGTGGTTCAGCTATGACAGAGCTTCAGGTGTAGGCCACAGACACTTCCCAGTCTCCAAAGGCATACCCAACCAATTCCAGACACAAGTTTATCCTGGAGACAAACTTCAACATTACACCAGTGATGATGGTCATATTTAGAGTAGCAGACCAGCACAGAGGCAAAGCTGTTCTTTATGATGATGATGATGATGATGTTATGTTAACCACCATACAGTACATTAGTTTTTGATGTGTTCCACGATTCATTGTTTGTGTATAACACCCAGTTCTCCATGCAATCCGTGCCTTCCTTAATACCCATCACCAGGGAAACCAACCCCCACCCCTAAAACCTTCAGTTTGATTCCAGGAGTCCGCAGGCTCTTATGGTTCATCTCTCTCTGATTTCCACCCCTTCATTTTTCCCTTCCTTCTCCTAATGTCCTCCATGCTATTCCTTACATTCCACAAATATTTGAAACCATATGATAATTGATTTTCTCTGCTTGACTTAATTCACTTAGCATTATCTCCTCCAGTCCCATCATGTTGATGCAAAAGTTGGGTATTCATCCTTTCTGCTGGCTGAGTACACAATATTCCATTGTGTACATGGATCACATCTTCTTTACCCATTCGTCTGTTGAAGGGCATCTCGGTTCCTTCCACAGTTTGGCTATTGCGGACATTGCTGCTATGAACACTAGGGTGCATATGGTCCTTCTTTTCATTACATCTCTATCTTTGGTGTAAATACCCAGTAGTTCAATTGCTGGGTTATAGGGTAGCTCTATTTTTAATTTTTGAGGAACCTCCACACTGTTTTCCAAAGTGGCTGTACCAACTTCCATTCCCACCAACAATGTAAGAGGTTTCTTTTCCCCTTATGCCAAACCTTCTCCAACATTTGTTGTTTCTGGAAGCAAAGCTGTTCTTAAACATGTTATCATTGAAGCTTATCACTGATTATTGCTTAGTGATACCTTGTCAGCCTTATGGCATTCTTTCTATTACAAGAGCATATATTAAGAGATTTAGCCTGTAAACAGGTGACTCTGAGCTCATTTCAGATTAGCAAAGCCTGGGAGAGAGAGATAAATAATGCATGCAGTGTTGCTGCAAAATTGTTTGAGTGCATGAAAATGAATGACCATATTACATACAGTTTACCAAAGGTTTGTGGACGTTTGTTCACAACTGGGTGGGTGCTAGGCATAGACATCTGTATAAATATTAGACAATACTAGACTTTCAACAGATCATTCTAATTGAGATAATGTAAAATAAGTGCAGACCAGAAGACAGCTGAATAGTTTGCAGACAGGGCATGTGTAGACTCTGAAGACAATGTACATTATATTTAGCATATACATCACGTATTTAGGACCAAGACAGACCCAATATTTTTAGTGCCTGCAATATGTCCTTAAATAAGATCTACCAATTACCTTGGTGAGAAGAGGTAGCTTATTCTTCTGAAATGTCAGTAAGATATTTTAACATGTTTCTTCACCCTGAAGCTGTCATTATTATCATTATTGTCATGTTGATGGAATTTTAATGGGAAGGAAATAAAACAGGAATAACAAATATCTTTAATTGTCTTCCAAGATTCACAAAAGAGCTTTATTTGTAAAGAAAACTTTAAGCTCTGGCCTAGTTCTTCTGTTTTGTTTTGTTTTGTTTAATGAGTTCCACTTTAAACTTCTATGAACTTTGTTGAATTCATTTCAGATTTGTTCTATCTGGCCCACTGGGCATCACCTGAAGGGTACGTTCTTGGGAGGTATGTCTGGGCATGTGTGGTGAAATCTCAATGCCTGCCTTCTTTGCCAGGCGACCTCTATTATGGGTTAACGGTAACACTGATCAGCTACACAGCTGACAAAATGTCTGGAGACTTAACCAAGGGCTTTGGTATAGTCCTATAGTCCTAATTATCTGAAGCCAGATAATTAAAGAAGAACCTCTTGAGATTATACAGACTTATGAAGGCAAGCAAATAATACTCAAATAATTTTTAAACCAAGCTGACTTTATAGAAACTCCACTTTGGCAGATTCCTTCTGTCTAGCAAAGCAAAACACTCAATTTTTAGACCATTTCACCAGGGGAAAAGATAAAACCCTTCAATTAAAAATCCCTTCCTTTAATAATAATTGTTATTATTAGAAATTCATTCCAATTCTCACTTCTTTATTTGCTCTGTTTGCTTCTTACCCCTGTAACACACTTAAAGAAGCATAACCACAAGCCTGGTTATATCAAGCTATCCCTATTGGTTATGAATGAAAGATGTACTGCCCTCTTATGTAAATAGAAAAAAGTAGTATGTGGGGCACCTGGGTGGCTCTGTGGGTTAAGTCTCTGCTTTCGGCTCAGGTCATGATTTTGGGGTCCTGGGATCGAGCCCCACATTGGGCTCTCTGCTCAGCAGGGAGCCTGCTTCCCCGTCTCTCTGTGCCTGCCTCTCTGCCAACTTGTGATCTCTGTCTGTCAAATAAAAAATAAATAAAATCTTAAAAAAAAAAGTAATATGTGTTAGGTAAAGAAGTTTTTTCCTTTTAAACCATGGGTTAAAACATCTCTTCCCACAAAAACCATTCAGATTGGTTGGGTAAAAAAGATACAGCCATGAAAGAATTAATGAACAAAACAGCACATAGAAATGTGGTTTATCTACTGCAGTTTTTTGGGGTTTTTTGTTTTGTTTTGTTTTTCTTTTTTTTACTAGAAGCATCAAAAAAGGTTCACAGAAAAATGGAACTTGAGTTGGACCTACATGGTTTCATTAAAAGATGAATAGGTAGAAAGAGAAAGGAGGGATTGACATAGACCTGAACACAAATGTATGAAAGAATGTGCTTTGCAATACATAAACATATAATCTATTTTGATATATAATCCACACATATTTAAAAATACCTCAAATTAGTTCAATAAATGGGGGGCAGTACTTTGCCTAAGGTAGACAGCAATATTCATATGGTCTGGTCTTGAATATCTTAGAGTCTTTCAAGTACTCTGATATTTTACTACACACTGATTAGAGTTAAAAAGAAAGGGAAAGAACACAAACGAATCCCTACCAAAAGCAACCATTACATTATTTTACTCTTTGGGAGTTAACTGTTTCACAAATTGTAATTATGATTTTTGGTCCATTCTACATGAAGTGTGATAGACATTATCATTAAATAGGCAAATGGCAGTGGGTTTTATATATATATATATATTTTTTTTTAAAGATTTTATTTATTTATTTGACAGACAGAGATCACAAGTAGGCAGAGAGGCAGAGAGAGAGAGAGGAGGAAGCAGGCTCTCTGCTGAGCAGAGAGCCCAATGCGGGGCTCGATCCCAGGACCCTGAGATCATGACTTGAGCCGAAGGCAGAGGCTTTAACCCACTGAGCCACCCAGGCGCCCCTGGGTTTTATATTTAAAAGTATAAATGAATTAGCTATCGTGATGAGCAACAGCTTATTTGATTTAACATCACTTACACATGGTAGGTTCCACAAAAACAAGAATCTTTTCTGTATTATTTCTATTCTACACCCTATCCTTTCCATAGACCATAGCCTGTAATAGGTACTATAGCAGGTACTCTATAATTGTTGAATGAGTAAATAAATGAATTGATTATAGAAATAACCTCAGTTAATCCAGAAACTCAGACAAATGCATGCTCATACCCAAAAATGACTATGTCAAAAGAAAATAAATAGTACTTTTGTTAAGATCCTCTCGCATTCGTAGAGATCATATAAAAACATATTGGGGAAGGGAGGACTATGGTAATAATCCATAATTTTTGTTTGTTTGTTTTTAATACTAATGATTAAAGTTCTCTCTCGCATTTCTGGCTGACTATACAACTTCAGATTATGAATGACTAAACATTTTGTGTAAATTTGGGTTTGGGGGTTTAGATCTTAGTCTAAGAATTCTAAAGTCAAAATGTAGAACGCATTGACTTTTACTTGTTCATGTAGTGGTAATAAAAAGAAATTTCCAAAGTTCTCCAAATTTTGGTCCACCTCAGAAGAGCTAATCTTATTTCTGACTCAATAACACAAGTATTTAACTAAGCATTTACTACATAGAGTTTGGTTCGACATTGTGCAATAGTCAAATAAATGTTACGGTATTCAGTACTTATCATGGATGAAATTATACAGAGACAGCATAGGTAAATATTAAAAAACTAATTAACAAGTCAGTATAATACATATAAGTACCATATAAGTCAATGAAATAGAATTGTAGGACTTCAGAGAAGTGAAATTCACTACAACTGGCATGGTCTTGGATGATTTCATGGAGGAAAGAATTATACCTTCAAAATGAATACAATTTAGCATGACAAAGAGTGCATTTCAGGAATGCATTCATAGCATGAGGAAAATCAGCAAGTTTTGAATGGGCATGGCATGTGTAGAGAAAAATATAGATTAGCCCTGCTAAGGAAGACTCTTCCTATGGAGGTGGGGGAGGTAAAAGGGAAATTATAGTTTTGCAGCCTGTTGAGAGCCTCAAATGACAGTCTAGGCTTTTAAGACAATTCTATAACTGTGGTTGATGATATGATGAAAGAGTCATTTTAAGATAATTTATCAGATGTGCATGCTAGAGTGCAGGATAAATTTGAGGCAGGATGTGCTGGAGGCAAGATGTGTCGGGAAGCTCTTGGAATAAACCAAGCATAAGAAAAGAGCTTCAACCACAGTGGCAGCACCGGACTGGAAAAGAAAGGCTAAATAGGAATGACATTTTAAAAGAGAAATCAATGGCACTTTTTGACTGATTGGACTTGAAGGCTAGCTCTAAAGGTCATTCTCAAACTAAAACAACTGCAAAAATGATCACAGAAGTAAAGGGAGTTCATGGACTACTTAGAAGGTTGGACCAGATGACCTCCAGGACCTCGACCAAACTAAATTCCATGCCTTATGCCTGGACAAATTGCTTCCCTGTCTCTCCCCTCTGCCTATCCAGTTATGCCAATCCATTCACATCTACTTCTAGTCTCAGCACCCCTTAGAAATCTTGCTGTCTACTCCATGCCTTCTACAGGGTCTTCTTTGAGCTTCTGATGCATTCATTTCTCTTCCACAAAAACTGGGTATCTAATTTTGCCCTTCTGCATATTATAATAATACTGTTTTGTATGAATCTTTCCTCCCTCACTAATTTTCACTGTTGCTATGCACAAAAGCTAACACTGAATTAAATATTAACTGGTGTAAAATATGACCATGTAGATCGAAGCAATAAATCTAAATAAACACATTTCTTTTCACTAGGTAACTAGAGATGTTAATATGCAAAGGATACAGGGAAGCCTATTTGCACTGTACCTTCAAAAATTTAAATAATCTCCTCTGCAATTTGAAGCTGAAACTATGGCTAGATACTTAAGTAACAAACATCTATGAAAAATAAAGCAAGAAGCACTAGAAACGTGTGGCACATACCCTCTATTGCTGAGGGAACAATTAAAAAGCCTATTCGGTGAGTCACAATGGAGCTAAACATTTCCTATACTGTACAAAGAGAAACAATTCAATAGTGTCTTTGTGCTGCTCAGAAAATCACACAAAGTCACTTTCTGCTTTTTAGTTTGCTCTTTGGCCCTATGTAAAAAGTTGTCACAGAAATTGCTTTGTGCTCAGCAAAACCCAACCTGTTAATTCCAGTGACTGGAATCATTCAAGGTCAGAAGGTAAAAACCACCTGCTGTGTCACATTTGCACAATTCAGAGATTTCTTCTGTACTCAGCATTTATGTATTGGTATCTTTTTGTGGGACCCTTATTTCATTTTCAAAAGGCCTACTCTTGATTAACTTGCACTTGGTAAATAATCGTTTATTGAGTCATTTGGATTCTGAAAACAACCTTAAGGAATCTGGAGAAAAGATGGTATAAAAATAATTATATACAAATAATTCAACTTGAAATCCTGAAATGGTAGCAAATATACTAACCTTTATGTTGTATTTTATAAATACATATAAACACATTGCATAGAGAAAAAAATGGAAATGATAATCTATAAACCATACAATTTATGATTAAGAAAACTAGAACATTTTGAAATTTTCATTGTATGGGCTTTAATCTAAAAACAGAAATACAATCAGCATTGAGAAAAGGTCAAAAGGAAATAAACAAAAAAATATTAAGATTCATGAGACATTTTAAAACACAGAAGCAGGGTGCCTGGGTGGCTCAGTGGGTTAAGCCTCTGCCTTCAGCTCAGGTCATGATCTCAGGGTCCTGGGATCGAGGCCCATATCTGGCTTTCTGCTCGGCACGGAGCCTGCTTCTCCCTTCCTCTGCCTGCCTCTCTGCCTACTTGTGATCTCTCTGTCAAATAAATAAATAAAATCTTTAAAAAATGAATAATTAAAATAAAACACAGAAGCAGGAAATCTTCTGATCATTTCTTCTCCAAATCTAAAATTATAAATTTCATTAAATCTGGGATTTGGACAATAAAAGTAAAATATTCAGTGGTAACATTTTTCATAGTATTTTATAAATGCTCTGTTTATATTAGATCTTTGTTATTAAGTAAAGTAATGACAAATACATTTTCCTAAACTATGCAATTAGAACAAATTGATGACTAAATGAATAAATATTGTCCCTCTATGAAGTGGCGCAGACTGCTGTTTTATATGTCAATTTCTAGTATTTTGTCCATTCACAGTATCCTACATTTAATTTACCATTCACTGTAGTCTACTAAATAGCACCAGGGGAGATCATGTTGTTAAATCAATTACATGAACTTTAAAAAAAAATCAAAATCAATAGGCTCTTTTCTGAGAACCTGTGGGATGTTCTGTGAGTTCTCCATGAAGTTTTTATTTATTCATTACTGTGTACCCAAGACCTGCCACATCACTGGCAATCTAATTAGTAAAAAAAGGTGATAAAGAAATTACATACATGGATTAATAAATAAATAAAGCACAAATTTTTGACATATTTTTCCGAAATCCTCCTCAATTTATGTCCAGATTATGTCTGTTCTGCATAGGTACAACTGCTGAAAGTTTAAATGTCAAGTAAATGAGGTGCTAGCTATCATGGGCATTTTTAGTATTTTACACTAAAGTTATATATTTTTTATATGAAACTTTTTTTAATGGAAGAAGGAAGTGTTGTAGGATATCAAAGTTTTATTTCAGTATCAAATCCCCCCTCTTTGTCTTTATCTGAACTACAGATGTACATAGCAAATTCAACTTTGAATCAAAAACTTGCACTGGGTTCTTTTTGCCTCACTAAAATGTTAATAACACATAGTTAGCTCAATAGGTAATATTTTAACTCACTGACCGCAAATTAGAAAGGCACAAATTGGGTGGCTCAGAGGGTTAACCCACTGCCTTCGGCTTGGGTCCTGATCTCAGGGTCCTGGGATCGAGCCCCACATCGGGCTTTCTGCTCAGCGGGGAGCCTGCTTCCCCATCTCTCTCTGCCTGCCTCTCTGCCTACTTGTGATCGCTCTGTCAAATTAAATAAAACCTTAAAAAAGAAAAGAAAAGAAAAGAAAGGCACAAGTGGTTGATTTTTGTCCATGTCTGGAAAGACAACACTGTGTTTTGAGAAGCTATTTAATTTTAAGTCAGAAGTATGCAAGGGCAGCAGGGTTATGAAGCAAATTCCAATAAACTGTGAGGTCCCTTAATTTGTCACACTTAAAGAGACTAAGATTTGAGGGTAAAATATTAAGGTGTTAACACCTTTCATTTGAAGTGTTTCTAGGTGTACCTTGGGTGGTGCCGTGGGCCTTGGCATTTCAGAGCAACTCTCCTTGATGTGAATGTAAGTCCCCAATGTTATGAACTTCCCCACCTCTGTGTGCACAAGATGTGTTCCTGAAAAATTAGTCTTGTGGAGAAAGACAGGAAAAATAGTTCAAAATGTCCCAGAGAAGCTGACTTTTTTTCAAAACTACCTATAATGAGCTAATTTATAAAATGCATCCTTACCACCCCTAATGTATTCTTTTATAGGCTAGAATTTTTATACAGAACAAAATTGCACAGAACGCCCCTTGAAAGAAAAAGATAAAAACCCAAAAAACATGTTTTACAGAATCAAGACCTCCAGAAAAACAGTGCATAGCCATTGTTAGAAATTGCACTAGTGATATTTCTTCAAAATAACCAGATATGCCATTTTGTAACATTCCTCAGAGGTTAAGCTATTAGGAGGGTTTCCTGAAGAATGATTAAATATTATCCACTTCAACCAGGTTATAAGTAGCTTATAATTTTAATCAATCTTATACATATTTTCATTAACAACTCATAAATCTAATTCTTTAATGGTTCACGCTTATCCCTACTTGATAAATGAAGAAATTGAATGTATTTGCCATGGGTCAAAAATATCAGTAAACAAATAAGCACTCATTCTCTTATAGGATTGTTAAAACCACTCAGTGAGTGACTTTCTACTCCAGATGTGAGCTATTAGAGGAGCAGTTCTTCTCTGGCGAATAGATTGTTAATCTGGCAAAAGTCCAAGGTGCTTTTAAAATTCAACATAATGCAACTATTCTGATACCAAAACCAATTTTTAAAGTTGAGATGGAATTTACATACCCATAAAATTTGCCCCTTTATAAAGTATATAATTCAGTATTTTTTAACAAATTTACAAAACGATGCAACTATGATCATTATCTAACTCCAGAACATTTTCATCACCCCAAAAAGAAATTCCATAGTCATTAGCTGTCACTCTCCATTCTCCTCCTCTCAGTCCCTGGCAATCACTAATCAACTTCCTGTCTCTATGGATTTGCCTATTCTGGACACTAAAACCAGTTTTGAAAGAGATTTTTTTCTTTCATTGGTTTGCTGGGATAATTGGTGTTGCTCTATCTTTATTTTACTTTTTAAAAATAAAAACAAAACATCTAAGAGATGAGGAAAAGGGAAAAATGTTGCAGATTTTTGTCAAATATTATTCAGAATGAGAATTAATTTCTTAAGGAAACATAAAAAGAAAAGGCTTCCTGGGATGTTTTCTAGAATTCATTATTTCAATTATTTTATTCATGCTACCAAAGAAACCTTCTTAAGGGAATTATATTATTTTCTTATAGAAAGCACATTAGACTAATTATATTTTATAGTTTAACAAATAACATTAAACATAGCTTAAATATGAAAAACTTCTTTACTAAAGATTTACATGAAATAATTCTCTGAAAACATTCAAATATTAGATATTTTAGCATAATTACTCAATTTTGTAAAAGAGAATCAAATGCAAATTTGTTCTTAGTAATATGAAGAATGAAAATTCAGTTTCCTAAACTGTCTATATTTAAACTGGAAGAAATTTACTCTTTATAATAAAATTATAAGGTCTTAAAATAAAAGCATTCTCAATAGTAAATGGTTTTGCTGACTAGCCTTGTTGATAAACCTATGATTGAACACCTTCTGGATTTATTCTAGCCATAGTGCTTGGAGTTTTTAAGTAGGAAGCAGGGATAAAAGAAGCCTATTGTCCTGTAATCTTATTAATTACAATATAAAAAGTCTGGTTTGAGGCAGTGTGGTAAGAGAATGGGCAAGTTAGGGCATTTCAAGGAGGCAGAAACAATCAAAACTTGGTAACTAATTGTATGTAGAGAAGGAGGGAAATTCTAGGATGGCTCCAGAATTTCTTGTTTGAGTGACAGGTTATTTCAGACCAAATTTACCAATACAGGAGATCAGAGAGGAATTAAGAGGGTGGGGGAGAGATAATGAGTTTTGGATATTTTTGCCCTATAGCTATTAAACTCTCAATGAGGCATTTGGACATATGAGTTTATTGCTCAGAAGAAAGAGGGAGACCAGAGAGATATTTGGAAATAATCAATATAAAAATGGCGGCTAGTACAAATTCTGATTGAAGTCACCCAAAGTGTTTAAGGAGAAAAGAAAAATCATAGAGAAGCCAGGAAGGTGAGATTAAAAAAAAAATCTTCCAGTTACTTCCAGTTACTAAGCAAAGCAGATAAATAGAAGGAAAAACAGAAGAGTAATATAACAAATATCAAGGAACTCAAATTTTAAAATACGGGCATTGGTCAACAGAAATAAGTAAGGCAGAAAGATATAGTAAGAGGAGGACTGAGAAATGAATGTTGGAATTGACTGTTTGAATATCATTAGTACCTTAGAAGAAAGTTTTTAGCACTGATGGAGATGTGAAGTAGGGGTACCTGAGCCTGGAGTTTGTGAGAATCTCCCAGGCTGGAAATAAGCATCTGGAAGTGATTAGCCATTGAGATGGTGTAGGCTTGCATAGGTGATAAGTAAAGAAAAGATGCCCTAGAACTGAGCTCTTGAGGCTAACCAACTTAAAGAGATGATAAAGCAGAGGGGGAACCAGAAGAAGAACAAAAAAAACCCAGAAAAACAAAACAAAACTGAGGAGGAAATGCCAGGAGAACATCAGAAGAACATCAGAAGACTGTGGCGTCCTGATAGACCCTATCAACTTGAATTAAGGGGTACAGAGTAATTAGTGGTGTCAAATGCTGCTATAAGATGAAATGGAAAATTGACCATTAGAATGAACTCTGTAGAGATTACTGGTTATGCTAAGGAGAGCTGTTTCAGTAGAATGGTAAGAGGAAATGCCTAAAAGGAGTGTATTTAAGGAATGATGTCAAAGTCAGCAAAGGTAGGGGCACCTGGGTGGCTCAGTGGGTTAAAGCCTTCAGCTCAGGTCAGGATCTCAGGGTCCCGGAATGGAGTCCCGCATCGGGCTCTCTGCTCAGCGGGGAGCCTGCTTCCCCCCCTCTCTCTCTGCCTGCCTCTCTGCCTACTTGTGATCTCTCTTTCTCTGTGAAATAAATAAAAAATCTTAAAAAATAAAATTAAAAAAAAAAAAAGTCAGCAAAGGTAAAGAAAGCCTAAGGAATGGTTCCAGATTAAAGGTTACTAAAGAGACATGATAATTAAGTGCAATGAGTGATCACGGATTGACACTGAGACAACTGACAAAATTTGAACATACACACTATATTGGATAATGGTGTTGTAGGAATGTTTAATTTTCTGATTTTGATAACTCTACTATGGCAATGAAAGAGAACAGGCTTATGCCCAGGAAATAGTCAAGTGTTTAGTGGTAAGGAGCAGAGTGTCTCCAATCATCTCAAATGACTCAGGAAAAACAAAGCATGTGTGTGTGTGTATGTATATGGACAGACAGATGATAGAAGAATAAAATGTAAACAAATGGTGAGTCTGGGTATAAGATACATGGAAGTGTGTTATACTATTTTTTTAAACTTTTATGTATGGTAGAAAGTGGATTGGAATAAAAAGCTACCAGAATAAAGAGAGGGGAGGAGAGAAAGGGGAAAACAACTGGAAACAGCAAGTATAAAAGTTCTTGTGAATATCTCCACTATAAAGGAAAGTAAGGAAAAGGGATGATAGCTGGTGAGAGAAGCAGAGTCAAGAAAAGTTCAGGTTTTCATTTTCCTTGATTGAGAGAAATACAGCATGTTGGCATACTGATGAGACTGTGCCAATAACAGGAGAAAAAAAGTTGAATATAAGAGTAAAGGGGGAAATTTATACTATGATGTCCCTCCATAAGGGGGTGGGGATGGAACCTGTGTACAAGTGGAGCAACTGAGGACTATGGAGCATTAATCTATGGTAATAGGCAGAAAAGCAAAGTACATGCATGTAATTTCTGGGAGACAGAAAACAGAGATAAAGAAGAATGTCTATCCCACTTATAGCCCTGAAAGACCTGGAAAAGCAACCCCCACTTAGAGGGCTTTAGGGGAAGTAGCATTTTCAGAGGATAATCAGGTTTCAATTAGGCCTAAAAAGTGAAGGGAGGGGTACCTCAGTGTCTCAGTCCCTTAAGCATCTGACTCTTGATTTTGGCTTAGGTCATGATCTCAGGGTCCTGAGATCAAACCGCATCTTGGGCTCAGCGCTGGATCTGCTTGAGATTCTTTCCCCCTCCTTCTACCTCCCCTTCTGCTCCTCTCCCTGTGTGCATGTTCTCTCTCTCTTCTTATAAATAGTAAATAAATATATTTTTCTAAAAAGTAACGAGGGAGTTGAGAGGTTATCCTAAAGAAATGGTAGAGAATGTGTTTAAGACACAAAGTGTGGGAAATCAAGTCAATTAGTGCATCTACAGAGAGCACAGGTATAGGGCCTGAAGGATGACAGAAGACTTGGGACCTGGTTTCTGGGTGAATGAGGTAAAGAGGGATGTGAGGCACAATAAGCTGAGTTCTGACTGTTTCCTGAAGTGAGGTGGGTAGCCAATTCAGAATAGATGCTATGGGTCCAGGGGTTGACCATTCTTCCCTACAGGTCCCAGTGTTGTGGCAACCATGGGGAGAGAGGTCTCCATAACGATTATTTGGGGGGGGGGGGCATGAGGCAACAAATGATGGGAGGGCTGCTTTACTCTAAAGATATGCTAGTGTCTCCAGTGCGCAAGCGGTGATCACACACGGAGCAGGAGGCTAGAAACAATCTCTTTTTCTGTGGGGATGCGGTGTGTGGCCCTTGGTATGGTAGCTGGAGCATAAGTGGCTTAGAGGCTGCCCCTTTTCTCTAGCAGGAGGGAGGACAGGTGTGGGATCATCTCAGTAACTAGCATAACTGTCAACCATACAGCTCAGGCCAAAAGCCTAGACATTATCCTTGATCCCTTTCCCCCTTCCCGCACATTTAATCCTCAGGAGCTGGTCAACTCTTCCTCCAAATCATGCCCTAAATCTGACTGCTTATCTCATTTTTGCTCCTACAACTCTCATTCAAGCTGCTATCCTACCTCATCTTAGTGATTGTACTAACCTCCTAATCAGTCTCTTCCTGAGTTCACTGTTTCTCCTCAGCCATCAGCATGTTCTTTCTAAAATGTAAATAGACCATGTCAAGCTATGTTGTAAGATCCTCCCATGACATTCCCTCCTCCTTAGACCAACACTGAAACTTCTTCCCTAACTCACTAAATCTTATATTGCCCAATTAATTTCTGCCTCTATCTTTAGCTTCAGCTTCTAAATCTCTATCACTCTATGTCTTTGTATCATTGTGCTCAAAGAAGCCAAACTCATTTCTACTTTGGGCTTTTGCATTACTTCTCCCTTCTAACCAGGAATATTCTTTCTTCGGATTGCCCCAGGTTAGCCTCTTTCTTGTTATTCAGATCTTTTAAATAACAAGGACAATTAAAAAAAAAAAAAAAAAAGCCTTCCTCAGCTTATGCTTCCTTAGTAAAGTCTTCACTGATTACCCAGTCTTAATAGTCAGCCTGTCTCTCTTTTCTGTTATCAAATTACCTTTAGTTCTTAGCAAAGTCAATTAATACTGACATACACACCTGTGTATGTCTGTGTATTAGTTTAAAATATATCTCTCCTACAAAGTAAAATGTGAGCTCCATGATGGTAGGGACTTTGTCTTGTTTACCATGGTATCTTTAGATGCTATAGCAGTGCCTGGCACATAGTAGGATATCAATGATTTTTTTTTTTTTTTTAATGAACAAATAAAAGAATTTGCTCCAGGAACTATAATAGGACTGAGGGATGCAAAGTGAAAAACAAAAAAAAACAAAAACCACAGTCTTTTTCCTCAAAGAACCCAAGGTCTAATGAGAAAAGTCCATAAACAAAATTTTATAATACAATGTAGTGAGAGGAATGAGTGGAGTGATAGGAGTAAAGCATTCCTGGGGGCGGGGGTGGGGGGAGCATGGTCACTAAGTAGAGGTAATTATCTTTAAAAAGTTAAGGGGACAGCCATGGGGGGGGGGAATGAAATCTTGCCATTTGCAACAACATGGATGGAACTAGAGGGTATTATGCTAAGCAGAATAAGTCAATCAGATAAAGATAATTACCATATCATCTCACTGATATGTGGAATTTAAGACACAAGGCAGAGGATCATAGGGGAAGAGAGGAAAAAATGAAACAAGACAAAACCATAGAGTGCAACAAATCATAAGAGACTCTTAATCTTAGGAAACAAGCTAAGGGTTCCTGGAGGGGAGGGAAGTGGGGGGATGGAGTAATTGTGGGATGGACACTAGGGAGATTATGTGTTGTAAGGAGTACTGGGTATTATATTAGACTGATGAATCACAGACCTGTACCCCTGAAACAAATAATATGTTAAATAATATGTTATATGTTAATAAAAATAAATTTTAAAATAATAAATAATAATAATGAATAAATAATTAAAAAAAGGTTAAGGGTTCAGAGATAAGGAGATAGGGATAGATGCAACTATCAGTATGTTTGTATAGGCTTAATTTTTTCTATAAAATATAAAGCAATGTTATGGGGGGAGGGAGGTAGTAAGGAAGAAAAAGAATTAGAAAAAGAGAATTTTTGAATTCTCAAGGGAGATTCATGAGAATTTAGATAAAGCCACTGCTGGAAACATGAAAGTTTACTGGACACTGAAGAATTACTGAACAAGGCTTAGTTAGGCTTCACCCAACACTGGAGTCTACAAATACGTAGTGTCCCCCTGGAGCTATTGAAATAATCTCTTCAAAACACACTGATAAAAGCAAAACTGGCCAGCTCTGGAAACTACAACACTATCTTACATTATGAGGATTGACCAAAAGTGCTCTGATGAGGTTATCCAACCTATGGGCAAAGATAAAGGCAGAATAATTTGTGAAAAAATAAGAAGAGGCTACCGAGTTGTAGTCTCAGATTTCAGTATGATATTTGGTGAGTTCATTGTTTTTCTTCAGTTTAATAATCAAGGGGGAAAAATGTGTTTTACTAGTTGACATTTTATATAACTCATTTAACAATAATGCTTAAGATATGCAATAACTCCAAATCTTGAATTCATATTTATTTTAACTTCATTTGGAAAAAAAAAAAAAAGTAAAACATTCATTTCATTTTTTTGGAGCATTATTTCCTATTTTACAGTATATGAACCAGCAAGTATTTCTAGTCTTTTTTTCCCTTTATTCTTTACATTTCTATAGTTTCATTTCATACTTTTCTAACAAAATAAATTACTTCTCAGAAAATATCTGACAAGAAAATTCTGATTGCAAATTAAAAAACAATGTCATATTAAGCATAAGATGTGGTAGAGGGAGTATAATTTATAATGTTTTGATTTAATATCATAAAGAATATCCACAGACTAGAGTGCAGATTGGAATTCATGGGGACATTTTCTTAATTTACAGAAAAATGTTATTCAGTGATATTTAATCAAGCTATTTGAATCTGAGATATAGGTTTAGAGCTCATCTTCACATTTTTTATATATTCTCTTTTTTTAAAAGATTTATTTATTTATCTGAGACACAGAGAGAGAGAAAACATGAGTAGGGGGGAGGGGCAGAGAGAGAGAATCCTCAAGCAGACTCCCTGCTGAGTATGAAGCCTGACATGGAGCTCAGTCCCAGGATGCTGAGATCATGACCTGAGCTGAAATCAAGAATCGGTTGCTCAACCAACTGAGCCACCCAGGTGCTCCATTTTTTTCATATACTCTTAATGCAAAATTACTTAGAAAAATTTACATTGACTCCACATGGAACATCCTCTTTTTATATTTTTTTAAGAAGAAATAAATATTATTCTAGTAAAATGATATTTGGAATGCAAATTCTACTTTAAAATGATAATATATTATTCCTTGAAACAGAAAACGGACATTGAAAAGTGTTTAATGTATAAGCTATAAATTTTAGTGAAAAAGATCATAAAAATACCAGTCACAAAATTAATAAATTATGCAGTACATATAGGTTCTTTATTCTCTAATACATTTTATTTTCAACATATTCTATTCTGTTATATGATAATTCTATAGTATTCTATATTTAAATTTCAAATTTAAGTGCTAGATTGTAATATAACACCTCATCATTTGTTAGTTTCTGTTCCCATTTTTGGAAAGAGTCACTCTCTACTACTAAAAATATACAGATGTTTCAATAGTTATTAAATCTGAGACATCATCTGCAACAAAAAAGTCAGACTCCTATTATTTCTCATATTATATATAAATTAGTAAAATGATATAATTTTCTTTCAAGGTAGACTGTTAAAAATATGCTTTAAACCTTAGAGAGAGCAACCACTTTAAAAACAAACTGGTAAAGCTAATAGCAAAAGTGGACATTAAACAAAATACTGAAAGATATTTAATTAAAACTAAGAGAGAAAATATGGGAGGGAAGTCAAAGAAAATATGGTACCCACAGAAACAGTACAGCAAGGTGGTAGGCTTCTACTCATCATTATAAATAATTACAATAAATATAAATTGTCTAATATTTCAATTAAAGTCAGAGATTGACTTCCAGTTTCCAGTTAGGCATGTGAGGAACTAGAAAGTCATCACTCTCTTATCAAGTAAATTGCTGAACAAATGGAAAATCAACAAGTCTTAGATCCATCAGAGAACTGAGCTTATAGGGCATACTGAAGCTCCCAGAATAAGAGACACAGACAACAGACACAGAGAATTAGCATTTACTGGAGCAGAAATCTCCACAGGAACCAGTACTGGGGTAGAAAGTCCTAAACTGTGATTTACAAATTGCTGAAGGCTCAGTTTGGGCAAGGGTGAGAGTTTAAAATACTTGGAGGGTCCAGAATTAGGGGTACATCCATACTTTTTTATTTTACTTCCAGAAGCCCTACCAGGTTTTCACCATGAAAACGGGAGGAAAAACCCTTTATGAAGGGGAAACAACCACTCTGAAATATGCCCAGAACATTCTGTTTTGTTTTTTTTTTTAAGATTTTATTTATTCATTTGACAGACAGAGATCACAGGCAGGCAGAGAGGCAAGCAGAGAGAGAGGAAGGGAAGCAGGCTCCCTGCTGAGCAGAGAGCCTGATGCAGGGCTTGATCCCAGGACCCTGAGATCATGACCTGAGCAGAAGGCAGAGGCTTTAACCCACTGAGCCACCCAGGTGCCCCAAGCATTCTGTTCTTAACAAGGGCCTCCCCAACGAGAAACTGTTTTATCAGAGCCTATCCTATTGGGGTTTTGTCAGAGCCTTACCAACCTAGGGAAAGGAAAATATGCAAGTTCAGTCCCCTTTAAATTTCCTGTCCCACCAATGGGGGTAGAAGGACAGAGAAGTACTGTGAGTCACAGCCCAGAAACACAGGCTCACTAAGACCAAAGCACAATCATAAGACTATAGAATGCTTCCCTTCTCCCCACATTTTATTGCCTTACATTAAGGACCTATTAACTGCAATTCCTTTTACCCAGTACATCATGTCTGGTTTTCAACAGAAAGTTACAATGTATACTAACTGACAAAAACACAATTTGAAGAGCGAAAAAGCATAAGAAACAGACTCAATTATAGCAGAAATGTTGGAAAGTCAGAGATTGTCAGTCTGGATAAAAAACAAATCTCAATTACATGCTGTTTTCAATATAATGATACAAATTGGTTAAAAATAAAAGGATGGGAAAAGACATACCATGCATCAAAAAAGCTGGAATGGCATACACACACACACACACACACACACATACATACACACACATACACATATATATATAAAATATATATTCAAAGTATAATTTTAAAAATATTATATATATATACGTATATATGTGTATATATATATATACACACACACATGTTTGGGGGGGTGGCTATATTTATATCAGACAAGTAGACTTCAAGATAAGGAGTATTACCAAAAGTGAAAAAGAATATTTCATAATAATAAATCAATTTGTCAAAAAGATAGAACAATTCTAAATGTTTATGCATCTAATAACAACTTCAAAATATATGAATAAAATGGGCAGGATTGAAAGAAAAAGTAAACAAAAGTCCATATTTCTGGTTGGATATTTTAATACTCCCCTCTTGGCAACTGATAAAAGCAGTGAGAAAATCAGTAGGATATAAAAGATGTGCACAACTCTTATCAGTGAACTCAACATGACCAATTTATACAATACAGCATACAGTAACAGCATATTGCACACTCTCTTCAAGTGCATGTGCAATATTCACAAAGACAGATCACATGCTAGTCCATGACATGAGTCTTGAGAAATTTAAAGGAGTAAAATCATGACAGAGTAGGTTCTCTCAGCACAAATGGATTAAATCAAAAACCAATAGTGGAAAGACATTGGGGAAACCCCCAAATATCTGGAAATTAAGCAACATAATTATATATAACTTAGAGTCAAAGAAATTAGAACAGAAATTATAAAATACTTTGAACAACATGATAATGAAAACTTAACAAATCAAAAATTGTGGGATATAGGAAAAGATATGCTCTGCTTAGAGGGAAATCTGATCTCTAGTGGATACATTAAACATGTGACAATGAACAATCATAATATATATTAAAACTGTTTTCCATTCATGAGGGAACATTTAAACCCATTTTACTTAGAAATGGCAGGAGGTAAGGGATAGGTGTGGGCACGAAGGAGTACAACTATGAACAGGCGTTTGGACTGGACATTGAAAAATGAGACTAGGTGAGGGGTTTCTGGAGAAAGAGGAACATGATGAAGGACAACAATATGCTGGTACCTGAAATGTTGATAGAACAGCTAGTACTCCAGTCTGCCTGAAGCATATGATTTTTCGGGATAAGTGACCAGGTCTGAGAACATAAATTTGAGCATGTATCAGATGGTAAAAGCCTTGTATACCCTATGTTTTTATATAGGTAAATGTGCACATGAGAACACATAGTCAACAATATTGTTCTTTTTTTTTTTTTTTTAATTTATTTGACACAGAGAGAGAGAGCACAAGTAGTCAGACCAGCAGGCAGAGGAAGAGGGAGAAGCAGGCTCTCTGCTGATCACAGTGCCCAATGGGGGCTCAATCCCAGGACCCTGCGATCATGACCTGAGCTGAAGGCTGCTGCTTAACCAACTGAGCCACCCAGGCACTCCCAACAACATCCTTCTTTTGCATATCTAAAGGAAAAAGGACCAAGACTAAGGCAACAGCCAGCCCAATATACATTACAGATATTGCAAAACAGAAGAAAGCATATGTCATCTGCAAAGAGAGAGATTTTGACTTCTTTGCCAATTTGAATACCTTTTATTTCCTTGTGTTGGCACATCCCATTTGCAACAGAATTTAGCCAAATCTAACAAAATTATATGTTTACTTTCGACTCGGCAGCAATCGCATGTCTAAAAATTTACCCTGAAGATATACTTCCCCAAATCTTAAAATACACATGGTTATTCATGACAGCATTTTAGAAGTTTCAAAATGCAAGAAGCAAATACATGTAAGAGATTAACTGAATGAACTATGGTACAAACACATAGTGGAGGGTAAATGGGGAGGAGCTTTATGAATGAAAGTATGGTCATACATAACTAATGAATTGTTGAACACTACATTAAAAATTTAGGATATACTATATCCTGTCTAACTGAACCTGATAAAAAAAGAGTATTATATGATTTCTGGAGGCATATTGTAAGTGAAGAAGAGAAAATGCAGAAAAATATTGATAATATGTTGTCTTTCATTTAAGAGAGGAAATAAGAAAATACATGTGTGTCTGCTCATTTGCGGGAAAAAAAAAAAAAACTTAGGAAAGGTAGGTGGAACAGAATGGAATGAATGGGGGATGGAAATGGAGTAGAAGGGATGAAGAGAATGCCACATCTCTGAGTATACCTGTTTGTGTATTTCTGACTTCCAGAACAAATGTTTGTGTTTCCCACTATATTTCTATATACTACATATACATATAAAATTATGTACATCAAAATATATAATGTATTGTACTACTCTTATACTGTTTTTTTATAGCTTTTTAAACTCTGAGATCATTTCAAAATAAATACTTAAAAATTTTTTAAAAATTAAAAAAAAAAAAACAGAAGAAAGCTCGATGAATATCAAAATTAACAGAGACTTTTCCGTATGTATCAGTTGTGGTAGCTTATTTGCCAGAAGGAAGAACCACTGCAGCTACTTGGCAGGTCTATCTAAACTGGGGCCAATTATACCTCTTCATAAAATCCAGCTGGCATGCAAAGTGTGAGAAAATAGCCCAGCTAAAATACATTACTGATAAGTCTTGAATTTCCAAACCAAAAAAAAAAAACTGTTGTAAAAAAAAACAAGCATAACACACAGCAGTCTGTTGTCACTTCGAAGAATGGTTTTGCACCAAGTGGTATAAAGTGATGAAACTGGTATTGATTGACATTGGCCCAAAGGGTCAAGGCCTCTCGTTTGGGATGAACAACTGCAGAGTCCACATTATTGACTTACTGATGACATCAAAACATTATATAAAATGCTTCAATTCAAACAGAACATAACATTGTCAGAAATCATAAAGCAGTTTTATTTCCCCCAATTCACAATTAAGTTAAAATAGCAGCAAGTGGTATTCAGGGCTGTTAAAGTTACTCAGTTATAGAGCCAGAGGATTTGATGAGGTATACAATTTTTCCCCTCAAGGCTAAAAATGTAATTATGAAAACGTCCTGAACTGAAAAACAGTATTGTCAGCTGTTTCCAGGAAAGATAAAAGATCATTTAAAGGTAAAGAGATTATAGATAAAAGAGATACAAAATTAAGCTGAAACCTCCAGTGTAAAGAAAGCAAGTTATAAACAAGAACTAAACATTAAAATATTTTATTATAATGAGAGAACAGGGCTTTCATTTTTCTAGAAGAACAGCAGTAAAATTATTTAATTCATATCTTGATTAGTTCACTTGGATGTTTAAAGATAAGTAAATATGGAATTATTATTAAACTTCCAAAGGTACTAAAGAAATGAGCTCTGAACATGCCTCAGTTTGTCAAACTGACAGTCAGAGAGGCACTATCCTACACTCGATAACCAAGGGACTCCTTTTCATAAGTTCACATAAAATGCAAGGGACACTTAATAGTTTTTTTCATTTCATACCCTGAAACCTATCTTACTCTAAGTCCTCTCTGACAAATGAAGATATTAATATCTGCCTTCACAGGAGTGCAGGGAAGATCAAATAAGAGAGAATGAATAATATATGTGAAAGAACTTTGTACAATGCAGAGCCCTACACAGAAGGTATTATTACAAAATACCTTGTATTTATAAAGCCTTCTGCAGAGGGCTCCCCACTTAACTCAGCCTGTAATCACTGACTGAGAACTTTGGTATATCAGGCACTCCGCTGGATGAAAGGACTTTAAGACACAAAATCTCTGTCTTCAAGGAACTCACAGTCTAGACTCTAGAGGAAAAAACAAACCTATCATCAGATAACCTTGTCTTCTTCTGGGCCTGAGGCAAAAGCTGTAGAAGCCTGAAGGAGGAGTTTGTTACAATGGAATTGGCATTTTATCATTATTATTATTATTATTATTATTTTAGATTTTATTTATTTGACAGAGAGAGAGATCACAAGTAGGCAGAGAGGCAGGCAGAGAGAGAGGGAAGCAGGCTCCCTGCTGAGCAGAGAGCCTGATGTGGGGCTCGATCCCAGGACCCTGAGACCCTGAGATCATGACCTGAGCCGAAGGCAGAGGCTTACCCACTGAGCCACCCAGGCACCCCTGGAACTGGCATTTTAAACTGGAGAAATGAGGAGGTAACTAGATTTCTGGGTTTCTGGACTCTGGATTTTTGTAAATGTCCCTAAGTACTTAAAGTATAACTTGAAATAATCTCATTTGGCCTCATTATCAAGCCTCTGATGGCGCAGAGGAGAAATATATTTCATTTTTCACATGATGAAAGTAAAGCTTAGAAAAGATAAACAACTTCATTGATTAAATGAAGTTTAATGGCCCACAGTTTAAACAAAGCCTAAGCAGCATAACTGGTCTTCAGGTTCAAGGGCTCACCATTATGCTGTGGAGTTTATTTGGTGTTTTGCAGCCATGGAAATGGAGAATTTAGGTCTTATTGGAAATATACCTTTTAATACCAGACATGTTTTGAACAAAGGAATTACGAGTCTCAGAAAATCAAATATCACTATTGTACATTTAGAATCCAATCTAAACCAGTGAAACAAGTAAATGTCAGTGTGCATGTAAATAGTTTACATGCATATATTGTCCCATCTCAAACCCAACTGCTGTTTTGAAGGGATAAATCTCAATTTTAATGCCTTGGGAATGTCAAATAAACTGGTATTTATGTAACAGTTATCTTGGCCACACTACCCCACGGAGAGTGTAAAATCCATGCATGCCCGGTGGTCTATGTGGGTTTAAAAAAAGAAAGAATTTTTATTGCACTCTCCCTAACCATACTGCACACCAAGCCCCCCACCCCCATTCTCTACACAATGCCGCAGTACCAATAGGAGCAACAGCCTGCACAGTGTGAGCTTCCAGAAACCGTTGCTCTCTTCTTCAGGAAGGATTTTCTTGAGTATCTGTAAGATCTTCTAGAGCTGATTTAGCAATACTCTTCTGTCAATAAATAGAGGTCAAGGAACTCCTCACTGTGGGAGTTTGATGAAAGTAAGTGCACCACTTGTGGAGAACACAGGTAGGAGCAGGAGGTCCACTGAAAATGAACTAAATTCCAGGAAACGACCTTGGTGTCTGACAATAAAGAAATACTTTAAAAAATTGTGTTCATTTCCAAGATTGAATATCAACAACCATTAAAAACCATGTTCCAATTAGTATTTTATGAGTCAATGCTCATACAATAATGGGAAATTTTTTAAAAAGCAGGCTACAAAATTGATGCTAATTTACTTAAATATGCACATATTATGCATGTTTATATATGTTATTTCATATATTTTATATTTATATAGTATGTAAGTTATACATAATAAATTTAAATTTTAAATTGGTATTGAATATATGTGTAGGGAAAATAGAATCAAAAGAAATAAATACACTGTTAACCATCATTTTTTAAAAAATACGTTTTGGCATTACCCTACAAACCAGCAATTGCACTACAAGGTATTTATCCAAAGGATACAAACATAGTGACTCATAGGGGTACCTGCAACCCAACATTTAGAGCAGCAATGTCCACAATAGACAAAATATGGAAAGAACCCAGATGTCCACTGACAGATGAATGGATAAAGAAGATATGCTGTTGGGGCGCCTGGGTGGCTCAGTGGGTTAAGCCTCTGCCTTCGGCTCAGGTCATGATTTCAGGGTCCTGGGATCGAGCCCCGCATCGGGCTCTCTGCTCAGCGGGGAGCCTGTTTCCCCCCCTCTCTCTGCCTCTCTGCCTACTTGCGGTCTCTGTCAAATAAATAAATAAAATCTTAAAAAAAAAAAAGAAGATATGCTATATATATATATATATATATATATATATACACACACACACACAACAGAATATTACTCAGCCAACAAAAAGAATAAAATCTTGCCATTTGCAATGATATGGATGGAACTGAAGAGTATTATGCTAAGTGAAGCAAGTCAGTCAGAGAAAGACAAGTACCATATGATTTCACTCATATGTGGAATTTAAGAAACAAAACAGATGAGCATAGGGGAAGGGAAGGAAAAATAAAATAGGATGAAAACAGAGAGGGAGGCAAATCATAAGAGATGATGAACTTTAGGAAACAAATTGAGGGTTGCTGGATGGGAGGTGGGGGATGAGGTAACTGGGGGATGGACATTAAGAAGGGCACTTGATGTAATGAGAACTGGATGTTATATGCAACTGATGAATCACTAAATCCTCCCCCTGAAACTAATAATACAGTCTGTGTTAACTACACTGAATTCAAATAAAGAATTAAATAAAAATTTGTTTCAGCATTTAGTACAATGGACATTTCTGTTATAGTAGTAATAAACATTTGGAATGAACGTATAATTTCCTGGTTAAAGATGAGAGATTGGAAATATCTATTAACCACTTCTTCCTCCCAAGTGAACACACACACACACACACACAAACATAAAGCAGTTTGCTTTGTTTTGTTTGTCTTACGGCAGAAACCCATATCAAGAAAGGAGACAGTAATAACAAAATACTGGAAGTAGAAAGCAAATGAATGAGTCATAACAGAAGAGACCTAAGAAAGCTCAAATCAAGGCTAACAATGGGGACAGCAAAGAAGCAATGGGATTTATATCAGAGACTGATGGTGAGAGAATGGAAGTTTGCTTAAGAAGCAGGTAGACACTTCTCTCCTACAGTCCTCACTCCCATGCTATCCAGGCTAAGCAACTATCCCTTCTCTACCCTGGGAGAAGAACATAGTTTATTCTGTGCAGCGAGGGACACAGGATCTCTGCAACGGGAGACACCAAGAAGAAGAGGTGAATAGTGTATCGAAAAACAGAGAAGTAAAATTCTACAGAATGCAATATGGAGACCACTCAGTCTTTACCCTATGGCTCCTCAAGTGTAGACAGCAGACTTGTATCTTCCATGCAGGAAGAGGGTATATTTGAGAATTTGAGAAAACCAAGAAAAAGGACATAAAAATAATGATATTAAGGGATTTCCAAAGAAATAACCTAGCTTCTTTTAAACTAGATTGAAGCCCAAGTTGGGGTGAAGCTTGTGCCTAGAATTTCCAATCATTCCTTTAGGGCTCCACTCTTAAATTGAAGCATATAGCTAAGTAACCATATTTTTGCAGGATTAAGGATGAGAAAATAATAGAAACATTCTGAAATATAACTAGTCTTCTGAAACAGAGCATGGTAAATATATTGGAAGGTGAAATTGGAAACTTGTAGAGATTACACAGGCAAGACTATCACGGAACTGACAACTCTGGCAATGGTGTTGCTGAGGACAGAATGAATATAAAAAATGGCTTGAAGTTCAAGAACAAGAAGAAAGGAGGTTATCGAAAAGACCAGGAGAGGCAAGACCAAGGCCTGTCATAAGTTCATGGTAAAAGAATGTTTTAACAACTAGGAATTGGTTCAGTGACATAACAGAAAGTACAATTTAAAGTGGCTTAAGTCGAATAAGTCAATGAGAGAAAGTTATATATCTCTCCAATATGAGGAATTTGAAAGGCAGGGTGGGGATTGTGGGGGCTAGGGAGGGAAAAATGAAACAAGATGGGACTGGGGAGGGAGACAAACCGTAAGAGACTCTTAATCTCAGGAAACAAACTGAGGGTTGCTGGAGTGGAGGGAAATGGGAGGGATAGGGTGGCTGGGTTATGGACATTGGGGAGGGTATGTGTTATGGTGAGCGCTGTGTATTGTGTAAGACTGATGAACCACAGACCTGTATGCCTGAAACAAATAATACATTAAATGTTAATAACAAAAACAAACAAACAAAAAACACAAAAAGAAAGAAAGATGGCTGTTAACTTCAAGCTCTAGCTAGGAAGAAGAGAAAGGGCAAAAGAGGAAAAGCACCTGCCAATTGAAATTATCTCTTTAAATTGCTCTCATAGAAACTCTACTTGGTGATTTCTGCTTATATTTTAGTGGTCAGAACTGTGTCACATGGCCACCTAGCTGACAAGGGATACGTAGGATTTTTGGTTTGTTTACTTTAATTGGACTCATTTCCACTCTGACAAACGTCAAGTTCTAGTTGTAAGAAAGAGAAGAGCATGTGTATTGGGTAGGCAGCTAGCAGCATATAGCACAGATGATCTTTTAAAAATAGAAATATTTCAATAATAGGCTTAAAATTCAATTTGAGTTGGCAATAAATTAAATTAAACCCATAATTTATTAATCATTCTAGGTAGTTTTGTGAGTGTGTGGCAATGATCCCTAAAGAGAGGAACAAAACAAAGAAGATTTGGGAGTGACAGAAAAATGGAAAATGAGCAGCAATTTTCTTTCACCTTTCAGGTAACTGCTTTCAGATGCCCCAAAATTTTTATGAAAGAAAATTTGCATTTCACTATCAATATTGTAGTTTGTGACAGTAAGTAAAAATATATTTCTTTTCACTTGGTAAATCTAAGGAAATATACAGAATCCTAACAATAAACTATACCAAAATCAATAAAAACTAAAAGTTAAATGTAAAAATTGTCTTGCCATTGCATAAAAATGTAATTTACCAGTCCAATGTATCTATCATTTGAAAAAAATGTAGTTGCTAAATACAATCTCTTTTGTGCTTTATATTGTTGATTTTTACAATTCAAAGTCAAGAGGGAGAAGCACATATAAATTGGTTCCTTCTTTTATTTCCAAAGAAATCACTATTTCTTTTTCATTACCATCTGCTCTGATTACTATTACGATTTTTACTGTTATGATTTTTACACTGAATATAACAGTGTAAAGATGGTGTATAATTAACAAAATTCTTCTCACTGCATTTCTCACAAAAAGCTGGAAGCATAAAAAATAGTTGCAATGTCAGATATGTTTCAAAACAAAGTAATGACCTTATTAAAAATGAGAACTGTTAAATGTAAGTACCATAGATTGCCTAGATCAACACAATATTCAAGAACTGAGTATGTTTTCCAGATAAGAAATAGATGAAACATATATTTGCATTTATTAAAGGGAGAAAACTTGGGGCGCCTGGGTGGCTCAGTCAGTTAAGCATCTGCCTTCAGCTCAGGTAATGATCTCAGGGTCCTGTGATCAAGCCTTGAGTCAGGCTCCCTGTTCAAGAGGAAGTCTGCTTCTTCCTCTCCCTCGGCCCCTTCCCCCACTTGTGCTCTCTCTCTCTCTCTCTCACTCACTGTCTCTCTCAAATAAATAAATAGAATCTTTTTTTTTAATAAATAGAATCTTTAAAAAGTGAAAAAAAATAACAAAGAGGTAAAACTTTGTATCTATGTATAGATATGCAGCACAATCTTGACATTCAGTTAGAATTATTTATCAATTAATAAATATGACACACATGAAGTAGTCATTTTTCAGACTAAGCTGCTCATTGGAATGACCTGGAAGTCATTTACACTTACAGATTCCTTGACTGTATCCCATAGGGTATGATTCAGTAGGGTATGGATGGGTTCTGGGAACCTGTATTTCTTTAAACCTTCCCAGGTGGTAATAATATGCAACCGGGAGACAATTAAACAAAGCTCTAAGAGTTGAAGCATTTACTATGGGTATAACTGTGTTAAACTTGAGAGACAGGAAAGTTGACACAATAATTATTCTTTATTTTTTAAAGATCTATTTATTTGAGAGAGAGAAAGCACGTGCATGCACACGTGAGTGGGGGAGGGCCAAAGGGAGAGAAGGAGAGAGAATCTCAAGCAGACTCTGCACAGAGCCTGGAGCCTGATGTGGGGCTCGATCTCACAACCCTGAGATCGTGATCTGCATCAAAACCGAGAGTTGGACACTTAATGGAACGAGCCACCTAGATGCCCCGATACAATTATTCTTACATAACTCATCATCCAGCACACTGGTTCTCCGTTGTGAACAAAACTGCTTCCTAGGGGACCATTTGCAATGTCTGCAGATACTTTTGGTTGTCTCTACTACAGCGGGTAGGGTGGGGTTTCGGAGGCAGTGCTACTGGCATCTACCGAGTACATTTTACAATCCACAGGATAGCATTTCACTACCCAGAATTATCTAGTCCAAAATGTCAACAGTTTCAAGGTTGAGAAACCCTGATTCTAATAGGCAGAATAAGAAATGTACATTAAAAATGTAGGATAAACTGCAAAGATATAGATAAAAGTTACAGCAATTCAGAGTAGAGTAAGTTAGCACCAGCAGATGAAGGTCCTTTGACTATGAAGTAGTTTGTCCTTTTTTCTACAGCCTTGCCACTCAAGAATTCATTCATTCAATACTAGTTGAATGCCTTCCATTTTAAGCACTTGTGGATATGGTTATTAAAGGGAGAAAATCTTTTCTCTCACCAAGCTAACATTCTAATGAGAAGAATCAGGATGACAAAAGCTTAGAAAAGAAAATATTAAGTGTTAACAAATAAAGGAGCAAAGAGAATGCTCATACATTTCTAGTAAGAGTGAAAACTAGTACAACCACTTGGGAAAACTGGTTGGTAATATCTATGGAAGTTGATTTGCATACCCTGCGATTTACCACTTCCACCGCTAGGTATACATTCAGCAGAAGTGCATACATATGTGTACTAAAAGACATGCAAACAATGTTCATAGTAGTTCTATGTCTAATAGTCCCAAACTGGATGCAATAAAAGTGCTCATCAATAGTAAAATTAATTTTTCATAATTTTGTATTTTAACACTATCATGGAATGATATAAGAAATTAAACTGAATTAACTGCTGTTATGCAAAACTCACTATATAGGTAAATCTCACAGATGTTATATTAAGTGAAAAACATCAGGCACAAAAATTATATATGGTGTGCTCTCATTTATATAAAGATCATATAGAAGCAAAATTCATCTATAATGATATAAGTCAGAACAGTTTGGTTGATGGAAGATAAATAGTGGAGGATTTCTGCAAGTCTTCTGGATACTATATATAATATTCTATTTTTTGGTCAGGGTAGCAGATCTAGAAATCCATATAATCTTCATTTTTCTGTATATTATATTTGAATAAAAACATTTACTTCATAGCATGGTAAGAGATATGCAGAAAAGTAAAGTAGGAAAGAGGAATTAGAGAGGATAGGTTGGTATAGGAGATAAGTATTATATGTAGCAGAGATCGACAAGCTTTTCCTGTAAGCTCAGCTAGTAGTATTTAAGGCTTTGTGGGCCTTGTGACACAGTCTGTGTCACAAACTACTCAGCTCTGCCACTGTAGCACAATAGCAGTAAGTAAATGCAGTAATAGCAGTAAGTAAATGAATGAGTGTGATTTTTTCTGATAAAATGTTATTACAGACTCTGAAATTTGTAATTTTTTTATGTGTCACAAGCTAATTTTTATGTGTCTGCTTTTGATTTTTCTCCAACCAATTAAAAATATAGACAGCATTCTTAGTTCGCAGACCATTTAAAAATAAGCGGTGGACAAGTATTGTCTATAGGCCATTGTTTGCAGCCCTATATATACAGCATAGTCAGAGAGTTCTTCTCCAATGAAGTAACTTTGCATTAATCCCTAAAAAATTGAGATAACAAGTCATGGGTTTATCTGGGGGCAGAGTTTTCTCTGGAAAGGGAACAGTAAATATTTCATCTCTGAGGAGGGAACTTGCTTGGTGTGTCTATCTGGCTAGACAAAAGTGAATGAAGTGTAGGGTGGAATCAGAGCAGTAACACCCCACAGTCACACAGTACTTTACAGAGATAGGTTTTTAGGAAAATAACTTTGGCATTAATGAAGAACATGGATTGAAGGGAAGAATATTAAATGCAAAGATATAAGCCAGAAATTGTGAGAGTTTTCCAGAGAAAAAAGACAGGCTGAAGTAGCACATTGATAGGATGGGAATAATAAAGAAGCAGGGAGGAACTCAAGTGCTTTTAAAAGACCAAATCTACCACTATATGGACATACATTAAATTTACTTACTTTGTCATAAAGTGAGACTATAACAAAATGCCCTTCCTTCCTCCCTTCCTTCCTTCTTTTCCTTCTCTCCCTCCTCTTCTTCTTACCAGAAACTCCAAACTGTTCGGAGTTTCTAATAATGATGATGTTGTTCTAAATAAACTCAGAATTTCCTTCCAGAGAAGGGCAACCAACAGTAGTCATCATTTTTTACATGTGGCATGTCTTCATTGATGTACCTGTTCCTGGCTGAAAGACAGCCTTCAAACTGCAACATGAAATAGGTCACGACGTCTGGCATTATAGTTGAATGAATGACTTGCCTACTGGGTTTTCTGCCTAGCAACAACAGTCAGCTTTTTATGGAACTCCAGCTGTCCAACCTTTGTTCTCTTACCTCTTGCTACCTTTTTTTATATCAACCATTCCATATTGACCATGTTGGATGCACAAAATTTAAAGGCACAGAAATAGACATCCCTTGGTTACAATGGGGTAAAAAGTGAGGTGACAAGAAAGATGACGACTGAAAGCTTTCATAAAATTTCCCACTATTTTTTCACATTTTTTAATAGAAAAGATTTATCTTTGGTAATGAGCTATGCCCTTCTGAGCTACAGACTAAGAACATAAGAATTTTAATAGCATAGGCAGTATTGTGCCAGGTATACCAAATATGATTTTTTTAACCCAGTTTACTGTTTACTGTATAGCTTTGCCTCACAAGTCAGTGAAAAGGAAAACACTTTAGAGCAATCACTGGGACAAGACAGAGGCAAATTAAAAATAGCTGAATTTAGGTAAACAAAATCAATTAAACTCTTAATTGAATTAGTATTTATACAGCATGCCTGCCACATGTCAAACACTGCCTAGATTCTCAGTTATATGGCTAAATAAGAGTCTTATCCTGCAGGAGCTTATTATATATATATATACATTTACATTTATATTTATATTTTAGAATGAGGGAGGGGCAGAGGGAGAGACAGAATCTTAAGCAGGCTCCGTGCCCTGTGTAAGAGCCCAAGGTGGGGCTCAATCTCACGCCCATGAGATCATGACCTGAGCCCAAATCAAGAGCCGGATGCTTAGCCAACTAAGCCACCCAGGAGTCCCAGAACTTATCATCTTGTAGGAAAGAAAGATGTAAGAATAAATAATTTTAAGTGTTTGAAAATGGAAGGTACAGTAGTATGATTAAATGTAATCATTGATAAATATTTTATATGCTAATTTACAGATGAATAAACCAAAACTCCAACAGGTTAGTTCATATTCACAATGTTACATAGTTGACAAGAAAGTGATAGATTCAAACTTGGATGCAAAGCCAAATCAAGTGGCTTTCCCCTCAACTGTAAATTTTAACTTTTTTTCATCCTCACTATACCTTCAGCAAATACTTATGTAACAACTACCATGAGTATAACACTGTGATATTAGGCTGAGGAAATCATATAAGCATATTTCATTTAGTCACTATGTAAAGCAGGGATAGCCAAGTTAGTGCTTGAGTCCATTGACTTTATATTCAGACTGTCTGATTTCAATTTTCAACATCTTTCTGTCCATATATGAGCTGGGGCAAAGTAAACTGAACCTCCCTGTGGTCCTCAAATGCAACATGGGAATTCCTACCACATAGACTGGTTAATGGAAGTAAATGAAATTATACAGCACTTATCTCATCATAAGTGCTCAGTGAATGTTAGCAGCAGTTATTGGTGTACGTACGGTCCTGGCATCTTGGTATAGTATTGTAACTACATGTATAGAAGCAAAAATCATCAAAATGATGGCAAAATAAGGACTAGAGACAGCATCTCTTGATGAGGGTAAGGTATACGTGACCCAGCCAAAAGTGGTCATCACCCGTGAAGGTTACTCTACAATATTAACTAAATAAGCATCAGCAGTAAAAAGGCATTTATAAAATAAATTTTACGTGAGTTGCATGTCACCTGATTTTATGAGTATCAGTCTCATCAGTATGTCTAATTGATTTTCTCAAGGACCTTTTCTAAAAAATGTTTGACATCACGCTTTTGACAAATCCTTTTTTAAAAGGATTACTAAACTGGAACAACTGTAATTTATTCTTATGACTAAGATTGAAAAGAAAAGGGAAGAAAAAGGCATAAAACAGTAAAAGATATAATTTGTTTTTATTATATTATTTATAATAGTGAATCACTTACACATGATTTTCTTTTCTAACCTGGTTTCACTTAGCAAAGATTGTCATTTAAAGCTGACATTTCTTGTCTCTGATTCATAAACAAATGTTAATATGTACATTAAAATGCAGAGAAAATTTACACATTTTCTCCTAGAATCAAATTTAAGTAAAAAAAGAATTATGTTCTAGTTTTGTGTTAGTGTTCAGAAATGAATAATGGGTAATCACAGGCAAGGCATATTGTCAAATAAATACTTCCAGATAATTGAAATGCTGAAAAGGCTACATGTTTCCAACGTAAGTGTTTAAATATATATAGAACATAATTGGTTAGACACTGATCAGACTGAAAAACTTAATTAGCTGCTGAGGAAAGAGTCTCTGCTACCAAGGTATAAGGCATATTTTAATTTAGAAATCAAAATCTTCTTAAATAGAGTTTTTTGAAAATAATTCCTACTCTTGAATTTAAACAGGAAAAAAGTTATTTCATCTATCTAAATGAGGTATGGACCAAAATTGGAAGATGAAAGATCTTAAATATTTCCCTCCCTTTACATTTTTGTTAAAATTATATAAAGATATGGCAAGTTAATGCCAACAAATCCTATAGAGATACCTCATGCAACAATGTTAGAATGCAATTACTTTAGGCCCATGTAAATCTTCATTTCATATATTTCACAAATTCTAGTATAAAATATCCATAAATGTATGAAATGTGTATATCTATAAAATATACTGTGATCCATTTTTCTCATTGTTTCGTTTGTTTGTTTGCCTGGCTTTTTTCCTGTGTGTGTGTGTGTGTGTGTGTGTTTATGTGTATGTTATGTTTATGTTTAATAGTCAGTAGAACACAGCCAGAAGCAGTAAACTATTTTTGGAGAACTCATTTTTAATTTAAATGTGGACTTTATAGACAAGAATAAGAAGCCCTGATTGCAGTTAATTTCAGCAAATTAAAAAAAAAAAAAAAAGCCTACAGGGAAAACTGACTGGTAACGAAGAAATGCAATCAAGTGTGCAACAATATTGATCTTCAAACACAAAGCTGAATAGATAATAAAATACAGTTTGAAAAACCCATTCATTTTTATTATGAGGATAGAACAGATGCTGGTTTAAGCATGAGAATAAAACAAAAAGCCCATTGATTATTACAGCTGATACTGATAATATTGGATATACATAACTCTCCATAGTTTGTAATTGTTCACGTCCTTAGGCAAAGTACTAACCTAAAGCTGGCACTGAGCCACTTTTATCTGAATAGAATCTCACACATTAAATATTTAGGTTTCAGTGAGTAAGGAAAAGGGAAGGAAATCAAACAGATTCTAGGGATGTGTGCACAGAGTATTTGTCAGACTGTAAACACAGCATGTTCACAAGCCCCTGTTCTATCCCCAGTAAAATTTCTCTTGTCTTTGTTTGATTGACAAAAAGTCTCCTGAGCAAAGAGTTTGTGAGTTAGGACAAAACAATGACTGAGAATAAAGGCTGCCTAAAATCCAAAACAGAAACATTATTTTTAGGATTAGTTCTTACAGCAGAACAATGACATATTCAGTATAGACAAATGTTATCAGTTCTCTCTGTAGATCTTCATGGTATTAGAAGCAAGACTAGCTCATTCAGACATGGGATTCTAGAATGGTAAGGAATGGAGTGGGATGATTTCAGGAAGAAAATACGGAACTAACAGCCCCTAAAGAATATAAACATTTCCCTCTCTCCCTCCTTTTTTCCCTCCCTTCTTCCTTTATGTCCTTTCTTCCTCCCTCCCTTCCTCCCTCTCTCCCTCCCTCCCCCCGCTTCCCTTCCTTCCCTCCTTCATTCAACAAAACTGAGACAGAACATGGCCCCATCTAACATGAAAGGGCATGAGTCTGGCAGGGCCCCGGTCACTGTGTGCAAAAGATCGGTCTTTTATCTTCCTGACCTATTTCTGCTCTAATTTTCACACTGTTTACTCTTACACATTTTCATCAAAGTCCTAAATATTACCTTAAATGTGTTGACTGTTGACACTTTGGAAAATGTGTCCCCATCTAAATACATTTACCAATGCTAGATGTCATGGAGCCCATTCTGTTGGGGAGATAGAGAGAGTAAATTAACTGATTTTTAAAACAAGATGATTTCACCTGTTAGAATGGATAAAATCAATCACACAAGAAAAAACAGGTGTTGGTGAGGATGTAGAAAAAAAGGAACCCTCATTCACTGTCGGTTGGAATACAAACTGGTATAGCCACTCTGGAAAACATCATGGAGGTTCCTCAAAAAGTAAAAACTAGAACTACCCTATGATCTAGTAATTGCACTATTGGGTATTTACCCCAAAAATATAAAAACACTAATTCAGAGGGATACATGCACCCCTGTGTTTACTGCAGCATTATCTACAATAGCCAAATTATGGAAGCAGCTGAAATGTCCATCAAATGATGAATAAAGAAGTAACATTTATATTATAGTATAGTATAGTATAGTATATATACACACATAATGGAATATTATTCAGCTATAAAAAAGAAAACTTGCCATTTGCAACAACATGGATAGAGTTAGAGAATACTACTAAGTGAAATAAGTTGGTCAGAGAAAGACAAATGCCATACGATTTCACTCATATTTGGAATTTAAGAAACAAAACAAATGAACAAAGGAAAAAAAAAAAGAGAGAGAGATAAACCAAAAAACAATAGAGAACAAAGTGATGGCTACCAGAGGGAAGGTAGGTGGGGTCATAAGTTAAATGGGTGATGGGGATTAAGGAGTACACTTCTTGTCATGAGCACTGGGTGATATATGTTGAACCACTGAATTATATACCTGAAACTAATATAACGCTGTATTTAACTATACTGAAATTAAAATAAAATATAAATACATACATACATACATAAGGAAAAAAAAAACAGCAACACAAAAATCCCTACTGAATTCTTTTGCCAACAATCAACTGGGATCATTATGCCCAATCTATAATTGCTAAATCTGAATATCCAAGAATTAAATGTAGCTTGCCCCCAACTACTCAAGTATTACTACTTAATAGTAAAACAAATAGCTGCAAATTAAAAACTCAAGTTTTCAGCATAACAAAACACAACAAAAATGATAGATGACTGTAGAAACTGAAATTGCTGCATAACCAATAAAAATGCAATAGGGTAGGAGTGAGTCTAACATAGAAAGCTATCTTAGCTGTCAGGAACGTCCACTCAGATGATGAGCAAAGGGTCTCCCTGTCCAAGATCTGGATGAATACTTTTCTACATAGAAGAAATAGCAAGTGCAAAGGCCCCGAGACCAGAACAAGGAATAGAAATAAAACCAGAGTGGCTGGAGAGGAGCAAGCTATTAGAGACTGGAAGGATTATGACAGGAGATTAGGTTAAAGATGGAGACAAGAACTTAAAAGCCATGGCAAAGAAGCTTAGGTTTTATGCTTAGTTCCATGAGAAGCCATGGAAAGCAAAAAATGTTTAAGCAATTAATTGGGAATTCTTAAAATAAATACACCCACCCAAAGCTTGTGAAACAAGAACTGATGTCTTTTATATATATCATTTATTTATTATGTAAATAAATACATGCTTTAATGTATTTTTCCAAAATGGAAACAGCTTTAGTCTTTTTGTTAAAAATGGCAGAGATACTTTGACCTCTATTCCTCCCAAGTACATACATTTTTATAACACCCTATTTTTCTTTACCATACCAATTATAGTTACAGATATAACAAATTAATAATTTAAATAATTATCTATTTAGTTCTTCCCTATGGACTGTAAGCCCATGTGCGCAGACTAGTTGTCTGAACCCTCAACACACAGTTGAGAAGACAGAAAATACCTTAATTGAATAAGTTAGTATAATCATGTAACAGTTATTTAACATAATATGAATATTTCTCCTATCATGGAAACTTCTCTACTCTATATTTTTGTATAGCTGCAACATTCTATTGCTGACTAATTAAAATGAGCCAAGTTTGAACATATTTTTAACCTATACAAAAATGTTCCTATTTGCTTAAATCTATAACTTCATAACATGTTTAGGTCCCTGCTGTCTCATTTCATCATAGATAATACTGAAATTGAGTTTTAAAAAGTCTCCCCTAATCTTTTATGGGTTGAATTATGTTCCCCCAAAATATATGTTGAAGTCCTAACCCCAATACCTCAGAATGACATCTTTTTTGGAAACAGTATCATTACTGATGTAATTAGTTAGGATGAAGTCATTTTGGAGGAGGGTGTACTCCTAGTCCAACATAACTGCTATCCTTACAAAAATAAAATATCCAAAAAAAAAAAAGAATGTCATGAAGAAAGATAGACATGCACACAGGATTATTATCCAAAATTCAAATTTAACTGAGCATCCTTTGTGCTTATTTGCCAGATCCAGCAACTCTATGAAGGGGGCCACCAGGAAGTAAACGCTCCTTTGTGGCAGAGAAAGGAAGGAGAGATATTTTCACTTTCTCTTAAGGGTTTATCCTGAAGGATTGATGCTTAACAGGTGTTGGCCAAGTAAAATGAAAACAATAAATGCCAACCTGTCAGGTTCAGTGATGTAGGTTTGGAAAAGTCAAAGAAACAACCAAAAGAATCAAAAAGCAAAAGGATCCCTTGAAGACTATTATAAAATGGGTGCAAAATACGCTTTGGGAGTAGAAGATGAAGGAAAGTCAATCCTCCTATTGCCACTGCATATACTTGTGACACTGTTTATTAACCCAGGAGAAATACCACTTTCAAGCACCAGTGATTGTAACTAAGAAAGTGATAAAAGAGGAATAAGAAAAAAATTCGTAGTTTCCATTTACCAGTGCAAGGAGCTCGTGAAAGTTTTGAGGTGTGACATAGAAATGAAAAATTATTTTTGAAAGTGCTAAACAAGTTACAGCAAAATTCCCTGGCTTTAATGTAAGAGCAGATGAATGTGTCTACTCTCATTTGATGTTTATGATAGAAAGAAGGATGATGGAAGAGCTCACATTTAGGTAAATTCGTGAAGACTGCAAAAGAATACGCAAAACGAGATCTGGCAGACAAAAAGCCCAGAAGCCCCAAGATGAATTAGTCTCAGTAAAATTAATAGAAAATTTAAATTACCCCAAAAAGAGTGAGACAAGAAAATGAAGTTTTCAGTAGGAAAAGGGCCAACAACAGGGAAATGGGAAAGGAAAGAAATCTGATAATGGTGCTGAAAGACCTGAACAGAATTTTTGACTAAGGAGATAGAATTACTTTCCTGAATTGTAAGATTCAGTAACTAAAATATAATTAATTATTAAAGTTAGATCCAAATTTTAGTTAGGATGACTCCAAACAATAATGATAGAGAGAACTCCTGTACCAGTATGGGAATAAATCCAAGTGAGATTAGTTGTGCTGGAGAAATTTTTTCTGAGACATGGCAGTTCTCATTTCAGTGGCCAAGACACTCTTGCTTTCCTTAAAACAAGGAGTCTAAAGTGCATTTTCCACTGAGAAACTATGAAACTGAAGCTAATGAATAAATCACTTCAGACAATAAAAGGACATGTCAAGGAAAGCATAAAGTATCCTAGAAGAACGTGACTACCAAAAATGTGTTCTGAGTCTGTAGCGTGGATGTGGGGTCCTCAACAAAGGACATGTTTGGACCATTGTACACTCTTAAGTATGAGGAAAATGTCAACATCAGTAATGCCTCCGCTAATCCGGATGAATGCATCTAGACTCCATGACCTGAAGCAGGGAAAGCTGTGTGGGCTTGCATCAAGAAACAGTAAATGTAAAGAGAAAGGAAAAATGGACAATACAAGAAGAGTAATGTTTGTCGAGAAAGGAAGAAACATAAAGCTGCCTTCTTCAGGTCTAGGAGATCACGCATGGGATGTGCAAAGCAGCTTTCAGCATGATGGATGAACCTGGTTGCCACTGAAGGAGAAAAGAGAAGTAATTTCAGATGACCCAGTGGCCTTTTCCCTATAGGAATAACACAAATAGTAAGGATATCCTGGATATACCATGTAAATAAGTTCCTATCTGCTTCTTGCCAGTGCCAGGAGCAGATAAAAACATCCTCTTACACTTGTCTTAGTGCTGGTATTTATTAAGGCTACATACATAAATTTTAAGTTTCCAATGAATAAAAACATCAGTGTTGATATAAAAGTCTGAATACCTTGCACAGGTCATTTTGAGGAAAATTTCACCACATCGTCAAGTATTTTAATGTCTATATTAAGACTACCCATTGCCATAAATGACATTTATCAGAAAACTGAAAATAGAACACTTTACATTTCAGTTGTCTGTTTACCTAGTATTATATACTATATAGCTATGTGCTGTGGGGACATAAAAATGAAAACAAGCACGCAAAAATGAGGGCTCTCCCTGCCTTCAAGCTCCAAAAATCAAACTCTCCAGTGGGAAATTAAGCATAACCAGAAACACAAGAGAGACACAAAACCAAACTGTAATTTAAGATAAAAAGTGATTATGTGCCATTTAGAGAAGCAGAGGTAAATTCTTATCGGATTTCTGGGGGGGTAGGGATGCAAAATGCAGGTCAGAGCCCAGAAAGTGTGAGGATTTGCTCTGGTCTTCACAGCCTACTTCAAGGATATCCATGAACTACAGATATGGAAATGTGGGTAAGGGCATTCCAATTTGGAGAAAGGATCTGAGCAAAGAATTTCTTTAACACAAAGAGGAAAATAAATACGTTGGAGTAGGAAAAATATCTGGGTGGAACCTTAGGATATGTAACATGCTGCCATTGCATTTATATACTTACCATGGCTCACACTTTTCTACTGCAGTAACCCCAGTGGTAAACAATGAATGCTTACCAGTAGGGGATATGGATGACCACCTAAAACACCATATCTCAAATATAAAAAAAATTAATCTCAAAAATGGATGTGAAGTTTTCATAATACTGAATACTACGTCCAAGTTTGATTAAAATTGAAATGGGATCATTAGTTTATCAGGTGTTAGTTATTAGGTATTAATTATCAGGTATCAGACATTAGTGATGCAAATCAAAACGGCAATGATATACTACTTTACCCACTAAGATATTTATAATAAAAAATACAGTAATAACAAGTAAAGGAGAGGATGTAGAAAAATTGGAGTTTTCATACATTGCAGGTAGGCATGTAAAATTGTGTAGCCACTGGAAAATAGTCTAGCATTTCCTCAAATGGTTAAGTACAGTTACTATCTGACTCAGAAACTGCACTCCTAGGATCTACCCAAGAGAAATAAAAACTTGTGTCCACACAAACACTTGCACACAAATGCTCACAGTAGCATTATTCATCATAACACAAACCTGGAAACCTGAAAACAACCCAATGTCTCTCAACTGATTAATGGATTAAAAAAGCATGGTGATAGAGGTGCCTGAATGACTCAGTTGGTCAAGCATTTGCCTCCAGCTCAGGGCATGATCCCAAGGTCCCAGAATCGAGTCCTGCATCCGGCTCCCTGCTGAGTACAGAGACTGCTTCTTCCTCTCCTGCTCCCGCTTCCTGTGCTCTCTCTCCCTCTCTTTGTCAAATAAATGAATAAAATCTAAAAACAAGAAATGGTGATATACCTACAGGATGGAATATGATTTGGCCATGAAAAGGAATAAATTATCACTGTAAGCTGCAACAGGAATGAACATTGAAAATGTAATGCTAAGTGAGAGGAGGCAGTCACAAAAGGAGACATACTATATGATTCCACTTTTGTGAAATGTATAGAATAGGCAAATCTACAAAGACAGAAAGTAAATTAGTGGTTGCCTAGGGCTCAGAGGAATGAGGAGATAGGTAGATGATGACCAAAGCGTGCAGAATTTCTTTTTGGGGTGATGAAAATATTCTAAAATTGATTGCGGTAGGGGTTGCACATCTCAGAATATGCTAAAACTCATTGAACTGTGCATGTAAAATGTATGAGTTATATTGTACTATATGTGAATTATACCTCAATAAAGCTGTTGCAGGAAATAAAAAGGAATTTTAATTTTTTTATGTTTTCCCAATTCTATAGTAATATATACTCAGTTCAACCAAGACAACAAACACAGAAGTCTCCAAAGGAATATACACAAGCTTATCGCACCTTCTTTCCTGAGGCCTTGAGAATTAGGAGTGTGGAATATACCTTCTAGTCTTCACTATGCTTACACCATTATATGTGTACATATAGGTGTTTATATGTATACATTTATGCAATCTCGTTTTTAAAGAAACAACAAATATTTCCAATATTTTTCTGCAACTTGCAATCCAATATTCTAAATTTTTCTATCAGTATAGGGGTGCCTGGTTGGGTCAGTCAGTAATTAAACTCTTGATTTTGGCTCAGGTCATGATCCCAGCATCATGAGATAGAGCCCCATATAGGCTCTGCACTCAGCATGGAGTCTGCTTTGGATTCTCTGTCTCTCTCACAAGTATCGTGCATAACCCAATGTGAGAAGCGCATCATCTAGGTTAGCTCTGCTCTTCTTCAAGAGAGACTGCTCATAGATGTAATCTCCCAGTCCTCTAGGTATGGAGGGCTGGGAGAAAGAGGGAGGAATTTAATGGGTTGTAGAGAAAGTTAAGGTGGCAGCCCATCAAGCCTGTGCCTCTTTCTATTCCCATGCCACCTGGTTCCCAGCACAGCCCTGAGGCCAAGTTGCCCACCACCACTGAGCCTGCTACTGTTTTCCTGTTCTACAGTAACAACAGGGCAGACAGTGATCCCAGAAACCTTCTTCCTGTGTCTGTGATGCTGGGTCCCCTTCCATTTGGAGCTGACAGTTTCCAAGAGGCAAAAGGACTTCTTTTGGCCATGGGGTTTCCATAATTGCACAAACTCTGACATAGCAATCTTCTCCCTGTGGTTTCCAGAGCATCTTAGGATTGAGGTGGGAAAAGGGGAAAGTGCATGCGAGTGGGACATCTTGTCAGTAACCAAATCCCTTCCATTAAGATTAATTCCTATCTGATGTGACTATTTTAAGGATTAATAGCATATGCAAAGAGGCAAGCAGGAGATGTTCAGAAAAGTGATTATTTTTATATTTGTATTTTCAAAAGCATGGAGCTAATCAATGTCAGAATCAGGATTGTGACATGATATCTTACGTCCAAATATAATACAATTTCCACTCTGATGTTGAACTTCCGATATGCATTAAATGGAGTCCCAAAATGATTATTTAAAAAGATATTTTAAGCATACTTTAGTATAATAATTTTATCAAAGGAAGAGAGTAAGGGACATTATTGTGGCATCATTGGCCACGTTTTTAATAGTTACATTTCATCACAGCATATCCATTTTGTGAGCAGAGTCTATATTTAATAAAATAAAGTGCTCAGTCTCCAATGTGACTTCCTATTTTTCATTTCATGTGAGTGCATTTTTTGCAGGTATGATAAACTATCTTCAGGTTTTAGATAAGATTACAACTATAACTTTTTAAAACCTAAATTTTTGTGGAGTCCAGGCCATAAAAATACATCAGAAGAATGAAGAACCTAGCCATTTAATCACCCAGACTATCAGTACTTCTATAAAAAGCTTTTAAATGGCAAGAAGATAAAATGTTAAGTGTGGATAGTAATTACTTGCCTTTATCTCTTGTGCCAGGTTTCAAACCTCACCATATGGGTGTTTGTGCAAGATTAAATAGCTATTCAGGTGTGTAATGAGGTATAGATACTAAACTGAATCAAAAGATACAACATGGAATAGGTCAGAGTAGATCAATTCTGCAGAAATGAAATATGAAAGAGTTGACTGACAGATCTTTATGATTGCGTCATTTATGTATTTTGAGAGCCATTTAACAAAATCAAGAGAACTATTTTTTTCATTATTTTTATAGGTAACAAAATACTATGGAGGAAAGTAAGAAAGAAATTTGGGAAGAATAGACTGCCATCTGAAAATATCCTCTAGAAGCAAAAAGCACCTGAATCACTTGGTTTGCTCAGCCCACGTTAAGCATTGATAATTAATATTGCCCCCTCTTTATGCTAAAAAAGTCTCAGCTTGGATGATAAATTACATAGTCACCCTCCCTAGAGTGATTTTTGATCTAGCAGCTGCACAGTCACTTCAAAGAACTTAAGCATAAAACTTTTCTGTGCAGTGCATCAGTAAAGGTGAAAGCCAGGAAAGATACTTGAGAAGAGACTTACCTGGCTGATATTTTAATCTTGCGCTATGGTGAGTGAGTATGAAGGTTTAGACAATCTGAGTTATACTGTGGGGGATGTAATAGTGTATGTATATGAGTATATTTGTGTGTGTGTGTGTGTGTGTGTGTGTGTGTGTGAGAGAGAGAGACAGAGTGAGCCAGATCTACAGTAGGATCTATTCCCTCTTCAAACAGACCCTCAAGATATATGTAAGAGTAAATATATCCAGGCTAATATTAAGATGTAATGAAATCAATTTTTTTATTGATCTGAAAAAAATCTGAGTTTTTTAAGAAATATGGAAAAATAAGATATTTCAATTTGTACATATTCCCAGGTTATACTGTTAAATAGCAAAAGCATAATGAGAAATGTACGATTATATTTTTGAAGACATATTAAATGATGATGTTGTAAGTTGGATAACTGTTCCTATTTGCTCTAAATGTGATTATATACTCAATGCTCCCTCAGTTTCTCTCTTCACCCTCTCTGTCCTCCTCCCTCCTTCAGTGAAAATAGGGACTTCTTCAGTCTGAACCTGAAATGAGAAAATGCAGAGCCCACCAGCCCTCATGTGACAAGAATGGGGAATTTTTGTTACAACGAAAGGTGACTAGTGCAAGTTGTCACAGGGGAAGGGTGGAATTAATAAAAAGTTTTTCTCTCTTTTTTATTTCTGAAAATAAAGACTTTCTTATAACAAGGATTTTATAACCAAGTAAATAATGAAGCTGTATGACAACAAAATAACAACAAGCTTTTCATTTAGACTCCTCTCCCACTTTCCTAATCCCCAGGACCCAAAGTGGGGTACTAATACCACAAACCACCAAGAGGTAAATGACACAAAATGATCTCAGGCTTCCTTCACCACTAAGTTACATCATTTTACTATTAAAAAAGTGTATATATTATCAGACATATGTGGCTTTTTGGTTTGTATTTTAGAGACACACGGCTGATAGTTGTGTTAGTCTACTTAGCATCTCAAATCCTTTTTCAAATCAAAATGACTTTTCAGGCCAAATCAACTAGTTTTAGTCCCTCCTATCATGATGAAAAAAACACAGCTGGGTCATGGTAGAATTAAGTCATTCAATCTAAGTCATTACATATTTCAGATGCAATTCAGTTTCAGATATAAACTAGTCATGACAACCAAGTCAACTGGTTCTTCTAAAGTATAGTCCTCAGAAACATAAATGGTTTCTTCTTGTGAGTCTTGGAATATCCTTACTTGTAGAGATTATGAAATGTGTGCCCTTCTTTCTCCTTTGTCTCTCCTCAAATAACCTTAGTATATCCAGTTAACATCTAAGTCAGATATTCTATTTAACTCAGAATAGAAGTCAAAGTCCACACGAAGCCCACAGAATCCTCCATTATCTATCTAAATGTACTACTCTTGCCTCTCAATGATCAGCACGGTCTACCCTTTAAGACTTGGCACTGGCTCTTCCCACTGACTACAACTCCCTTTCCCCAGTATCCACTTAGCAAATTCTTTCACTTCCTTCACATTTGTACTCAAATATCACCATCTCAATGAAACTCAACCTGACCATTCTATTTAAAATTATAACTCATCCTAAATTCTAGATTTCTCTTACCATGTTCTAGTTTTCTTTTCTCCCATAGCACCTATTGCCTAGCTAGATATAATTTACTTATCTGTAATATTTATTTTTATTGACTGGAAATAAATGTCCCTTGTTAGAATGTAAGTTCCATGAAGCAAGGTTTTTTGTTTTTGTTTTTGTTTTTAATTTTATTTATTTATTGGAGAGAGAGAGAAAGAGTGAGGGAAGGGGCACAGGGAGAGGGGGAGAATCTCAAGCAGATTCTCTGCTGATTCCTATTGAGTGTTCAGAGCTTGGGGGTGGGGAGGCTCGATTCCCATGACCCTGAGATCATGACCTGAGCCTAAACCAAGAGTTGGGAACCCAGCACTTAACCAGCCAAGCCACCCAGGAGCCCTGAAGGCAGCTGTTTTTATTGAGGTATCCCAAGTGCTAGGAACTGTGCTAACAGATACTAGACACTCAATAAATATTTATTACTGTTGACTTGTGGTTCTCAGTAAAAATCACTAAATTCATGATAATATTGTATATTAATACATGTAATGGTCCAAGAATATATGAATTTTCCTTCTCTAAAACCAGACTGTTGCTAACTTGCAATTTTTAAGGCAGCATGTTACAGTCTGCCTCACACATCAGTCAGTTTCTTCAAAACATCTTGAAAAACCAAACATATCATTGCTAGTATACTGCACTTTGATGGATTGTATGTTTTAATCTAGTGGTACGTTCTTGGCTAATTTTAGAAACCATGTTAAGGTTAAACAGAAGGTTGTTTATATCTCCTCTTTGTTTTCTCTATTTCAGTCAGTGTGGCCTTTCAAAAGCAACCTCTGAATAAGTCATGTACTGTAATGCCTACTCAACCATTTGACCATATTCTAAATTTTTAATCACTTTGTCTTTCAAAGACTTCCTTAATCTAAGTACCTGATAAGGATTCTCTGGTTCTCATGACTTCTTGTATTTACAAATTGTAGCACCATGTTCTCCAACTAGTTATCTAACACAACCCTGGGCATAGGAGGTACTAAACAAATACTAAATAAATATATATTTTTTATTTTTAAGTAAGCTCTACATCCAATGTGGGGCTTGAACCCACAGCGCTGAGATCAAGAGTTGCATGCTCCCCTGACTGAGCCAGCCAGGTGGCTCTGAATAAATAAATGAATTCCACCCAAAAGTAGCCAGTAAATCTGACTTGCAATTTACCTCTTCAATACTTTTTTTTTTTTTTTTTTTTTTGCTGTGCCATTTCCTGGACTAAAGTACCCTTGTATGACAGTGGTATGAAGATCCTTCTTTGTCCATAACAGAATGATTCTCAAAATACACAAGCAGTTGTTATGCAACTAGATGATCTTATTATTGCTTCTGGAGGTGCTTTAACAAATATGTTTTTTACTTTCATAGGACTACTGACATCTCATAAAAACTTTCAACAAATTCTCAACTCAGAAATGATTCTGATTTTATTTTATGGATTTTCTGATCCTTTATATACTACATTTTATTTTTATATAAGCTCACTTTGCTTCATATTGAGTCCTCAAATTCAATGACCAAGATAATGTAACAGCATGAGCACAGAATACGACCTCTGCTCAGAAAAATTCCATTTCCACACAATACATTTCCAGGGTTTGGTGAAGGATGAAACCATTCTTCAATTCTTTCTCCTGAGTCATCAACTAACAAAGCAATTCCTGATGCTTTATTATTTTTTTCCCTGAATGGCTTTTTCTTTAATTTCCATTCATGCCTTCTGATCTAATTAGTATAATTAGCCTTGGACACACAATAAACAAAAGCAACAAACAAAAAAGCCCACAAAATTCCATTTCAATAGCCTGCCTTTCATAGACCTTCTGGATCTAAGTTTTCAGCTGCCTTCATAGCTCATAACCTTTAATCCTAACATCAATCTCTGTGTTCTGTTCAATTACAGCTGCTGCCTATTGAGAAGTAGCAAAGGTTTTGGAGAGTTTGTGGGAACAGAGAAGTTGTCCCATTCATTTTCATTAGTAAACTCAGGAGACACAAATTTCACTAAAATTGCCGAGAGTGCTCCTGCTGTGTCTAGGTGATTTATTATTAGACATCATATTTCTTTTCAAAATATGGTTAAAAGAACTCAAGAAAATCATGTGATTGTTTTACCTGAAACATTTTGTAATTTCATCACCTGTGCCCTAAAGTTGCTGACTAAAATCTTGATAGAATCACACAAGGGGATTTGCATGGCTGGAGGGAAAGGAAACAGACAGCAAGACCAAAGAGTAGCATGGAGTATAACACAGTTAGTTCCCATGAAAGTAACAATGGAGGGGAAATTGCATTTTAAAAAGACAATCTGCCATACCTACAAAAATTGGGAAAATGGCTGTTACTAAAAAATCAAGTTGTAAAATGTTGAGACAAGCTACCAATACTAAGGGACAAACATTACAACTTATAAAAAGCAATTAACAAAACTGTTGGGCTGTGGCACTAGGTGAAATGGCCTGTCCCTGCCCTTGAGGAGCCTCAAGGAGCTAATTTCCTAGAAACAATATTCAAGACCTTCCACACCTGGCCCAACTTACCTTTCACGGCTCATAACCTACAATGCCAGACCAGGCAGCCCGTGCCAGTCCACAATCCACATTTAAGGAACAAGGTGTAGCTCAGTTTTCCCACTTCCAGCTGTGCTTTAGGATCACCTAGGGAGCCTTCAAAAATTAAGACCAGGATCCAGCCCAGACTGATGAAATCAGCATCTCTAGGAGTGAGCTTTCCAGGTGATTCTAACGTGTAGGCTGTGCTGAGAACCACTGCTTTCACCACACTGAACTATTTACCTTCCCCCAATTACAGAATCATTTTTCTTCCTCTTTGTTCATATTATTCTCCCAATCTATTTTTATAAAGTTTCTACTTCAAATTTGCAGGCTTAACTCAAATTCCACTTTCATGAACAATCCTTATAATCTTCCAGCTTTTCCTAAAATCAACTGTTAGATTAAGCTAGATCAGCTGGGAAGAACTAAACCAAATTACACTAACCTTCTGCAGAACTATCTGTGACATGTCACCATCAGCCTTATTGCTCTTTTTTTAATTGAGGTATAATTGACATACAAAATTATCAGCCTATATTGTTCTAAAATAACCCTGTCACATTCACCATTTCAATGGCTCTCTGACAAACTGTGAAGGTGTTTTCAGGGATGTAGAACATGTCATATCACAATTTCCTCTTTGTGGTAAACTTCCAGAGTCAATTCTTCTAATTTCTTATTATAAATGGAGTGACACTTCTAAAGAGCAACAGGGATTCTCTGTATCTTGTGGACACTAGAAAGCACATAAGTAATCAATTCCCCCTTTATAAGTCTGCTACTAGAAAATTTAAAGCCAATTTGTGACCCTCTCATGGAAGATATGGTAATTATTAATATACATGTTTACATATTATTTCTGGCTTTGTTTTATATTTCTAGTCCATATGCTTTTTTTTTAAGATTTTATTTATTTATCAGATAGAGATCACAAGTAGGCAGAGAGGCAGGCAGAGAGAGGGAAGCAGGCTCCCTGTTGAGCAGAGAGCCCGACTTGAGACTTGATCCCAGGACCCTGGGATCATGACCTGAGCTGAAGGCAGAGGCTTTAACCCACTGAGCCACCCAGGCGTCCCCAAGTCCATATTCTTTATTATCCATTTACCCCAAGTTTAATTTATGTTATCTTGTTGTATTTTCTCTACTCATGAATTTTACCTTACATCATTTATAGAACAATATGGTGCAGAAGTTAAATAAGAAACAAACTTCCTTTAAGCTGTCCCACTTATTTCATCAAAATTAGCCCCTAAACTACCTTTCCTAGTCCTTTCTTTTATGCTTTGCATCATAGTTGCATTTCTTCTTTTAGATTCTCAATATCTTGAGGACAAGGAACATATCCTACTAATTTGGGTAAAACCCATGACATTAACAATTAGAAATTAGTTAAGGATTATTTGTCACTGTTATATAATATGTAACTTAATATATAATTAACATACACTTACAAATTATATACACACAAATATATATGTATATAAACATGCACGTGCACACACACACACACACACACACACACACACACACACTGAGACCCCAAGACCCTTGGACAATCCTTGAGGCCATGGTTGAAGAGGTAGACCTAAATGACATCATTCTAAGTCTTTATAGCAAAGACAAAAGCTAGGGGATCATATTCCAAGAACAGCAGGATACCAGTGAAGAATTTTAAGCAGGGATGTAGCAAAATCATATTTAAGATTTTAAAAGTGGACTCTGACTATTGTGCTAAATAAAAGAGCAAAAAAAAAAAAAAAAGCTCATTCCATTATGAGGAAAAGGACAATGGAAGCAGCAAGAAGAGCTAAGAAGCTATTGTAATAGCAAGCAAGAAAGCAATACTGGCTTAAGGCAATCTTATATAATGGTACAGCTACACTGAGACAGAAAGCTATTTTCATTCATATGTTATATTTATTATATATGTGGCTCTATTGTCTCTTGGAAGAAGTAATTAAAATATTTTCAAGCAAAATATTTATCCTTTCACAATACTGACTATATTAGCAGTCTTAGAAACTAAAAATATTTTTCCAGCAGAACTTCAACTCTTCAACAAGGAACCTGTTTAACTTCTAAAGCTCCAGATCTAAAATTAAGGATTAAAAGAGGCTCAAAATCTCCATCAAAGAGCCTGCCTCTCTTTAACTGGACCTCAATTTCTCTTTACAGCAATAAAATTCTGCATAGCACAGATTGCATGGTCTGGGACAAAACCAAGGGACACTGGAGGATTAAGGGCTCAAGAGTTGGGGGGGGGTACAAATGTATATATGTAAACTGTCTAGTAAGATGTCTAAAACACTATGTACTCACTATGTACTCACCATGATTCTAGATATTAGCACAGTATCAAGAATTCTGTTTAAGGAGGCGCCTGGGTGGCTCAGTGGGTTAAAACCTCTGCCTTCGGCTCAGGTCATGATCCCAGGATTCTGGGATCGAGCCCCGCTTCGGGCTCTCTGCTCAGCAGTGAGCCTGCTTCCCTTCCTCTCTCTCTCCGCCTACTTGTGATCTCTGTCAAATAAAGAAATAAAATATTTTTTAAAAAAAAGAATTCTGTTTAAAAGCTGACATATATCACCCCAAAACTGTATTACATTTCATTCTGTAAATTGTATTATTTCCTAACTGCATCCTAAGACGTGGTTCCTTTGAGGACCATCTGTCCACGGACATACAGAAACTCTGTGGCAACACAGATAATTGAAGAATACCTAAATAGCTTAGAGAAGAGAGTCGGCGGGCAGGGGCAGAGAGAGAAATTAAGGGTAGTGCCCAAAGGGCATGCAGAGAGCATCTCAGATGCTGAGATTTCCCTGCTTCTCTTTAGAGCTTGCAGCTTATGGGTTGGGCCCCCAGTGATGTTCAGATATAAAAAGAAATACAGCAAAATTAACTGTTTTTAGGCATACAGTTCTATGAATTTTGACAGGAGCACCCAGTGTATAACCACCACCTATATTTAAGACCTAGGACATTTTATCATCCCCAGGATTTCTTTGCCCTACTCCCAGCTTCTGGCAACTATGCCCTACTCTGTCTTTATTACTTCATCTAGGCTTTACAAAATATTTGTTTTTAGATGACAAATAACTGCCAATGTTGCCCCCCAGGACTTTCCAACACCAAAGCTTCTGCTCACTACATTAGGGCAACTGCCACACTCAACTCTTAACAAGTATTATTCAACTCTTTTGCTGTTTATATTTGCTTGTCAGTAGATTTGTTAACAAAACTGTGTTGAGAACTTTTCTTCTCTGTAGGTGTTCTCTCCATGTAGGTATTCTTTTCTTATGTGTAGCTGCCTACTAAATCCTTAACTTATATCTTCAAAGAATTGTCTGCTCCTCTCTTAAATGTCTCCTAAAATTCTGTCACTCTTATACAGGAATCTGCCTGCTTGTGTGAATGTCAAGCATGACTATTTCATGTTCCTCTATGCTTTCGAGCTATAGTTCTTAGGTTCCACACCCAGTATCTATATTGACACCACAAGTACAGAAGAACCCTTGGGACACATTGATGTGGAACTGCGTGTGAATCAACAAAGAAACTAACTAAAAACTATCCAAGTTTCAATTCTTATCCGTCTCCTTAAAGAATCTCCCTTATGCAAAGATAAAATTTTGTGTTTTTTTTCCCTCCAACATACCCCAGTAAAAACAATATAATTGCTTTACCAATATGAAATAATGAGAAAAGAGAGGGAGGGAGAGAGAGGAGAAATAACCTTTGTGTCAGATCAAGGGAAGAGACCACCCACCAAAGTGCTGCCTACCCCTAGGTCCCTGAAGGATATAAACATGGAGAATATGGCTAAGGAAGGAACTCCTAATGGAGTGAGCACTTTCCCCAGCCAACCGTAGGGCTTCACCACGCTATCTCCTTTCTCCTTTCCACTGAGCTACAGCTAGGCTCCTGCTTGGCCTTCTGAGAGGATAGGGGATGAGCCATGGAGCATGAGCATGTTGAGGGTTTTCATACGACATCCACACACAGGAAGTTCAAAAGACAGAAAAGAACAGGAAACAATAAATATTCCAAAGCAGGGAGCCCTACGTACAAAAACAAAAGCCTTTACCCTCTTAGTTGGTTACACTGAAAGTTCCACCATAGCTCCAACAGAATTCTTTGTTCAGATCCCATGTCCATCTTATTCTTCCTCAAAATAGGGAAGAGCTTCAAGCTTTGCATGGGAGCCTCTCAGAGGCTCTTCCTTGACTCACCATTCAGCATGGTATAAAGAGCTTTGAATTGGCTTGATAGAAAAATTACATGTTTGACAACTAAGAATGCCTAAAAAATGAATAATAACTTTTGTTGTCTTAGTTTGTATTCTTAATATATTTTTCACTATAAAAACAAATTGTCTGTCACACCCTATTTGGTGAAAGCTCAACATCTAATGCACTTAGAAAAGGAATCAGGCTGTATAAACAAATGTGTGGTAGATACCTAAGAAGAAAGTGACAGAATTCATAAAATAAAATAAGTGGCAGATATGTCTATCTAAAAATGTTTAGGGGTACCTGGGTGACTCAGTTGCTTAAGCACCTGACTCTTGATTTCACATCAGGTCATGATCAGGATCATGAGATCCAGCCCCATGTTGGACTCCTTCCTGAGCATGGAGCCTGCTTGAGATTCTCTCTCTCCCTCTACCCCTCCTCACCTAAAATAAATAAATAAATAAATAAGTAAAAATAAACATGTTTAAGTATCTCTATTCTTTAGGAATTCTGAGCCTTACATTAGCACATGGAGAATTTTCTTCCAATGTTGAATGAGAATCAAGCTGTTTGTCTTAATGAGCAAAGTACTTTTCCTTAAAAAACTTATTTTTTAAGCCCAGATAAATTGGTTTAAAGAATTTCCTTAGACAAACAGTAAAGTCACTTATTGGTTTGCAGGTTTATCTTCTTGGAACAGGAATCTTCCAGAGAAAACAGTTCAGTGATATTGACACATCAAAGCAGAAAACAATGTTTGGTTTCATACCACATTTAAAATAATACATATCTAAACTTGTGAGATGGAGCTAAAAGAACATTTAAAGGCAAACTTATAGACTCAAATATACATATTAGAAAAGAATAAAAAACTTAAATTACCTAACTGTCCAAATTAGGAGTTAAGTAAAGAACAAAAGAACAATCTAAAGAAAACCAATAACATTAAAATCAGAAATTAATGAAATAGAAAGTAAAGATATAATTGACAGGACAATAGAGCAAACATTGATTCCTTGCAAAGACTAATAAAATAAAATTTTAAAAATGTCTATTAGGGGTGCCTGGGTGGCTCAGTGGGTTAAGGCCTCTGCCTTCGGCTCAAGTCATGATCCCAGGGTTCTGGGATCGAGGCCCACGTCAGACTCTCTGCTCAGCGGGGGGCCTGCCTCACCCCTCTCTCTCTGCCTGCCTCTCTGCCTACTTGTGATCTCTGTCAAATAAATAAATAAAATCTTAAAAAAAAAAAAAAGAAGTGAGTGGAACTCATGGGCAAGAGCTGAAACAGCCATCTACCGTTGGAGTAATACTTTCTGAGGGAAGACCTTTCAACTGAGTGAAGCAGACTTATGCAGGATAATCTAAGATAATCATTCAATAAATATTTTAGGATCATCTGCCTAGTTAAAGTCAACTGATTATGGACTTTAATCACATCTATAAAATACTTTCACAGTAACACCTAGTTTAATGTTTGATTAAATAACTGGGGACTATAGGCAAGCCAAGATGATACATAAAACAAACGATCACAAAGTTAATATAATCTATACCAAAGCCAAAAAAAGAATAGTTCAAAAAAATCACTGGTTTATTTCGGTCATAATTTGGGATTCAAATCCCCTCCCACAACCACAAAACTAACTATATCTAGCAAATCAAATCCAACTATATGTAAAATGAAAAAGAAAATGTCCAAAATATAAACATTTATCTTCAAGATAATTCTGAAATTCTAGAACCACAAAACATTTGACCTCATAGCTCTTTAAATATTACTGAATAGAATATATACAATAAGCTGCCCTTATAATAGAGTAGTATGTTTATTATATCTCTTTTTAAGATATTCCATACTCTGAATAGTCCCTTGTTTCATATTCCATATTCATATGGAATCAGTGAAGTAACATTGAAGGAAGGAAAGTGGTAAATATTTTATATTCCCTCTCCATTATCTCTACTTCCTCAAGGTGAGCCTTTTATAATTACCTAGCACTAGAACTGCTTTACTGCTTCAATTTACTAAATTATATTGTGTTCCCTAATTTACTATGAATTACTAGCTTAATCTATGTAATAAAAGTTCTGAAGAAGAAGTGTTGTGGGGTTTTTTTTCTGGAATTTAAATGAAACTGGTGCTTTTATGTTACCATTTCTATTAATTTTTTTCCGGCATCAAAGTACAAACCCATTTATCCTTTGTAATAATACTCATAAACATAAATATATGAACTAAAACATTCACCTATAAAATTAGACAAATGGAGAAAAATGCTATAAAAGCAATAATACTTAAAGAGATATTGAATTCAAATAGGGTTTGCCTTTTCAATAGCTAAGTTCATTACTGCCAAAGTGGTATTTTAGTTGAAGAATCAGAGTAAGAAGAATTTAAACTAAATAGGGGCAACAATGTCTTAGAAGAGTACTGAAAAGGAAAGTATTCATCCAACAAATATTTAGTGGATGATTGTGTAGTATCAGGCTTGTGTTAAGTACTAGAGGTAACAGGCAAATAAGGAAAAATTTCTTTTTAAGATTCTCACAAGACTGGGGCACCTGGGTGGCTCAGTGGGTTAAAGCCTCTGCCTTCGGCTCAGGTCATGATCCCAGGGTCCTGGGATCGAGCCCCACATCGGGCTCTCTGCTCAGCGAGGAGCCTGCTTCCTCCTGATCTCTGCCTGTCAAATAAATAAATAAAATCTTAAAAAAAAAAAACCAAACGATTCTCACAAGACTAATGGTAAGCTAAAGGCTGACATATAAAAACATAAGTACATTTCTGTGTAATAAATGGTACATAAGAAATATACACAGGATACTATAAGAAGATATAATCATGTGAGAAGTAGAGGAATCCATTAAGAACTTGAGGAAATTATGTCAAATCTACATTCTGAAAAGAAATACCAGTTAGCTCACCCCTTAAGACAATTACTGAGGTCTGTAGGATGCAATACTGTAACTGATTAGACTATTTTGTTGTCAGGGGGCAAAATCTTCTGGAGGTAGGACTGAGGAGGAATGCATGTTGTCCAGGCAAATTAGAAGCAATGACATTCAGGTAGTTTAGGAGCTGCCATTTGGCCCTCTAATATTTGCTCAAAATATAAACTTCATGTACAGAGTTTTGATCCATTGGTTTTTGTGGAAATCTTTCCTCCAATAGATTCTTTAACAACCTGTCCACCCTTGGTTGTAGATTATTGCAATCTTCTGTCTTTAAAAAATGAATGTTGGTTTGCATTTTTTTCCATTGAGATGAAATCTTTGGAAACTTGGTATGGTGAATAAAGGATTTTACAACTCGTCACTTGCTGCTCTTAATTGGGACTGAAAAGCGATGCCCTTTTCATGCAGCACAATTTGTATGACATGATGATGTGTACAGCATATATTCTTCTAGCAACAGTAAGTCAAGACATCAGTGCTTAAATAAATACCTCATACCCAATATCTTGTGAGTTATACCGAGATTTAGTGAAAATCCCTTTTGCAGCTAGTTCCTTGGTATTTTCAACTTCTCTTCTTAATAGTGTAACACCAAGTGTGATGCTCTAATGTGAAGGTCTCACCTCTAAATTGATGAACAATATGCTTATCTTTGGTACTAAGATAATGATTTTCCCTTCTAACCATAACATTCTGTATTGTTTATTTTATCTAGAAATGCTGGCAATGATCTGTTCCAATGCCACTCTCCATTCCTCTCTGCTCCACAGACCCTGATCCTCTACTGCCTTATAAGAGACTTGACCTGCAATGCCTCATTAGCATCATGAGTCTCTAGTCCACTACCAGCATCTGGTCCCTGATAGTTTATCTTTGCCATTTTGTGACCTAATAGCTGAACTTTCCCATTTAGCTTCCCTTAACAGAGCTAAGCTCCCGACAAACCCATAAAGTAATTGATTTTTTGTTTGTTTTTGTTGCTTAGTCATTCTCTGCTTGAAATAAAGGGATCAGAGATATATGTATCTTCTCCTTTCCAAAGCCTAGCAATATCCACCTCAAGAATCTCATTTTAAACACACTTATTACAACATATTTTTGCATTTTGTTGTTTTTAATCTTCTTGTGTTGTCTTCTACTAATTAAAAAATTCTAAGTACTGAGATCAAAATCCTTAGAGAAGGAGAAATAAATCAACAGCTGTTTACTTATAAGTCTAGATTTGCCAAGTGGAGAATGATAGTAATCTCTTTAAGGACTTGGAAGAAAAAGGCAATAATTATATTTGTTTTGCTTTGGCATGCAAAACAAAATGAAAATATTCCTTTCATCAAAAATAAAACAACAATGTTTTAATTAACAAGGGGATACCTATTATTCTAAAAATAAAACATTCGTCCCATAATTCGTGTTAATATTTTTAATAACTTGCTTAGCATAGAAAGTAGGAGAGTTATGTGATGGATGCTTTATGGGTATAGCTCTATAATATCATGATTTTTTTGCATCAGTGAAAACCTACAAAAAAGAAAAACACAGTAAATTGTATTGACAAGCTTTTCATGCTTAAGCTTACATTTTATTGTACCATTATCCCCGAACAAATTGAGGAACAATATTTCATTAGACTGGACAGACATATTATTGAACACATAAAAGAATATCAAAGGCCATTCAACAGTTTTAGCAAAGACAATCAATATTATGTTTGTAGGTTTGTGGGGAAAAAAAGAAAGTACTTTTTATATTATAGCTACATCTTTTATAATGATTTCTTTTTTAAATACCCAAAATGAATAGATAATTTATTTTTAAGAGGTACGTTTTAAAGGTGTTGTTTTTTTCATAGGGCTTTAGTATTTCGAGTCATTATATTTAAAGGAGAGGGTGTTCACATACAATCTTAAGGACTACATCTCAGAACTGGATTCTGAAACAGTTCTGGCAATAGTTCTGTTAAGTCATGTGTTACTTACATGCAGTTTAGTCACAATAAAGCATCCAACATTGAAATTCCTCCCAAACACTCCCCATTTCCTAGCATTAGAGACTATTTGTAACAGGGAATTTAAAGGTTTATGGTGCTTTTACAAGAGGATACAGGTTATTCCATGTAAACATAAGTCATAACAAAGTAGAATAAGGGACATCACATAATTATAAAAGGGTCAATTCATCAAGATGAGGTAACAACCCTAAATGTGTGCCTAACTAATTTTAGAGCTCCAAAACACAGAAAGAAAAAGCTTACAGAAATGAAAAGAGAATAGACAAATGCACAGTTATTACTGGAGACATCAACACTCATCTCAGTAACTGATAGAGCAGACAGAAAATCAGTGAGGATACAGAAGACATGAACAGCAGCATCTACTAATTTGTCCTACTTGACCTTTATAGAAAACTACATCCAACAACAAAATACACATCCTTTTCAAATACACATGGAACATTCACCAGGATAGACCAAGAGATCCTCTCCAACTTTGGTTAGGTATTTAAACCTGAAATGTTTGATACTAATGTAAAAAGTATTAGTTAATTGAACACTTGTCAGCATCTGATAATGAAAATCATTGGATTCCAATTGGTTCTATGAATCTTGCCTCTTACTACCTAGTTTCCAAGCACTACAGTACAGGAAAGCAAGTCCAAGATATCATTCTCTCAATCCTACAAATATCTCATAGCAAGTAGGTAGAAAAACAGCCATATCACCTCTTGCCACTCTCAGCTCTTGGGTGTTCTAACAAGCATATAGTACAAAAGGTTCACTTCAAAACAGACACAATATTTTGCTGATAGGATAAGCAAACATTCTTGTTGTATCAGGTTACATAATGGTTACCTGTGAGTGGAGTCATAGGATCAAAGAAAGCCCTAGGCCTAAGGGACTACTCTGAGAAGATTAGAATGTAGGTCGTATGAAACACTTTTACTTTACTCAAGGGCATAGACCCTGCACAATCTTTCTTGTCTACTATGCATTTTGAACATTGCTCATCTCATCAATGAAATGTTTTTTCCTACATTCCATGGGCTAATTAGCAATGTCTCTGGTTTAGATTTAGATATTAATATTTGAAAATCTGCTGTGTCCACCTTTCAAACTGATCCAAGCAGTTCAAAGGCTAATCAACTACCCCTAAGGTATAGATTAATGTTAATTTACACTTACATATATTTCACACTCCACACTAATTATAAAAAATATATTTTGTCATATGACCCAACAGTATATTAATTCAATATACTAAAAATATGCTAAAATATTTTCAGTAAAATTACCAAAACTTCTCAGAATATAACTGGAGGTGGGAGGCTAGGAAGGTAACATGAATTTATGATGCCAAAAGGAAATCATGGCATTTTAGTTAAACCAGCGGGGGGGGGGGGGAGAAAAAAATTTTTTTTTTGCTTTTTGACATTTTTTTCTATCATCTTTTAATAATTGCTCTTTAACTACCACTCTAGTTTTCCTGAGAACAAAGAACAAATTGTCTGTAGGTAATAGGATTTACCTTCTTTTAGCATCTATTAAAATGCTGTTTAATAAAGGTAATAATGATTTTTAAAATCAACACTTGTTTGACAGTAGAATTTAATTATCTGACTCTTAGGAGTGTAGAAAGATATTCACATTGTAATATATATGTGTGTGTGTGTGTGTGTGTGTGTATAAAAGTCTCCTATTAACATAGGACATATTCTTAGCTGCAACTGGGTTCCATCAGTGTTTTCTTATTTCAATCATGGACAGTTACATCATTAAATTGCATTCATTTGACTAAGTCACTGAAAAACTGTTCACCTCCCACATTCCAATTTTAACACCTACTCTTTGCTCTTCATTTTGTATATGCAGGTTTTAGTTCATCATTCAAATTCTGCAGAGATTTATGTATTTATAACACTTACCAAAATTTTCCAAGAATTTCCTCTAGAGGTAGAAAAAAAATATGGTGCCATGGGCTTAATTTCTCTTTGAAGATTTCGATTTTACCTTAAAACTTGGTTAATTTTGTGTTTAAACACACAATGTATCAATGTTAATTTTTATATAAATGTTAATAATTTAAACTCTCATTGCTTAAATCACATTAATCACACAGCTATATGAAATTCTTCTAGTTTCTCTATGTGTACCCAACCGAATTTGGAACAAGGAACAGTAGCCACAACTAAAAACAAATTTAGGGATCATTGTGAAGGGTTAGAAATGTTTCATGAAGTGACTATCTAATAGCCTTAAAGGGCCATATAGAGAGAAAGGAAATGGAATGACCACATTCATGAACTCCATTTTTCCTAATTCTGTTTCACAATGCCTATCTCACTAAGATTCAGAGAGATTTTAGAAGTGATATTTGGTATATCAATATAGGCAGCATTAATTTTATATGGTTTTTGAAGTTTTCTTCATCCCTTAAACAAGCCAAATTGTAGGAATCATCTTCCAGGCTCATACCTGGCGAGCCTGGGAAGCCATGAAAACTGTCTTTGGATTAAATACCCATTGTGAAAAAACAACCATTTAATGCAGCTTGTTTCTCTTTCAGGATAAATTCTCTTCTCAGAAGCCAAAACAAGAAATATCGGGGTGAAGGAACAACAAAGCCTCAGAATACACGTGGGACAGGAACTAGGTAACTAGAGGTCAGGAGTTGAAAAGACTTCCTTTTCTGGTTTTCTTTGTTTCTTTTACTGTTTGTACCGTGTACATGTATTACCTTCTCAGAAAATAAATTCATAATTTTTAATAAATAATTTCAAGACATCAGAAAATAAGAAAGTGACTTTTCATCTCTATCGTAATTTTAGCCTTGGGGGGGTCTCACCAGACAGCTCTGGAGAAGCTCTGAGTCACTCTAAATGAAGATTTCATACCTGACTATGCCTCATAAGTTGAGCAACTACATGGTTAGTCCTTGCAGTTGCAATAAGAGAGGTGTGCAAATGTGAGGGATATGCTAAAGGTACCCACAATATTTTATATGCTCCCAATTATTGAAAGGGGAAGGAAAATAATATATCCGTGTTTATTCATTTATGCATAAAACAATCTTTTGAAATTACGGATGCCTAAGACATAAAGTGACCCACATTATATTCATTTCATTGGATAGCATCCAATATGTGGAACTCTATTTTGCCTTTCAATTCATTTAGGTTTATTATAGGATTCAAATTAACAAATTTGAATTAACAAATTTGATTCAAATTAACAAAAGTTTATCCAATACTAAATGAACCAATCTAAACTGAGTCTTTCTATGAATACATACCACAATATACACATTATTTGTTTGAGAAAGAAGCAAAGGCAACAATACCCTACTTTCTAGGGGGCCCACAATGATCTTTTTCCCATTGTAGAAATGGATTGGATATCATATATGAATTCTCATCAGAATGAGTTCTAGAGCTTCCAAATGGAAACTCAATCTTTAAGTATTACCCACCTCTAATATTAGGAGTAAAGTAAGACAGTATCCCCTCTTCCCACCATGCACACACACACACTCCATCAAGTGAGCAAAAATTATCAAAGTGTGACAGTCTCCCTGTTGTGGGATACTTTATGGGATTCGTCTGTCTATTCTGTTCTTTCTGTTTGTGGGAGAGTTGCTATTAACACAGTTGCTCAGATTAACTATATGCAACAAAGCTAGTGAAACAAATTATGTTGAATATATGAATAATATGAATAATATACTTGAATAATGAATAATATACTTTCTGTCCCTGTTAACTCCACTCATATGGCCATAGGTTTTAGGGATTTAAGACATGGATACTAAGAAGAAGAAGTTGGACTTGGCCTGCCTTGGTGTTGAGAAAGTGCTATAGCTGAGACTCAGATTCACAATGTTTACACTCATGCATCTACTACGGCTGTCAGTTTTTATGTGTAGGTGGATCACCTGGATTTTGTTAAAATGCAATTTTGGTCCTACAGGTCTGCAGTAGGATCAGAGAGTCTACATTTCTTACAAGGTGCTGCTGCTGTGGCTGAGTCATGGGTCACACTTTAATTAGCAAGTCTCTGCTTCTCTGAAGACTTAGACCTGCAGAGTTTTTCACATGTTTTGAATTTTGAACATGAGATTTTGAACATTTGAATACATTGTAATGTTTTATAACACTGAAACATTCTGAAATGTTTCACTATTCAAAAAATGAATACAAATTATAAAGCAAACAAAATCATCTTTTGTTGAAGTCCTAGTATTCTGCAGCTGAGAACTCAAGCAGCTGAGTAGACCATGAGTAAGGTGAGTAGAAGCTTGGCCCTCTTCAGAAACCCTGACTTCTGAGTAGGAAGCTTTTTTTTTTTAACATGCTCACCCTGGAGATTTCATCTCCTGTGCTCCAGTTACATAGTTCCTCACAGACCAACCTGAAGTGTTACTGAGAATGGCTTCATGAAATTTCCTGAACAAAATAATCACTTTTTCCTCTTCTACATGCAATACTACCAAGAGGAAAAAAAAAAAAAAAAAAAGAGAGAGAGAGAAGAAAAAAAGGAAACCTCCAGAGATTATATGATAATTTTATGAGTATATAACAGGTTCCCTTTGGGGTGGATACATTTGAAAAAGTGGCCCCTTTGGATAGATGAAGCCCTAGGTAGATGGTGTCCTTATTCAAAAGGGAAGGTAGCCCTCCTCCCAGATTGACCTGGCTCATGGCTTGAAGAGTGGAGCTTGGGTTGGATTTGTGAAGGGCACAATTTGACAATTCGATAGGGCAACCTATCTAAAATTCTCCCTTGCCAGATTCAGTACGCAATAAGGAAAATCTCTTAGAAAGTGGGCAATAAATTAAAGGGAAGAGTTTGTAGAGAATAGTCTTTTTATTCCCTTCCTAAATCCCATGATGATAATAGAGACTTTGTGCTGGTAGTTCAGGAAAGCAGATGGTATAACACTAAGGAAAACATGAAGTTCCATTTCCACACTTGACACCTGGTCATGTGTTTGTGTTGTATTATGGGTTGAATTGTGCACCCATTCCCCAATTCCTATGTTGAATGAATGTAACTAAATTTAGCGACAGAGTCTTTCAAGAAGTAATGAAGTTAAAATGAGGTCATAAGAGTGGAGGTCATAAGAGTGGATCCATAAGAGTAGTGTCCTTATAACAAGTGATTAGGACAAAAACACAGCGGGAAGACCATGTGAAGACACAGGGTGAAGGTGGCCATCTACAAGCCAAGGGGAGGGGACTCAGAAGGAACTAATCTTACTGACATCTTGATCTCAGACTTCCAGCCTCTAGAATAGTAAGAAATTTAATTTCTGTTTCTCTAAGCCACTCATTTTATGGTACTTTGTTATGGAAGCCCTAGCAAACTAATATAACTTGTGTCAACTAGACTTGATAATTTATAGGCAAAGTCAAAGGCAACGGTTTGTTAGATTATAGGGGAAAAATGCATCAGAATTATACCCACAAAAAGTTTTCTACTCACCTAATCTCTCCCCCTCCCATCCAAAGGGCACAGAGATTAAGAGATGGCAGTGGATTTAAGTAAAAGCTCTTCAGGAAATGGGACTTTTGAAGGTTGCGCTCCTGACTTGTAATTATCTGTCTTTTTATTCAAAGCCATCAAGATTCACTGACCATAGTCACTGAGTAGACTAAACTGTGAAAAAATGCTTTAGTAAGTACAAAGCATTATATCAAGAACTGTGTTAAAACAGAAAGAAGATGGGAGATGGAGTGTGAAACCCCATTTCTCCAAATTCCACTTCCAAAGCATCTTTGACATGCAGAGAGTGATCACATCTCCTAGGTCAATCTAAGGTGTTTAGAGGGGAGGGCAACATTTATTATTCATTTTTTTTTACTCCATAGCCATTTAAGTCCTTTGCTGCCAAGAAGCAGAGGCATTGGCTAAATGGCTTCTAATTAAAAAGCTTAAAGTGACTTCATAAAGATGTCATGGCAATATAGTGCAATAGTAAATCATGATAACTCCCCAGACTTAAGTACATAAGCATAGATCTATTTCTTCTTGAATTTTTATTTCAGGATATGAGTCCCCTGCCCACTCCAAAGGTCTATTTGAACACAATTTCACTTCTTTTCCTCTTTCCCAAATAACATCTGTAGCACTATTTATGTTCTTCCACACCAAGGGAAAGCAAATCCCTTCTTATATATAAATATATATAGGAATCTATTTCATCAACCGTATTCCATACGGCCTTCACACATGCAAACTTTTTCTCTATTTCTCCAGGTTTTTTCCTTCTTTCTTTCTCCTTTGCGGCTCAAGATGACCTACGGCATAGAACCAAACCTATCACTTTCTGACACCTTCAAAGGTGTCAATGCCTTGAGGAAACTCATGAAGCATCATTAAGCACTGAGTTAAAACTCTCAATGGAGAAAAAAATGTGTTTCATTATAATTAAGTCAGAAAATAGATTTGTCCTCCATTTTCTATGTAATGCCAAACACCTGTGCTATCTTAGACTAGTCACTAGACTCAATGACGTGTGTGTTCATCCAAGTTGCTTATTATGTATGACCATGAGGTGAAAATGAATAGTACTTAATCCTTGTTTGGATAACCTTGTTTTTTTTTTTTAATTTTAAATTTAATTTTAGAACTTTAGAACATACCGAAATGTACAAAGAAGAAAATAAATGTTATCTGTTATCCTATCACCCAGAGTAGCAGTTGGGGGCAGGGGTTGTAGTGATTTTTTTTTTAATTATTTTTTATCATTCCCCCTTCAGTGGGATTTCTATTTATTTTTTGTTTGTTTTAATTAACATATAATGTATTATTAGTTTCAGAGGTAGAGTTCAGTGATTCATCAGTCTTATATAATACCCAGTGCTCATTACATCATGCGCCCTCCTTAATGTCCATCACCCAGTTACCTCATCTTCCCATCACCCCTCTCCAAAAACCCTGTTTGTTTCCTATGATTAAGAGTCTTATGGTTTGTCTCCCTCTCTGATTTCATCTTGTTTTATTTTTCCCTCTCCTCCCCTATGATCCTGTTTTGTTTTTTAAATTCCACATATCAGTGAGATCCTATGCTAATTATCTTTCTCTGACGGAACTTTTTCATTTAGCATCATACTCTAGTTTCATTCATGTTGTTACAAACGGCAAGATTTCATTCTTTTGATGGCTGAGTAGTATTCCACTGTGAATATACACAACATCTTCTGTTGTTGGACATCTGAGCTCTTTCCATAGTTTGACTATTGTGGACATTGCTGGGGTGCACGTGTCCCTTTGGATCATTACATTTGTATCTTTGGGTTAAATACCTTGTAGTGCAATTGCTGGGTCATAGGGTAGTTCTGTTTTCAACTTCTTGAGGAACCTCCATATTGTTTTCCAGAATGGCTGCACCAGCTTGCATTCACACCACCAGTGTAAGAGGGTTCCCCTTTCTCCACATACTCGCCATCATCTATTGTTTCCTGACTTGTTAATTTTAGCCATTCTGACTGGTGTGAGGGGTATTTCATTGTGGTTTTGATTTGTAGTTCTCGGATGCTGAATGATGTTGAGCAATTTTTCATGCATTTGTCGGCCATTTGTATGTCTTCTTTGCAGAAATGTCTGTTGATGTCTTCTGCTCATTTCTTGATTGGATTATTTGTTCTTTGGGTGTTGAGTTTGATAAGTTCATTATGGATTTCAGATACTAGCCCCTTCTCTAATAAGACATTTGAAAATATCTTTTCCCATTCTGTCAATTGTCTTTTGCTTTTGTCAACTGTCTCCTTTGCTGGGCAAAAACTTTTTTATCTTGGTGAAATCCCAATAATTCATTTTTGTCTTTGTTTCCCTTGCCTTTTGGAGACATGTCTAGCAAGAAGTTGCTGTGGCTGACTGCCTTGTGTTGAACCACCCTGGCAGCCCAGGAATAAATCCCACTTGGTCATGGTGAGTAATCCTTTTAATGTACCGTTGGATCCTATTGGCTAGTATCTTGGTGAGACATTCTGCATCCACATTCATTAGGGATATTGGTCTGCAATTATCCTTTTCAGTGGGGTCTTTGTCTGGTTTGGGGATCAAGGTAATGCTGGCCTCATAGAAAGAGTTTGAAAGTTTTCCTTCCATTTCTATTTTTTGATATAGCTTCAGAAGAATAGGTTTTAATTCTTCTTTAAACGTTTGGGAGATGGGTGCCCGGGTGGCTCAGTGGGTTAAGCCTCTGCCTTCAGCTCAGGTAATTACCTCAGGGTCCTGGGATTGAGGCCTGCATGGAGCTCTCCACTCACTGGAGAGCCTTCTTCTCCCTCTCTGCCTACTTGTGATCTCTTGCTCTGTCAAATAAATAAAATCTTTAAAAAATAAAGTAAAATAAATGTTTGAAAGAATTCCCCTGGGAAGCCACCGGCCCTGGACTCTTCTTTGTTGGGAGATTTTTTTTTGATCACTACTTTAGCTTCCTTGCTGGTTATGGAAACTTACTTCCTTTAGTCTTTGCCATATGCTCACCCTGCTACTCTTTTTAGACACTATTAGTTTCTTCATTGGATATGGTTTCTATTTTACTGGCTCTCAAAAGTAAATGTACATATAAATGACCTGTGTATTTTGTTAAGATTTAGATTATTCCAGGGGCACCTGGGTGGCTCAGTGGGTTAAGCGTCTGCCTTCAGCTCCGGTCATGATCCCAGGGTCCTGGGATCAAGCCCTACCTCGGGCTCCCTGCTCCATGGGGAATCTGCTTCTCCCTCTCCCTCTGCCTGTTTCTCCCTCTACTTGTACACATTCTCTCTCTCTCTCTCTCTCTCTCTCTCCCTCTCTCTGTCAAATAAATAAATCTTTTAAAAATTTTAGATTATTTCAGTAGATCTAAAGTTAGACCTAAAAATCATTTCTGACAAGCTCCCACATGATACCAATGCTGCTGATCTGAGATCACACATTCGTTTAAAAGGTTCTATTGTAAATAATGTTATGTGGTGATAGATGGTAACTACACTTATCAAGGTGAGCATTGCATAATGTATGAAAGTGCCAAATCATTATGTCATACACCTGAAACTGATAATAACATTGTATATCAACTATACTCCAATAAAATAACAAAACAACCCCCTCCCCCCAAAAAAACACTTGGGAAATAGAACTGAAAAGTGAGAAAAGAAACCAAAATTTATTGTAACCTTTTATAGGATTTTTGCAGTTCCAAACATGGGCTCTGGGGGAAAAATTATTCGTGATACTTATGTGACATTTCTGCCAAGTGAGTGGCCAAGTCAGTCCATCAGAGAATATTTACTGAATACTCACTTCAAAGTCCTTAGTAAAATATTTATATTTTAGCTTGGTAAGTATTCCCTAAAGAATTTGCCATTTTAAAATCCAAAAGACTAAAAAAAATAAATAAATAAATCCAAAAGTCTTCTAAGTCCTTCAAAGGCAGCCAGTAGCCCATCAGTCATTAATATTCTTCTTCTTTCTCCCCATCTCCTCATCACCAAGAAATATTAATATAAGATTTGTAATTCACTTCTATGCAGATGGGGTTCAGGACCAAAGAAGCTTTCCAGTATCCTCAGGTTGTATTTATTCATTCACTCAACAAATACTTACTGAGCACATACTGTATTCTATGCGCTATTTACTGGTAACTGCAGAACACAGACATCGCCAAACTCCTGCAGTTATGGGGCTCACACTCCATAAGGACAGGAAATAGACAATAAAAATATAAAAATACAAATAATTTCAGATAATCATCAGTAAATGACTAAAATAAAACAACATAATAGGACAGAGCATGACTGGAAAGTATTATTTCAAAAAGGATAATTAGGGAAAGCCTTTCTGTGGTGATCCCATTAGATTTGATATGTAAACGGTGAGAAGCAAACTATGGAAAGAGCTAAAAGAAGACCATTTAAGAGTCACATTTCTATGATTTATTCTGCAGAGTGTGTCCCTGCAAGTACTGTTTTTGTGTGTGGTATTCTGTGAGTCTGAGTGTGTCTGAAAAGTTGTTTTGAAATCCAGATGATACACATTTATCTCTTCTCTTGCCTACATTTTTTAGTTTTTTACAAGAAAATATTAATGTAGACTGTTTACATGAAGACTGGCTTGTTGACAATAACAGGAGAGTGTAGGTACAGATTTCAATGATCCAGGAGCAAACTATACATGGAATATTAAAGTCCATCATACATTTAAGGAAGGGAGGAAAAATTCTCTTTAATACTCACTTAATGAGCACCTGTCACATGAGAAAAAATATATTTTTAATAAAAGAATTAGATGTGAGTACATAGAGATGAATATGATATGGATCCTGTCTCCAGAGAGCTTATAAACAAACTATAAAGTAAAATGATAAAAAGTAAGGAACTAGAAGTACAAAGGGATGGAATAATCACTTTGATGAATGTGTAATATCTGGTAGGAGAATCTGTAAGTGTTCTATCAAGAAGTTGATATTTGACCTCAGCCTTGAAATACGAAACATGGGTTTCGTATTTCATACGAAATACATATCAATAGGCAATATGAAAGTCCATGGCACTAGATGAGACCATTTGGAGAATAAGTAGAAGGAAGGGAAAAGGTTCAAGCATTGAGTCCCTTGCACAGATGTTAATGGTCTTAAAGATGAGGAAGCACAATAAATAGAGATTTCAACCATGTCAAATGATACACAGTAAGATGAATAGTGAAAACTGACTGTGAATTTAGCAATTTGGAGATAATTGGTGACCTTGAAAGTGTCGGGGAATGGGCAAAATGAGTGCAGAGGATGGAAGACATAGACTTTCAGTGATGGAATAAGTCATGGAAATACAAGGCACAGTATAGTCAATGGTATTGTAACAGTGTATGATGACAGATGGTAGCTACACTTGTGGTGAGCATAGCACAATATATTGAGATGTTGAATCACTATGTTGTATACCTGAAATGAATGTAACATTATATATCAACTATTTAAATAAAAAATATTGAAAAGACCTGTTTCAGTAGAGTAGAAAGGAACAATTCTTTGAAGTAGATTCAAGAGAAAACTACAATGAGAAGAACTAAAAATTAGCACTACAAATTAGTGCTTCTCAAACATTAATGTCATTATAAGTCTTGGTAATCCTACTAAAATGCAGTTTGTGATTCAGTAGGTCCAGAGTAGGATCTGAGAGTCTGTGTTTTTACGAAGTTCCTTGGTGATGCTGATGCTGTTGGCCAATCATAATTTGAGAAGCAAAGAAGCAAATCCTTTCAGGAATTTTCTACAAAAGGAAGCAATAAAATGAGATGAGTGAGCAAACTAACTTGGGGGTGGGGGGAGGTACTGGGTCAAGGGAATTATTTTTAGAATTCTCATTATCACAGCATGTGTGTTTGAATGTCATTAGCATTCTCTCCAGAGTTGAGAGAAGGGGGAAAAAAATGAAGATGGAGGAGAGAGGGGGAAATTGTTTGAACAATGTCCTTGAGTAGTCAAGACAAAATGGCATCCAGTGATAAATGAAGGGGAAGCCCTGGCTAGGAACACTGACCGCTGACCCACATTACTAAGGAAGGATCCAAGTTACCGGGGTATAGATGCAAATGAGTTGGATGGTGGAGTGCATAGAAGGTTCTCTTCCAATTGTTTTTAATTCTCAGTGCAGTAACATACTTAGATGATAGGACTTGGGAAAAGTTGTTAGAGGTTTGAGGAAAGAGAAAAATGTGAAATAATCATGAAATGGGGAAAAGGGGATGAATAGGTGCAGCACAGAAAACTTAAGGCAGAGAAACTACACCATGTGATACCATAATAATTGATACATGTCATTATATATTTGTTCAAACTCAGAGTGTACAACACCAAGAGTAATCATTCAAACCCATAGAGTGTACAACACCAAGAGTAAACCTTAATATAAACTATGGACTTTGGATGATAATAATGTGTCACTGTAAGTTCATCAATTAGTAACATATCAACCACTCTGTTGGGGGTGTTGATAATGGAGGAGGGGATCGATGAATGCCAACAGGGGGCACAAGGGAAATCTCCATACCTTTGCTCAGTTTTGCTTTGGACCTAAAACTGCTTCAAAAATAAAGTCTATTATATAAAAAATACATAAATATACAATTATGAGAAAGTGATTTGTCTAGGACAGTTGTTCTCAACCCTGCCAAACCCAAAGACCACTTTTATAACATTTTTAACACCTTTGGCACGTATTGCATGGACCACTGGATGTGACACATAAACAATGAATTTTGGTACACTGAAAAAATAAAATAAAGTTTAAAAAAAAAAACTCTTGCTACTTCGTAAAAATAAAGTAATAATTTAACCTAGCTACACACATCTTTTTTGAATCAATATAACATCCTCACCATACTATAAAAAAATAAAAGGGAAGTAAGTAATAATAAAACAACATGTACTTCCACATGTAAATGCTCAGGTGTGGGTATACGGAGACCAAAAACATCTCCACAAAACACTTAATGCCCTCTGGGGGGCGATTCTACTCTTGGTGAGAATGATTATGTTGCTTGACGTGATTCCACATTAGGGCTTGTGATTTCCCAGGAGACCCATTTGCAAAGTTGTGTGTTTTGTTCAGCTGCTTGGATGCAAGCTTAGGAATAAGTGAGTTGCATCTAACAGGATAGTAGCTTTATTAGAAGAGTAAATGAACTGAGCAGGGAACAAGGCCACTTAAGGCCCAAGTCCACAATTCCTTTCTGTACTTCCATAATCCAAAAAGATCATGGAAAAAAACAAACAAACAAAAATTTCTTTTGATTATATGGTTCACAACTCAAATGGCAGCAAAACTCAACCTGAACAGGCTCATAGCTATTTAAATCCTTTATTGGCCTCACTTATTTGGGAATAATCATCAGTCCCACTGCAGATGGTGTTATACAACACGGTATGGTATAGGAACTGTACTCTCTTTCTAAAATTAAAAAAATATATATGTGAATTTGGAAATACATTAGACCTCAGGGATTTGGAATAAAGGTTTATGACCTGTATACCTAAAGGAATTAATAAAATAATGGTCCATGTAATCTAAGGTGGATCAGATAGGAAATGAGGACAAGAGAAGTTGAGGGACACTGAACAGGTAGAAAGCTACTGGATGGCAGATCCTTGAGTACTAGAAGTGAGCTGAGAAGGCTGGAAGTGATGGTCACAGAGTGAGATGCTTTTAAATGAAACTGTGAATTTGTATGGTTACAGGAAATGATGAGTTTGTGCCCTGAGGTGGCAGAGGTCAAGAAGAATCATTCGTGTGGATACTGAAATCATGAAGAAGAGTAGTGGGTACTTAGATTTGACTACATCAAGGAGTAGTGCTGGGTAATATAGTCTGACAGCCTAAACTTCAAAAGAGAAGTTTGGTATGAGTAGGCAGAAAGAAAGGTCTGGAGGGAGCAACAAGGGAGAAGAACATTTATCCATGGTGTCGGGTGAAAGGTTGTGGGGGAAAAAAAGAAAAAAATAACAGCCTCAACCTGAGAGGTCTTCAGGGGAAGCCAGGCTATTTGTTAAGGCGAGAAGATGGTAATGGTTGTTGGCATACAAGGACACAGAAGAAGGTCTGTACATTGGCATACAAGAACACAGAAGGACTTCTGCAAATGTGTGAGATTGGCTCACATAAGGAAATGTACAGAGCCTTGTGATGGGGACAGACCAGTGAAGAAGTGTTTGGCCACTTGTGGCAACTGAGGTAAATGGGAACAATTGACTCACTACTAAGGATATACACAAGCAACAGCAGAATTTTGAAAATGAACCAGCCCTATTCAGGCAAAACAGAGTAGTTCATGGGGTCAGTTAACTTTTTTGTAAAAGACCAGATAATAAATATTTTAGGTTCTATGTCACAATGATTCAACTCTGCCAGAATACACAAAGTAGCCATATCCAATGGCAAGTGAATGGGCATAGGTCTATTCCAACAATATTTCATTCATTGTTAATGAACTTTTAATTTCACATAATCTTCAATGTCAGAATATATTACTTTTCTTTTGATTTTCTGTCCAATAATTTAAAAATGTGAAAACCCTTCTTAGCTCATGATAAGCAGTAGAACACATTTAGACAAGGCACTACAGGTAGAAGACCTCTGGAATAGTTTAATATGTAGACGGGGAAAAGAGAAGAAGAAGTTAGAACCAGACTAGGGAGGGAGGACTTCAAAAAGCATACTAAATGACTTTGTACTTTGGGGGGGGGGGGTTGGTATGCTTTAGGACCTATTCAATTGTCACAGAGATAAAAGATATCATCTCATCAGTGTTCAGGAAAGTAAGTGGTTGTCATAGAAATAATGGATTGGAAAGACGAAAGAGTGGCTGCAGAGTCTCAGTTTAGAAGTTTTGGCACTTGGGGCGCCTGGGTGGCTCAGTGGGTTGAAGCCTCTGCCTTCGGCTCAGGTCACGATCCCGGGGTCCTGGGATCGAGTCCCGCGTTGGGCTCTCTGCTCAGCAGGGAGCCTGCTTCCTCCTCTCTCTGCCTGCCTCTCTGCCTGCCTGTGATCTCTGTCTGTCAAATTAAATAAAATCAAAAAAAAATTAAAAAAAAAAAGTTTTGGCACTTATATAGAGGGGACATAAATGCCCAGAGACCCCTTCGTTTCAGAAAGGATAAGCCATTCAATGTCATTAGAAATAATAAAAAAGGCAATGCTGAAAGGATATTAAATATACAATTTACTTTCTGTCTGAAAATTCTCAGAGGAGGAAGTTATCTAATGAACAAAAAAAGCAATTCAATATCCTGAAATGGAACCCAAAGAGTATTGTAGATAGAGAAAGCACATACGAGGCACAGACATAGAAAGGAAAGAATATTTAGGAATATTAAAGAGATTTAATTCACAGGACTCAGAGGCTAAGAATATGATGCTGGTCAAGAAATAGGAGAGTGGGGTTCGCTTCGGCAGCACATATACTAAAAAAAAAAAGAAATAGGAGAGTGGGTATACATAGAGAAGAGCTCCGAAAAGGGGATTCAAGAGCATGGTCCCTCCACTTATCAGAGCTAAAATTATTTTCCCTTGGGGTTTGAGAAATCTTTTTTATGACAATTTCTTAAAATACTTTCTTCTCTTAAATTTTATGACTGACTTTTCTGGGCAAAACTCTAGAAGCTGGGGAAAGGAGAAATCCCATCCTAGAGACTTCAAGTGATTCTAACCCAGAAAGGCACATCTGAGACCCATTCCCAGGCTCAAAGGACTCCTGGCTTGGGCCAGCAAGAAACACTTTCAGAATCCTACCAAAGCAGTAATTTCTTGGCTCCTTCTGTAGAAAAGAGTAAAAATATACCCAGAAACCTCTGCCATTACTTTCCATATTCACCCAAATAAAAAAAAAACTAGTAGAAGTGTAGAAACTTGGTGAGTACTCTGGAGAAAATCCACTTACTTTCTCTTTTGCCCTTTGCTATTTAGAGACTGTACTTCAAAGCGGAGCAATTAAAATTTGGTCCTAAGCTGCCTCTCTTTTCTACTTTTGCCAGCACCAGGGAGGTTAATACAAAGAAAACAAATCAGGAACATACGATAGAATTTGAGAAAATTTATGTACACTGGCCCCAACCTACCGCTGAAACTGAAACCAGAATGAAGCCAAGAACCAGGCTTGTGATAATCTGGGCAGAGAATTTCAGACAGAAGAAAAACAAGTGCAAAAATCCTGTCAGTGGTCCTGGCATGGCTGTAGAAGAAGGAAGGAAGGTTAGACTCGAGGAAAAATGAGTGCAGCTGAGACAGGAGATGGTGGGTACAGGCCATACCACTGGCTGCCTCCTAAGATAGGAAGGCATTTGAATTTTTTTCTAAGGGAGATGGAAAGCCATTGGAGGAAGTGGCATTTCATTTACCTTTTTAAAAGGTCACTGTGGTGTGCCCTATTCTTTCAATGGTGCCTTTTAATAAAATTTCATAATTTCAATCTCATCCAATTTATCATTTTTTTTCTTTATATTCAATCTTCTTTTCTGAGAGAGAGAGAGTGCTCGTGCAGGCGTCGGGGGGGGGGGGAGGGGGATAGAGAGAGAGAATCTCAACCTGACTCTCCGCTGAGCACAGAGCCCCATATGGGGCTCGAACTCACCTCCCCGATCATGATCTGAGGAGAAATCAAGAGTCATTTTCCTATTTCCTTCTTAAAGTTGTATTATTTTTACCTTTCTCAATTATACCTACAATCCATAATTATAGCTATAATCTGGAACTTCCCTTTGTGTGCAGTATGAATAACAGGTGAAGATTCTTTTTTTCCCCACATAGATAACCAGTAGTCTCAGCATTGTTTTTGGAAACACTAGTCTTTTCTCATGGCCACCTTTGTTATGAGTCAGTATCCTCGTCAATTCAGGCTGCTATAACAAAATACCATATAATGGGTGGCTTATCACCTTAGGAGAAATTTATTTCTCATACTTCTGGAGGCTGGAGTCAAGATCATGGTATTCACATGGTTGGATCCAGTGAGAGCCTTTTCTCTGAGGCAGACTGCCAACCTTTCATTGTATCTTCACGGTGGTAGAAAGAGAATGAACCACCTCTCACCTCTTATAAGGGCACCAACCTTATTTGTGAGTACCTTCATAACCTGATTACCTTCTAAATGTTCTGCCTCCCAGGGCCATCACACTAGGTGTCAGATTTCAGCATATGAATTTGGGGGAGGACACAGGTCAGTCACGTTATCCCAGGTATACAGGGCTATTTCTGGTCTCTGCTCTGGTATATTGTATGTCTTTCTATCATGTTAACAGACTTTATAGAAAATATTTAATGATGCCAGTTACAAAGATGGATGTGACCAGTAACACAATTCTTACATTGTTCATTCCTGCTGCACTTTCTTGTGGATGGGGAGTAAAGTATAACTGGAAAACTGAGGACCTGCCCTGTTTATTTATATAAAGTAGATTATCTAAACTAACTTATTTTAAAGCACCTTTGGGATTATTTTAGCTCAAAAAATAAATAAATAAAATATTTAAGTTCCAAATTAAAGACTGTCTGAATCTCTGATGCTCACACCTTTACCCATTTTGATCCATTTCTAATGAAAAAATATAAACAAATTATTTAGAGCTACATTTTTCAAACTTTATTGAGTAACAAAATGCTGGTCTGGGGTGCCTAAGTGGCTCAGTGGGTTAAGCCTCTGCCTTCAGCTCAGGTCATGATCTCAGGGTCCTGGGATCAAGCCCCACATGGGGCTATCTCTCAGCAAGGAGCCTGCTTCTCCCTCTCTCTCTCTGCCTGCCTCTCTGCCTACTTGTGATCTCTGTCAAATAAATAAATATTTTTTTTAAAAATGCTGGTCTACTCACTAATGGGTTCCAGCTCACAGTCTGAACAAAATACATTTAGATCTGAAAATTAAAAAAAAAAAAAAAAAGACTATACATGATTGTATACACCACAACTAGCTCTTTTATATATTTTTCTTTTCCCAAATAAGGCAGAAGCAATATTACTTGTATGTTAAACCTCACCATTTATTTTCATTTCTTCAAAAACAATATAAAACAGTAACCAAAATCTTCTACAGTTTTTGTAATTAGAGTACACAGACTTTAAAAAGCCTGGAGGATCCAATGTGCCATAATGATTTTCTCTTGTACAAATGTGCATTTTACCGGTTTCCCGCTTACCACATTACAGATTCGAAAGATCTCTAAAGGTAATGTTAAATAGCTGATTATGTGGAATAGAATATATTTCTAAAAGCCAAGGTAATTCTAGAGAGAGAGAGAGATGGCATTGAGTTTCCAAAAGATTTTCTGAGAGGTATGATTCTTGACTTGCGTCTTGAAAGAGATATAAACTTGGAATCAGGGTTGGCGTTGAATTTTAAAAGAGGAGTGGTATTAGGTTATCCCATAACATACATTGCATTTTTTGGGCTGGAACTGGAATTAGATTGTGGAACTCATGTTTGTTCATTAACCATATCCTAAATCCAAAATAGCATCTGGACTGAACCCTAGAATAGATTTTTTTAAAAGGAGATTAGCAGAAAAACTGGTGAGGTCCAAGTAAAAAATTTTAACAGTATTGTAACAATGTTGATTTCTTAATTGTACAAAATGTGCATTGGTTATATAAGACATTAATATCAGGGGAAGCTGGGTGAAAGGATATATGAGAACTCTTTGTATCATCTTAGCAAATCTTCTAAAAATCCAAAGGTATCTCCAAATAAAAGTTTTTTCAAAGACCATGGAATCTGTGGTTGACTCAATATTTTATTAATTAATTAATTTATTTATTTTACGGGAAAGGATAAGAGAGGATCTAATATAAGTTGGAGAGAGCCCTGAAAATTTTCTTCATATGAAGCCAATTTTAATAGGTTCTCCAGTAGGAAGGGAGGTTATATGAATAGTACCTTCTTAAGAGAAAAAAGGATCTTATGAAACTGCCAAATAACATTAAAAAATTATTGCCATAGGTCCAAGAGAATATGCAGTCTGAAAAACAGCCTTAAAAAAAAATAGCCTTAAGGTCCCCCACTTAGGCCCACAGCTGAATTCTCCCAGAGAAAATGAAACATGACAATATTTGTGTGGTTATATCTTTCATCTAAAGAGCATGAAGACTGATGAAATGTATGACAGTATGATGACAAGTCTCATTCTTATCAGTGTGAAGCATCAAACAGCTTCCACTTAGATTAAAAAAAAAAAAAGTAGAGTCCACCTTCACCCATTTCTCCTATCCCCCCCACCTGCTACTTCTGTGTGAAGTGGGTGAAAAGGCACAATTTCCAGTTATAAAATAAATAAGACCTGGGGATGTAATGTACAGCCTGATGAGGCTAATACTACTAATAATATATTGTATATCTGAAAGTTGCTAAGAAAGTAAATCTTAAAAGTTTTCATCACAAGAAAAAAAATGTAACTTCGTGGTAAAGGATGTTAACTGGATTCATTGCAGTGATCATTTCACTTTCTATATATAGCATCATTCTGTATACCTGAAACTAATATAATGTTATGTATTAGTTATATCTCAATAAAAAAAGTACAGAGTCAAAATATGCCTTGGTACACCTTCTTAAAATAATCTACTAAGATCTCAAATTCTAAGGAGAAACATAAATATTATTAAATAGATTTTTGTGTGTGTGTGTAGAGAAACTCTACAAATACATTTCAGAGGGGCGCCAGGGTGGCTCAGTGGGTTAAGCCTCTGCCTTCGGCTCAGGTCATGATCTCAGGGTCCTGGAATCAAGCTCCACATCCGGCTCTCTGCTCTGCAGGGAGCCAGCTTCCTCCTCTCTCTCTGTCTGCCTCTCTGCCTACTTGTGATCTCTGTCTGTCAAATAAATAAATAAAATAAAAATACATTTCAGAAGCTCTTTAAACAATTGACTGACTGAACTTGACAATATTAACCTTACCTTTAAACTTTGTCAAGACAGCAAGACTTAGGGTCTAAACTTTGGCCCATAAGCTAATAACTGCAGTGCTTTGAAGAACGCACTTGTCATTACTGACTTTCTTTTCCTTATCTGTGAAATGGGTAGCAACAATTCATAAGGTTGCTATCAAGGTCAAATAAGTATATAAATAGGCATTATAAATGATAGAAAATAATAGTGCAAGACACTTTTTATAAAAGATACAATCATGGCATCTCTATGGCATATCATGCCATAGTATAAAATGCTGTATCTCAAAGAATTAAGCACACGAGGTTTTCTTTTTTGCAGTTTCATTGATAAATAATTAGCATATATCACTGAACAAGTTGAAGATGTACAACACAATGATTTGATTTACATCATTGTGAAATGGTTTCCAGAACAGGATTAGCTAACATCCATCTTCTCATATAGATACAATAAAAAGAAAAGAAAGGAAAGAAGGGAAGAAAAATTTCCTCTTGTGATGAGAACTCTCAGGATTTACTCTCTTAACTTTCCCATAGATCAATGTTAACTATAGTCATCATGTCATATGTTACATCCCTAGTACTTTATCTTACAACTGAAAGTTTGTACCTTTTGATCACCTTCTTCCAATTCTTCCTCCTCTCAACCTCTGGCTCTGGAAACCAAAGTCTGATCTCTTTTTCTTTTCCTTTCCTTTTTTTTTTCTTTAAATATTTCACATTTAAGTGCTATCATACAGTATTTGTTTTTCTCTTATTTCACTTAACATAATGCCTTCAAGTTCCATTCATGTTGTCGCCAATGATAGGGTTTCCTTGTTTTTTATAATTGAATAATATTCCATTTATATACACATACCACTTCTTTATCCATTCATCCATCTATAAACACTTGGGTTATTTCCACGTCTTGGTTATTATGAATAATACTATGAAAGTAAGGGTACAGATTATCTTTTCAAGTTAATATTTTCATTTCCCTTGGATATATTTCTAGAAATGAAACTGCTGGATCATACGGTAGTTCTATTTTTAATTTTTTAAGGAATCTCCATACTGTTTTCCACAGTGGCTGCAGCAATTTACAATCCCAGCCATAGTGCACAAGGGTATCTCTGGCCCAGTGTTTGTTAATCTCTTGTCTTTTTGATGAAGGCTGTTCTAACAGGTGTTGTACCCTTGAGTTCTAATCTGAGTTCAGCTACTTAGTTTATTTACTTTCTTTCTTGGTGCTTCAGAGTTATCAATTTTTAAGATTTTTATTTATTCATTTGAGAAAGAGAGATAGAGAGAGAGAGAGAGAGAGCGAGCATTGAGCAGGGAGAGAGGCAGGGGGAGAGGGAGAACCAGACTCCTCACTGAGCCAGGAGCCTGATGCGGGGCTCAATCCCAGGACCTGGAGTTCATGACCTGAGCCCAAGGCAGATGCTTAACCATCTGAGCCACCCAAGCACACCCAGAGTTATCATTTTTAAATATAAATGAAATGATGATAATAATAATAGTAATGATAATCATTTTAAAAATTTGGTTTTTAGATGAAATGAGTAAATGTATGTAAAGCATTCAATTACTATTAGGAGATCACACTTAGACTGAAGCTCCAACAATGAAACAAAGTTTACAAGTTCAACTTTAATATGCACTTTTGTATGAAGCATGCTTTCTTGGAACAGTCCATTCCCACTATTCTTGGATGAAGATCTAACTTTTGTTGGGAGTCTGGCACTGTATAACCCCTCTTGCTCTCCCTCCTTAAATAGCTATTTCCTCTTTTGTTAAGGGGAGACGGGGGATTTTGCCTTCTGATCTGCCTTCAGATCATAGCAGGTCTAGGGAACCTTCCCTGAACTTCCAGATTCCGTTACAGCTTCCTGTTATGGACTCCCATAACACCAAATACCTACCCCTCCTTGTCCTAACAATAGCTGCATGCATTTTACATTTACAAAGCATGATTATTCAGTTGTTTGTGTTTATTTGAATTTTTGTATTTGTTTACCATGGATTCTTACGCTAATTTTTGTTTTTTATTTTTTTTTAAGATTTATTTATTTATTTTTAGAGAAAGACAGATAGCTTAAGTGGGGGGAGGGGCAGAGGGAGAGAATCTCAAACAGACTCCCGGCCAGGCACAGAGCCCCACCCAGATGGGGCTGGATCCCAGGACGCTGAGATAATGGCTGAATTGAAATCAAGAGTTGGATGCCTAACTGACTCAGCCACTGAGGAGCCCCTCACTAATTTTTATTTTTTAAAAGTATTTCATTAAAAACTATTTCATTGAACTATCATTAATTCTAATAACTGAATTTTTTGGCATTCTTTAAATTTTGCTGCAGGGAAAACTGCCAGTTATTTGCCTCACTCTAGTTCCTGCCATGCAACTTTACCTTGCAAACTCCAGAAAGTCCAGGAATACATACCCTCTGGGCCTAGAACAGTGGTCTGCCTGGGGAAAAAACTTAAATATGTGTTGAGTGAATTAAAGCCTATTAATAGTTCTCTATTCTAAGATTTTTAAGGGAAATATTGGTTTATAAGACAGAAATAAATTTTCAAAATACAACTTTTAAAAACTAGCCAGGATGTTATTTGTAGAATTGCTATGACTAAAGTTCCAGGAATCCAAAAAATTAACTTGTTTCTTTGCACCATTCCCTTTGTACCAATTTCAAAAGGCAGCCCACTTTTATCGCATGGTTTAATTGGTTCCCTAACTCATGTTGGAGATTTGCCTTTGAGCTCAGATCTTATGACAACAGATGAGTTCCTTCCTTTTGGTTTACTTCTTTAGGAAAGCTAAAACAAAATGGGAGCAAAAATAATTTATGTAGAAGGTGGAGTGTGAAATGTAAATTTAGATTTTCTAAATATGTTGTCTCCAGTTTCCAGATAGCGCAAACCAAGTGAACAGACTGAATCAGTAGTGAGGAAGGGATTATAAATTAATCTAGCTGATTGTATGCACTGTTTTGACAGTAAAGGGGCTGATAACAAAAGGGTGAATGAGATGAAAGAAAGGATCTTCAGCTTCAGCTCACGTGTGTATTTCTCTCTCTATATATATATCAACATTATTTATATATAAATTATATATTAAGATATAAATGATATACATTTTATATAATTTGTATTTGTATATTAATATAAAACATGTTTTATATGTTCAACATATATTATCTATACATATAAAGTATATATAAATGATTATGTCACTTATTTATATTTTTATTCATATATATAAATAATGATGATTCCTTAGAGAGAAAGAGAAAGAGAGATACCTTCAGTGAGAAGGGGGACTTTTAAAGAACAATGGCATTGCCATTTAAAGGCTTGGAAAGAATGGTCTATTAGGATTCTTGAAGTGGTGTTTTTATTGAAACCTACAACATTAACATTTTTATCACCAAAAAAAAAAAAGGCTGCTGAAAACTTGTCTGTACGGTTTATACAGACCGTACCATAGAGAACAGGAGAGAAGTAGTTTCTCACAATCTCTGCCTTCAGAAACTCACCTACAAATAATATGTTCCAAAGTAAGGAGCAAGGAAGCTTTATGTAATTTCAATTTCATATGGATGAGGATCTGGTATGCCTACTGGGGGAAATGACAGAAAAATACTGTAGAAAAACAGTTTACATATTTCCCCTACTGGAAATGATCTTTTACTTTTCGATATTATAATTGATAATTATTCTAAACAGATTTTAAAAAATAGCGTGGAGAACTGTTCCCAAATATATATGTGAATTGCAGACCAGCTTCAAGTAAAATTTAAGAGGTTTTTAAACATTGATTTGGGTTTTTGTTTTAATGGTCTGTGTGCTTACACGAACTATTAAACTTCACTAGACCATAGCCAATGGCGATTGCTGATTGACCACGGCTTTCAAAGTGAGTTGTGTTACCTTTAGGGATATGAACAGTCACATTAATGGCTGAAAAAAAAAAAAGCAGTAATTCTGGGACTGGAGGTAGAGTGGGGTGGGGACTGGAGTTTGGGGGAGAGTGCGGGGCAAGGTGTGGTATGCTTTTACGTAAACCACTACTTCTAGAGGGTAAAACTGCCTCTACCTCTGGATTTTCATTTCATTGATAAGTAACTGTTTAAATACGATTATACCTACTTTCATTTGTTCAAGAGACATTTACTGAGTGCCTACTACACGGGAAAGCTAGGCGATTGCGGTTCAAAGAGGTTTGCCCACGTGCTGAGGGCCCAGCGCCAGGGACTGAGGCGCAGAGGGAGGAGTCACCCCCGCAAGGTAGGCTCTCGGCTGAAGGTGACCGCTAAGGCCGGGTCGAGGCGGCCTACCCCGACCTGGGCGGAGCAGAGCCACACCCGCCACCACGCCCACTGCTACCTGATAGCTCTACCCTTAAAGGTTTGATAGATCTGTTTCTAAACTAATCAATGCAGCGCTGAAATGTAGGTGTAGCCTAATTTGAATGTGTCCATCAAAAAGAGGGTGGGCCTAACTGGCTGGTTTCAGCTGCTGTTGGGGCTCGAGTAGCAGTTTCTTCTTGCTCTTACTCGAAACCGGTGGGATAGGAGGTACCAGAGTGCATCTTGGTAGCACAGGTAAGTCTTGTTTCATGGACCTTCGCTTTTTTTCAGATCTAGGAGGAAGGGGTGTGTATTGAGTTCACTCCTTAGAATGTATTTTTAACATGAGTCCTGTTCAAAAGGTTTTGAAAACCATGGACAAGAAGCGTTTTATCCTAGAACCAAGCGGGGAATGGACCTTGGCCAGGAGACTTCCAGTGTTTATACTGCGTTGACTATAGCTGCTCTGGGCCACTGGCCTCAAACTCTTAAAAGAGAGAAAGGAGAAAAGACCTTTTCTTGAAAGTAGATGTCTGGTTGAAATTTCCTTAAAGTTGCATTCTTAAAATTTTGCTTAAAAAACATATAAAAATTATATTTCACTACAACAAATGGCTAGATCTATTTTGCTTTAAAATGTTTATATTAAAATGTTCACTTTTTATGACAAGTCTTAAAATGTTCAAATTATTAAATCAAGAACGTATACCTGTCTTCCCTTTTCTTCCCTCCTCCAGTTATCTCTGCAAGTGACACTACCATCTGCTCAATTACTGCAATGAAAACCTAGGACCACTTACTCATTCATTCCTCTGTTTGCCTTACTCCCTTTATCTAATCCTCCCACAAGTTCAGAAGGTTCTGTTCTCTGTCTCTTCTGCCATTTCATCTCCGCTACCAACACCTGCTCCAAATGAACTGCACTCTTTCTGGATTGCTAAATAGCCCTAGGGAATTTTCTGCTTTCACCCTTGCCTCCTGAGGTCTATTCTCCACTCACCAGCCTGAGTAATCATTTTAACCTCAGCCAGAACAGGCTTTTTCTGGTCTGAAAGAAACCTCTGTAATGGCTCCCACTGGTTTGTGAAAGAAATGCAAATGGCTCCCCTGGCTCCCAGGATTCTGCGAGGTCCTCAACCTTATCTCAGACCACTCTGGTCTCTTCTAGCCACTGTGTGCAATAAACATGGCTTCCTTTGCCCTCCAGCATGTTAATCCCTTTGTACTCCCTGCTGCAGCCTGGAAAGAACACTATTCTCCCATCTCTTTACACTGGCTGATACTTTTCTTTTTCAAGTCTCCACCTAATGCCCTCTCCTTGGAGGCCATTCCAGACATTCTTTCTCAAGATGGCCTCCATCATTTCCTTTCCCTATCACACCTTAATTGCTTTTATTTTCTAGCTTTTTTCTCAACCTTAAACTATTTTATTTACCATTTTACAAATAATTTGTTTATTTGCATTTATACCTCACACAGATAAAAGCTTTATGAAAACCAGGACCTCAGTATCTTTTTAATGCTCTAGGGTCAGCACCTAGAACAAAATGTTTGCTACTAAATATTTGTCAAATGACTGAGTAAGTAAATGATGCACCCTTGGAAGTACTTCCATCTCAGTCTGAGAAATGTAAAATTATATTACTCTCAACCCAGTATGTATTTTTTAACATCCAGATTTTTCTCTTTACATGTTTACCCAGTACATTTTCCAAATAGTTATATCCACCAACAGAGAATGTACTTGTCATATAAACAGGATTTTTCCCGTTATAAATTAATAAATTACTATTTAAATTTTATACATCATTCTCACGAAGTTGAATATTGTGCAAGAGATGCTGTAATGCTCAGATCTGGCAAATGAGAATCTAGCTTAGAAAAGTAAGGGCTACATAAGTTCATAAAGAGACTACCTCTTTCAGCCCTGATCTCATAAGAGTTGTCTTTCTAGGTAACATCTTGGCAAATTGATAACCAACTTTTAGAAACTTCCATACTGTATTCAAAGTCCCACATAATTTTGTAGGTTTACTAAATCAATATCATCATTATGATTATTAATGGATATTCATCCCTTCATTTCATTAGACGAATGTACTAAGTCCTGCAACTTGTGAATAAAACAGAAGAGAACCTTGCCCTAGCAGAGCTTAGAGTCCATTAGGTAAGTCAAATCTTAAGTAATCAATACCAGAGACTCCGTTCAGTATAAAATAGGAAGCTATGGAAACAATGAGCTTGGGGACCTAATTAAGCCAACGAATCAAAGGAAGGTTGCCTGAGGACGTGATATTTAAGCAGACATCAGAAATAATGGATGAGAAATAAGCAGGTGCCCATGCTAATAAGGGAAGGAGGAGTGAGGGTGGGTAGTATTTTACTGAGAGGGAAGAGCATGGCACTTTATTGAAGGGAGAGTTTATTATGGCTGAAAAATAAGTAGAGCTGGAGATACTATCTCTATCTCCAGAATAAATTTAATAAATTTGGAGAGAAAAGCTGGAATCAATCAAATTGCAGTTACTTTAAATGGACTAAATGGAATGGGGTGGGAGGGGTTATATTGTCCTACTCAAATTTTAGAGTGATTGCTAGTGATTCTGCTCCAAAGATCTTACATTCATTAATACCTTTAAAGAGTCAAGAATTATTTCTAGCTAGGAGAACAAGATTTTGTTAGGCAAAATTTCCTGAATATAGTCTCCTGGTTTATTTTACCTTTTTTTTTTTTTTTTTTTTTTTAAATAATAGGGGTGCCTGGGTGGCTCAGTAGTTAAGTGTCTGCCTTCGGCTCAGGTCAGGATCCCAGGCTCCTGAAATGGAACCCTACATTGGGATTTCCTGTTCAGCGGGAAGCCTGCTTCTCCCTCTCCCACTACCCTTGCTTGTGTTCCCTCTCGTCCTATCTCTATGTCAAATAAATAAAATCTTTTTTAAAAAATATGAAAAGAAAGAAAAATATGAAAAGAAAATAATACTTGTACCATTTAACATTATACATACACAGCTTGAAAATATATATTGTATTTTTTGTTTTGTTTTTTTTTGTTTTTGTTTTTTTAAGAGTGTGAGTTGGGGGAAAAGCAGAGAGAATCTTAAGCAGACTCCACCTTGAGCACAGAGCCCCACTAGGGCTTGATCTCATGACCCTGAGATGATGACCTGAGCCAAAATCAAGAGGTGGAGGCTCAACTGACTGAGCCACCCAGATACCCCATACAGCTTGAAAATATACTGAAGTAGCCACATTTAAAAACACCTAGAAAGGATCCTACCATTTACTTTGGGGGGAGAAAAATACATGGAATAAAACAAAGCATGCTTTTTCAATTGGTAAAGAAAGAGTATTTTAAGTTTTTTCTTAAATGTTTGTATATATTATATAAAAACATTTATATATTATATATACAAATGCTTAAGAAGAAATCCAAAACTCTTCCCTTAGCAATTTATATATACAAAATATTTATGTATTGTATATAAATACATAATTTATCTTATTTATGATTTATTTTAAAACTAATTTACATAAAACATTATTTATTATATATTTTTTATATAAATGTTTAAAAAGGCATTTCAAACTCTCCCCATAGCAATTGAAAAACATGTTTTGATGCTGTGTGTTTTTGCCAAACGTAAATAGCATGATTCTTTTGAGGTGATATTTTTAAACATAGCTATTTAAAAATATTTTCAAGATGTTAATTTTCTCTCCACTACTTTCACATTTACTCCTTTTTAAACAGGATTTATTTTTGTTCCTACAGCAGGACATCGCGACAGTTACAAGAACTTCTATAAGGCACACAATTGTAACATTAAGCAAAAGATTCCCAGACTATAACATATTCATGGTATAACTTTTATAATGCTGCTTTTTAGATATTTAAGAAAAAAGAAAGTATTCAAGGCCAAATTCCCCTGTGCATAGAAATGCATGGATTTCATTTGTTTTTTTCCTCTGAATCGCGGCCATCTGCAGAAGTAGAAACTACACATGGGCAGATCCAGCCTCTCCTTACTTTATTTGGAACACGGCCACGCCCCCCTTTGAAGCATCTATGGCAGCTTCCGTGCAACAAAAGCAGAGTTGAACAGTTACGGCATAGACCATGGGGCCCACAGAGCTTAAAGCTGACTGTTAAATTAAAAACAAACAAACAAACAAACAAAAAACGCTACCCTTGGTCTAGAGTAGTATCTGGTGTATCCCAGGACCCAACATATACTTAAAGAATGAATACAAAGGTGAAATAACACTAGCTCATGTAACCATTCAGCATTAGCTCTGTGCTAAGTACTTTGTAAGAATTATTTAATTTGAATTTCACAACAGGGTTACACAATAAGCAACCCTCACTTCAAGTTTTAGCTGCTGGTACCTCAGTCAAGGCCTGCCTGAGCTCCCTATTTAAAATTGTGGACTCCTTTCTACCAGCCCCTTTGCTTATTCTGTACACTTTACCTTCTTTGTTTTGTTTTCAGGGGTTTTTTTCCCCCAAAGATTTTATTTATTTAGCAGAGACAGAGCGAGAGGGAACACAAGCAGGGGGTGTGGGAGAGGGAGAAGCATTTAATTTTGTTAGTTAACATAGTGTAGTATTGATTTCTGGAATAGAATTCAAATGACACCCAGTGTAGCACTTTACCTTTTAACGTGTAGCATTCACAAGAATGTACACACCAGGAGGCATAGATTTTTTTTTGTATGTCCACTTACTGATAAATCTCAGCCAACGAGTAGCCTAGAATAGGGCTAACACATAGTGCCCAGTAACAGTAGGTGGTTAGTTGGAGAGCTCAGATAATTTGTGGGGATACCCACTAAGATATAGTTATCTTGTATCTTAAGATATACAGCCTGTGTTACAGTTCATTCTCTTACTTTCTTGGGTTTGTCAGAGAAGAAACAAATGGAACCATTTCGTTAACTGAAACGTGAATTAGAGGCCATTTTTTGAGGTCGTTTTCTGACAATGGTTCTAAAATTGGAATATATTTTATCTAAAGGTTACTGTCTCAAAAAAGGAGGTTTGCTGAAGACAACTTACTGAGATCACTGTCACTTGAAAGTGATTGATATATCCTGGTGCAAATATTCAAGGAAGCAGCAGACAGGACACTATGGACCAGCAACTAAAGAAAAGGGCAAAGACTTGTGGCCAGAAAGGCCTGGCTAGAAGAGCCTTCAAGAGGGATAAGCGAAGACCATCTAAGCCATGGGCAGTCCAGAAGAAACTTCTCAACACAACATGGGCCTTAGAAGATGAAGGTGTGGTCTTTGAGACAAGCAATCTGGTTGTTGGAGAAGACTCTTTCTCTGACTGTTACATAGAATGCATAATAAGAGGTGAGTTTTCTGAACCCATTCTGGAAGAAGACTCACTTAAGTCCCTTAACTACCTGGAAAAAGGATCAGAGCAAGAGCTTTCTCAACAGGTTCTTACAGCAAGCTCGCTTCTGAAAAAATCCTTGAAATGTGCACAGAAAGGGGCAAAACGAGAACTTCCTCAACAGATTGTTAGAGAGAATTCACAGCTTAAGTATTCTGAGTATGTAATGGGCAAGAAGCTTCCTCCTGGAGGAGCACCCAGCATTGACCTACCAGATCCTAAAAAGTCTGCAGAATTTGCTAGAAAGAAGCCAGCAAAAGATAAGGAATATGAGGCTCCAGAAAAAATTGTTTGTCCTTACAGTGGATGCCCAAAAAAGGTAAAGAACAGAGCTTCCCTGAGAAAGCATCTCCTTGTCCATGGTCCTCGAGATCATGTATGTGCAGAATGTGGGAAAGCATTCAATGAGAGTTCGAAACTAAAAAGACATTTTCTTGTTCATACTGGAGAGAAGCCATTTCAGTGCACTTTTGAGGGGTGTGGAAAACGCTTTTCCCTGGACTACAATTTGCGTACGCATGTCCGCATCCACACTGGGGAGAAACGTTTTGTGTGTCCCTTTGAAAGTTGTCACAAGAGGTTTATTCAGTCAAATAACATGAAAGTTCACATCTTAACTCATGGAAAGACCAACAAAAATCAGTGAAAGAGAAGATGGAAAAGAGTCCTCTAACAGGATAAGCATATTAACAAAAGAGTGATTTGGGGACAAATGTACCTACTGTTGTCTCCAGGAAAGTTTTTAAAGCAGTTGAAACCCTACATGGCATATTTTTGTTTTAATGTACTATAGTGCTCCAGTAGTTTATGACACCATTTTAGGACACTATAGAATTACGTGTTTTCAACAAGAAGGTCAGTAATAATTTACTGAAAAAGCATAATCCTTAATACATTATGAATTGGATTACTGGATATGGGACTTATTTTCACATGCTATAAATATGAAATTTACTTTGTTTTTAAAGTGTGTAGTTCCCAGTTGTTTAGCTTTTGCCTTTTAGGAATAAACGCCATGCAGAGTGTGATAATCTTAGAGAATGCTGGCAGTAGGTTGTCAGTAAGTGAATGAGTAGTTAAACTTGTTTAAAAGTTCAATATATTTTTAATCTTTTTTCTATCATTGTAGAAGTCTAGTGAAATCAGAAAGCTAGATTTGAATGGTTACTACATAGTGTCAATTCATTGGAATCCATTTTAGATATTTTAAAAGGAAATAAAATCCCAGAGATACGCGAAATCAAGATTTAAAATATCAAAGAGGTGTGTGTTGAAAAGTGGTACCATTTGTTTGTCTTTGAAACTAACAAAACATTGCAAAGATTAATATTTAAGTATTGGTGAAGGGTGGGGAGAAGTCCAGAGTCAAGGTGTTGGCAGGGGTTAGTTCCTTTTCAGTGTAGTGAAGGAAGGATCTATACCTGGCTTTGCTCCTTGGTTTATAGATCGTCATCTTCATGTATACATGGTGGTTTTCCCTTAGGACCCCATCTCTTCCCTCTGTGCATGTCAATGACCAGATTCCCTCTTACAAAGACACCAGTCATACTGAATTAGAACCCATCCTAATAACCTCATTTTAACTTGATCACCTCCATAAAGACCCCATCTCTAAATAAGGCCGGATTCTGGGGTGCTGGGGCTAGGATTCTGACACAAATTTTGGGGGGTATACGGTTCAACCTGTAATGTGCATTTCCTTAAACCAAATAATTTCATTTCTGGAATTATATTCCATGGAAGTATTTTCATGAATGTACAGAGATACTTACTCAAGGACATTAAGCATATTTTAATAGTATTAACTTCATATCTTAAATGTCCATTAAAAGACAACAGGTTACATAAATCATGATACCTCTGTATGCAGATATCCTTAAAGGAACCCTGAATGTAAAGGGAAGGAAATAGAACCAGTCAGGAAAGCCACAGAGAAGGAGGAACTTTGTTGTTTTTAACAGAATTAAAATTAATAAAATAGATACTTTGAGACAGAATCTGGGGTATTTACATTCTGTGGAAGAAAATTCAGAGAAGGTAATTAAATATTCTGGATAAGGTAGAGGAATTGTTTGGTCCAGAAGCTCCCAAAACAAACAAACAAAAAACTCTAGCTTCAAAATAGGGATTAACTGAATCCCTGATTAAAATAATCTTCTGATGGGCAAAACATATCAAACTTGGAAAGCATACCCCCCTCCCTACATTAATGTTATAAATAGTCAGTAGTTAGCATACCATATTTTATGTTAAGATTTAAGACTCCATTGGAGGTAATGATTGTACCATAAATTTAACAGCTTTTGGGCGGGGGGGGGGGGCACAAAACAGTATATAAACAGATCAACTTAAAGATCAATTTTGATTTGAGGAATACCAAAATGTACAACCACATGACTTCAAAGCGGTTAAAAATGAAAGGCTTACATTTTTACCTCATTGAGCAAACCATTACTAAGGAATATTATAGAAACAGTTTTTTATTTATAATACATTTGGTATGACATTTATACCATCATTTTCTATAGGAATGTAGGTCTTGAGTTTCTAAGTGAATAGGAACATTGGATTTATAGTCCATTCGTAAATTTGTAATTTCCTCTAAATCAAACACCTGAGTATAGAATTTAGGATGGGAATTTGCTATTTGATAAGGATGATGGAGCATATGTTTGTCTGGTTTTGCTTTGACATTAGTGTGTTTGGTCCTGGATTTTTACCTCAAGAGTTAAATTAGGACATAGCATCTCTATAGGCTAAGCAAAAAGGGAGGATTAAATAGGGAGCAGTCAAAACTAGATCAAGTCAATGGCGGGGTTTAGGCAGCAGGCTCTTAAGACCTGGGACTCAGGGCATCAAGAGGGATCGATCGACTAGGCCTTTGTAGAGGCTGGTCTGCTTCTGTAGATTACTCTTTCTGGAGCTGAGACGCCCAAAGCTCAGTATTTACAGTCCTAAAGCTTAAATGTACAAGAAATACCAATTTGGGAAAGGGTGTATCTGGATTCTAAGGCTCAGTTTAATTCTGATTTGGGAATAAGATGTTCCTTGGCTAGCATTAGAGCTGTTTTTCCCAAAGAAGACCCCTAAAACTGCTAAGAATGTAAGAGGAAGAAGGCATGTGGATGAAAAATTGAAAAAGGAACAGAAAAGGAAATTAGCTAATGCAGATGCGCTGTCTAAAATCTTAATGTTTTGGAAAGGGAATATACGCACTTCTACATTTGCATTCTGAGGAAGAATGAACACATCCAGAGAAAACTGAAAAAGTTAATCAGTCCATCTAGATTTTTCCATGTCTCCAGGTACCAGCATGTTACAAACCCCAAATCCTGATAAATGAACAAATATTTTTCATGCTGGTATTTGGATTCATGCCCTATATCCTTTTTTTTTTTTTCTTTTTTATGGCCAAACATACTAGTCAGAAGGTAACACCAGAGAAATAGCTTTCCATAGAAAAATGAAAATCTTAAGGCAGAGCCTATCACTTTCTTGGTGTCTCTAACACATAATTAGTTGGCACTTAATTATGGGATGAATAAGTGTAAAAATAGAGCATAATATGCTTTTTTAAAAACTAATTATGCAGTTCTCAAAATTGTATAATTTAAAAAGAGCTAATTACTTCTCTCACATAAAATCTCCTGGTTACTGTGAAATAAGGTGAACAACTTCACCAAAGTAGTATTTGCTCATTGAAAGAAATGTAAATATATATCAGTTACCCATGCATGTATCAACTCTTACTCCAAAAGTAATCACCACTCTTAAAATACTTTTAAAAACTTAGATTCTTTGATCATTTTTAGTGATAATTATCTTAAGTCTCACTTTTTTCCCCTTCTCGTTCTTCAAAAGGGGCAGGAGACTGAGGGATCTGTTCATGTCCAAATATCTTAGATAATGGGGCACTAACCTGCATTGAGAATTATATCCACCAAGATTGTGATTAATTAAAAATGTGTTGAGGCACACTCCTACTTTAAATTAGTTTCTTTTATCTCATTCTCCAATATGTACACAGATTTCCAAAACAGTCATATTTGATCCTTTATTTCACCTTGGCTACAACATAACATTAGTAGACACAAGATTTCTATCCTACTCTATCTAAGAAAGAATTTTATACAAAAGCAGTTTGTCAAATTCTTTTCTGTGGAATATGCATGTGCAGAAATCCGTGTGTGCTTATGTTTTAATTACCTAATGCACTAGCTCTGAATAAATTGCATGATTACATCCTACATTGGACACAGAACAGTGCAAGATATATTAAAAAGCCATTATATTTGCAACTCTGAGCAAGAGACTGTAATTAAAAGGCAATTGGATGAAATTAGCTTTGAGAGTACAAGAGTTTAAGTAGGATTTGGTAAATGAACATTAATGGTTAACATGTGGGTTTTATTATGTCTTTCGCTTCTTCTCTCTGTGACCCCAGGGTTGAATTTCTTAGATTTCAGTGGACTAGACATGTGAAAACACCTGTATGAAGCTATGCTTTACCATGTGGCTAAAGTTATATCCATTAAAGAAGCCAACATAACTTTTGTGACTTTAGTAAATCAAAGGTATTAGGTAAGTTAGAATGATACCCTGGGCATTAATAAACCATTTTAATGCTCCTAAGATCTTGGGTATGTGTCATAAAAGCATAGTTCACACTTCATGCAGCTCAAAATGCTGGTCATAAAATACACATGTACAAATCAAAGAAGGAATAAAACTTTAAAGAATTTTGATTTTCGTGACCATTAAATATAAAAATGTTGTTAAAGTTACACACAGTATGTGTAATACCACTTTACCTTTATCTAAGACAACCAATACTTTTGCAAACTACTGAGGATCCCACATGGTACTGATACTTCCCGTGTGTGTGGGTGTGGAGGTGGCTGTGTTTATCAGGTATATATGCCCAGCAGATCATCTACTTAGGGCAGATTATAGATGGCTGCAAATTCTTTCCTATTGCTGCCATTGAGAGTTGGGAGTCTATTTCCCCTCTGAGTTTCTGCTGGACTGTGAATGTCTTGATCAATAGTTAGGTATAAATGATGCTATAATAGCTATGCCGATGTCAGGCCTGGCTTTTAAGAGGCCTGGTAGCTACTGCCTGCTCTCTTACAACTTACTGCCATTTAAGAAATACAACTACCCTAAGACTACCATTGTAGGCAAAATCTGAGCCACCTGTTGAAGCCTGTAAGAGACCTGGAGAGAACAAGGCCAAGAAGCAGTAAGGAGCCATCTTGTAGGATCAGCCAGCCTGTCCCCACAAGTGACAACAAATGAACTGTAGGCTAATTACCCGGATGGTCCCTTTCTAACTTCTGACCTACAAAATGAAGAACAAAATAAAATGGTTGTTTACATGGTGACTATAGCTGATAAAACGATATTACATAGTTCAAATTTGCTGAGAGTAGAACTTAAATTTATTAGTATATACATGTATACATATAGTGAGAACATTGTGAGGTGATGGATGTATTAACCAACTAGGTGGGGGGAGTCCTTTAACAATGTATACCTATATCAAATCACAACATACACTTTAAATCTTAAATGTTGTCAATTATATGTCAATAAAGCTGAAAAACGATTATTTGAAGTCACTTGAGTTCGTTTTTTGCATTGTGCAGTATCAGATATAAACACTTAGAATTGTTACTTGAATTTTATAGTCTCCACTCTGTAATGATTGTTACATGTATACCTGTGCATATCCATATAATTAGCGTATGCCTAAATTCAAAAGGAACTACTTACTATATTTTCTAATTTATATATTAGATTTAATTTCAGTAAATCGTAACAGCAAAGTAGGTAGTGAGTTCTTAGACCAACAGAGACTGATCTGTTTGGCAGGATATCTAAGGAAACCACAGCTGCCTTCAATAAAACCAAAACTGAGTTTCTCTAAAGTTGATGGGAGGAGAGTCTCCCCTTGGGAGAAAGTTGCTCTTGACCAACAGTTTATGTCATCCTGGGTTGCAATAACTAACTGCAGCTACCACCTTCCTGATAGGGCCATACTCCATAACACTGAGCCAGGCATGAGTGCACAGCTCTCTTCATTTTCAGTGAAAATGAGACTGGATATTTAAAAGTCCCATTAGAGGCAAGAAGAACATACCACACAGCTTGATTTCTCAGGTCACAAGCTTTAGAGATACCCACCTGTTTGGGATCCAAAGTTAAGAATAGCTCCAGTGGTTAATTTTGACCTGAGACCTGGTTTAGATTTCTGACTGAGGACCCACTTAATTCTCCTTGCTTACTAAACTCAGTATGTCTAGATGGGAGTATTTAAGGAGACCTCTAAAGTTATCCCATATGGGAATATAGGATGTACACAAAGAAGATCTTGCAGAAATTGTCGAACAAATTTTGAAGGCTTTATAAATCCATCTTTAAAAGTTAGAATTTTGTCTTACAGTCAAAGCATTGAAGGAAATAAGTGACATGATCAAATCTACTTTTTAGAAAAACCATTTGGGATGCAGGGTAAAAGATTGATTGGGGAATAGGAAAACAGGCAGCTGTTGCAATAATCCACAGGAGATAAGACATGTCTTATTGGACCTTGTATTTCCAGCACAGGCATAGTACACAATAAATGATTAATGGATGTTTGAATAAATGCTTGACTTGACATAACAAAGTATTTCTAAGCAGTAGTAAAAATAGAAAAGCAACAGATGCACTAAACATCACTGGCACACAACAATCAAAAGACAAATAATACAATTAAAAAAAAATGAGCATAGGGCTTGAATAGACATTTCCTCAGAGAAGATCTGTAAATGGCCAATAAGCTCACGTAAAGATGCTCAACCTCAGGCGCTGGGGAAATGCAAATCAAAACCACCATCATACCACTTCACACTCAATAGAATAGCTATAAAAAACAAAAACAAAAAACAGAAATGCTAGCCAGAAAGTGGAGAAATCTGAACCTTCATTCACTGTGGGTGGAAATGTGTAATGGTGCCGTCCCTTTGGAAAACACTACAGTAGTTCCTCAAAATGTCAAACATGAGTATTACATGACCCAACAAGTTCATTCCTAGAGAGATGTAAAACTCTTCACACAGAAATTTGTATATGAATGCTCATAATGGCATGATTCATAATAGCCAAAAAATGGAAATAAGCCAAATGCCCTCCAACTGGTAAGTGGATAAACAAAATTTGGCATATCCACACAATGGAATGTTATGTCAGCCATAAAAAGGAACGTGTTATAATATGGTGACCTTTGAAAAGAAGGCAGTCACAAAAATCCTCATATTGTATTATTCCATTTACTTGAAACGTCCAGAATAGACAGACCCACAGAAACTTAAAGATTAGTGATTGCCATGGTCTAGAACATGGAGAGAATAAGCAGTGACCACTAACTGCTTATTTCTGGTGTGATAAAAAATGTTTTTACCTGATTACTGTAGAACTGTGAATGCACTAAAAAACACCTGTGTACTTTGAAAGGATGAATTTTATGGTATGTGAATTACATCTCAATAAAGCTGTTATTCTAATAATCACTTCTGCAAACTCCTGTTGTCTTATTAACTACAGATACTTGCATCAAAAGTAATAACTAAGCACATCAACCAGGGTTATGAACACAGACATCAGAATCAGGCAAACAGGGGAAATTCAGTTTCATCACAAAGAGACTGTGTGACTTTGGGTAAATCACATAACCTCTCTGAACTTCCAGTTATCTGTAAAATAGGAATAATACCTACCAGAGATGCTGTGAACATTAAATGAGACAACAGGCAGAAAAGTCCTGAGCTGAAGTGCCTAAGAAATGAATGTTAGATATTGTTATTCTGTGTATTATAAATCTGACCTCTAGTGGGTGTACTGTGTCAAAACCATGGTCCTGCCCCTTCAGGGTCTTATAATCTTATAGCACATTATAGGTGGCTGATATAAATTATGTTTATGTTTTCTTAAGGAACATATGTATTTTTTAAGTGTTAAAGATTAAAATATTTAAGGTCAGCATCTTGTAATTTCATTTGTTTTCTAAAACTTGAACCCCTGTGACTTACACATTTGAAGGTTTTCCAAGGGCAGCTTAAAGTGGGTAGATCTGATATTTACCAGGCTCAGTTCACCCTCTCTCCTGTAAACCAGCCAGCCTCGACAGACATTTTCTGTTATTAAAGGAACAAGGCAATTCAGAGACCTTTCTCAGTAGCACGGCTTTCCCTTGGTGCCTCTGGCAAAGCCACAACAGTGTCCTCAGTTAGAATTGACGGCATCCTTCTAGGTCTAGGTTTTCCCCAAAGTTTTCATCATAAATATTAGTGCTCCTTTATTGCCAGATATTTTTGGATAAAGTGAAAGTAACATACAAAGAGTATTCATAATTTTATGAATTTTTACCAAGTTCTTGATTTTTAGTTTCTTCCTGAGATAATAAGTGGGGGGTGGGACTCAATTAATGATACCCTTGTCCTAATTTGCATTAGTGGAGACCTTCAAGATGGTCCTACTGCCTGGTCTGTAGATGTAATTCCGGTTCATCAGTAGGTGTTTTGCAGTGTTAGGAAAATACACTGCCTCTTTGAGGACCTCTAGTCTGGGTAATATTTGAGGCCACTAGGTACATCTGTTATAAGTAGGGTCTGAGACCCACAAAATACTCTGAGTGCTGTAACCAGTGACATGTGAATGACAAGATAGCAAGATGCAAATTCAAAGAGTTCTATTTCTAGAATATAATTCTAAGACCTTTTTAGTTCTGAAAGTCTGTTCTAATTTAATGGTGTTGACATATGATAAATGAGTCATGTTAAGATAACACAGTAAAAGGTAAGAAAGAGACAAATTACTGTTTTATTGTTATTATTGCTTTATTATTACTAATGACTTAGAGACACGATTTCAAAAACCATGGTCTTGGCTTTGGAGGAAATTATAGGTGTCTAGAGTGGTTAAATAATAAAGATACACATTCACATTTGCAAAGTGCTTTGAAAATGAAAGGTGAAGTATGAGCATAAAATGGCATGTTGTGTGAGCACAAAACGCCATGGAAAATGGAACTGAATGTGTCTGAGCCAAAATCCATAGTTGAAACTTGAACCTCTAGTACCTCAGAATATGAGATAAAGATGTGGCTCAGGTAAAATGAGGTGGTTAGGATGGGCCCTGATTCAGTCAGACTGGTGTCTTTACAAAAAGAGAAAATTTGGATGCACAGAAGAGACACCGAAGATGGGTGCCCACGAAGGAATGGCCTTGTGAGGACATAGAGGGAGGGCAGCTACCTACAAGCCAAGAGAGAACTTGGGGGAAGGGTGGAGACAAAACAAAATCAAACAAAACCTGCTGACACTTTAATCTTGGATTTCAGGCCTCCAGACCGTGAGAAAATAAATGTCTGTTGTGTAAGCCACACAATCTGTGGCATGTTATTACAACTCGAGCAGATTATACAGGCCACTTTGTGGAAGTGCAGTCAGAGTAAAGAGCAGGAGCAAAGGCACAGAGGCCAGAAACAGCATAGCACAGGCAGGAATAAACGCTGGGCAAGAACTTTCAGAGAATAGACTGGAGGTGTGCATAGGTGGCCTTGGGCTAAAGCAATCTTCATACTGTGCCCAGGAGCTTTAAATTCTCACACGTAGAAACTTAAGCCTTTGAAAGGAGAGTTCTAGGTCACAGAGGGTGTTTTGTTTTGTTTCATTTTAATTGCTTTTGTTTTAAGAACTGAGAACATTTTCAAGAAATGTAGCAAAGTATAAAGCATAAATAAAAGAGAAATAGACTAAAATTTTTACCAACTAGAAGGAACCTACTGGTGAATACATTCCTTAAATGTCAGAGAGTTTATTCAGAAGAGCAATACGTTCAGATCTACATGTTATATCTAACACTATCGTGTGACCTGTGGATGTGAGCATCTGTGAAGCAGGGGAGAAGAACAGACTGAGAAGACAGGTCTGTTTGGAAGAGGTATGGAAAGCCTGAGAAAAGGCCACTTGTAGGGATAAAGATGAAAGAGATGAGTAAGGTAATGTGTAGGTGAAATCATCAGGCCTATGGTGATGCATGGGAGGAGGAAGAAACTTCTAGAATGGTCTTTAGGTTTCCAGTTTGGAAGAGTGGGTAGGCTGTTGATACTGGGAAGTGAAGTAGAAGCTAAAAATGCAGGAGGAGGAGCAAGGAGAAACTATGTGATATGTTCAGTTTAAGAAGAGACTCATTGTGTGTGTTGGCATAAGAATAAGAAATCACTATAAATCAAATTTGGGAAAGCTAAGAATTCACATTCCACAATTTTATAGACTTCTTAAGACAGTTAAACTCTGCATTGCAAAATAAATAAATAAGTAAATAAATCAGAGAGGATAAGTAGTATTTTAATAGATTAAATGTGAGATAGTTTCATTACGTTTTCAACCCTCCAGATAGACTAATAAGTCCATGACAAACTTGAAATATGTAAAATCAAAATCAAAACAGATCAAAGCCATTTTTCTGTTGCAGTCAAATATTTATTTGCACAGAAGATAGTTATGATCGAGAATGTCCAGCCAATCTTTAAAATAATTAGGAATTCAAAGACCTGCTATCTAGAAATTTCTCTAGTCAAAGAAATAACCATAGTTGTAAAATAGCTGACAAGCCATTTATTAAAACAGCAGGCGACTAATGCTTCTCCTTGTTACAAGGTTACATTATAAATCAACTTAGAGGGGCAAAAACCTTGTAGGAGACCTGTAGGAGGATGAGCAGAACAATTTAAACTATAAAAAAAAAGTCCTAAAGTGCATATCTTACTTACAGAAAGAATGAGGTTTAAAAGGATGATAATTAACAGAAATTGACACAGCTGGCATCCAGCAAGTTTCAATTGCAAAGATCATATAAATTGATTTATAATGTTCCCATGTGACTAATGAAAGTAGATTGGTGACCATATTGTTCTAAATGATTGCATTAGAGAACATTATTACTTTAGAGAAGCCCACATTAATAATAAAATCATTATCACCAAGGAATAAATAAAGTAATACTTTTCAGAATCAACGTGTTGGATTTTAACATTCATACTTTATTATTATTAACCGTCTTTCAAAATGATTAAAATGAAAACTTTAAAGAAGCATCAGTTCTGTTCTTCATTTTATTTTTCCCTTGGAAGAAAGAGGGATTCAAACCTTCCTGATGTCAGCACTTAGAAAGGTTAATTATTCATACAGAACAATGAAGAGGAAGCACTAGATTTAATTGGACACATGCTTCTCACATTTAAAGATAGGGGAGTAGATAATGATGTCCCTTTTGTGTCCTTCCAAAAGAAATATGGGGAGCTGATAATGTCTCACATAAGTCTTAAAGGAAGAAAATGTAGAGCATGCATTTTCGTAAATCACTCACTCATTAAGGAAAAAACTCAGAAGAAATGTAGTCTCAATAAAATGTAATCCTTTCACAGAGCTTAGATATGATCAAATTTAAATATCTTACTTTGGAAACAGTAAATTTGACATCACTAGCCTCTAGAGACTAGTAGGAAATTCTGACATATAAAGTTTTATCTAAATACAGGGACTTTCTGATCAAGGAAATAGTTAAAAGGAATGAACAAACAAAAAAATTGGACCACAGAGCATTCCACCAATGAATTCTGGTGAAAGCATACATGGAAATGGTGACAGTAATATTCTTTTGCTCAAAGTAAATAAACTATACTGTAAACTGCATGAAGAAAGAGAAACTAAAACTTTTTGTTTGTCTCTGTATCCCCTGTGCCTACCATAGTATCTAGTATGTAGTAAGTAGGCAGGGACTAAACTATATGTTGAAAAAATGAATTTTGGAAAGGTCAATTTTAGGACATGTACTGACAAGAAATAATAAGTATTCTTAGAGCAAAAACCATTCCTTCACCAAATTTGTTTTTAATGCAAATCCCTTTTTGACGTATTAGATGCAGACAAATGTATAGATCCTGAAGCCACTTGCATTCCACTTGCCCCCTTCCAGACATTATTCACCCTCTCCCAAAACCACTCTGCTGACCTCTACCACCACTGTTACTGTTAATGGCATCTGGAAAGTTTCTGGTTTAAGGCTGTTATAAATAATACTGCTATGAATATTCTTATGTCTTTTGGAGAAAAAAATGTTCTCATTTCTTCTGAATATAATTAGAAATGGAATTGCTCATTCTTTGGATATGTATATGATGAACTTTAAAAGATATTTTCAGTTTTCTAAAGTGAGAGGGAAAATTCCTCTAAAGAGTTGTCTTAAGTGATGGGTGGGAGTCCTTTATTAGTTGTGTGTGTGCTCACTTCCCTCCCCCAGGAACCAGGTCTCCAACATTCTCTACTTGGTCTACCCTCCCTGGTGATCTCATCCAGTTTCAGGCCTTCATTTTATTATTTTTTTTAAGATTTTGTTTATTTACTTGAGAGAGAGAGAGAGAGAGAGCAAAAGCATCAGCAGGGTTGGCGGGGGGAGAGGGAGAGTCAGCAGGGAGTCTGATGCGGGGCTTGATCCCAAAAACCCTGGGATCATGACTTGAGCTGAAGGTAGATGCTTTACCAACTGAGCCACCCAGGCACCCTCCGTTTTAGGCCTTTAAATGTCTTCTGTGGGTAACATAATTCCTCAAATGTATACTACCTACTTATCACCTCCACTTAAATATCTTCTATGAATCTCAAATTCAACATGTCTTTATCTCTACACTTCAAATTCCCCTCCCTCTACTCCCTTCTGGTGTTACTCTTCCATGCTCAAGACTCCTCTCTCTTCCATGCTCAAGACTCCTCTCTGTCCGCATTGACCTCCTTATTCCACAAGGAAGGTATAAGTTATGTTCCCACTTCAAAGCGTTTATACCTGCTGTTGTCTCTTACTTCCATCTGGAAGACTCCAGATATCCACCCAATTGGATTCCCCACCCCATAATCTTCATCAAGTCTTTCGGGGAAACGTCTCAGCAAGATCTTATCTAATTACTGTTTTCTGCTTTATCACTCATCACCATCTAATATATATTTTCTTGTTTATTTGTGTTATTTTCTATCTCTCTCCTCTGAAATGTAAACTCTATGAGGGCAAGAATGTTGGTTCACTTCTGTATACTCCATGAGTTCAGTAACTTTGTTTTGTTTTTGCTATATCCCAAACACCAGTAAGAGAGTCTGGTGCACAGTAGGCATACAGTAAATATATGCCAAATCAATAATAAACTTACTGAAATCTTATTTGGCAATGTTAATAAATAGCCTGAAATTAGTGATAATACTACAAATAGAGTCTTACAAGTAGCCCACAAAAAGAAATTATAATCTATCTTATGTACTCTCTCTTATATATGTGAAGCCTTCTCACAGATAACACAAAATAGCTTTGAACAGTTGTTTCATTTATACTCTCTGAATCTCTAGGTTTTTATGTGCTGCAACCTTTCTCAATATCTTGCCTGAGTCAAAATAAGCAATGAAGAATTTTACCCACTATACGAAGATCAGCCTGAAATTCATGCCATATTTTACTCTCTCTCCATATTTTAGTAAACTCTAATACAAGATACACGATGCATCTTCCATGTCCTAAGAATTTTAAAAATACAAAAATCTAAAAAATATAATTAAAAAATAAAAAATACAAGAAATATTTTATTCACTACAAACCAAAACAATAAGCAAAAGTACAACTTGAGTGGCATATACATGAGTGATGAGGGGTTATCTGTACAAGCTTCACTAAAATTCTAATTCTTCTACTCTTGAATAAAGGAAAAGAGCTATCAGTGAGAGCACTTCATTCTTAAAAATTCTTTCCAGTAAACTGTATATGAATTCATAGGTTGTATAACAGTTTGTAAGCATTTACTTTCTACTTATTATAATTTTTATAATAGAAGTAATACATGATTATCATGCATAATAAAAGAATGTACAGGAGTGCTTGGGTAGCTCAGTCAGTTAAGCGTCCAACTCTTGATTTGGGCTTAGGTCATAATCTGTGGCGGGATTGAGCGCTGCATTAGGCTCCGTGATGGACACAGACTTTTCTTGGGTTTCTCTTTCTCTCTGCCCTTCCCCCTGCTTGTGTGAGCGTGCTCTCTCTCTCTCTCTCTCTAAAGTAAATGAATTAATCTTTAAAAAAAAAAAAAAATAGAGTGAAGAGTTAGCCACATCACAACCCCCTACTTCTTTCTTCATATGTCACTATTATTAAGTGTGTAGTATTTTTTCTCTCCTTGTATGCATCTGAAAGTGTGTGTATGTGTGTATACCTAAGTTTGTAATACATATTTATAGCATGCATGGTATGACTTTATCTCCCCCATGAAACTCTTGCTATATGTGTCTAGATATATTTGGATTTTTAAAAAATGGGCTACTTTGAATATTATATGACCATGTTTTACTAGTAGCACTATATTCTAGAGGGTTTGCTGTATATAAAGGTCTACCCATTCTTTTTAATGACTGCATAGTATTCCTTAATATGAATACATTGTATTTTATTTAACCATTTGCTATCAGAGAGTATTTAAATTATTTACAACATCTTGTTATTATCAGAAATAGTACAGTAAATCCTGGTGTATGACCTGTGCATAAGTTGTGACTATTTCTTTAGGTCAGTAGTTCTCAAGAGTGTGGGTCTGGAGCCCCCTAATATGTTATTTGCCTTTGTACTTATGTCAATATTTACACCTATGAGGCAAAAGCAACAATGAATAAGCCAGTCTGCAGTTTAGAACAAGTCAAGGCACTGGCACCAAACTGAACTAGAGTCATTATATCCTTCTCTACTATGCATCAAACACTGGCACTTTTATAATGAAAAAATAATTTATAATAGACTGCATCTAATCCAAAATTATAATCAATGGTTCCAAATTCATATATAAATTCTGTTAACTTCTGTTCAAATTAAAATTCTTTTGACACGCATCTCATATGCCAATATTCCTAAATTATACTCATAGATAAGTACACTCCAAGTCATCTAAATGAGTTGATTTGGGCTCTGTGGTAGATAGCCTGCCAATATAGCTGCCAACAATTCTTCCCAACTAACCCTTCAAGCACAGACCACTCCTCACGTCAAGAGTAGATTCTAGGGCATCTGGGTGGCTCAGTTGGTTAAGCAACTGCCTTCGGTTCAGGTCATGATCCTGGAGTCCCGGGACAGAGTCCCACATCAGGCTCCCAGCTCCACGGGGAGTCTGCTTCTCCCTCTGACCTTTTCCCCTCTCATACTTTTTCTCTCGCGTGTGCACTCGCTCTCTCAAATTAATAAATAAAATCTTTAAAAAAAAAAAAAGGAGTAGATTTTATTTCCTCTCCATTCGAAGATGAGCTGTATTGTGACTTGTTCTAACAGAATATTAGGACACATTCTAGGACTTCTGAGCCCAGGCTTTTTGGAAGAAGTTTCTAATTATAAAGCAGCTAAGGCTAAACGATTCAATGAAGAGAAGCCCTAAGAAATGACCACCCATCGGGTATATTCCTGCCACTGCTGAGCTTCTAGTTGAACACAGCAGAACAAATACCTTCATCTTTTTTTTTTTTTTTTGGAAAGTACTTGTTAACATTTAATGAACCTCCCCCCTGGAGGCTTCAAGCTACTAGAATGAAGGTGCCACTCTCACCCTTAATCTTCTTCTCTGCTTTTCTACTGAAGAATTTGGCCTTCATGATGACAGGCTGTTTTGGGAGTTTTCTCTTTCCCGAAACTTTATAGTAGCTGGATCGCTCCACATCAATGGTAGGAGGAGCTCCAGTCTTGTTTTTGGTGGCATTTACCCATGTCTGCTCACTGATTAAGGTCCTCAGTTTATCAAAGTTGACAGTTGGGCAGAAGCTCTGGTTCCTCTTTAAGTGGTCATGTCTCACACCATCTTTTACAAAGTAACCTGGGGGATATTTGTCTAAGTTGATCGTATGGTGATGTATCCCACCACCAGCATTAACCCGGCTTCCTGGGTACTTCTGGTGCTTTACAATGTGGCCGTGGTCGTGGATCATGTGGCCCCAAAGTTTTTGGGTCTTCCTCAGTCTAGATGGCAAGTCAGCAGCCCAGAATACCTTCATCTTATGCATTGTGAAGAAGAAAAGCTTCCTGAACTTAGTCTTCCCTCAAGATTATAGATAAAATAATAAATTGTTGTTGTTTTAGGTCACTGAGTTGGTGTTTTTTAATTATTCAGCAACTGAAAACTCACTTTTTTCAAAGTAAGCAATGAATAATTGACCATTCAACCATCATATTTAAATATCTAACATTAAGCCACATGAAGTTTTTTTCAGAGGGAGGCATTTTTTTGGTTAATATTTTATTATGATATAATTATAAACTCACAGAAAAGTTGTAAGAATAGGATGAGGGACTCCCATATACCCTTTACATTTTTATCATCTTTGCTCTATGATTCTCTCTCTTTATCTGTCTCTGTGTCTCCTTCTCTATCATTCTTCCTTACATTTGAAAATAAGCTAGAAACATCCTATCCCCTAATTCCTGAACATTTCAGTGAGTATTTCTCAGAACAATAATATTTACTTACATGAACACAACACAATTATCAAATTTAACTTTGATAAAACTATTATCTGATAGGCAATCTCTATTTCAAATTCTGTCCATTTCCCCAGTAATATCCTTTATGGCTACTACCTCCCCTGTCCCCTGAGTTGAGGATCCAATCCAGGTTCACGTATTTATTACATGACAATTGTCATAACCTTTTCCTTTCCTTTAATATAGAAGAGTTTCTTAGCCTTTCTTTGTGTTTCTTGACCTTGACATTCTTGAAGAGTATAGGCCAGTTATTTTGTAGAATGTCTCCCAAATTGGGTTTGTCTGTTGTTTCCTTATGATTAGACTCAGGTTGTGCATTTTTGGCAGAAATATAACCATAGTGATTTGGGGGCCTTCACTGTGCATCAAAAGGCACATGACGTTGATTTGTTCCAAGGCCAGGTTATCTTTGAGCACTTTGTTAAGGTTGTGTCTGTTATGTTTCTCTACTGGAAAGTTACTGTCTTTCTTTTGTCTTTCGTAAATAATTTGTGGGGAAAAACCTGGAAACTATGCACATATCCTGTTCTTATCAAACATTCACTCAGTGGTTTTAGCATAAACTCATAAGAAAAAGGAAATTTTGAACAAATATATAATAATAATTAACTATTAAGAAACTTCTTGAAACAGAATGTTAATTGTATTTTAACTATAAACAAATCAGAAATGTATGGCTTCAATTTTCTATAAAATATGTTTACTTAAAATTCAGTGGAGATGTGCTTCACAAAATGCATTCTAAGGCTTTATTGAATGAAATATATTTTCAAAAAACAGACTGATATATTTAGAAATTTCAAAATGAGAGATGCTCAACCCTACTAAAAATTTTTAACTATCTTCACAATTTACTTAACATCCAAAAAAAAAAAGAAAGAAAGAAATGTTAGTATATATAATACACATAGTTTAACCTGATTCTATGACAAAATTAAAAAACTGTTATACTGTAACTGGAAAAAAATGCAGATTTTGTATTTAATTAACATTTATTGAAAGTCTATTACCTGCTAAGCATTGTGATACACACTCCCATTCATACTAAGTATCTTATTTTATTATCACAATTCTATAGAGTAGCTGCATTCTTTTTTTCACATAAGAGAAACTTTGAGAGGTTTATTGACTTAGCAAATCATGACTACCCTGTGCCAAGATTGTTAAGCCTTGGAAATACAATATGGAAAAAGGTAGAAATGGCTCTCTTATAATCTAGGCAAGACAGACAAATAAACAGCCAATCATAACATTCTGTGCCTAATGTTTAACAAATGGTATGACTGAGCTCTGCGCGATATACTAAGAGAGGCCCATAATGCAGACTGGTGTTGTGACAGACTGTGGACAGAATTGATGATTAGGCAGAGAAATGAAAGGTGAGCAGGAGCTATGTGTAAAGTGTGGGCTGGTAGTGGTGAAGAGAGGGCCCAAATATCCCTGGAACATTTTCAAAGGTACCCTGGCTATGCAGACATTTTCATTACAATGGGAACAGGGAGAGTCAGGGCAGATGACAAAACAATGCTGCAAGGCAGGTAAACCAGCTAAAGGCTGAGTGAAATAAGAGCTTCCTGAAGACAGCACTCTCTACTCACCACTTGATTAACATCGCTCAAGTATCACCCCTATCACTTTGAGGAGGTTTTGACATAGTTTACATTGATTTTAGTTTGTTCATTTCGGGATCAAAGGATGGCAGTATCTGCTGCATCTAGGATGTTCTGAATCATTAAAATGCTGAAACCACTTTTAAAGAGTTTATTCTGGTCCTGGCCAGAAGTCACTAACCTAGCTGAAACATCAAATACCAAGGTAATTTGGCTGAAAATAAATAATAGATTATGTTAATACAGACAAGGATTAAATAATTAGAAAAACTTCTCAGTTCTGCAGCATATTGAATGGTTTATTTGTGAATCAAAATGAAGCAAATAAATTGCTTTAAATGATTACTCTTTTAGGTGTTCTTAATACTCCCATAAATTATAAATTAGGATAAGCAAGAAAAGACCTCTACATTACAGAGTTAAATTATTTTATAATTCTGACAGAGAACTGAACTTTTTTTTTTTTTTAAAGATTTATGTATTTGAGAGAGCACATGCAGGAGGGGGAAGGACAAAGGGCAAGGAAGAAAAGCAGATTCCCCACTAGGTCTGGTTGGGGGGTGGGGGGAGGGCAGGGGAAGGACTCCCTGCGGAATTTCTAAGGGAGCCTGAGCACAGGGCTTCTTCTCAGGGCTCTAGAACAAGACCTGAGCCGAAATTGGCAATGGAAGGCCCAAAGGACAGAGCCACCCAGGGGCCTTTCTAACATAATATTGGTCATATTTGTTGACCACTTACTATGCATAGTCACTGAATTCTGAATTTTTTACATCTTTACATATATTAAGTCAAATATCAAAAATTGCCCCAAATCTCCCTTACAGAACTGATAAGTCATATTTGTATTGTCTTATTTCTTAAAAACCATTGTGTATACTGAACCACAACTGGCCTCAAGGGTTCTGGAAGAGGGATTTCTGGACCTATTTAATTAATATGCCAATTAATAATTAATTGCTGTATTAATTTAACTTAGTATACCCATTAAAATTAATACTTGAATTGAAATGAATATTTTAATGAATATTTGAATCTAGATATCAGTATAAAGAAATTGCAGAATATCAAATAAGATTTAATTACCACAAGTTTTAGAAAGAATTATGTTGTTCCTATCTGACTCTAAAATCCAGGTGGTTGTTCTCTTACGCAGCATCTATGGATTATGGCCTAGAATTTAGTTTAGCTGGAATACGAAACACTGAATAGAACCTATCACTGTCAAGGACGTGACTGCATATCCAGTTTGAATCTTTTGTCTTTAGTTTAATAAGTTTTATAGCAATAAGGAAATTACCAAGTATCCCAATCCCTAATTTTCATTTCTGTAATATATGATGATAATTTATGACTCTGGGTTACTCTGAGAATTGAATAATAAGATAATGTGGGTCTTTACATCTAACCTCTTAGTAAACACGTAGTTGATGGTAACTATTATTAAGCCTAATAATTATACACAGGGATAATATTTTTCTATCAAAGCTGACAAGGTTTTGATTAGGTAAATGTCTTCATAAATGTTAAATATGCTGAAATATGTAAGAAGCATACCTAACATGAAAAATTTCTCGTACTGCTAAAGTACTTAGTGATAAAGCAGATAACAATTCCTGCAATTGTAGAGTTTAGCTTCTGGAAGGCCAAGCTGGAGAATGACTTTTTTAAACAAGCAAACTGAGGGGCACCTGGGTGGCTCAGAGGGATAGGCATCTGCCTTTGGCTCAGGTCATACTCTCAGCATCTTGGGATAGAGCCCCACGTTAGGCTCTCTGCTCACCGGGGAGTCTGCTCCCTGTCACTCTCCCTCTGTGCTCTCTTTCTCTCTCAAATAGAATCTTAAAAAAAAAAAGAACCATAAATTATAAACAAGCAAATTGAAATAAATGTTAGAAGATGATATATGCTATGGGGGGAATGGGAAAAAAGCAGAACTGGTTTTAAACAGATCATGGGGAACTGAGAAGGCATGAGTTACAAAGGTAAAAAGGTGGTAAATATAGGCTGAATTAAGATAGTGATATTTGATCAGAGACTTGAAGTAGGTAAGGGCCAGGTAGATATCTGCAAAAAGAGTATGTCCGGTGAGGAATTTCTAGGGCAAAGGCCCTAAGGCAAGAGCTGTGTCCTAGGACGGATAAAGTCTTAGACTTGCTTGAACCTCTGAGATAGCATGGGGCTACAGGCTGGGGTGGGGAGACCAAACAGACGGACACAGAGATAGGAGATTGGAGGAGAGTAAGAACCACGTAGATATTATAAGCACTTGGATGGTTTCTCCAAGTGTTATGGACTTCCACTTAAAATATTCTGGCCCTGCAGCAATGTCCACAATAGCCAAACTATGGAAAGAACCTAGATGTCCATCAACAGATGAATGGATAAAGAAGATGTGTGTGTGTGTGTGTATGTGTGTGTGTGTGTATGTACATACAGACACACACACATACATACATACATATACAATGGAATACTATGCAGCCATCAAAACCCCCCAAATCCTGCCATTTCAACAATGTGGATGGAACTAGAGGGTATTATGCTAAGCGAAGTAAGTCAATCAGAGAAAGACAATTATCATATGATCTCTCTGATATGAGGAATTTGAGAGGCGCAGGGTGGGTGGTCATGGAGGGCAGGGAGGGAAAAAAATGAAACAAGATGGGAACCAGGAGGGAGACAAACCATAAGAGACTCCTAATCCCAGGAAACAAACTGAGGGTTGCTGGGGGGTGGGAGGGGAGGGATAGGGTAGCTGGGTTATGGACACTAGGGAGGGTCTGTGCTATGGTGAGTGTTGTGAATTGTGTAAGACTGATGATTCACAGACCTCTACCCCTGAAGCAAATAATACATTATATGTTAATATAAACAAACAAACAAACAATATTCTGGCCCAGAGTCCAGTAAACTTACCCTGTGAAAATCCAGATTGTAAATATTTTAAACAGTTATAGTCCAAATGATCTCCGTTGCAACTACTCAACTTAGTCCCTATGGCATGAAAGTCATAGGCAATATGGAAACAGATGAGCATGACTCAGTTTCAATAAACTTTATTTAGGGGAAAAAAAAAATTAGGCCACATTTTGCCTACTGGCCATGGTTTGCCAACCTCTGCTTTGGCCTAAATTATGGACACATTGTTTTTGTCCCTGTTTTGTTTTGTTTTGTTTTGTCCTTTCCAAGAAGTTTATAGTTTTATTTTTACATGTAGATCTAGGACCCATTTTGAGGTCATTTCTGTGTTATGAGCTAAGAACTTAGGTTTTTTTTTTTTTAACTTTTTCTTTTTTTTTCTTTTTCATCTATGGATATCTAATTGCTCAGCACTTTTTTGTTGAATAGATTAGCTTTTCCTTTTACCCTGGCACTTCTGTCTAAAATCAACGGAATGTGTGTATGGGCTATTTCTGGAGTCTACTGTACTCCATTCATTTCTGTGTTATTCGTATACAAACATAACACTATTTTGATTATTCTAGCTTTATGGTAAATCTTGACTTCAGGTAATCTAAGACCTTTAACTTTGTTCTCACTCAAAATTATTTTTGTTATTCTATGCCCTTTGCACTTGCATGAATATTTTAGGACCAGCTTTTCAATGTCTACCAAAGAACCTATTGGGGTGCTGATCCAGATTTCAATGAAACCCACAGATCAATCTGGGGAATATTTACCTCTTAACAAAGATTTCTTTGATAAGGTGCCAAAGGTACATTTAAAAAATTGAAAACTGCACTTCACCAAAATTCAAAAGGCACAAAATATAAAAGGACAAGCCACAGACTAGGAGAAAATATATGCAAAAGATGTATCTGATAAAAAAAACTTGTATCTAAAGTACACAAATTGTATAACTCAAAAGTAAAATAACAATCAAGCTAATTAAAAACCAGCCAAAAGATTTGAATAGAAAATTCATCATAAATATATGATGGCAAATAAATGCATAAAAAGAAACACAACATTGTTATTTATTGGGAAAATGCAAATTAAAATCAGAATGAGATACCGACACACATCTACTACAAGACTGAATTTAAAAAGACTGACACTATCAAACATTATAAAGAGTGTGAAGCAACTGGAAATCTCAAACATTGTTAATGGGAATTCAAAATGATGCAACCACTTTGGAAATTAGGCAGTTTTCTTAAAAACTTTACCATGTACTTATGGCAAACTCACTCCTAGGTACTTAACCAACTGAAATGAAAAATATGTCCACAGAAAGACTTGCACTGAAATTTTCATAGCACCTTTATTCAAAATTGACAAAAACTAAAAACAACCCACATGTCCATCAACAGGTGAGTGGATAAAATAGAGTGTGGTATCTTTATGCAATGGAATATTTCTGTGAAATCAGAAGAAACTGAGTGAGACACCCAACAACATAAGCAGATTTTAAAAGCATTTGCGAAGTGAAATAAGCCATATGCAAAAGGGTACATATTGTATGATGCCATATAAACAAAATGAATTCTAGAAAAGGCAAATCTATAGTGATAGATCAGATCAGTGATTGCCAGACACTTGTCAGCAGATAGTAGGGAATGTGATGGAAGGACTAACTGAAAGGGATATGAGGAAGGTTTTGGGATTGAATTTTTTCCATTTTGTGATTCTTGTTGTTCTGTGACTTTTTGTGCTTGTTGAAACTTAAAAGACTCACAATAATCAAGCACACTGGTGAAAGCTGGACCAGTGTGGTAGTGGAGGAAGTTGGTGGAGAGAAGTGATCAGATTTTTTATTTACTTTGAAAACAGAGTCACAGGATTTCCTAACAGCTTGGATGTGAAATATGAGAAAAAGAAAGAAGGGGGTAAATGAACCTCCAATGACATAAGATATTCTCTCTCAACCATTGTCAAAGACTGCACTACAGGCTCACTGGGAAAACCCGCTTGGGAATAGTACAATACAATAGTAAAGAGGCTAGACTGGGAGATATTGCTGTGGCTTGTAGAGGGCCCTGCAAACCTCTTAACCTTTCTCAGCCTCCTTTTTCTCATTTTGTAAAATGGGGTTAACCCAATGTCTATCTTGTGGGCCTATTTAAAGTATGAAATGAGTTAACACATACAACATGTTTAGAATGGGGCTGACATACAATAATCCCTCAATGAGCATCAATTCTTCCTTCTCAAAATCAGATTCAAGAAATAGACTTAAAGGAGCACTCAATTTTTTCCCCCTAAAAGGGATATTTAGTCAGCTTAAAGCTCTTTGCTTGGGGAAACAGCTCTCTGTGCTTGACCAATTAGCCTATCTTTCCGTCTTGAACATCAGTCTGCAAGCTAATTGTTCCTGACCCAGGTCTAGCCTACCTTCAATAACTGCTGAGCCTTGGCACCAACTGGTGCCAGGTAAATTTTGTCTTTCTCTCTCTCTCTCATTTACTATAAATGTCTCCAGTTACCATAAGCAAGTCAGAGCAATTTTTTAGAACAGTTTAAGATTTATAGAAAAATTGAGAAATAGAAGAAACACCCATATACTCTAGACAGTTACCCTTATGATTAATCTCTTATATTGGTATGGCACACTTGTAACAATTTTTGAACCAATATTCATACATAATTTACTCGGACTTCTTAATTTTAACCTAATGTCCTTTCCTTGGTTCTAGGAACCCACGCAGTATACCACATTACAATTAGTCCTTAGGTTCCCCTTTGGTGCCTCCCTAGGTTCCTCTTAGCTGTGACAAGTTTCTAAGACTTCCCTTGTTTTTTATGACTTTGGACTTTGACAGTTTTTCAGAGTACTGGTCTTGTATTTTGTAGCACACTCTTCTATCAGGATCTTTCTGCTGTTTTTCACGATTAGGTTGGGTTAATATTGTTTTGGAAAGGAAGACCACTGAGGTTAAGTGCCATTGTCATTACTTCATTATGTTCTATTACCGCAGTTGATGTTGGCCTTGATCACTTAGCCGAGGTGGTATTTCATAGGTTTCTTCACTGAAAAGTTAGCTTTTTCATGCTGTAGTCTTTGGTGGGAAGTCAGCATATGCAGCCTATATTTAAGTTGTACTCCCTCTCCATCCATGGCATGTGTTTTTGTTTTTGTTTTTTTTTTTTAAGATTTTATTCATTTATTTGAGAGAGAGGGAGAGCACAAAAGGACAAGGGTGCAGAAGGAGAGGGAGAAGTGGGCTCTCCGCTGAGCAGGGAGCCCAAAGCAAGACTTGATCCCAGGACCCTGGGATCATGACCTGAGTCGAAGGCAGTTGCTTAACCAAACAAGCCACCCAGGGGTCCCCATCCATGGCATTTTTAAAAGTGAAAATTTCAGGCATTTGAAAACAACTAAGCATTCTGATATTTTATGTACTTTCATTTCATGGGTTCCCCCTGAAGTTAGATGATGTTATAAATTCAGGGCCCCAGCCCAAAAATTCAAATTCAGTACCTTGAGGGTGGAGCCTAGGATTTAACAAATGCCTCTAGGATGATTCAGAGGCACATACTCCAGCAGTCCACTTTAAAAAGCTCTACTCTAATCACTTACTAATGATAATTATTCTGAACTAAAGACCTTTTTACTGACTCCAGAGCTATTTTTCCCTTGGCTAAAGGTTTTTGTCATTAGTTTCCTGTCAGAGTTGGGGGAATACCTCTCTGCCCTTGTCTGCCTGCTTAATATTCAAAATACCTGAACTAATTTAGCAACCACATAATTATTATTCATTGCCCATGAGGAAATTCAAATGCAGTGTACAGTTCTGCGTCTCTTACTCCTTCCTACCAAAAAAAGTCCCAAATACATACAAATAAGTGTATAAATTATTGAAAATGCACTTAAAATTAATCTCACAACTCCTAAAAATAGTGAAGTCAAGGCAATTGTTAAGAATTCTTCTAAAAATGGGGTTATGGACATTGGGGAGGGTATGTGCTATGGTGAGGCTGTGAAGTGTGTAAACCTGGTGATTCACAGACGTGTCCCCCTAGGGATAAAAATACATTACATGTTTATAAAAAATTTAAAAATTTAATTTAAAAAAATCATTTATAAAAAAAAAAAAGAATTCTTCTAAAGAGGGGCGCCTGGGTGGCTCAGTGGGTTAAGCCTCTGCCTTCAGCTCAGGTCATGATCCCAGGACCCTGGGATCAAGCCCTGCATAGGGTTCTTTGCTCAGCAGGGAGACTGCTTCCCCCTCTCTCTCTACCTGTCTCTCTGCCTGCTTGTTATATCTCTGTCAAATAAATAAATAAATAAATAATCTTTTTTAAAAAAATAATTTTGGCACCTGGGTGGCTCAGTGGGTTAAGCCTCTGCCTTCGGCTCAGGTCATGATATCAGGGTCCTGGGATCGAGGCCGGCATCTGGCTCTCTGCTCAGCAGGGAGCCTGCTTCCCCTCTCTGTCTCTGTCTGCCTACTTGTGACCTCTCTCTCTGTCAAATAAATAAATAAAATCTTTAAAAATAAATAAATAAATAAAAATAAAATAAAATAAAGTATTCTTCTAAAGATTTGGAAGGAAGGAAGGAAGGGAGGAAGGAAGGAAATAATGGAAGATATTCAATGAGGACAGTAGTTTCTTCTGAGGAGAATAATATAGAATCTGATGCTGAGAATTCAATGAACCAACATCCTGACTGGCCTTTCTCTCTAATTAGCTGTGTGACACTAGGCAATGCACTTAATTTTTTTACTTCAATTTCTCATCTGTGAAGAACAAACAATAAGCAACTGTCTTACTATATTGAGTTTGAGTTTAAGATAAAATGGGATACTGTATGAGGATCTGAGGATTAAAGATCTCAATGCACAGATATGAAGTTTCTTTGTAAAGCAGAATTTGCCAATGTATTTATGGGATCAAATAATTCAACTTTCAATGTTTCGTATCATAATTATTCCATGTCCATATCTAGATTAAGGAAACAAAGTACCTCTGATCCTCCAGTATATAAAGGAACAGGCCAAGATATATACTATGCAAAACTATTCACACCTAAAACCTAAAATAATTTCCAGAAACTCTAGAATATTCATATTAAGTTATACTTTAGTTGTTTAAAGTAATTATATTTGCATTAAAAAATTAAACAATATGACATTTCTGAAACTTTAACACTGGCCTTTCAAAATGGAGGCCCAATAGCCATTTCATTAGAGAAGCTATAAATTATAAAGGCTTTGGTCCCTGAATTATGGTTGTAAATTCTGGCTCCGCCACTTTGGCAAGTTTCTTGGGCAAGTTTCTTAACTTGGGTTATCTTGGGAAAGTTTCTTAACTATTCAGTTTTCATATCAGTAAAATAAGGATAATAGCAGTACCTACATGGCAGATTATTGGTGAGTGATTAGAGTCAACATGTGTAAAAGTCTTTAAAACACTGGTATATGTGATACTATTATTATTATTTACTATTAGCCATTTTAGAGGATTAAAATCTATGGAAACCAATGAGATTAATTTTTAAATAAAAAAAAAGAAATACTGGCAGTCAAAGTTTGTAACTACTTTATGTAACAACTGAAATATGAAATATGAAGATTATTTGGATTTAGTCAAAATTATAAATTTAAAGTAAAACACCAATATCTACTTCCTCAAGTTAAGTACCAGATAGAAAATGGATAGAAAAAGAATTAACTGGATGACCAAAGGATAGTTGGTGACCCAATTACTTCTGTTTATTAACTAATTTTAAAAAGTCTGAACAATTAAATTGGAAAGACTTTCCTGTCATGAAAAATTGAGTTAGTCAACTAGCTACATAATTCTACATTTTCTGTTAAATGAGACAGGAGGCCTTACTCTCAACCATGATATACTATCCTATTGACTAATATTTAAAACTGAAAATCAGTTATCAAAATCCACATTTTAAAGATTAAGTTCAACTTCTGACTCCATCACAAAGATTCTTTGACTACCCTGTGGAGAAGTGAGTTCTTCCTTTCCATGTGCAGATGTAGATAGGGTACTGTAATTTTGGTGATTATTAATATCACTAGCATAGTTTCATACAGCACCTACTACAAAGGAATTTGTCTTATACTTATTTTTGTACACTCTCACTCCACCAAGCACAGAGAATAAAGGTATCTGTCCATGGCCATGCAAATAGATACCAACACTGGATACAACTCAGATCTTCTGACACTGTTTCAAATATGCTTTTCCTCACACTTTTCACTCATATATATGCCCCATCTAGTCTGAAATTCCAGGACTTGAAAATGCAACAAGAAAAAAATTAGCTGAATAATAATAAGGAAAAAAAGACACTTTTTCATTTGATCAGATATTTTTATACATGACTAAACAGTCATAATATACATGAGGTAGTAATACTCTCCATTTTCAATAATGAAATAACATTCCACAATATAAGTCCTAACCTAGGATTCATTAAAAATGGAAGTATTTGGTTCTGCTATGGCCAATATATTACTTTTTCATATGTGTTTGCTATTAAGTTTGCTATTAAATATAGGTAGGTAAATATGTAATTATGGCAAGGTAGTAGGATACAAGGTTAATATGCAAAAGTCAATTTCTTTCCCATATAGCAGGAATGAACAAGTGGAATGTGAAAAATGCAATACCATTTATACTAGTACCTAAAAGAATAAAATCCTTAGGTATAAATCTAACAAAATATGTCCAAGCTCTATATGAGGAAAACTATAAAATTCTGATGCATAAAACAGAAAGGAACTGAATAAATGGAGAGATATACCATGTGCATGAACAGGAAGACTCACTGTCAAGATGCTAGTTCTTCACAATAAGATTCAATGATATCTCTGTCAAATTCCCAGCAAATTATTTCACAGATACTGGCAAACTGATTCTAAAAATTATATGGAGAGGCAAAAGACCCAACTAACCAACACAATATTGAATGAGAACAAAGTTGGAAGACTGCCACTACCCAATTTCAATACTTATTATAAAGCTAGAATAATTAAGACAGTGTAATATTTTTGAAAGAATAGAAAAACAGGTCAATGGGACAGAATAAAAAGTCCAGAAATTGAGCCTCATAGAGTCAACTTATCTTTGACAAAAGAGCAAAAGCAATATAATGGAACAAATATAGTCTTTTCAGCGAATGGCACTGGAACTGCTGGATATCTACACATTAAAAAAAAATCTGGATACAAACCCTACATGCTTCATAAAAAGTAATTCAAAATAGGTTACAGACCAAAATATAAAAGGCAAAGGTATAAACCAAGTATAAAATCCTAGAATGTAAGGCAGGAGAAAATTTAGATGACCTTGGGTATGGCAATGACTTTTAGATCCAACATCAGGGGAAAATCTATGAAGTTCATTAAAATTAAAAACTTCTGCTCTGAAAAAGACAATGCTAAGAGAATGAGAAGACAGACTGGGAGAAAATATTTGCAAAGATATGTCTGATAATGGACTATTATGCAAAATATACAAAGAACTCTTAAGACTCAACAATAATCCAATTAAAAAATATACCAAAGACCTTAAGAGACACTTCACCAAAGAAGATGTACAGATGGCAAATAAACACATATGAAAATTTTCTATATCACAGGTCATCAGAGAAATGAAAATTAAAACAAGGTACCACAATACCCACATTAGAATAGCCAAAATGTACAACACTGACAACACCAAATATTGACAAAAATGTGGAGCAACAAAAAGTCTAATTTATTGCTGGTTCATTGAAAAATGGTACAGTCACTTTGGAAGACAGTTTGGTAGTTTCTTACAAAACTAAATATATTCTTACTATACGATCTAGCAATTGTGCTCCAAAGGAATTGAAAACTTATGCCCACACAAAAACTTATACATAGACATTTATAGCAACTTTGTTCACAATTTCCCAAACTTGGAATGCAACAAGATGTGCTTCAGCAAATGGATGGATAAGTAAACTGTGGTACGTCCAGACAATGGAATATTACTCAGTGCTAAAAAAAAATGAGCAATCAAGCCATGAAAGACATGGAGAAACTTTTAAGTACATATTGCTAAGTGAAAGAAGCCAATCTGAAAAGGCTATATACTTTTATAATTCTAACCAAATGACATTTCGGAAGAGACAACTATGAAGAAGAGTAAGAAGATCAGTGGTTGCTGGAGGTTGAGGAGGGAGAGATGAATAGGTATAGCGCAGAAGATTTTAGGGAAATGAAAATACTCTGCATGATATCATAATGATGGAACTACATCATTATACATTTAGCCAAACCCATAGAATACACGACATCAAGAGTGAACCATAATTTAAACTATGAACTTTGACTGATTATGATTTATCGACATAGATTCACCAGTTGTAATAAATGTACCACTCTGCTGGGAGATGTTGGTAATAGGGAACTCTATGCATAAATGGGGGCAAGAGTTATATGGGAAATCTCACCTCCCTCAATTTTGCTATGAACCAACAACTGTTGTAAAAAATAAAATATTAATTTTAAAAAAGCTAGACAAGAAAAATTTTAGGCTTTCTGTATATGTGTGTGTATATATGTGTGTATATACACATACATACATATGTGTATGTGTATGTATATATTTGTAGGAGAAGAATATATTTTTGAATTCAAGGATTTTGTTGAGCTCCTGATTTTGAGATCCATTCAGGGCAAATACATTTTCTGGGTCTTAAAGATTTTTCCATTTATCTTTCAAATCTCATTTATGCACTGAATTATTTGTGCTCTAAAGTTCATGTTTAGCTAATAACAGGAGCTTACTGCTAACTCTCACAGCTGTATTTATTTCATTTAAATATATATGTTAAGTTTATTTTTGGTATAGTTACTTTAAAATATTTATTTTACCAATGCTTAACTTTAATTTTAAGTGGATTGTGATATAAAGAAAATCTTGGTTAATTTTTTTGTTAAATAGGTAATACATTTGAAAAGAAAAATAATCCTGTTTTTAATTTAAATGATCTTTTCCAAACAGTCAGTCTTTTTTTGATTGTCCATTTGTTTTGTTTTTATTTACTGAACCTCTCTAAAACTTAGAGGAAATGGATGGAACATTTAGAATTTCGTATCATGCACTTACATTTTCAAGTGACATATGTACTTTAGGTCAAGCTCCTTTTTTATACTAGCACTGAATAAAGGAACAGAAAAAGATTTTGTTTTGTTTCAGTTTCTTTCTTTAGAGATTTTATTTATTTGACAGAGAGAAAGAGAGATCACAAGTAGGCAGAGAAGCAGACAGAGAGGGTGGGGGAAGCAGGCTCCCTGCTGAGCAGAGAGCCTGATGCGGGGCTGGATCCGCGGACCCTGAGACCATAACCTGAGCGGAAAGCAGAGTCTTAACCCACTGAGCCACCCAGGTGCTCCAAGATTTGTTTTATCATGAAAAGCAAACAAAATGTCATCCACACTGATTTGTGTTTATTGTTATCATGAAAAGCAAACAAAATGTCATACACACTGATTTGTGTTTACTGTCCTAATTTCAGTGCTGTTTTACTGCAAATATGAATATTACCTAGGCTTTGTTTGTTTGACAAAGCTTTGCTCCATGATAAAGCCAAGGGCAAAGACAAGTACCTCTTTCATGAGGTAAAGAAAGATAAGTACAAGTTTGTACTATGTGGGTGTTTAAGGCAGTTTTAAGAAAAATAGCCGGGAGCACCTGGGTGGCTCAGTCAGTTAAGTGGCTGACTCTTGATTTCCTCTCAGGTCATGATCTCAGGATTGTGAGATCAAGCCCCAGGTCAGGCTCATTTATTGGGTGTCTAACCCACTTAAGATTCTCTCTCTCTCCCTCTCCCACTGTCCCTCCTTCCTTTCCTAAAATCAAAAAAAGAAAGAAGAAAAATCCAATGTGTTGAAAAAACAAAATAGTCTTGAACTACCTTTCACCCCCTAATAAATTAGTTCAAACATTTCACATTGGTCTCTCTGTGTTTATGAAGTATGATCTTCTGTTCAGTTTACATATACAAAAAAATGCACCACCATTTGCTAAACATTGATGTGTGATATCATTACTTTTGATGTTGAACAAGAGCAAATGATGTAATATATATTTTTGCCCTAGCCTTGTACTTTCTACAATTGATAAAACCTTACTGATGTTTCCAAATGACTTTTTAGCATTTTCTTTTCCATTACCAATAAGCCCCCAAATGAACTTCAGGTACTTGAAAACCTATTTAAACTTCTGTTATGGACTGAGTCTTTTTATCCCCCACCCCCAGAAATTCACATGTTGAGCCCTAACCTCCAGTGAGGCAGTATTTGGAGATGGGCCTTTAAGGAAATAAGGGTAAATGAGGTCATAAGGGTTGGAGTTTCAACCTGATGGAATTAGTGTCCCTACAGAAGAGACATCAGAGAGCTCTCTCTCTTTTATACGTGCCGTCAAGGAAAGGACCTGTGGAGACATACCAAGAAGAAACTATCTGCAAGCCAGAGAGCTCTCACCAGAAGTAAAATTTGAGGGCATCTTGATCTTGGATTTCCAATCTCCAAAACTGTGAGAAACAAATTTCTGTGGTGTTAGCCATTCTGTGTATGGTATTTTGTTATGGCAGTCCTAGTAGACTAATACAATTTGAAATCTTTGTTTACTCTCTATAAATTCATGTATCACTCTCAAAGGAAACACAAAGTACACACAAATGAACAAAATTATTTGAATAATGTTTTATTCTCAACTGATTGAAGAACTTATATTAGTATAGACATTCTTTGGTGAGGAAAATATACGCAACTTCCTGACAGAAAATTTCACACCACAACTTTTATACTCAAGGATATAAAGGGACAATATTCTATATTATTTTTTACTTTGTATGCTATATAAATGACACTTTTTTATAAAGACATTTATTTATTTGAGGGAGAGAGAATGACTGGGGGGAGGGGGAGAAAAAAATGGGGAGAGAGAATCTCAAGCCAACCACACTGAACATGGAGCCCAGCGCAAGGCTTGATCTCACAACCCCGAGATCAATACCTGAGCCAAAACCAAGAGTTGGACGCTTAACAGACAGAGCTACCCAGGTGCCCTATAAATGAAACTTATAAAAGAATAGTGATCTCTTATAAAAAAATTTTTTTTCAAAATTGAGAAAAACTAAAGGATAAAAACTCAAAGAGACTAAGGAGGAATAAAACTAGTAAATCATGAATGTTTAAGCTTATTCACTGGACAAATGGATATCACCAACTCAGAAATACACAAAAATGCAAAATTCATGAGAATGAACATTTTTTTAAAAAGAGATAGCATTAAGCCAGTTTGTTTTTTTCCTTTGCTTAGAAGAGATGATGATGCTACCTTAGGTTAGTATCCTTCTCTTTTCTTCTTTTTTTTTGTTATTTATTAAATAATATTTATAACAACCCTAATGTGAAAGATCAATAAACCAATTGTTAAAAGTTAAAACATGCTTCTCATAAAAATATAAATTGGACATTTATTAAATATTTATTTCATTCAATCATGAGAGAATCAGTAAGATCACTAAGCTAGTTCCAAAAGCATTTCTTTTGGAACTTCCAAAAAAAACTTGGTATTTAAGGCATTTAGAAAAAAAAGAAAAGAAAAGAAATATTAGAATAATATCGGTAGGCTAAGGCTTTTTGTTTGTTTTTATTCGCTTAATCTCTAACAGAGCAATAAACCATAATCTTTGGGTTACCTTTCTTACTAGACAGAAATCATTTCCATCTTTGTCAGAAATAAAACTATAAAAAAGAAATTAAAAGAAATAAAACTATAAATAACATTACACTTTGCAGACACTGAACCCTTAATAACAAGTAACAAATGTAAAAAATGGTATTATCCTCCTGAAAATTAGCATCAAGGCATGATACTAATTTTATGAACCCATATATTGGCCAACTGAACTCCAGAAAGGCTTGTCAACCTACACTTCTACCAGCAGTACGGAAGATGCTTCTCTTAAAAAACATTTAATATTATGTATTTTTTTCTTTGGAAGAGAAAATTCAAAGTCATGAAGATTTTCAAAGCCCTATTTCAAAGCCAAGATTAAAATTCATTTTATTGCTGTATTCTCTTCCATGACTCTGGATGCCAACAGATTGCTAGTCTTGAGTTTCCTTCATTTATGAGCAGTCTTCCTATTCCTGCCCTTCCCAAAGCACCACGAATAACTCTGCTAACTACCCACTGCCACACCATTCTAAGGTTTGTCCTCTCCTCATAATACTTTGCTCCTTAATTGAATTTCAACCTAGCTCTTAACCCATTACACTTCAACTCATTTTGTAGAAATTTTATAGCCCCTACTTGGTTTAATACATTTGAAACTTTTAAGCCTATAACCTTAAACCAAAGGGAAAACACAATATCAATATTTGGAGGTTTCACAGAGGTAGGGGTGGGTTGAGAGGAGTGTCGGATTGAGGATCAAAAGGCATTCCCCAAATCCTTTAAATCACATCATATAAACTAGATTATCCTTTCCACATGCATGTGTACTAGCTGAAATTCTTATTTCCTACTCAAGAAATCCAGGACAAAAAGGTTCGGGAAGTATAACTACTCTAATTTGTGAATGATACAGTTTACAATTGGGGTATTTTATTGTCAGTAGCAAAGCACCTATCTCACAGTTGTGGATCAAGACAAATCCTTGTGCTGCTATACTGAATTTGAGAACTGCTGATAAAATTATCAGCTCTTAAAACGGCTTTGCTACTTGTGCCAACACTATCTTTAGAACTTTCACTAATCACCATGTCCTAACTCCAGTTGTTAGATATATTTTAGGATAGCATCATTCCAACATCTCCAGTATTCAATGTGTGGTAAAAAAAAATACACAGCTGCCTGACCCTAGAGCCTACCAGCCTGTGGGTAAAATGAGGGTCATCAGCATTTATAGTCATTTTATCAGTTCCTCTTACTTAGCCTGCTTAACCTGCTTGCTAGGACCCAAGCCTGTGTAGATTCTTCCCCAATGGTTTTTTTGGCAAGTTCCCGATCAAGCAATCAGATAGTTTTGAAAAAAATCTGACCCATCTGAATACTAACATTTTTAAAGAGATGATATATTTATTGATAATACTCTGTGTTCTATTATATAATAGTTTGAACAGTATACAGGAAGTCCCATCATAAAATAATGATTTAATTTAGGGAGGATAAAAGTGTATATACCTAATCTTTTATAACTGAACAGAAAATCCCTATGGAGTATTTCCTTTGTATTCAAGAATAATTCAGGAATTCATGTTCTCTGGGGATTGTCTGTCTACTTCCCTCCTCTTGTGGGCAGCCAGCATTTCCCCAGTTCTTGCATCTTTCCTAAATGGGCTGGAGCGCCCGAAAAATTTAAAACTGTTAAACACTATGTACGAAAGTGTTCTTGGTTCCCTTACATCTTCCATGTTGGAACCACACTATTAGTTTTTTAAAGGTTTTATTTATTTAAGCTAATTCTTTTTTTTTAAAGACTGTTTATTTTAATGGTTTTATTTATTTATTTAACATACAGAGATCACAAGTAGGCAAAGAGGCAGACAGAGGCAGGTGGGGGAAGCAGGCTCCCTGCTGAGCAGAGAGCCTGATGCGGGGCTCAATCCGAGGACCTGAGGACCTGAGATCATGACCTGAGCGGAAAGCAGAGGCTTAACCCACTGAGCCACCCAGGAGCCACTTATCTAGGATTTATTAAATTAAAATATCTAAAGTTATCTATAATTTATGATAATCTGCAATTTCAATAAATTCCCCAGCTGACACTTCTGCACCTTCAAGTTTGGAATTGTTATCTCAAAGACATGATCACACAAGTGTGAAAAGTTAGTCATGGAAGCATTGTCTGTAACAGTGGAAAATTGGTACCTGGCCAAAAACCACATTAGTCTCAACACCACCTAGAAAATAATCTGATCAAATTGTTTATTGTGAATCTAACCCCAAGGAAACAATTAGACAAATGCAGTTCTCAGAATACCCTACAAGATAGCAACCTCAGTTTTCAAAAAATGGCAATGCCATGAAAAAAAAAAAAAAAGAATGATAGTAATGTAAATTAATCTTGTCCATAAAAATACAAACTGTGTCTAGTGGAATGCAAACAATTAATGTCACAGAGATACTGACACTAGTTTTTGCATCTATTTGTAAATCCATTACTACATTCCTTATTTGACATATATATGTAGTTGTTGAAATTCTCCTTTAAACTCATTATAGTATCTTGCTTGATTTCTTCATAAACTAAGAGAATAACAAAAATCTTCACTCATTTTTATATTTGAATGGGAGCCATGATTATATCCTCTTTTAAATTTTGTCTTTGACAAATATTTGTCTATGTTTTATAAAAATATTAACAGTATTTTTAAAAAGACATAGTATCGTATAAAAATTTAAAACATCTGAAATGTGCTTATGGTTTCTTTTTCTAAAAACAACTTTTCATTGTAAAATATGTATACAGACACAGATGCACACATATAGTAAGATGTAAAACAGATCATAAAATAACCTTATATATGAAATATAAAGATATAAGATAAAATTATACAACCAGGAGCTCTAAGTTACCTACCTGGGCTGCTGTAACAAAGCCCAAAGCCAGAAGCCCTTAAGCAGAAACAAATACTGATGAGTAGAATTATAGAAAAGACCAGACACCACTGAAGGCAAAATCTGCCTTAATTATATAGAGTCCTTACTGTCCAGCACAGTGAAGGCCTGAGTTTCAGGGAATTTGTTAGTTATTTATTACTGTGCAATAAATTGTACCAAAATACTCATTGATTATCTCATAGATTCTTTTTTTTTTTTTCTTAAAGAGTTTATTTATTTGACAGGCAGATCACAACTAGGCAAAGAGGCAGGCAGAAAGAGAGAAGGAAGCAGACTCCCCGCTGAGCAGAGAGCCCGAAGCAGAGCTCCATCCCAGGACCCTGAGATCATGACCTGAGCCGAAGGCAGAGGCTTAACCCACTGAGCCACCCAGGTGCCCCAATTATCTCAGAGATTCTATAGGTCAGGAGTTCGGTCAGGGCATAGGGGTGGGGCCTTGTCCTAATGCCACAACATCTGGGTTGTCAACTGGAAGACTCTAGGCTAAAGAGCTAAAGTCATCTGAATGCTTCACTGAGGCAAGTTGGCTCTCCCAGAAAGCTGTCGAGTTGGTTCCTCTCTACGGGGCTGACTGACTCTCCTACTAACAAGGTAGCCAGCTTCTCCCAGACTAATCCAAGAGGAAAAGGCCAAGTGGAAGCTCCCCTTTCCTTGGAAGTCACACAGCATCACTTCCACTCTCTTCCACTAAAGGAGAGTCACTGATTCCAGCCCACATGCAAGCAGAGGGGAATGAGGCTCCACCTTTTGAAAGGAAGAGTATCAATGAATTTGAGAACACGCTAAAATAATTACAAGGGCACTGACCAAACAGTGAAGTCTACCAGCAAACTCAACTTAAACAACAGGTGAAGAAAGGAAAAGAAACAAAGCTTTAATTTCAAAAAAAGTCATTAATTCTTCAATTTATTTAACCATCTCTTGTTTTTTGATACATCTATGTTTCAAACACCTGAAATCTTTTTTCTTTCACCTCAAATCTTTTTTTTTTTAAAGATTTTATTTATTTATTTGACAGACAGAGATCACAAGTAGGCAGAGGCAGGCAGAGAGAGAGAGAGAGAGGAGGAAGCAGGCTCCCCACTGAGCAGAGAGCCCGATGTGGGGCTCCATCCCAGGACCCTGGGATCATGACCTGAGCTGAAGGCAGAGGTCCAACCCACTGAGCCACCCAGGCGTCCCTCACCTCAAATCGTTTAAAGTAAGTATCATTAAAGTTATTAGTTATTAGTTTTTGAATGACTTAGACTTGGACAATGACATAATAAAAGTAGAATCTGAGAAAAGAATAAGAACAACTGGATGGAGAAAGACTAGAGGCAAAAAAATCAGTTTTAAGGTTCTTGTAGAGTTCAATTGGGAGATGTTTAGGTAAAATCAATATGGTTTAGTGATTAATTAAAAACTATTAAAAAATCTTTAAATTTTGAGTTTTGAATACTGGGTTGGTAGTATACTCATCATTCTTGAGGTTTGCTGAAAAAAATTTTTAACTAGTAAAAATTAAACTAGTTTAAAATTCTTCAATATAAATCAGTTTAACTAAACCAGGCATAAATTACTGAAGAAATATTTGACTTCTTTTGTTTATTGTTACTGGCAAGATACAAGCAATTTTTAAGGCAAATTAGAAAAAACATTTTAATATTCAGAAACAAAATCCAAGTAACAATATTTGACAAATGACAAATGGGTAATCATCTGGGTAATCAAAGTCCTATGTGAAAACAAAAGAAATTACAAAACCTTCCTGGCAAAAGCCGTAGAAAGTGTTCAAATAGTCTCAAAATATGTGCTGTCACAACCCCGCTATTTCTTTGCATGGATTGGGTGCATAAAAATGGATAGGATATATATGTAAATTAAAAAATGACTTCTCTCAAGTGTCTTTGATTCTAAATTGAATATATAGTAATGTGTAATAATCTGCGAAGTCAGGAGGATGATCCAAATTAAAGAACAAGTCTCTCTAGGAAGATGAGACAAAACAATAGACTACAAATTCAAGCCTTCAGGAAAGATAGGAGAATTGCTTTGATTTGAAAAATATCCTAACAGGTGAGCCATTGTGTCATAAAGAAATCTGAAACTTGCTCCCTTTCAAGCCCTGCTCGGTAATAAGCAAATAGAGAAGGATGTTAAAAACAGAAACAGTGAAGAGGTTAAACAGTGAAGAGGTTAGTAAAGTGTTGGAAATTCATCTGTGATAAAAGGTGATGCAAAAAACAATGAGCAAACAGGTGTGACATTCCTATAACAGTAAAAGTGAGTGATCTAAAAAATAGGCAGTTTCTGAGGAACTCTTTCAAAAAAGAATACTACTACTTCATAGTATTCTAGTAACCTTTGTGCCTCCCCGCATCTTTCATTCCTGTAAAGGATCTACAATATTTATTTTTTACTTAATAGATGACCTGTTCATAAAACAAAGCAAAATAAGTAACTTTCTGAAATGAGTCCAATTTTTAATGCATCTTCTTATAGATATATTTTAGTACAACTTATTTTTTAATTTGTGTGCAAAACTATACAATAATTTATTCGTGTAGTTAAAAAAGAAAATTGTCCTTCCCATTATTTTTTATGCAAATGCAGCATATTATATACTCTCTGCCTACACCTTGCTTTTTTAACTTAATGATCTGTCTTGGAAGTCTTCCCTATTAGTCCCTTGAAAGTATCCTCATTTTTTGTGCAGCTGCTTCCTTCTATTTTTATGGACATATCATAATTTCTTAACAGACCCCTATCAATGGACATTTGGATTTGGACATTATTTCCTCTAATAATCACAAAATATTTGCTTTTGACTTCTTACTTTATTCAGAGATCACAAGTAAAAGAGATTCAAGCACTTAAAATTATTTAGTTAAATACATAGTTATGCTCAGTTAAACTGTCTTTTCAACTTAAAATTTTATTATCCATTCAAGATAGACATCACTTAAATCCAATATGGTACAATTAACTTTTTCATACTAAGTTCAAAATAGAATCAAATAAAAATATCTTTCTATATACAAAAATTTTAAAGGATTTTCAAAATTACTGTTGAAAGACTCATTAGTTAGATTCTCTAATTGAAATTATGTGTTCTAATTGAAGTTTTTTTTTTCTTTCCCTTCTAAAACCTTTCTTTTTATGTGGCTATTCACTGTACCAAAAAAACGTGTCAAACATTTATCAGTTAAGTTTGATTATCTACTAAGAATAATTTCTCTACATTTCACAAAATTAGTAAGTTTTTACTCAAAAAACCTTAAGGTCTTCAGAATTTCAAATGAGATTTAATAAAACATAAAGTATGTGCTACTCAATTCCTAAGCTCAGCTACATGGCTGAAAGATCAAAAGTTCATTATATTCAATGAAGATCAGATAATACCACCAAATATTATCACAAAGAAAAAAATATTTGAATTTCTATATATTAAAATATATTGGCAGCTGTGTGAAAATGGATGTATAAATATAACCTATATGACTTGTGGACTTGAAATATTAACATTTAATTTCTCAAAATGAGTACTCAAATATGTTAAGTATATACATTTAAAAATAATTTTAGTCCTCTGTACCTTAAAGATTTCAGTGATTTTTTTTCTGCAGAAATGTGACTATGTACACATTTTTACAAAGGGATAGATATATAAAACAGTGATATTAAAAAAGAATGTTCTGCCCACTAGCTTAAATAAAATGTAAACTTTATTTCTTTTTCCTATTTTTTTTTTTTTTAATTTTTTTATTTTAATAAACATATAATGTATTTTTATCCCCAGGGGTACAGGTCTGTGAATCGTCTGGTTTACACATTTCACAGCACTCATCATAGCACATACCCTCCCCAATGTCCATTTCCCCACCACCCTCTCCCATCCCCCTTCCCCCCCGCAACCCTCAGTCTGTTTCTTGAGATTGAGTCTTTTATGGTTTGTCTCCCTCCCAATCCCATCTTTTCATTTTTTCTTTTCCTACCCCTCCCCAAACCCCCCCACCTTGCATCTCCACTTCCTCATATCAAAGAGATCATATGATAGTTATATTTCTCCGATTGACTTATTTCGCTAAGCATGATACCCTCTAGTTCCATCCACGTCGTCGCAAATGGCAAGATTTCATGTCTTTTGATGGCTGCATAGTATTCCATTGTGTATATATACCACATCTTCTTTATCCATTCATCTGTTGATGGACATCTAGGCGCTTTCCACAGTTTGGCTATTGTGGACATTGCTGCTATAAACATTCGGGTGCACGTGCCCCTTCGGAGCACCACGTTTGTATCTTTAGGATATATACCCAGGAGTGCAATTGCTGGGTCGTAGGGTAGCTCTATTTTCAGTTTTTTGAGGAACCTCCACACTGTTTTCCAGAGTGGTTGCACCAGCTTGCATTCCCACCAACAGTGTAGGAGGGTTCCCCTCTCTCCGCATCCTCGCCAGCATCTGTCATTTCTTGACTTGTTAATTTTAGCCATTCTGACTGGTGTGAGGTGGTATCTCATTGTGCTTTTGATTTGTATTTCCCTGATGCCGAGTGATGTGGAGCATTTTTTCATGTGTCTGTTGGCCATCTGGATGTCTTCCTTGCAGAAATGTCTGTTCATGTCCTCTGCCCATTTCTTGACTGGATTATTTGTTCTTTGGGTATTGAGTTTGATAAGCTCTTTATAGATTTTGGATACGAGCCCTTTATCTGATATGTCGTTTGCAAATATCTTCTCCCATTCTGTCAGTTGTCTTTTGGTTTTGTTAACTGTTTCCTTTGCTGTGCAAAAGCTTTTGATCTTGATGAAATCCCAATAGTTCATTTTTGCCCTTGCTTCTGTTGCCTTTGACGATGTTCCTAGGAAGAAGTTGCTGCGGTGGAGGTCAAAGAGGTTGCTGCCTGCATTCTCCTCAAGGATTTTGATAGATTCCTTTCGCACATTGAGGTCCTTCATCCACTTTGAGTCTATTTTCGTGTGTGGTGTAAGGAAATAGTCCAATTTCATTTTTCTGCATGTGGCTGTCCAATTTTCCCAGCACCATTTGTTGAAGAGGCTGTCTTTTTTCCATTGGATATTCTTTCCTGCTTTGTCGAAGATTAGTTGACCATAGAGTTGAGGGTCTATTTCTGGGCTCTCTATTCTGTTCCATTGGTCTATATGTCTGTTTTTGTGCCAGTACCATACTGTCTTGATGATGACAGCTTTGTAATAGAGCTTGAAGTCTGGAATTGTGATGCCACCGACTTTGGCTTTCTTTTTCAATATTCCTTTGGCTATTCGAGGTCTTTTCTGGTTCCATATAAATTTTAGGATTATTTGTTCTATTTCTTTAAAAAAAATGGATGGGATTTTGATAGGGATTGCATTAAATGTGTAGATTGCTTTAGGTAAAATAGACATTTTCACAATATTTGTTCTTCCAATCCATGAGCATGGAATATTTTTCCATTTCTTTGTGTCTTCCTCAATTTCTTTCATGAGTACTTTATAGTTTTCTGAGTATAGATTCTTTGCCTCTTTGGTTAGATTTATTCCTAGGTATCTTATGGTTTTGGGTACGATTGTAAATGGGACTGACTCCTCAATTTCTCTTTCTTCTGTCTTGTTGTTAGTGTAAAGAAATGCGACTGATTTCTGTGCATTGACTTTATATCCTGACACTTTACTGAATTCCTGTATAAGTTCTAGCAGTTTTGGAGTGGAGCCTTTTGGGTTTTCCACATATAGTATCATATCATCTGCAAAGAGTGATAGTTTGACTTCTTCTTTGCCGATTTGGATGCCTTTAATTTCTTTTTGTTGTCTGATTGCTGAGGCTAGGACTTCTAGTACTATGTTGAACAGCAGTGGTGATAACGGACATCCCTGCCGTGTTCCTGACCTTAGCGGAAAAGCTTTCAGTTTTTCTCCATTGAGAATGATATTTGCGGTGGGTTTTTCATAGATGGCTTTGATAATATTGAGGTATGTGCCTTCTATCCCTACACTTTGAAGAGTTTTAATCAGGAAGGGATGCTGCACTTTGTCAAATGCTTTTTCAGCATCTATTGAGAGTATCATATGGTTCTTACTCTTTCTTTTATTAATGTATTGTATCACATTGATGGATTTGCGGATGTTGAACCAACCTTGCAGCCCTGGAATAAATCCCACTTGGTCGTGGTGAATAATCCTTTTAATGTACTGTTGGATCCTATTGGCCAGTATTTTGGTGAGAATTTTCGCATCTGTGTTCATCAAGGATATTGGTCTGTAATTCTCTTTTTTGGTGGGATCCTTGTCTGGTTTTGGGATCAAGGTGATGCTGGCCTCATAGAATGAGTTTGGAAGTTTTCCTTCCATTTCTATTTTTTGGAACAGTTTCAGGAGAATAGGAATTAATTCTTCTTTAAATGTTTGGTAGAATTCCCCTGGGAAGCCGTCTGGTCCTGGACTTTTGTTTGTTTGGAGATTTTTGATGACTGTTTCAATCTCCTTACTGGTTATGGGTCTGTTCAGGTTATCTATTTCTTCCTGGTTCAGTTGTGGTAGTTTATACATCTCTAGAAATGTATCCATTTCTTCCAGGTTGTCAAATTTGTTGCCATAGAGTTGCTCGTAGTATGTTCTTATAATTGTTTGTATTTCTTTGGTGTTGGTTGTGATCTCTCCTCTTTCATTCATGATTTTATTTATTTGCGTCCTTTCTCTTTTCTTTTTGATAAGTCTGGCCAGGGGCTTATCAATCTTATTAATTCTTTCAAAGAACCAGCTCCTAGTTTTGTTGATTTGTTCTATTGTTTTTTTAGTTTCTATTTCATTGATTTCTGCTCTGATCTTTATGATTTCTCTTCTCCTGCTGGGTTTAGGCTTTCTTTGTTGTTCTCTCTCCAGCTCCTTTAGGTGTAGGGTTAGGTTGTGTATTTGAGACCTTTCTTGTTTCTTGAGAAAGGCTTGCACTGCTATATATTTTCCTCTCAGGACTGCCTTTGTTGTGTCCCACAGATTTTGAACTGTTGTGTTTTCATTATCATTTGTTTCCATGAATTTTTTCAATTCTTCTTTAATTTCCTGGTTGACCCATTCATTCTTTAGAAGGATGCTGTTTAGTCTCCATGTATTTGCGTTCTTTCCAAATTTCCTCTTGTGATTGAGTTCGAGCTTCAGAGCATTGTGGTCTGAAAATATGCAGGGAATGATCTCGATCTTTTGGTACCGATTGAGACCTGATTTATGACCCAGGATGTGGTCTATTCTGGAGAATGTTCCATGTGCACTAGAGAAGAATGTATATTCTGTTGCTTTGGGATGGAATGTTCTGAATATATCTGTGATGTCCATCTGGTCCAGTGTGTCATTTAAGGCCTTTATTTCCTTGTTGATCTTTTGCTTAGATGATCTGTCCATTTCAGTGAGGGGAGTGTTAAAGTCCCCTGCTATTATTGTATTACTGTCGATGTATTTCTTTGATTTTGTTATTAATTGGTTTATATAGTTGGCTGCTCCCATGTTAGGGGCATAGATATTTAAGATTGTTAGATCTTCTTGTTGGACAGACCCTTTGAGTATGATATAGTGTCCTTCCTCATCTCTTATTATAGTCTTTGGCTTAAAATCTAATTGATCTGATATAAGGATTGCCACCCCAGCTTTCTTCTGATGTCCATTAGCATGGTACATTGTTTTCCACCCCCTCACTTTAAATCTGGAGGTGTCTTCGGGTCTAAAATGAGTTTCTTGTAGGCAGCATATGGATGGGTTTTGTTTTTTTATCCATTCTGATACCCTGTGTCTTTTGATTGGGGCATTGAGCCCATTAACATTCAGGGTAACTATTGAGAGATATGAATTTAGTGCCATTGTATTGCCTGTAAGATGATTGTTACTGTATATTGTTTCTGTTTCTTTCTGATCTACTACTTTTAGGGTCTCTCTTTGCTTAGAGGACCCCTTTCAATATTTCCTGTAGAGCTGGTTTGGTGTTTGCAAATTCTTTCAGCTTTTGTTTGTCCTGGAAGCTCTTTATCTCTCCTTCTATTTTCAATGATAGCCTAGCCGGATATAGTATTCTTGGCTGCATGTTTTTCTCGTTTAGTGCTCTGAATATATCATGCCAGTTCTTTCTGGCCTGCCAGGTCTCTGTGGATAGGTCCGCTGCCAATCTAATGTTTTTACCCTTGTATGTTACAGACTTCTTTTCCCGGGCTGCTTTCAGGATTTTCTCTTTGTCGCTAAGACTTGTAAATTTTACTATCAGGTGACGAGGTGTGGACCTATTTTTATTGATTTTGAGGGGCGTTCTTAGCATCTCCTGGATTTTGATGTTTGTTCCCTTTGCCATATTAGGGAAATTCTCTCCAATAATTGTCTCCAATATACCTTCTGCTCCCCTCTCTCTTTCTTCTTCTTCTGGAATCCCAATTATTCTAATGTTGTGTCGTCTTATGGTGTCACTTATCTCTCGAATCCTCTCCTCGTGTTCCAGTAGTTGTTTGTCTCTCTTTTGCTCAGCTTCTTTATTCTCTGTCATTTGGTCTTCTATGTCACTAATTCTTTCTTCTGCCTCATTTATCCTGGCAGTGAGAGCTTCCATTTTTGATTGCACCTCATGAATAGCTTTTTTGATTTCAACTTGGTTAGATTTTAGTTCTTTTATTTCTCCAGAAAGGGCTTTTATCTCTCCGGAGAGGGTTTCTCTAATATCTTCTATGCCTTTTTCGAGCCCGGCTAGAACCTTGAGAATTGTCATTCTGAACTCTAGATCTGTCATGCTACCTATGTCTGTATTGATTAGGTCTCCAGCCTTCGGTACGGCCTCTTGTTCTTTTTTTTGAGGTGAGTTTTTCCGCCTTGTCATTTTGTCCAGGTAGGATTTGCTTTCTCCTGCTGTGGAATTCCGCTGTTCTTGGTGACTGAAGTTGGTTTTGGATGGTTTCTTGTTGATCTTCTTGGGGGAGGGGCCTGTTGTAGTGATTCTCAAGTGTCTTTGCCGCAGGCGGAATTGCACCGCCCTTGCCAGGGGCCGGGCTAAGTAATCCGCTCGGGTTCGCTTTCGGGAGCTTTTGTTCCCTGAGCGCTTTCCGTAGAGTTCCGGAGGACGGGAATGAAGATGGCGGCCTCCCAATCTCTCGGCCCGGAGGAGCCGAGAGCTTGGGGTTCCGCTCCTCAGTGCACTCTCAGAGCAAAGCGCCCAATAGCCCCGCCTCCCTGGCTTGCGGTCGCGACTCGAGGAAAGCAGTCAATTGTTGGAGCTGGAGAAAAGCGCCGGGTCGCTTTTGTCTCCGTGGCCTCCGGCCGCGCTCCGAGCCCACCCAGCCTGCGACCGGCACAAGGTAACCCCGGGCTTAGAGCTCACTCCTCGGCTTTGTCGCTATAGCCGGCTTCCCCGCTCTAATACCTGCGAGCTCTGCGGCACTCAGACATCCCCAGTCCTTCTGTGACCCTGCGGGTCCTGGGATTATGCTGACCCCGCCTGGGTTTCCCCCCAGTTTAGCCTCTGGAGCGATGTCTCCCAGTGGAGCCGACTTTTAAAAGTCCCGATTTTGTGCTCCGTCGCTCCGCCGCTTGCCGGGTGCCGGCCCCTCCCCCCGGGGTCTATCTTCCCGTTGCTTTGGATTCACTTCTCCGCAGGTCCTACCTTTCAGAAAGTGATCGATTTTCTGTTTCTGGGATTGTTGCTCTTCTTCTCTTCGATTTCCCGTTGGATTTATAGGTGTTCACAATGGTTAGATAAGCTATCTAGCTGATCTCCTGCTACCCGATGTCGTCTCAGCCTGCTACTTCTCCGCCATCTTGACTCCTCCCGAAATGTGTGTCCTTTTTCCTATTTTTTTCAATGAGGGCCCAGATGACTGAGCAGCTCTGTTCCATATGGTCATTCAGGGATGCAAGATCCTCCCCATTCTTTAGTTCTGCCATGCTCTCCATTACCAACTACCTGGCTAAGGCTGGGTTGCTACCATGTTTCTGTTGGAGCCGATGGGCTGGAGAAAATGAACTTAAAAATTCAGTTCCACAAGTGATATGAATTAGTTTCTCACTCATTCCATTGATAAGCATTTAGTAACAAGACCATACCTAACAGTGAGAAAGTGGCTCTATCAATGTTAAAGAAAAAGAAAATGGATTTCAGCTGTCAACTAGCAATATCCACAGTCCCTCTCATGTTTTTATATTTTATTTTGTTACTCTATATATAAATCATTTATATATAAATGATATAAATTTATATATATAAATTGACATATAAATGATATATATGAATGACATATGGGAAAACAGACAACTGGGGCAGGCCACCTATTTCCTTCCACAGTGAAATTCTAGAGATGTCAAAGAAATAATGATGACAGAGAACATTCTATTTTTGTTTTTGACTTTAATCTTGCATTTCAGTATAACACTTGCTCTAGATTACATTTTTGTTTGCTTTCTTTCTCCCTTTCCCTTTCTTTCCTTTTCTTTCTCTTTGTTTTTCTTTCTTTCTTTCTTGTTTTACTATGTTAAATAGAAAAGGTCTTTCTGTACCTATTACCTAGTTTCATTAATGATCAATATTCTGTTCTTTTACTTCATTTATTATACCAAAATCCTTTTTTTTTAGTATTTTAAAATAATTTCATACATGCCCTATCATCTATAAACATTTTAATATGCATCTCTAACAGATAAGGAAAAAATTTTAAAACAATTGTAATACCATCATCACATCCAACAAAATTATGACTCACTCTAGAGGCTCTTTCCTATAATTTTTTTTTTTTACCACTAAAGTTTTTTTTTTTTCTTTGTAGTGTTCTAATGTATTCTTTGTGAGAGAACAAATTAGTTATTTTCCTGGAAGTATAAACCTCTGAAGCAGGCAAGTGGGGAGAAGGAGGTATGAAAACATTTCACCAGGAAGCCTTTTTTTCTGCTCTAGGCCACGGTGTTTTCAACTGGTAGCATTCTTGGTTCCTGCCATACAATTTAGCTCTTAATTGTCAAATGTCTTTTCAAATTTCTCATGTATGGATCTGTTCTCCATCTATGCAGTGAACTCACTGAAGGTAAGGTTACTTATATTATAATGCCTTATTTTACATTGTGCTAGACTCAAGCTCCCAACCAGTATTATTCTCTTTCCAAAAATTCTTTGAAATCTCTTACATTCTTTAAGTATGTTTTCAGTGACATATCAGGACACATATAAACAATGAAATCAAGTTTCCATTTTTAACTGTTAAGATTTGTTTATTATTAAATATGCAGGAAAAATAAAGCTTTATTTAAGAAAAAATGTTTAATGTTCATTTTTTTCAGTCTGAGTCAAAATTGACATATAAAACTGCAACATCAAACCCCTGCATCAAAATGTCAAGTATCCACTGCAGGATACTGGAGTAGGGAATTGCTGAGAGACTGTTGGTTGCATTTCTCTCACTCTTGTTCAAGTAAAAAGCAAGGACAGCAAGAAAATCTGGAGAGATATGTTTCTTAAAAAACAAAAAAACAAAACAAAGCTTCTCAAATAAATATGACAGAGGCCTTTAGTAAGCATCTTTTATTCAGAAACCACTCACTGTTCATGTGTATATCTATTTAGAAGAATTAGTAGAATGCCTAATTTGCATTTTTAAATACAAAGTCCAAGGATAATTCTGCATAACTGATCAAAACAAAACCACATAATTAAGGATGATTGTGGCAAGACTGCGCCGAAGAGAAGTGGTTTATAAATATTGTTAATAATTACAGATAGTAAAGAATTATTTTAGTTACAACTAATAAATAAAAACATGATTCCAGGTATGCCAGTGAACCAAGCAAACTGGGATATAGTAAATAGGTATTCTTATAACAGCCTTTTAAGAATTAGAATGCTAAGTTCATTATTTGGTATTGCCTGGGTTCTTACTAATTAGAACTTCCCTTTTCTGTCATTACCTCAGAATCAGCTCTTGACATTCACTCAGCTCGACTTTTCGTTCCTTTCCCTGATTTCCACACTTGACTTCCCTGTCCAGTGTTGATGTAAGTAGGGGGCAAGGCTAATATTAATTTGAATTGGAAAATATCTCAAAAATGATAGAGCCTATGCTGAATTTTAGATAGGGATACTTACCTGGAAATGAATACCAACATTTAGAATATATTACTTAGAGAACATTTGTCATGAAATCAAGAAACAGAAGTTTATTTTATGAGATATTAGATAGCTATCTTTTTTCTCCCTTGCTTAATTCCTGTTCCTCTCTCTTAGGACTCAAAATTTCTCCTATGATTCCATTCCAACAATATTGAACTGTTCACTTCCTGAATCCTCTTTTTTACCTCAGTATTTTTATGTCATGGTTTATACTGGGAATATCAGTGAATGACATATGTGAATTTAATAATAGGTATATATACGTCCCTTGCAAGACAACCTGGGGAGAAACTTAGAGTTCTCTCTTCAGCAAGTGTTTAATGGGTGACCATGAACAAGTCACTAAATTCTATGACCTTTAGATTTTTCATCTGTGAAATAAAGGGATTTGATTAAACTGATCTCTAAACTCTATTCCCAGTCTAAAATTCTATGAGTCCTTAAAAACTCTTAGTTCATTGGGGGTCAGATTTCTACAAGATTTTCTGTTTGCTCACGGGCCAACAGTCATGAGAGTATTAATAGAATCTACCTTATAACCATCATCAAAAAAACTTCATAAACTAGGAAGATAAGGTAACCATGTGATTAACAACTGCTCAATAACAGAACTAAGTTTTACACATTAGATCTTCTGCAGGGTCTTGGAAAACCTTTGTGTAAATAAGATCACATGCACAGTAATTTGGAAAATCTTCTGATTCATAACTTGCTGTGTTAACTTAAAAGCTAATCAAAGTTGCCAAACCCTATGATTATAAAATACACGAAGCCTGAATACACATTAATCTTCTGTTCAAAGACCGCCACCATTAGGGTGATATTTTTGGGTAGGTTCTGTCTTGCAAATATAAAACTACATTTTAAAAGTTTTACTTAATTGCTAAAGGACCTTGCTAATACCATCAAATTGGCTTTATTCTGCTAATATCTAATTCTCATGGTGGAAAGTTTCCAGATGAGAATTTTTTTGTTGTTTGTTTTTCTGTTTTTTTAAACCCTGGCTGTATTATTTGGCATGAGTCAAATTTTGAGGTAGTGTCAATTTGAAATTCTGCCAGGCATAAAAGGCATTCGGCCTACTGGCTTAATTTACATGGCCACTGACTTTATAGCTTATCAGGCTTGATCTTGTCATTTTTGGCTGAGAGAGGCAGATTTTCACCTACATACAAGGTTTCAGCTGTAATATTTGTTATTTTCAAACAGAGCCAACTGTTAATTAACTTTTTAAGAGTAAGTAGTACATGTGTGCCCAGGATACAAAATTTGAAATACACAAAATGATTTACAATGGAAAGTCTCCCTCTCATACCAATTTCCCAGCCACCCAGTTTCCTACCAGCTTGCATAATTTTGGCAGATTGAGATCAGCTTACAATTGTTTTGTCATCTCTGGGAAAAACTATTCAACTGGAAAATGAGGGAGCACTTTCCAATGTTTCTATAACTTTTATTAATTTTTTTAAAGATTTTTTATTTATTTGACAGAGAGAGCAAGATCACAAGTAGGCAGAGAGGCAGGCAGAGAGAGAGAGGGAAGCAGGCTCCCCGCTGAGCAGAGTCTCCAATGCGGGGCTTGATCTCAGAACCCTGAGACCATGACCCGGAGCTGAAAGCAGAGACTTAACCCTCTGAGCCACCCAGGTGCCCCTAACTTTTATTAATTTAAGATGGGCTTATGTAGCATTTTACAAGTAAAGCTCAAGGTGCTTTACATTCTTTCAATAATCACTTTCATTTCTTCAGAAAATGAACTGTTTCAGGACTGAAAGTGGATACACTTTTTTTGTTAGCTGAGATAGTTTTTTTAATTTCAATAAACATTTATTTTACAATAGTTGTAGGTTTACAGAAAATTTGGATAGTACAGAGATATCTCACATAACCTGCCCTCAATTTCCCTTATTGCTAATATATCACACTGTGATGGTACATTTGTCACAACTAAGCACCAACATTCATACTATTAACTATCAACTATACACAGTTTACTCTACTTCCACTAGTGCTATAGACTGAATGCTTATGTCCACCATCCCCCAAATTCATATGCTGAAGCACTAATCTTCCCTTTGATGATAGCTGGAGGTGGGAGTATTTGGAGATAATTGGGTCATGAGGGCAGAGCCCTTCTGAATGGGTTGGTGCCCTTATAAAAAGGGACACAAAAGAGGTGATCTCTCTCTCTCCATCAGGTAAAAACACAGCAAGAATGTGGCTGTGGGTAAACCAGGGAGAGGGCTTTCACCAAGAACCTGACCACACTGGTACCCTGATCTTAGATTCCCATCCTCCAGAACAGTGAGAAATATATGTTGTTTAAGCCACCCAGTCTATAGTAATTTGTTAAAGCAGCCTGAGATGACTAAGAAATTAGTTTTTCCCTAATGTAAGTCTTCTTAGCCTCCTCTGGTCTGTGACAATTTCTCAGACTTCCTTTTTGATGACCTTGATGGTTTTGAGAAATACGGACCAGATATTTTGTAGGAACTTCCTCAATCATGGCTTGGTGCTTTTTTTATGATCAGACTGGAGTTACAGATTTTGGGGATGAAGATCAAGATGAAGTGCCATTCTTATCATATCAGAGTACTTTCTGTCAACCTGACATTGCTGACGATGTCAACCTTAAGCACCTGGGTGAGAAATGTTTGCCAGGTTCCTTTCCTATAAAATGACTCCTTCTCCTATTTCTTTTCCATACTCTAATTTTTGAAAACAAGTCACTAAGCATAAGCCCATTCAAGGGAGAAAGAAATTAAGCTCTGCCTCATTAACTGGGGGAGGTATTTATGTAAATTTTATGGAATTCTTTTCTATGGGAAATTTGTCTCTTCTCCACTATTGACTCTACTTAATGTGTATTACAGGGTTCTTTGTATATATCTATGAGAAACAGCAGCTCCAATTAAAGATTGTTACCTGAGATATTTCTGTTATACCTCTAAGTGGAAAAAGTAAATGCTGAGTTAACTGTTAGTTTATCCAACTAACATATATTGAACATCTTTAGATAAGCTTCTTTGTTAGGCACCTGATAAATATTACATAACACACTGAATGCTCACAATGAAACTTACAGTCTAACAGAAATATACAGTATGGTGTCATTAGTTAGTGTGAATATATGTATATACAGAACATACTAAGGACTTCTATTCAGAAGGAACTTACGGTCATCAAACTTCTTAGAAGGAAGGGGATCCCAGGTAATTTAAATTACATTTGTGTAGATCTTTACACATTGCAAAACTGTCAACTGTTTATATGTGTAAAAATTAGTGGTAGGTGGAAGAGAATAGGTACCTCCTACTAATATAGTTCTGTGGTTTGGTGAAATGATGTAAAACAAAAGGAAAAAAAAAAAACACGGTCTTTGGAGACTGACATGCTTTTTTTTTGACACCAATGTCACTCCCAGGTATTGTGGTCTAATTTTAGATTAATAACTTTAATTCCTTGAGCTTTCTTTTCTTATTTTCTCAAGGCTGTTGTTAAGTATTCAAGCTAAGTCAGCAAAAATGGCTACATACTTTCCCCATTCTTTTTTTTTTTTTAAGATTTTTAAATTTATTTATTTGACAGATAGAGATCACAAGTAGGCAGAGAGGCAGGCAGAGAGAGAGGAGGAAGCAGGCTCCCTGCTGAGCAGAGAGCCCGACTTGGGGCTCGATCCCAGAACCCTGGGATCATGACCCGAGCCGAAGGCAGAGGCTTTAACCCACTGAGCCACCCAGGCGCCCCTATTTTCTCCATTCTTTTTTTTTTTTTTTAAGATTTTATTTATTTATTTGACAGAGAGAGAGATCACAAGTAGGGACAGAGACAGGCAGAGAGAGAGGGGGAAGCAGGCTCCCCGCTGAGCAGAGAGCCCGATGCGGGGCTTGATCCCAGGACCCTGAGACCATGACCTGAGCCGAAGACAGAGGCTTAACCCACTGAGCCACCCAGGTGCCCCATTTTCTCCATTCTTTATGCATGCCTCTGCAATGTGATTTTACATTTCAGTCATCAAAAGGTGAAGACCGTTCTTCTACCCTTGAATCTAGGGTTGGCCTCTTATGACTTGTCTTTTGCTACTGGGAAATAAGTAAACATTATGCACAGGCTTTAAGAGAACTTGCAGCAGGGAGGGGGTTCACTTCTGTGCTGTTTCTGGAGTCCTGCTGGCATGTGAACAAATTCAGGTTTTCCTGCTAAAGGATGAGACCAGTGTGGGAGAACCGAGGTACCTCATCTATTAACAGCCACTCCGAGAAAGGCAGGTGAAGCCATCTGGATAAACCAACCCCAAGGTAGGCTACTCACTGGCCAGAGAATTAGCAACTGACCACAAACACATGAATGAGCCCTTCCAAGACAAGTAGAAAAACTGTCCTGATCAGCCTAGCCAAACTGATGATACAAAGGATAATGAGCCAAAAAATGATTGTTGTGTTCAGACACTGAGTTTCAAATGGTTGATTACAAAGCAATAGATAACTGATAGAATCATATATACCAGCTAGAATGGTGACAGGAACCAAACCTGGTAAGTGTTCCAAGTTTCAGAGATAATACCTTTTTTTTTCTTTATGAGTGAGATTAGACTGCAGTATCTACTTAAGTTTAGAATGAAAATGGTATTCCCAAGCAGTCCCTAACCTGTTTCTAAAAGCCTTTACCCTAGCCATCTAATTTCCTACAAATTCTGACTAGTGATTTTCATAGTCCAATGATTATCCCATGCTACCTCTTTTCCTATCATCAAACAGTTGTGAATGTGCATGCTCTGGGTAGAGAGTACTTTCATATTCTAAAACCCCCTTTCAGGGGAAAAACTAACCTAGTTGTTTTTCCCCGGAGATGAAATAGTTTTTGCTGATCCTAACAGAAAAGAAGTGATTCTGACTTTGAAAGTTCCACATTTGATCACTGTAATTAGAACAAGAGAATGCTGTGATTTTTCTCAAAAGAGTAAAGCTGACTTGTCCTGCAAAATAAAGATCTTTCCAATGATAGGGAAGAATGCAAGATTCCTAGCCCTAAGAATAACATGGATCCAGAAGGTAAATATGAGTCAATAAACATCACTCAGCCCCCACTGGGATTGCAACAACAATAACAACAACAACAACGGGACCAACACTGACCCCTCTAGAGTTAAACTGAGGGCTCAGGGTATAAGCCCCATTGAAAATGGTAGTTGTGGCATGGCATGGCATGATGACAAACCTATGAACAGAATGGATGTGAACCCATATATTAAATGAGGCTTCAAAGCCTCCCCAATAAGTGTCTCCTGCTTATTTCAGCATGACTAACATTGCTTAAAATGTTGAGCTCTTCATGGGGAACATCATGAGAAAGCTAGCTTATCATGATACAGACAGGCCTCATACTGGGAAGTACACAAGATGTAATGAGAAAGTCAATACTATAGAAATCAGTAGCAGAGGAAAAAGGGGAACATTTTGTCTCCCCTCCACCCCCGGGGGTGGGGGAAGGAAGGAAATAATGATTATCCCCACTCTCGTAAGCCTGAAAGATAATTACCATAGATTATAGTTTTCCTGTCAACTATACCATTCATCTTATATACTTTCTCAAAGTTCCATATCATGTTAATAGATGCTACTTAAACAAACCAGTTCAACATCTCAATAATTGCTTATGCGCCTTCTCTCCCACCTTTGTTCCACCACTACATACACAAAATCACCCAACAACTAAGCACAAATAAGTTGAGTTATTGAGTTATTGAGTTATTAGTTCATCAATAAGACTAAATGGATTGTGATGCCTTGGGTGGCTGAGTCCGCTAAGCGTCTAACTCTTGATTTCCAGCTCAGGTCAGGATCTCAAGAATTGTCAGATCAAGCCCCATGTCACGCTGGACCTGCAGCCTGCTTAAGATTCTCTCCCTCCCTCTCCTCTGCCCCTTTCCCCTCTCTCTCTCCCTCGAGGGGGGTTGGGGGGAGGACTAAATAGATCAATAGGGTAATAGGATTTAAAACTTCACTTTGCCTCAGAAACCTAGTTATACAATTATTGCCATCCTACTCTATGTCTATTTTGTATGAGTTTTATAGGTAAAATAAAATTTACCTGAACTTAAAGGGAGAGAGAACTTCCCTCCGTCCACATCAGTTAAAACTGAGTAGAATTCATTATGTGTTTCTAGAGATTAGAGAAAGCAATAAATTGGAGATCTGACCAATTCTGGAACCTAATGAGCTAGAGGAGATAGGATGGGAATCCAAGAGGTACAGAGAAAGAATAGTTATGAATGTTGACCCTGTCCTCGGTGGTGGCTACATAAACAGATTATATACTAAAGACTTACTGCTCTTTTTTTCTAAACTTGTCTGAATCTACTTTTATTAAAATATACAACCAAAATACTTGTTAGAGGGGTATGATTTTCAGGGTGAAACTAAATTTGAGAAAGAATCCTTAAAAATAATGTTTGAAATATGAGATATAGAAAGAAGTTTATACTCACTCCACAGAAAAACACATTAATTTTGCAAGCACACATGGAATATTAAAACAAAATTTTTGTGTGTGTGTTGTAGGACACAAGAAAGCCTCAAAACATTCTGAAGATCAACATCAATCACATAAATTATGGTCGGCTGTCAATGCAATAAATTCAAAATCACTAACAGGTTTAAACAGGTTTAAAAGGTTTAAAGGTTTAAGCAGGTTTAAAAACAGATTTAAAATATTACCTGGAAAACTAACAACATGGCTCTTCGAAAGCTCCTGAGGGGTTTTAGTTCCAGATGGTGACGTCAGAGTCCCCTGAACCCACATCCTCCCACAAACACACCTTACCCACAGTTACATCTCGGTCAAGGTCCTCAGGGGGCAAGAAAGACCAAAAGCTAGTGGACCGACTCCTATGCCAATAAGAGAAGGCCCACATGCAAGCAGGTAGGAGACGCTGGGTCACCATCTAGCCACGAACCCCACCCTCGGCGCAGTTCGGGAGGGAACTCAAAACCCTGAGCTTTTCCTTGAGGAGCAAGGGTTTAAACCCCACATCCGTCACCCCAAGTTTTTAAGACCTGCACCTGCATGCCAAGCCCCCAAAATACGTAGCTCTGAAAAGCAAGGCGCCTCTCGTCCCCAAGACCCGCAAGGCTCTCCAGGGCTCGCGCGTTCGGACTCACCCGCCTCCGTGGTAGGCGCTGAAGCAGCTTCTAGCGCGGTAAGGGCCGTCCAGACTCCTCGTGGGAGATGTTCATTTGCTTTGCCCTTGTCTCAGAGCTTGAGACTGAGGGGCAGTCATGGGATTTGACTCCCATTCGGGGACTTGCTGGGGGAGGGGGCCTGCTGGCCGTAGGAGCTGTGTTCGGCGCCCTCTCCTGAGCCTCAGCGTGCCTGCGGGTATCACTCCGCCGGCAGCTTTACCCTGCGTGAGGTGCGGGGGTCATTGCGGCTGCGCGGAGGAGATGCCCCTTGATCAGGCTCTGGTGGCTGCGGTGGGGGTTGAACGGAGTAGTGCTGGACTCCTGGGTCCTATGGGGCTTTAACAATCGGGGAAATCATTCTTGGCAGGGTACCATGCCCAGGGCACAGCACAGACTGACAGACCTGCCTTTTCGGGGGGGGGGGCTTATTTGCTTGCCCTAAAGTTTACGCCTAAGAGGCGGGCTTTAGGTTTGACTCTCAAACCCCTTCAGATCCCTTTGCTCTCATGCTCTCAGGGAATGTAGGCTGGTGCACGCCATCTTTGTGCTCTCCCACTGCCTTGCTACCGCTTACCATTATATCCCAGACAGGAACTTATACACTCATCTGGAGTCCCCATATTTGTGACTGCTGCCCAGGGGACAACTCTAGATGGCCTGACACTGGTTCACAGGGCTTAGGCTTGCAGTCCCACTGGACCGTCTATATTTGCATACTTTAAAAGCTGCTCCCTGAGGATCTGGCTTTGCAACACCGACAGGTCTTGGTACATCCTCACCTACTGGGAGATAATTAAAAACAAAATAGGCTTCTTGAATAGTCATAAAGTTTTGAGAGACCACTGAGAGGTAGGGCAAGGTTGAACAATCAGGTTCTTTCCCTCTGAGTCTCCTCCTTCAAGACTGGAAGAGGTGCACATTTTATCTAGTGCATAGAGACCAACACAGAGTCTCAAGCAAAATGAAGAAAGAGAGAAATAGGTTCCAAATGAAAGAATAAAGTAATATCTGAGAAAGGTGGTCTCTTCTTCATGAGGAAGATTCTTCATGAGGCTATTAGAGACAGAGAATTTATTAATAGTCACCCAGAAGTTTCAATAAAGCCATTTAGTGATTTTTTTTTCTAAAACTCATAAACTGACTGAATACTCTCCTCATTGCCATCTTCATCTCTCTGTTTTTGAATGTGCAGATTTGTAGATGACTGGATTTAGAAAAGGAGTTAAAACTACATCAAATACAGGTAGAAGTTTATCCAGATGTATTTTGAAGGAGAGGACCACATAGAGAAAAAAAAAAAAGTCAGTGGGCAAAAAATAAAATCACACAGTGATGTGAGCTGGCTGAGTAAAAGGAGTCTTGGATAATCACTGAGGAGTGTTTCTGAAGAGTGGCCAGGATGGAGGTGTAAGAGGATGAGCAAGAAGAAAGCAACCAAGGAAAATGAACCCACTATTAGTAGTGACCATGAACTTCAGTTATAAGTATCTGTGAAGGCAAATTTGATGAGCCAAGGTATGTCAGAGTAAAAGCTGTCTAATACATTAAGGGCTACAGAAGGACAAGTTTATCACAGAATCCAAATGGGCCAATGAGCAAAGAAGACCAATGGTCCAGGCAACCCCTAAAATAAAAATGCACATGGGCGCCAGGGTGGTTCAGTCATTAAGCATTTGCCTTCGACCCAAGTCATGATCCCAGGGTCCTGGGATCTCGCCCCACATCAGGCTCCCTGCTCAGCGGGAAGCCTGCTTCTTCTTCTCACACTCCCCCTGCTTGTGTTCCCTCTCTTGCTGTGTCTCTCTCTGTCAAATAAATAAATAAAATCTTTAAAAAAAATAAAAAGGACCATATAATTTTTAAAAAATAAATAAAAATAGTAAAATAAAAATGAACATTCATGGACTTATGATAGTCAGGTGGTGGAGAGGCTTACATATGGCCTTATATCAGTCAAAGGCCATGGTTATGAGCAGCAAATGTTTCCTCCAACAGCATGGCTGAACTTCAGAGCCCCCAAAGGAGATGACTTTCTGAAAAAAGATCACAAATTATCCTGGGTACTGCAATGGAGCAAAATATCAGGTCAGTGATAGAGAGATTGCCTGAGAGAAAATAAATAGGGGAGTGTAAGGGTCCGAGGTCACAGAGACCATTATGAAGAAGTCTACCCGCATACTAAACACGAAAGAAAAACCACACGTGTGCGCTCTCACACAAACACACACTCACACACAGACAAGAAAGTGAAAAGACACTGGATCTCCTTGGAATTGGAGACTTTCAGGAACACAAACTCAGACACCACAGACTGGTTGGCTCCATCCACGGGCTCATATGGTAGGTTCACTATAAACCTGCCTTATCTGAAGGAAGAAAATAATGCAATTCAAATTAATACTATTATATTAATACCCTCTATGGAAAAGTATACACATTTTGGAAGTCAAATATTTCACAAAAACCAAATAACATTTTTTTGGCCAATTTTATGTAGTTACATATGACAGTAATGGAGTCACTAAGTAGCCTTGCTAACACAAAGAATGATGCCTAGGAAAATTTGTTTAAATGGCAAGCCTTTCAAATCCTATATGATCACTTCTGGGGCAGTGGCTAACTCAAATGTAGATGTTTAAGCAACTGGGAATTTTGACAGTATAAAAAGCCAAATAAATTTGGAACATCTGGTACTATCCAAGTATAATGAGCCTAAATGAGATACATCAGAAGGAAGAATTGGACAAGGAAACAAGAAAAATAGGGAGTCTGGAAATGAGTCCAATAATCTAAAAAGGGAAAGGAAGCAAAGAACTGTACGGCAGAAGACAGTAACATGTAAATGGCTTGTGTCCTCAGAGTTTCAAAAACAAAACTTGTTCCTGGTTAAATACACAAAACCAGAAGAAGATATCCAGTCGCTCCTGAAAGAATAATGCTGAGCCATCTCCTTTAGTTCTGAACAAAATAAGAATAATTTTATTTATTTATTTATTTATTTAGGTCGCAGCAGAGCAATTTATTGAGCCATAGTAAAGTGATAGTACAAAGCTCCCAAAGAGGGAGGGAACCCAAGAGGGTTGCCCAAGAATAATATTAAACAATTTAGAATTAAACAACAAAAACATCCTGTGTTAATATTTGTGGAAGAAAGCTAAAGCAGTATCTAGAGGGAAATAACTTTAAATACATTAATCAAGAAATAAGAAACTTTGGAGGCTCCTGAGTGGCTCAGTTGGTTAAATATCTGCCTTCAGGTCAAGTCATGATCTCAGGGTCCTGGGATTGAGCCCCAAGTCAGATACCCTGCCCAGTGGGGAGTCTGATTCTCCTTCTCCCTCTGCCCCTCCCCCCCATTCATTCTGTCTCTCACTCTCTCTCTCAAATTAATAAAATCCTTAAAAAAAAAAAGAAATAAGAAATGTTGGCAACAGATAAATTAAGAGTTAACTTTTTAGTTTTCCTGAAGTACAGTTCTAGACTACAGAACGCTATACTGATTAAATAATGATTCTCATCTCAGGATGGTGGGATTATAAATGAATATTTATTTCATTTATACTTCCATTTCTCAGATTCTTTTAAATGAAAAATGTCTAACCTTACAATCGGGGTTGGGGGGGGAAGCATTGCTTTTGAAAAAGAAATCAGGCAATAAAGATATCTTTGCAACTCAGTAAAATTCCTCTCCTTTTCTGAAGTATTAAAACTTCTCTATATACATTTAAAAAAATTTAAGACTTCTCATGAAATCTGAAACTGAGGTCGTCTCTGGATGTTTTTTATGAAAGAGGCTCATACTAAAGTTAGGACCTCTGTTTTATGTCATTTTCAAAAAGATAGCACCTCTTGTGCAGGGGCATTGATTCAATACTCACTCAGAGGAATGAACAGCACTTCCTGAATCACCAATACCTTTTTTCTACAGAACCTCAATTTTCCCTAGAGGCTTCCTATCCACACATACGCAACACTGACAATACTCAGAGGTTATAAAACCTGACAAATCACAGCTTGAGGTGAAAAAGCTTTAGGACTGAAAAATATCAAGAGGAATTAGAAATGAAAGGTGAATGCAATTATATTCATTCATTTTACAGGTAAATTATGATAGGAAGAAAAGCAAATAGAAATATATTTTTTTAAATCTGAAGGCTGATTATAACCATTAGCAGTATCATCATGTTGACCTGTTGTACGTTAAGAATACCCTTTTTCAATGAGATGTTAAATTTAATAAGTTAATGAAGAAATGACTTTTAAGAAAAGGTAGTAGGGAAGTTTTTCATTTTGAATTTCAAACTTGTGCTTCACTTTCTAGAATACTTTTATTTAGAAGACAGGGGTGTTAGAAAGATTGTTGGTATAAGTTATTTTCCTTTCACAGACTGGGCAAATAGAAATTGACTAACATAGTCCAGCTTCTCTTGATTCCTTTTCTTAAAAAAAAAATAAAACCTTTTCTACAGTGTCTTATAAAGTTTGTCTAACTAATTTAGCCACAAGTATATACCAAAATGTTTCTGGTTCTCAAAATAATTTGATTTTAGAGAAGTGTATGGGAACCAGCTGTGGTCCTCATTTTTTTTTCTCCCAACTTTTTCTTTTGAAAATGTTCAAATCCACAGGAAAGTTGCCAGAAAAATACAGTGAATACCTATTTCCATGGACTGAATTGTATCCCTCCAAAATTTATGTGTTAGAGCCTTCACTCCTAGTACTTCAGAATGTGATTATTTTTGAAGATAGGGCTTTAAATTAGTGATCACGTTAAGTGAAGGCCATTGGGATGGGCCCTAATTGAATCTGACTAGTGTAAGAAGAGGAAATTTGGACACACAAAGATACCAAGGGTGCAAACGCACAGGGCCTGTGAAGAGGCAGAAACGGGCTAGCCATCTACAAGCCAAGGAGAGAAGCCTCAGAAGAAACCAGTCCAGCTGGCACTTTGATCTTGCTCTACAGCCTTCAGAAATGTGAGAAAATAAGTCTCTGTTGTTTAAGCCAGCCAGCTGGTATTACTTTGTTATGGCAACTCTAGTGAATACCCGTATATACTTTTCACATAGAACTAATTCTTAACACTTTGCTACATTTGCATGTCCTCTCTCCCTCTCCACACACTCACACAGGCATGCACACGCACTGAATATAAAGCACACACACACATATATACACCTATATAACCACCTTTCGGCCGGGCCAGAGGAAGGGATGAACTATTTGAGTGTTAACTGCAGGCATCCTGATACTTTTCTCTAAATACATTAGGGTGGGCACTTCCCAAAGACTAGTACATTTTCTCATATAACCACATCACAAATTTTACATGCAGAAAATATAAATGAAACATAATATATTTATTAAATATACTGTTAAATTTAAATTTTCCCATTTGCCCTAACATAGTAGGGTTTTTGTTTTTGTTTTTTAAGATTTTATTTATTTATTTATTTGACAGAGAGAGATACAGTGAGAGTAGGAACACGAGCAGAGGAACTGGAGAGGGAAAGCAGGCTTCCCACCAAGCAGTGAACCCGATGTGGGGCTCGATCCCAGGACCCTGGAATCATGACCTGAGCCGAAGGCAGACGCTTAATGACTGAGCCACCCAGGCAACCCAGCTAGTGTTTTTTGTTGTTGTTTTCTCCAACCCAAAATTTAATCAAGATACACAAATTACATTTAGTTGTCAGGTCTTTTTAACCTAGAATGGTTAACCCCTTTTTTTAGGACTTTTATGATATTAACCTTTTTTTTTCAAGATTTTATTTATTTATTTGACAGATAGAGAGATCACAAGTAGGCAGAGAGAGAGGGGTAAGCAGACTCCCTGCTGAGCAGAGAGCCCGACTTGGGGCTCGATCCCAGGACCCTGAGATCATGACCTGAGTCGAAGGCAGAGGTTTAACCCACTGAGCCACCCAGGCGCCTCTGATATTAATCTTTTCAAAAAGCAGTTGTTTTGCAAAATATCTCTCAGTTTGAGTTTGTCTGATGGTTTCTTCATAATTAGATTCGGGTTAAGCATTTGTAGCAGGAATACCTGCTCATGTGATGTGTCCTCGGTGTGTTGCATCAGGAAGCTTATGTCAGTTTGCCCTCTTATTGAGGATGCTAAATTTGACTATTTGGTTAAAAAGGTATCTTCTAGATTTCATCATTGAAAAGTATTCTTTTATCTTTGTAATTAATAAACTATTTTTTGGCTAATAATTTGATACCAAGTGACTATCATGTTCCCCAGTAATCTTTCACTCATTGGTTTTGGCTCGTTGATGATCCTTGTCAGAATAAATTATTTTGATGGCAGTTATCATATGGTAGTTAAAAATACATATATTAGTTGGAATTTTTCTTCAAAAGAGAACTCTTTTCCTTCTTCCTATTTAAAAACAATACCCCCCACCTCCAGGGGCACCTAGGTGGCTGTCAGTTAAGCCACTGGCTCTTGATTTCAGCTCAGGTCGCAGTCTTAGGGTTGTGAGACTGAGCCCGGTGTCAGGCTCTGTGCTCAGCCAGGAGTCTGCTTGAGATTCTCTCTGTCCCTCTTCCTTTGCCTCCTACCCTGTATGCACTCTCTCTCTTTAAAATAAATAAATCTTAAAAAAAAAATTTTTTTGCCAGAGTGGACTCCTTAATATTTATTTATTTATTTATTTATTTAATGTAAGTATGATTAATTTATACTTTAATAAATTAAGTATAATTAATATACAAGTTATATTAGCTGCAGGTGTACGACATAGTGATTCAACAATTCTATACATTACTCAGTGCTCAATGATAAGTGTAGTCACCATCTGTCACAAAACATTATTAAATTATTACTGACTATATTCCCTATGCTGTACTTTTTTTCATCTCCGTGACTTATTTTATAATGAAGAGTTTATATAACTTAATCCCATTGATTTGAATTTATTTTATTCACTTTTTCTTTTTCTTTTTTTTTAAGATTTATTTATTTGAGAGAGAGAGAGCATGCACGTGTGCATGCCCATGCCTGAGAGTAAGGGGAGGGGCGCAGGGAGAGACTTTTCAAGCAGACTCCCCACTAAGCATGGAGCCTGATGCAGGTTTCCACATGGGGCTGCCATCTCAGGACCATGAGATCATGACCCGAGTCAAAACCAAGAGTCAGACACTTAATGGACTGAGCCACCCAGGCATCCCATTTTAGTAACTTTTTCTAATACATTTCTGTCATCATTCATTTGGATGTTAAAATTGTCCCAAATTTCACAAGCAAGAGTGGTTTCAAGTTGACTCCTAACTCCTTGGTTTTTGAGCACGCCTTTGTTTTCTGGCACAAGAGATATTTGTTTAAACCGAAATATAATAAATGACAAATATTCCCATTTTGTTGTTATGCCTCTTAGAGTATATTTTAATCTAGAAGAATTCCCCCCTCTTTGTTTTAAAATCACACTGACATATTGAAGAAAATGGTCTAGTTGCTGTAGTGTTCCACCTTCTAGATTTGTCTAGTTGTTTCCTCATGGTATCATTTAACTTCCTTTATCACCTGTATTTCCTATAACATGAAAATGAGATGGAAAATTTCATTAGTTATAGAGTAAACATTTTTGGCATCTTGTAAGTTTTACTATACTTTATATTATATCACATTAGGAGCCATATAATATTTAGTTGCCCTGCTACTAAATTTAATAGTCACCCTACTATTGAATTGAGATGTTATTCCATCATGTGTGTACAATAAAATGTTTTACCGCATTCACAAAACTCATGTTATTTTTCATCCAAATGAGAGATTACTACCTAATGAGATTTTACTTATTCCAATAAATGTATTTAATAGCTTCTTGAGAATATACTTGTAAATAATAGAAAATTGCAAGGAGAGGGACACCTGGGTGGCTCAGTCGGTTAAGTGGCTGCCTTCGGCTCAGGTCATGATCCCAGGGTCCTGGGATCCAGGCCTGCATCTGGCTCCCTGCTCAGCGGGGGGCCTGCTTCTTCCTCTCCCTCTGCTTGCTGCTATGCCTACTTGTGCTCTCTCTCTGTCAAATAAATAAATAGAATCTTAAAAAGAAAAGAAAATTGCAAGGACAGTAAAATATCAACACTTTTTAAATAAAAATTAGATTCTAAAATCAGAATTTTCCTTTGGTCTCACCAATTCAATGATTAGATATTCCATAGACCCTTGTCACGTTCATAAATATAATGTAGAAGGATATTCAAGACAGGAATACTTATAGTTACAAAAATGTAAAAATAATCAAGGGTTCATCAAGAGGGGACTTGCTGAACTTAATGTGGAACATTTAGAATAAAAATGCTACGTAGCCATTAAAGCCAATTAAGTAGTTATCTTTGTATGCATACAGAATGCTGGGCAAGATTTATTTAGTAAGGAAAGCAAGTTTCAGAACCTTGTATATAGTGTAATTCCATTTATGTTTAAAATTTTTTAAATAATTGATTAAATAATTAGAGAATATCTGAAAACATACACAAGGAACTTTTACAGGAAAATGTTAAGTGATAACTCTGATAAAATCAGACAAGGATTGCTTCTCTTTTAAAAAAAATCCATTTTGAATAAAGATTTATTGAGGTTAAGACTTACACCTGACTCTAAATTTTTCCAGATTACTTTTCAAGCATATATTGCCTTAAGTCTCTATATCTAACACTTCTCAAATTTTTAATAAAGGACCGTCTTTTGCAGAATTCAGTATTATTCATTCACTATAAGAAAAGCAAATAAGTTGTATTGAGTTTATATCTGAGCGGGTCAACTTTAAAGCATTCTCTGGCTAATCTATCTAGCCACCAATATGACTCTGAAATTGAAGATTGACCAAAGATCCCCCTTCTTACAGAAAAACTAAAGCCCAGAAATCAGAAACCTTTATAGATCTGAAAACTTGGATTTCACAAAGATAAAAAAATCACAATAATAACAACCATAGCAACTACTAGGAACAATTCTCTTGATAAATAGGAGAGTAAAAAAGCAGACTACTATAAAAATGATTGCACCTCCTCGGAGGAATAGTTTGTATTGAATGACCACCATCATCAACAAAAAATTAGTTAATTTAACTAATTTAGAAATTCAATTTAGTAGCACACCTTTGGCTAAATGAAGGTTCTGATTTTTTAAAAAAAAATTATCTGCAGAGAGCATTCATACACACACACACACACACACGCACACACACACATTTGTTGTTTGTTTTGCTGATTTATTCTCTTTTGGAGATTCCCTAATTTAAGATTACACACACACACACACACACACACACACGTACTGACTGACAGCTCTTCAATTTCAGGAGACTATGCTTTTGGGTTTGTACATTCTTGTAAATGACATGTTCGGTTAGCCTGCAGGAACTACTAGTTCTTTGTGTTTCCCAGCAACAGTCTGTCCCCTTCTCTTTGGGAAGCACTTAATGAGCCATGTACTCCTGGAAGTGAAAAGAGAGCACACAAGGGCTCTGGTTCTGCTGACAGAGTAGTTTCCACCGCTCCTATGGTTTTTGGTTTTCACATTGTATTCACTTCACCTTTAATTATAGAAAGTGAGACTGGTTTCTTTGTTTCCTTTTGATTTTGGTCATCTTTCCCAAATTAACTTAAGGCTCTGTCTCTAAAATAGAAAGCTAACATCCAGTCAAGTCAGAAATATGGGGCTAAGCTTTTTTTTTCTTCTTACAGACAATCTTACAGATATTGTTGAGATATTCAGCAAGACCTACACCTACATTCTAAGACTGCGGATTTAATTATATTGTTAAAAAAAAAAAACTGAACAACTAGGTGATCTTTGGCCATCTTCAGATACAGCTAACAAAAGATCTTCCTTGCTTGTAGATAAGATCCTTAAAGCTAGCAAGAGACAAAACTGTACCCTTCTTTTATGTTATACCAGCTCAGTGGCATAGAGACCCAGTGACCCCAAGCTGTCCAAGAACTGTGATGTTCAAGGACACTGTAATGGCTCAGGCCACCTCCTGGCACTTTCCCAAAGAAGTTTTGCTAAAGCATCTCTCCTCTCAGATTTCAGCACACAACCAGAAAGTGACCTCATGAACGTTCCCTCCATCCATATTTATGTAAGTTCTCTGTGGTTTAATTTAATAGAATTCACCTCCCTATCCAATCTAATTTTAACACAAAAACAAATACATTTCTACTTCAAGTAAAGGAAGGGTAATATGCCTATGCTTTGCTTATCTCCGTGGGCTATTGCATTGTATTCTATCATAAGGAAGCTAGTCTTTTGGGGAATACACAGAAATTATAATAGAGCAATTAGACAGCTCAATAAAATAAAAAGGAATTTAATTCAATCAACTGAACAAGGAGAATAATCACATTAAATACAGTACTAGTGTATGGTGTGTGGAATATTATCCCTGTAATTATAAGCCTCTTGATACACCACAAAGCACATCAAGTTAAGATGATTCAACTTAGCTAACTGGCAAGAAATGTATGAAACAAACATTCCCTCAGTCATTTCTATTTTGACCTTATAATAATCTATATTTCTACTTTACTTTCTTTCTGTCTTCCCTGGTAGCTTACTATTTAACTTCTAATATAATACCTTCTATTCCCAGAACATTTCCAAAGTGCGTCTTTCTAAAGCAAATACCTCAGATGGCACAACCAGTGGCTGATTTTCCTTTATCCCCTCTTCACCCTGCACAATGATCCCATTAACTATGTTATCCTAAAACTCACCTTCCTGACTGCTTTGTCCCTCGAGGCCTTATTTTCTCTTTAATCCTTTTGTTGCCTCCCTCTCTTCAATGGCTTCTCTTGTAGGTTTTACCCCAAAAGATGTATCTTCTTTCTGTGGACCTGACCTTGGTCATCCCATAGTTACCTTGTGTGCAAGTAGAACGCCAACCAAATCTCAAACCCCAACCTGTCTGCCTCCCCTCATCCTTTTTTCCCATTCTTAGCTATTTCTAATGATGTCTTTTTTTTTAAAGATTTTATTTTTTTATTTGACAGAAAGAGCATAAGCAGGGGGAACGGCAGGCAGCGGGAAAGAGAGGGGGAGAAGGAGGCTTCCTATGGAGCAGGGAGCCTGATGTGAGGCTCAATCCCAGGATCCCAAGATCATGACCTGAACTGAAGGCAGATACTTAACCAACTGAGGCGCCCAGGCACACCTCAAATGATAAGTCTTGAAATCATCTAGAACTGTACATAGCCCAAACGGAGCCCCACACTTTATTCTCTCTCTCTCACTCTGGCATATTCTACCACAGAGTCAAGAAGACTCAAATGTTTAGGATCACAGTTGAGATTTTGCCCTTGAAACCTCTAAACCCTGTCTCTCTTAGCTCCTGCTTCACCTGCACCATTTACTTTGTTTATTCGGGTTCATAAAGCCTGTTGAAAAATCCACTGTGATAATCCTTGAATTAATTCACTAAATTTGAGTTTTTTCATCCTCTAAGTCTAGTATCTAAACTCTAGCCTCCTTTATCTGAGCCCTAACTTCTTGATTTAACTTTAAGGTTTGGCTTTCTCATTTTTTTTTTAATTCACAATAAAAATAATTTCAAATGCACAGTTTTACTTGTATTTAAAATTGATTAAAAAGTTTTTTTAATGCTTGTGTTTCATTATAAAAACTAGAATAGTTTTTTGTTTTTGTTTTTTCAAGACTGTATTTATTTATTTGACAGAGAGACATGGCAAAAGAGGGAACACAAGCCAGGGGAGTGGGAGAGGGAGAATCAGGGTTCCCGCCGAGCAGAGAGCCTAATGAGGGGCTCGATTTCAGAGCCCTGGGATCATGACCAGAGCCGAAGGCAGACACTTAACAACTGAGCCACCCGGGTGCCCCTAGAAGAGTTTTAGATTTAAAAAAGAGCAAGGGCTGGGGTGCCGGGGTGTGCAGTCAGTTAAGCCTCTAACTCTTAGCTTCAGCTCAGGTCACAGTCTCAGGGTGGTGAGATCAAGCCCTGAGTCAGGCTCTGTGCTCAGTGTGGAATCTGCCTAAGTTTCTCTTTCCCTCTCCCTCTGCCCATGCCCCACACATGCACGTACGAACGCTCTCTCTCACTCTCTCTCTCTCTGTAATAAATAAATTAATCTTTGAAAAAGAGCAGGGGCTAGAGCAATTTTATGTATGTACATAAACGAAAGAAAAAATAAGTGTTATTTATTTTAACCACCAGATTGATCATATTTGTCCTATGAGCTTTAAATGTGTTTGTACTATATACATGTACAATGTAAACTCCATAAGAGTACGTGCTTTATCTCCAGTGACTACCTAAGTGCCAGGCATTTGGTAGGTACTCAGTAAATATTTGCCGAGTCCAATAATTATAAATTGCAACAGCTACAAGCAGGTATAAAGTAATTTTCCTTTCCATCTCTCCATATACTTAGTTTCTATCCCCAGAGGCAATTACCACTTTAGCATTTTCTTTTGTATTTTTTTGGAGGTATTGTTAAGTCTGATCAGCATGTGTGCATTTATGCAGACAGGCAGATATATGAGTTTTTGTGTGTATGTGTGAGTGTGTGTACACACCATAACTATCTTTTTTCTCAAATGGGAACAATCTATACAAATTTATCTTACCTTTTGAATTTATATATTTTAGGGGTCATTTCTTTTTGGAAAACTCTCTCATCTTTATAAAGATGACATAGTATTCCTCGAATGAACATGTACTCAATTGATTTGACCAGTCTGTTATTGGGAACGTTTGGGCTACCAGGATTTTGTGATTTTTAAACAATTCTTGTAGGGATCTCATTGCTCCTATGTGCCAGTATACGGAGGATAATGTCCTAGAAGTGGAATTGCTACATCAGAGTAAATACATTTAAAATTCTCATTGATATTGGCAAATTTCCTTTCATAGACATACCAATTTATATTTCCACCAACAATGTATAAGAGTACCATTTTCCTTCATAATGGCCAAGACAAGACCATGAATTTTTTTCCTTTTTTTTTTTAATGTTTACATCATCTGAGTTTTTTATTTTTTTTTTAAAGATTTTATTTATTTATTTGACAGACAGAGATCACAAGTAGGCAGAGAAGCAGGCAGAGAGAGAGGAGGAAGCAAGCCCCCTGCTGAGCAGAGAGCCCCATGCGGGGCTTGATCCCAGGACCCTGAGATCATAACCTGAGCCGAAGGCAGAGGCTTCAACCCACTGAGCCACCCAGGCACCCCTATTGTTTTGTTTTTTTTTTAATTCCAGTGTATGGGGCACCTAGGTGGTTCAGAGGGTTAAGCCTCTGCAGGGAGTCTGCTTCTCCCTGTCCCTCTGCCTCTCCCCCTGCTTGTGGTCTCTGTTTCTCTGTCAAATAAATAAATAAAAATCTTTTTTAAAAAAATCTGTTTTTTGGTTTGTCTCTCTCTCTTTTTTTCCTTTCTTTGTTTTGTTTCTTAAATTCCACATGCGATCAAAATCATACAGTGTTTGTCTTTCTCTGACTGGCTTATTTCACTTAACATTACACTCTCTAGATCCACCCATGTTGCAAATGGCAAGATTTCACTCTTATTTATGGCTGAGTAATATTCCTTTATATATATATATATGTATATAGTCACATCTTTATCCATTCATCTAACAAGATCATCAGAGTTTGAGATCATTTCCACTTGTGAGTTGAAAAATGGTATCACATTGTAACTTTCACGTTCTTTTTAAATATAAATGAAATATGTTCTGTTTAAGAGTCCTTACCTTTTATAGAGATCTATGGAAACACTTACGAATGTAATTGTATAACAGCTGAAATTTGCAGCAAAATAATGAGAAGAGGGGAAACAGATATGAGTATAGAAGAAACAAGATTATTCACAAAGATGGTTGAAGAGTACAGGAAGATTGCTTATGTTTCCCTGTCAATTTTTGTGTATGTCTGCAATTTGTCATAACAAAGTATTTTTAATGTGCATACAAATTTGATAAAATAATTGTCTTCTTTTTCCTGATACTAGAATAAAATTATATGATGTTCAAATTCAAAAAAGAAAAAGAAAAAGAAACATAAATAATATATAATATGTTAATATGTTAACAGACATATCGTATTAATTACTCCCACATTTTAGGGGTACCTGGGTAGCTCAGTTAGTTAAGTGTCTGCTTTGGGCTCAGGTCATAATCCCAGGGTCCTGGGATAGAACCCCACATTGGGCTCCCTGCTCAGCAGGGAGCCTGCTTCTCCCTCTCCCTCTGCTGCTCCCCCTGCTTGTGCTCTCACTCTCTCAGTCAAATAATAAATAAAATCTTTAAAACAAATTATTCTCACATTTTAAAGACATTTGTCTTTTCATTTCTATGAATTTGCCAGGAATGCTATATATCATCAACGTTATTTTTACTGTTTTCTATTCTATCGTAATTTAAGTCGTTACCTTTTTCTCACTTTCCCACCTTACTGGCTTTGCATTTGCAGTCCTCTTCCTGAAACGGTTCTTAGCAGCATTGCCTTATATCTTAACTGGCAATCTTAATTCCATATGCACAGAGTATCTCCAGGTGGTGGTGCAACTTGTACCAGATCATTTCTAGGTAGACAAATTGGGTGAACAGAAACAGAGATTAGACTTCTCATTGCAATACGTTCATACCTTTGGATTTTATACAATGCTTATATGTAACCTATACAGGAGCAAACACACACATTAACACACACTTGTTAATAATTCGCATCCTTGTTTTTTCAGGTATAGCTTGAGTGTAATCTTGAGCTGAAGGTTATTTATCTTTACTATAATTAACACTCATAAAAACTAACTATATACGCATAATATATTCTTTGAATTCTGCCAACGTGCCTAGCACATTCCTTAATCAATGTAGGTACTCAAAAACTGTTTAATTCATTTAGCAAACATTTATTGAGCTGCTGTTCTGGGAAAGTATCTTGGTAATCACTGGCAATAGGATTTACAGTCATAATCCTTGCCCTTAGAGATCCCAGTTAATGACGAAAATAAACACAGAGATAAATAACTTTAATAGGTGCAATTGAGACATGCAAAGAAAGAAAATACTAAACACAAGTGATTATCTATCTATTTCCAAAGACTGAGTCAAGTAGCCCCTTCTCATGATAATTTTAGTTGGTCACCAGAAACACTTTTTTATTAGATAATGATTTATTGCAAAAAATATATTACAAAAACCCATAATTTGTGAAGATTAATTTGGTATGAGGTTACAGTAGACAGTTAATTTTAAGAAGTCAGTCACAGTAAAGAAAAATTAAGTAAATAAGAGTTTAGAGAGAACACAGCTCTTATAACACTAGCGAAGCAGAGTTAAGGATGGTGTTTGGTGTTTGACAAATGTTGATCGATCACTCGCCAACCAGAAACATGTTGCATTCATAATGATGATCATAATTAAATATTAGAATATTTAATTATATTATATATATAATATATATATAAACCCTTTTTTGAGGGTTTACTCTGTATCCACAATTAGGCATGTTATTCTATCCATCAATAGTCACAATATCCCAAAGACGTGTATCTTCTTGAGGAAACAGAGATTAAGCAAAGTGATGGCACACACAAACAAAAGTGTATTCTTTAATTTCTGTACAGTCATACCTACTAGGTGCTGAGTACTGGAGGAAATAATAGTTGAGTTTACTGACCTGACCTGACCTCATAAATTTTGGATTTGAGTGGGGAAAACAAATGCCAGGTTAATAATTGCCATTTATGAGAGATGCTATGAAAGGGGACTCCAAATGAGCATTTGTGGCAGAACAGTTAGGGGTGGGAGATAAGGACAGAGAAGACTTCCTTCAGCAGGTGAGGTTAAATTTGGCTCTCACAAATTAAATAGGGGTTCCTGGGCACTACACAAAGAAAGCTACAGTGAAAGTTCCTAAGGAAGGGTATAAAAAGGTCCAGTGTGCTTGGGTACAGGGAATTCTCCAGTCTCACAAACAGTGACAGAAGAGTGCCTGTGTCTCCACAGCCCTGCCAAGGGTAATTGTCAAAGTTTTGGATTTTTGTCAGTCTCATGGGTAAGAAATGGTATGTCAATAGAGTCAGGTTCCATTTCCCTTATTATGAATCTCTTTTCCTAAGTTTAAGAACTATTTACATTTCTTTTTCCATAAACATATTATTGGCACATTTTTCTATTTAAGTAAATTCATCTTTTGTCTACAATGTGAAGTGTGTATTTTCTAATTTGACACATACCTTTCATTTTTATTATTTTAATTTTTTGGTGATGAAGAAAGTTTCTATTATTTTTTAAGCCAAATCAATCTGTATTTTATGTTGTTTTCGAGGTTAGTGTCATATTGAGGAGTGTTATAAAATCCAAGATTACAACCTATTCTTCTGTGTCTTCTTTTAGTACTTCCATTTCATCAGTTTTCAAGTGTAAATACATGATCATTGGGATTTATTTTGGCACAAAGTGTGAGGTATGGATACCATTAGATCTTCCTTGAATCATTTCCACTTGTTGCAACACCATTTGTTGAAAAATCTATCTTTTCCCAATTGATTTGAACGTTGCCTGAATGCTGCCTTTATCCAATACCAGATTCTTGTAAGTATTTGAGTCCTTTACTGGATCCATTCTTTTTTTTTTTTTTAATTTAAGATTTTATTTATTTATTTGAGGGAGAGAAAGAGAGCAACAAGCAGGGTGAGGGGCAGAGGGAGAAAGTTCCACCGAGTGGAGAGCCAGATGCGGGGCCTAATCCCGGGGACTCGGGAATCATGACCTGAACCAAAGGCAGATGTTTAACTGACTGAGCTACCCAGGTGATAAGTCTATATATTCCTGTACTAGTAATGCCACGATTTAATTACTATTGTTTATATTGTTTTGTTATCTTGTAGGGCACTCATTTGCATAGAGTATTCATCTGTTTTAGAATTTTTCTAGTTTTTCTTATTTAAAAAATTTTCATACACATCTTAAAATTGGCTTTCTGCTTTAAAATTTCTTCTTTTAATTAAAATGTGTACTGAGAATTAGATTGAAGGAAATGAGGGAAGGAGCCAGGGAACTATTTTAGGGAGAACATTTTAGGCCAAAGAGATACAGTGTGTCCGGGCCTAGAGCGGAGTGTGTCTGATGTGTTTGAAGAATGTGGAGACTGGTATTATTGCTGCAGCAGAGAGAATGAGTTGAGTAAAGATCAGAGACAAGACCAGAGAGGTCATGGTAGTGGGGGTATGGAATGTGATGGACAAAACCGCACTGGTCCTTACAGATCATTATAAGGATTTTGGCTTCTAGTCTGAATAGGATGAAAAGTTCCTGGCAGATTTAGAACATACGAAGCAGAGTAGAGCAGAGAAGTATCATATGCAAAATTTTTAAATTTTTGGTATCTGCTAAGTGTCCAGCCCGTTCGTTTCTAGGTATCCATCTGAAAGAGATGCAAACATACACAGGGAAAACGAGAAAAAGAAAAGGCAATCTACAAAGATATTTATTGCAGCATTGTTTGCTAGAGTGAAAATCTGACAACTGAAATAGCACAATAGGGAAATGGTTATAAAAAAAATTCCATGCTATCAACACACTATAGAACACTAAGAAGCTGTTACATGCACGGAGTAGGTTTGAAAGCACGGAAAAAATAATGATAGAGCTATTATCTCAAGGGCAAAGTGGCATAATGAGGGGAGAGCAGGCTCATCTTCTGGAGATGCTCATGGATGTGTTTATGGATGAAGGGATGTGACATCTGGGATCTGGCTTAGGCTCCTCCAACAGGCAGGAGCAGGTGTATGGATGAAACAAGACTAGCAGTGAGTGGGCACTTACTGAGGTTAAGTTGCTGGCATAAGAGGATTAATTTCATTTTTCTCTCTACTTTGAATATGTTTGCAAAATTCCATAAAAGTAAAAAAAAAAGAATTTAAAATTCATTAAGGATTAAAACGTCAATGAAGAGGCACCTGGTGGCTCAGTTAAGCATCTGCCTTTGGCTCATGTCATCAACCTGGAGACCCAGGATCAAGACCCCATCAGGCTTCCTGGTCAGCAGGGGAGTCAGCTTCTTCCTGTCCTTCTGCTGCTCCTCCCTCACCCACTCTCCCTCTCAAATAAATAAATAAAATCTTTAAAAAATATAAATAAAACATCACTGAAACATAAAAGTCAAGAAATAATTCCATAAAAGCCTTGGCTGTTTTCTGTATATTTAAGGCAGGTTCTTATTAGGAAGATAGATTTGTCATAAGTGTTTGGATATAGGAGACATCGGTGTTCTGAGAATTAAATGAGATGATACATGTAAATTGTTTAGCCCAGGATTTGCAATACATATAAATCCAGAAGGTTTTCTGGAAGTTGCTTTTACCACTCAAAATGTATTTCAGTAATCGTTTCCACCTATCTTTCTACCTATCTATCCATCTCCTGGGTAACAGTCACATGATGTTTATTTATTTGGCTCTTCCCCATTGACATTTTCCCCTCTTGTAACTACCTTACAATGAATGTCTTCTAACATGTTTGTGCACCTGTCCAATTATCTCCATGGGGTAAGCCCCAGAAGCGGATTTGCTGGATCTAAACCAATGCATTTAAATAGATTTTTCCACATTACCCTACAAAGAGATTGTACTCAAATCCATTATCTCCAAGTAATTATGAGAGAGTCTGTTTCCCCACAACCTTGGCAAGAGGTGATATAAATATTTGTACATGTGAAAAAAAAATTGTCTTCTTAATGCCCGAATATGTATTCCATGCATTATTAGTGAGGGTAAATGTATATTTATTTGTCTATTTTTGTTTCTGTCATTGCAAAATACTTTTTCACTTTTTTTTGTTTTGTTTTACTTATTTTTCTATTGGATTCTTTGTCTTTATTGATTTGTTGGAGCTCTTTATATTAAGATTATTAATACTTTGTCGTATGTGTTGGAAAATATTTTCCCTAGTTTGCCATTTGTTTTTATGTAGTTTTAAATATTTTAACCTTTATTTTATGGAATCCAGGATTTATGGCTTGCTTAGAAAAGCCTTCCTATTCCAAAATTATAAAGCTATTTTTTTCTGTAGTCTCTCACACTCTTGGATTAATTTGTTTGCATTTGTAGCTTTAATCCATCTGGACTTCATTACTGAGTTTGAGGTAAGGATACACATTTTATTGCTAAATGCAGAGCCAACTGTTCTAGACTGCTTATTGAATTGTTTATTCAGTAAACTATTATTCACTATTATTTATAATAGTTTATATCCAGCTGGGAGTTACCATCTCATTATTATTATTTTTTGGATACTATGTATCGGCTCTTTTCACACCTTTGTTATTCCACATACACTTTAGGACCATTTGTTGTGTTTCAAGAATATTCTGAAAGGACTACATTTGAAATTACTTTAGGTATTAGGTGAGAATTGCCATTTGTGTGGCATAGTGTGTCTTCCCGCTTCTAAGATATTTAGATAAACTTTATCATTAACTTCTCCATAAGTCTTTCAGTTCTTGTTAATTCCTATATATTGTATCATTTTGAGGGTTCTTTATATTTGTATACATATATGTATATACATATACATATACATACATATATTTAATTTCATCTATTTATTTTAGAGAGAGAGAGAGCAACAGAGAGCATAGGTGGGGAGGAGAGGGAAAAACAGGAGCCTGATGTTGGACTCATCCCAGGACCCTGGGATCATGACCCAAGCCGAAGGTAGATGCTCAACTGACTGAGCCATCCAGGCACCCCTTGAGGATTTGTTTCCTTTCAATGAGATTATTTTGCCTTACATTATTTTAGATATTGCTACATTATTTTAGATATTGCTAATGTTACATCTATAACATACAATGGATCTTTCAATGTGTGTGTACAGACAGACATACACACACACGTAAATGAGTTTAATAATAGAGTGCTAAGGGGCATCTGGGTGGCTCAGTGAGTTAAAGCCTCTGCCTTCGGCTCAGGTCATGATCCCAGGGTCCTGGGATCGAGCCCCGCATCAGGCTCTCTGCTCGGTGGGGAGCCTGCTTTCTCCTCTCTCTCTGCCTGCTTCTCTGCCTGCTTGTGATCTCCATCTGTCAAATAAATAAATAAAATCTTTAAAAAAAATAATAGAGTGCTAAGATGTGCGATGGATATGAACTTACGAACCTTTGGGTGCATCATTCTATTTGCACATGTTTCAGGATTCTATGGCCCAACAATTACCCTCCCAGATAAGTGAAATCAATGCATGTGTCCACCAAAAAAATGTGTATACAAACATTTATAGCGGTTTTTTTCACAATAGGTAAAAATCAGAAACAATCCAAAATGTCTACCACTAGGAGAATAGATAAATTGTGATTTGTTTATGCTGTGGGGTATTACACAGCAAACCAACAATAATAAAATAACTACTGATACAAGAAACAGCATGGAAAAATCTCATGAACAATATGCCATCATTCTACTTTGTGAAGTTTGGGAACCAGCAAACTAATCTTGTAATAAAACTCAGGACAGTGGATACTTTGGGAGAGGTTAGGTATTGTCTAGGAAGGTGGGCTAATGACCTTGGGGTATGATGGAAATTTTTTTAATCTAAAAGTAACTCATAGTATCACTGGTACATAAATGTGTAAAAGATAATTGAGTTACACGCTTAAGACTTGTTCAGTGTACTCAACATAAATTTTACCTACATTTTTAAAAGTAAGCTTCCTAATAGGCTTGTGCCTATCCAGTCAGTAAAATAAAAATCAAACTGGGGGGAAAAAAAAAAAAAAAGAAAGAGGAAATAGTTGTCTGACCTGCCTCAAAAATCCGCTCTTGACCATAAGACTCATTCTAAGCCCCTATGCTTTGGTCTGCTTTATCTGGATAGCCCCCAGTATTCGACACAGCATGCTCCTGGAGGATCTTTCCTCCTACACCTGCTGCTCCTTATGTGTCCTATATTTCTCTTCGTGACATTTCTATCTCCTAGTCTCCCAAGCTAAAAGTTACAGCATCATGTTTTACGCCCTATAATAACTGAACATCATCTCATATAAATCTCTTTTCCCCTTTTTACTAACACTATCTTCGAATGGACTAAAAAATAGCCTTCTGATGGGATATTCCCCACACAATCTCTGGTCCTAGTGTAGTTTGCAAAATGTTCTCAGTTTAATTTTCTAAAACGGTGATCTCTGTCGTGAAGGAAATATTCTATAGCTGTATCATCTAATGTGTTAGCCACAAGCCACAAGTACTGGACTTGAAATGTGGCCAGTTTGGCTGGAAAACTAAATTATTAATTTCATTTCACTTCAATTAATTTAACCGTAAAGAGCCAGACGTGGCTAGTGTCCAGTGGGTTGGACAGTGCAGTTCTGAAGACACAGCTCCACAGACGGGATTAGATGTTACACCTTCGCTGACTCTGGACCTGAGTAGTTCCTGAACCAATATCAGTTCAATTGTCCCTCGTAGTCAAAAACAAACAAGTCATTCAGCCTAATAGACTTCTCCAAGCTGGGTTTGTTCTTTTAACATGGCTCCAGTCTTCGAGTAGGAACACTTTTTAATGCAAGAGCTCTTCTCAGGGACACCTGGGTGGCTCAGTTGGTTAAGTGTATACCTTTGGCTCAGGTCATAATCCCAGGATTCTGGGATTGAGCCCCGCATCTGGCTCCTTGGTAAACCAGAGCCTGCTTCTCCCTCTGCCCACCACTCTCACTGCTTGTGCTCTCTCTCTCTGACAAATAAAAAAATAAAAAAATAAATCTTAAAAATAAAAAAAAGAGCTCTTCTCACCAGTGACCATAAATGCTAGATTATTTTTAAGTTGTCTGACTCTGTTCTACAAGTGTCCCAAAGGTTTCTACTTACCACCCCCATTTAAAAAGCATTTTATTGCAGCCTCCAATCCAAATGACAGATACTATGTGTGACTGAAGCCAGGCTGTATTGTCTATTACATGTACAGATAAGCAGAAATTATAAACTTAATTGGATCCAATCAAAACTTGGGTGATTCATTATGGTATACCAATAGGATATTACTATACAGCTATTAAAATGATTTAGATTTGTACTGACACAGAAAGATATTTATATCAAATTATAATATAAAATCAGCAGGATATCAAATACTAAACATCCCAATCCTAATTTATTTTTAATATGAAAATATGTATACATTGACAGAGGAATAAATTGAAAGGAAATACATTAAAATGTTAACAGCAGTCGTTTATCTCCAGGTGGTAGAATTTGTAGTCAATCAAAATTTTCTATGCTAATTGATATTAACACTCTTTAAAAATGAAAACAGCATATTCAAATCCAGCAGGATATTTCCAGACCAGATGTAATTTCTGAGTTAGTAACCATTATCTGCAAAATCCGTACATCGCTACAATAACAGGCAAACAGAAATCCCAAGGTTAGCTTTTTAAATTATTCAACAATAGGTCTCTGATGGAGATTTTGGAAAAGACTCCATATATGTCCCCAAACAATGTCAAGTGTAATTCTACGGTGGGAGCAATATTCTAAGAAATGTTTACCAATTCCAAAAATTGGAAGTGTATCTATTCAAAGATTTAAATTGAAAAGAGGAGAGGAAAACTAATTATTAAAAAGGGAATTAAAAAATAATGTCACAATGGAGATGACTTTTCTAAACACAGCACATAACCCAGACACTATAGAAGACTCAGCTACATGACAAAAACTACAAAAAGCAGTATCAAAACAAATGACTGAGAAGTCTGCAACTCATATCATCCAGGAGAAATTTCCTTAATACACAGGTATTTTCTATAAATCCGGACAACAGAGAACAAAAATATACATGAGATATAAATGCAAAATTCAAAATAGTCATTATTTTGGGAAAGGAGAAAAAGAAAATTAGAAGCTGATAGATGGTTTCTAAGGTACTTGTAAGCTATTTTTTTCTTTCAATTAAGTGATGGGTTCACAAGTATATGATTATTCTATAATCACTTTGTGTGATTCTATAATCACACAGAGTGATTATAGAAACAATTTTGAGTGAAAATGTATGTTGATATTTCTGTGGAGAACTATGACATACATAAAAATTATAAGGTACATACTTTTGACCCAATATTTCTACCTCTAGGAAACTTACTCTAAATATATACTTGAAAGTGTATTATATGAAATTACATTATACAAGGCTATTTATTGAAACATCATGAGTTACAGTAAAAATGGGAAAACAAATTATTGACGGGAGCCTAGTATATAAAACACAGTAGTATATTCTTTTTTTTAAAATATTTTATTTATTTATTTGACAGAGATTACAAGTAGGCAGAGAGGCAGGCAGAGAGAGAGGGGGACGCAGGCTCCCCGCTGAGCAGGGAGCCCGATGCGGGGCTCAATCCCAGGACTCTGGAATCACGACCTGAGCTGAAGGCAGAGGTTTAACCCCCTGAACCACCCAGGCACCCCTAAAACACAGTAGTATATTCTTTTTTTTTTTTTTAAGATTTTATTTATTCATCTGACAGACAGAGATCACAAGTAGGCAGAGAGGAGGAAGCAGGCTCCCTGCCGAGCAGAGAGCCGGATGTGGGGCTCAATCCCAGAACCCTGGGATCATGACCCAAGCCGAAGGCAGAGGCTTTAACCCACTGAGCCACCCAGGCGCCCCCACAGTAGTATATTCTTAATACACATGCAGCTGTAACAAAGAATAAAGAAAAAAAAAGAAGACAGATAAAGGAATTTCATGATATATTATTTTGTGAAAAACTATGTGGAAAAATATGCTATAATTAGTTTATTAAAAAGAAATACATACATGCTTGTGTGTTTACAGACTCTCTGGAGAGGGATACTTGGTTAGATGAAAGAGCAGATGGAAGACAGGGTGAGTATTATCTATTTATTTAAAAAGTTTCCACATAGCTTTGTAATTGGTCATCAAAGTATATTAAGTGCATTTTATAATTATACATAGTATGATTCCAGTTACATAAACTAATACCTTAACAGAGGAAAGGAAATTGCAAGAAACACTTGATAGCAAATTAATTATAGTTCCATTTTTGTGACCGAGCTCAGAGGCTTGTTCACATTTCTCCTTTTTCATAAGGACAGCTCATGGACACTTAACAACACAAACTTCCAGTGTTTTTTATGAGCTATCATAAGGAGTTGGTCCTGACAAAATTTGAAAAAAGATAAAATATTAGCTCCTTCCTCCTGTGTGGGGAGAATTTTCAGTTACCCTCTCACATCATTTAACAAAAGCTGGATGGGGCGCCTGTGTGGCTCAGTGGGTTAAGCCTCTGCCTTCAGCTCAGGTCATGATCTCAGGGTCCTGGGATCGAGTCCCTCATCAGGCTCTCTGCTCAGCAGGGAGCCTGCTTCCCTCTCTCTCTCTGCCTGCCTTTCTGCCTACTTGTGATTTCTGCCTGTCAAATAAATAAATAAATAAATCTTAAAAAAAAAAAAAAGCTGGAGTAACAGTTCATAGCTTGTTGGTGAATGAATAAAAAGATACCTCCTCAGTTTAACTGAAAATATACAATTCTGTTCCAAATCCTCTCCGGGAGTACAGAAGAGATTCAAACTTCCCAGGTGAATTGCTTTCTTCCTTGAGGAGAGGGAAGAGGTGAGAAGGAGGAAGTGTTGTAAGTATTCTTCTAGTCAACAAGAGGATCTAGGCCAGTTTGAGACATTGCCCTGTGAGAATACCACAACACAGCCCCCCAAAGACTACACAGAGTTATTTGATTCTGTCACATCAAAACTAGAGACTCAATGTGTTTGTGTGTCTGAGTGGAGAGAGGTGATAAACCCAATGCAGCAAAATGCAAAGTTATATTGATGTTCACTGAAACTCTTTTCATTTTTTCTATAGGATTTTTTGTTTGTTATAAAAAGTTGAGTTAAAAAGGAAAGAAAAATTTGGCTAGGAAGGATTTCCTAACAGTCAAAACTTAATATAGAAAGTTCTCCAGTCTCAGCCAATTTCTAATATGGGAGGTCTAAGAGTGGAGGATTGGGGTGTGATTGAGTGGACCGCATCTGAGCCTTTGGTTGCAGGGGTAGTGCTCTTGTATAAGACACTACTAAGCCTTACCTACATCTGTTTTTTAACACATTGGTATCATTCTGGTCTTTAAGAACTATCATAACAACATATACCCTACATTAACTATTTCTTGCAGTATAACAATATTACTATAAATTTCCTACCTCAAAACATTTGTCATCTCGCAGATAAGGTGTTGGGAATGGTTCACCTCAGGGTTCTGCCATGCTATAATCAAGATGTCAACCAGAGCTGTTATCTTTTGAAAGCTTTTTTTTTTTTTAAGATTTTATTTATTTACTTGAGAGAGAGAGAGAGAATGAGAAGGGGGAGGGTCAGCGGGAGAAGCAGACTCCCTGCCGAGCAGAGAGCCTGATGCAGGACTTGATCCTGGGACTCCAGGATCATGACCTGAGCTGAAAGCAGTCACTTAACCAACTGAGTCACCCAGGCACCCCTATCTTTTGAAAGCTGTACTGGAAAAAGATTCACTTTCAAACTCTTGAGATTGTTGGAAGCATTTACTTCCTGGATGTGTCTTGGACTGAGAGACTCCGTTTCATGCTGACTGTTGGCCAGAGGCTTCCCACCGTTCCTTGCCATAATGACCACCCCAAAGTCCACTTGCTTCATCAAAGTCAGCAAGGGAGAAAGCCTCTCCGAAAGACAAATGTTAGAATCTTACATCACATAATGACAGATGCAGTATCTTGTCACCTTTGCTGTATTCTATGGGTTAGAAGCAAATTCCAGGTCTTGCCTATACTCCACGGGGGTGGATTAACACACACACGAATACCAGGCAGTGGGGTCAGGAGGCCCCTTTACAGACTGTCTGCCACACCACCTTAACAAGAGAAAGTAGTTTTTGTTTTTTTTTTAAGACTGTTCAAACTGCTCTTCCTTATATTTTCAGAGATCATGTGCATCATTTGTCATCATCTTTAAGACCCTCCCCACTTTCCCATTTTAAATAGTTGAAGCCCAGTCTCTCCTAGAGGATATTTGTATTATTTGTGCCATTTGATTCTAGTTTGGATATTTCCAAATTAGGAATATTAAATAATCTAGGAGAATCTTTTATCCTAGCTTACACTGTTCTTATGTGTATATAATCACCATAGAGGTCAACTTAAAAATATCTTTAGAAATTGGTATAACTTTATAATTTGGAAAGGTTTCTGAAATTTTACATCATTTTCTATGGGCCATATTTTCTCAGTGAGATCTGTGGTCCATGGTATTTTCTCTTATTACATTGTTTATGCTATAATCTTTTCTTTCACCAAGAATAGGTACTATTCCCAATGTCTTAATTTCAAAAACATTGTATACTTTTTCACTCCTTCCTGAAAGTGAAGATATTCTTAAGATATCCACAGATACTAATATACAAATCAAATGGAAAGAGGTCCAAAACTTCCTTTATCATTGATTATATTTGTAAAAGTAATTTTATATTCTGAGTAAATAGAGATAAATCTTAAATCAAAGGGGTTTGCAGAGGGACGCCTGGGTGGCTCAGTTGGTTGAGCCGCTGCCTTCGGCTCGGGTCATGATCCCAGGGTCCTGGGATCGAGTCCCGCATCGGGCTCCTTGCTCAGCAGGGAGCCTGCTTCTCTCGCTGCCTCTGCCTGCCTCTCTGCCTACTTGTGTGTACTCTCTCTCTGACAAATAAATAAATAAAATCTTTAAAACAACAACAACAACAACAAAAACAAAGGGGTTTGCAGAAACTATAGGTCAATCTTTACTCCAGGGCATTTTTACTGAATGCCTCCCAGCTGCCCAGCAATGGGATATTTTTGGGGATGCAGACTGACATTCTAGGAACTCATATTCAATAAGATGACCATCCTTCTATATGATGCAGCCAATTATATGAAGATGCAACTTATGGCTATAGTTTTTCTGTGTAAACCTGTGCATCAGAGAAAAAGATGAAATAAGACACGGACCTTTCTCTGAGGGGAAACTCTTTCTCTTATTGGTCAGTCTCTGGTCCTCATATCCCTTCTTAAGGTTATCCAGAATATCTTCAATCTCCTGAAAATGAAATACATGTCCTCTCTACGGCTTGCACCCTACAAAACTGCCCAGTCAATACTGGGCTGAAAATACTCAGTCAGCAGTCGGTATCCATCAAGTCAGGGCCTGCGTGGTTTCTCTGTCCCTGGCATCAAAGGAGAACCATCAAGGGATCTTTATTCTTTCTGGGATTGCTATATACCAAACACAAAGAGCTTTAGAGTTATTGACTCATTTAATACTTTCTAACAACCCAATGAGATCTATATTATTATTATTCCCTGTTTTATAGATGAGGAAATTGAGGTACAAGAGAGGTTACATAATTCCTTCAAGGATTCACATCTAGTGAAGAGGAGGCAGTAGACTTGGGGCCAAGCTGGCAATCCAACCCAAGATTCTTCTGCGGCCTTTGGTATCAATTCACTAGTTCCCCATTCCTAAGAATGGAAATAGGACATGGAGAAGAGTGGCGCCTGATCACACCAACGGCATAGCTTTGACTGCTCCAGAACAGTTCCTCCTTCAAGGTAAGAGTGATGCTTGGCTTTCTTGGTCAGACACGCATTCTATCATTGAAAAGAATGCTCGGATGCAAATTAAAATTGGGTACATCTGCTCTTGATTTTTTAAGGATTTATACTTATACCCTTCTCTGGTGCTTTCTCTAGTGATTATCAGGTAGAGGAAAAACCATTTTTCAAGAATCTTCCAAAGCCAAATCATGCCTGGGGTAAACACTGAGAAAACCACTCCCCCTTCCCCAACACTGGTCATACTAAAACCCCATTTTTCTACAAGTATATGATAAAATCAGGAAGGTTCTTTTGATTCCTCTTTTTTGATCCTAGGCAATGTCCAAAGGTCACTGTCTCCTCAGACCGAAGTCATTCTTTTCATTAACTGTAATTGGCTTTAGGATACTTGCTAATTCTGCCCCTTTTGTTGGGTGTTCCAAGAGTTAATAGGTCTCAGTGCCCTCAGGGCCTCCCTATCTCAGTTTCCCAGATGTAAGGATTCCTAAAAGAATCTAAAGTTCTTCCCAGGGGTCAAAAACTAGTAGACAAACATTTTTTTGTTGTTAGAATTTTATTTGACTTCAAATAGAAATACTGATTTGTATTTCTCTTGGAAGATCTGGCAGCAATGGGCCCTTTGCTACTAACCAGCAAATATTTTTGTGGAATGGAAAGCCTCTAGTTCACCCTAGTTAGCACTGCCCTGCTTCATTCTTCTTTACACCTGTAGGAGTTCAATTCACTAGTCTAAATCTGTGGTACCTAGGGTGCTCTGTAGCTAAGTAGCACCAGCATTACCTAGAACTTTTGGAAATGCAGAATTACAGGCCCATTTCATATCTACTTCATCAGAGTCCACTTTTTTAGCAAGAAGCCTAGAAGATTTCACTGTACGTTAATGTTTAGGAGGCCCTGATCACTTCCTGTTTCACCTTTACTCACCATCTACTAAGTGCAATTTTATACTACAGCAATACTGTGATTTTCCTACTCAAACCAGTTATCTTTTCTTCTTGACGTTATGGTGTGATTTGTTTTGCCTAAATGGCCTTCTCCAAGCCACCCACATTGCCCTAGAAAACTCAGACTCATCTTTAAATTTCTGCATAGAGGGCACTTGCCTCTAGGACTTTTCAGCAACCCATCCTCACCCCAACTATAATGAGGTAAAGCATTCCTCCTCTGTGTTCTGCTAATAACCTGTATGTGATTCTTCAAGATCACAGCCATTGAGTTCTGTGGTTGTCTACTGTGAACTCCTGGTGAGCTCAGTGAGTGTTCTAATCATTTTTCTAGGTCTAGGTTGTACAAGTGGGTTGAATGGTGGCTCTCAAATTGGGATATATTCATGGTCTAATTCCATAAACCTGTGGTGATGACCTTATATGGTAAAGGGATCTTTGCCAGTATAATCAAGTTAAAGACCCCAAAATGAGATCATCATGGGTTATCCTGTGGGCAGGAAATCCACTAACAAGTGTCCTTATAAGAGACACACAGAGAAGGAGGAGAAAGAAGGCCAGTTGAAGGTGGAGGCGGAGATTGGAATGATGCAGGCAGAAGATGAGAACACTTGGAGCCATCAGGAGTTGAATAAGCACAGAAAGATTCTTTCCTAGAGCCTTCAGCAGGAATACAGCACCCAAACCACCTTAATCTTAGACTTCTGGCCTCCAGAACTGCCAGAGAATATACTTGTATTGTTTTAAGCCAATCAGTTTATAACAACCTGTTACTGCAGACAGTCCTAGGAAACTAAGAAAGTGTCTGATATATTTGATAATTTTCCAATTGCATAACAACTGCATAACAATACTGAGCTCCGACTAGCTACCAGGCATTTTTTTTTCCAGGTACTTTTCAAATATTTTGAGAGATAAACTGCAGGACAGGTGGCAAGGTAGCTTGGGAAAACGGTGTACAGACGTACAATGTAGAAGGCACTCAGAAGAGCATAGTGTTTCTCACGTGCATTCTCATTTAAAGAACTGGACTGGAAAATTCTCATTTAAAGAACTGGAAAATTTCAGACGAAACTTTTTAAAGATTTATTTATTTATATTAGAGAGTAGGGGGAGGGACAGAGGGAGAGAGAGAGAATCCCAAAGCAGAATCCCCGCTGAGCTCAGACTTGCTCAGGGGCTCAATTCCTGGACCCTGAGATCATGACCTGAGCCGAAATCAAGTTGGATACTGAACCAACTGAGCCACACAGGTGCCCCCAGATGAAGTTTTTAATAATCAACTGGAGAAGATGAGCCACCTGTAGGAGTTCACCAGCTTATTTCACATGCCAGTCATCTTGCTCAAAGGCCCATGAACTCTTGAAAACAATAATACAGCCAATCAGAAAGAGGAACTCTTACAGGATAGATGGGTCAAAGAGTCAAAGAACACCAAAACCTAACTAAGCTAGGTTTCCAAATGCATGAAAAGTGAAACACCTTTATGTTTTTCATAACTTTCCCCCCTCATAACGTTAGAGGGCCTACAGGAAATGCTGTTCTTTATAGCAAATAAATATTAAGGTTAAACAATTCTTCAATTTTTTTCCCTGAAAAATTGTAGTTATTTTAAAATCAAGTATGTGGTTAAAGAGTGGCACCTATAGGTAGTGCTGGGCCGGGTGATGCTTACCAACCAGCTGAGGGGAGCAGCTCTGATGGCAGCATGGCGGGGTGAGGGGGCATTCACTGTGACCGATTTCAGGGTTCAAATGTGATGTCAGCTGGCTGGCACAGTTCCTGAGAATGTCACAATCAGCTCTAGCAGGCTCTAACACAGTAATGAGAATGGGGGGGACTCACACAGAAGAATTATCAGCATTCAGATTAAAGAAGTCTACTGACAAAATGGGGACAAACAGGAACTGCTTTCCAACTCCCTGAGTAACACAATGGAAGAAAAAACAAAACTGCTTTCCAACTCCCTGAGTAACACAATGGAGATCACATCTCTAATGTGATCTAGTTTTTATGATACTTTATCTTTCCACACACTCAAGAGATACACAGAGAAACACACTAAGTTGTTTTATTTAATTCTGTACATGACCCAGTTAAAGTAAGGGCAGTGTTCTGGAAACTATGAAAAATTGTGCCTACGAAATGAGAACTGAAATCAACATAACACCCCACCCCTATGTTAAACATTAAGACCAAAGGTAATTGTGCAACTGACTTTAGGCAATTTACTCCTGAAAGATAAGACTATGAACCACCTAAAACGACTGGATTAGCAAGAGCAACAGCATGCTCAGCAATACTTAAGCCCTTAGCCTCACTGTGATGTGTTGTGATGTCGCAAACTAGGCTCCAACTCTATCAGCTCTCTGCCTTGCAAAACCCACCTTAGAAATTACCTGACACGGGCCTTGACACCCTATATTCTTCACTCACTTCCCAATTTATCTTAAAGATTCTCAAAAACACATATGTGCCCTCCCTGCCCAGCTCTGGATGCTCTTATTTGGACAAATTCCTAGAGCTACAACCAGTGCCTGTGGTCAAAGACAGACCCCTCTCAGAACAAAAGGCAACAAGTTGAGAAAGGGAGGGAGGGGAGAATGGATGGAGTAGGGCCAAGGGTGAAGAGGACATGGACCAATCTTCGGATGGTGGGGCTATCAAATCAGTCTGGGAGTCACCAGCCTTCCCTCCCTGTCAATGAGGGCTGTAGAGGGTTCCATGCTGCCTGTTATTCAACGTGGTTAGGGCAGAGGGAGAGCATTTCCAGTGAGCTACACACCGGCAGGAAGAGCATGCACAGAAACAGAGGCAGGAACCCCTAGTAAGGTCACATGACATTCCCCAACTGTTTTCATCAGGAGCAGAGAAACTTCACTGGAGGAAGGCAGCCACGCAGAGCAAGAGCAGACAGCTTGGTGTATCTTCCAGTTGCTACTGACATCCTTTGTATAAGTCTCATGACAGATCCCAAAAGTACAGTTACAAGCCGAATCATAGACACTTTATATGCAATGCTTAATTACCATTCAAAAATACAGACATGATTTGTTCGTAATATTTCCACTTCTAGAAATTCTGCAAACATTGGGATCTACCTGGTACAGAAAGTGTCAGAACACCTCATTATCCTGAGGGGACAAGAAAAGCCAGTCAACCCCTAGATTTATTGTTCCCAATCTCCTTGTTATTCTGAGTGCCTGGAAGATCCTAGCATTTCCACAATTGTCAGCAGATTAATTTATGACCTGTTAATTGTTGGTATTAACCTAATATAAATAATATTAAGGAGTATCAATTTGTCACATATTAATTAAGAGTAAACATTTATTAATTTTAAATATTTAAAACAATTCCCATTCATCCGGGATTCAAACCAGTGCTTACTACTTGTTTACAGCTGTCAAACTTGGAAACCAGTAGCCTGAAAAGCGCAAGTTTTTTGTTAAACCCAAGTTTAAGGAAACACAGCAGTATTGGTGGAGACCAAAATCACTCACAAAATAACCAGTAGCTAAACACTGGGCTCTGTACCAAATCCCAGCTGGAACGGCTCATTTTTTTTTTCTCCCCTCCAGCTATGTTCTTACGAGAATAATTTTCTGTATTAGACTTTCATTTTATCAAGTTTCTTTTAAGTGCCAACTTCAGCAATCCAGCAGCAGTGGATAGTTTATCTTTACCCAAGTTTCACTTTCTTTGCCAGCATTCAAGCTTGTCTGACGAGCTCCCACTGCCTTGCCTCCTTATCTCTCATTGCCTTTTTTTCCTCCTTTCTCTCTTTAAATAGATGAAATTGATGAATAGATGAAATGTTTTTCTTTTCTTCAGAATTATATAGATTTTCTCATGAGCTCCAAAAATCTTGATTAACACCACTGTTAGAATACTTTAATACTCTCATGGAAATAATCTGATAGTCAAGGTAAACTCTGAGATTGTGTTGTCATTATAAATGAAATGATACCATTTACTCTCCAGTGTTTTACATTTACTTTTTTCAAGTAAATATCTTAGTTCATAAGATCGAGAAGTGCCATGAGGGTTATAATGAAGAAAAATCAAAATGAAAACTATATGTCCAAGCCTTCCACCTCCCTCCATTCCTGCTACATAGACACAACCAACTCAGTACTTACAGAATTTAGATTTCTTAATGTTTCCTTTTTAGGCATTATTAGCAGCTCCCTACCATAAGAACTCAGAATTTTTATTATCTCCCACCCCCAGATAAATTTGCCTTCCCCCATCATTCCAATAAAGTGATGCCAACATTTGATTGAAATCTCGTTTCACTGAACTTTATGACCCAAGACATATCCTTCAGCTGAGCAAATGTAAATACTCTTCTTTCACCAACATTGTTTTCTATGGAGTTAACCATTAAATCATTTTTTCATATGTTTTCTTTCCTTATTTTTCAAAGTACCAATCACTAAATCATTCCTTTAATTTTCATATGGAGCTATCAAGCTCTTGATAAATATCTCTCAAAATCAATTCTATTTATTTTTTCCACTCCTTCCATGAGTCTTTTGTTCTAATTTGGGCAAGCTACTGCTGATCTTCAGGATTTTTGTCTTTCACCATCATTTTGGTAATTCCCTTACCTCTTTCCTGAGTTCCACTTACCACTTCCGAGATTTTTTTTTTCTTGGTATACTCCCTCATTATAATGGAGCACATTCTATTATGGCTTTGCAAGCAAAGATATTCTACACAAAATTGATAATTTGGCTAGATATGGAATGTTAAGTTGGAAGCATTTATCCCCAAAACTGGGAAAGGCATGAGTCCTTTAATTTCTATTATCAACTTTCTAGTATCAATATTGCAAAGTCCAAAGCCATTCCAAAATTGGATTTTGTTATGTGTGACCTATTCTCTTTTCTCCTGGAAGTTGTTAAGACTCTTCTCTTTATCCTGATATTCAGAGATAGCCCTAGAATGTTCTACCTTGATGTGAATGTTTTCATTCATCATACTGGCACATGAGGGACCCTTTCAATGTAAAAATCCATCAATTTAAAATGGTTTGAAATTTTCCTCCCCTCCACTTTCTCAGTTCTCTTTGTAATTCCCATTGGTCACTTGGTAAACTCCCTGGATTAGATTTATCTTTTTCAACTATTTTTCATCTTTTTGCTTTCCTCTCTAGGGCATTTCCATTTTCTTCCGATGGTTTTACTCAATTTAATTACTGCTGTTTTTTATGTTGTAAAGTTTTTTTTGTTGTTGTTGTTTTATTTGTACATAGTATTTCTAGAATATCTTTTCATTTCTCCGAGAAAATGAATGGTTTTAAGGTTTTCCTCCAAATTCTACTTCTTACTGTTAGTCTTTGTCTATCACATTCCAGAGTTTTCTTAAATTTATTTGTTGCTGTTTTTAAAAAAATATTTTATTTATTTGAGAGAGAGAGAGCACGCAAGCCAGCAAGAGGGGCAGAGGGAGAGAGAGAATCCCAAGCAGACTCTACATGGAGCCCCATTCAAGGCCCAATCCCACAGCCCGATTGTGACCTGAGCAGATATCAAGTCAGGCGATTAACTGACTGAGTCACCCAGGCCCCCTTGTTAATTTTTATCTGAGTAGGGCACGTAAAAGGTGACTGAGAAACTATGTGAAACACCAAATACAAGGTCTTCCCTCTTAGTTTTCTAGTCTTCCTTGGGGCAAGGGATAAACCTGACTGACAATATTCCAGAAGCCATTTAGGGACCTGGGTTTCACTGTTCACTATGCAAGCTTTAACTTATTTTCCCTCTTTTCAGTAAACTCACTATCAGCCAACATATTACAAGGCCTTCTATTTTTTAAGATTTTATTCATTTATTTGAGAGGGAGATAGACAGTGAGGGTGCAAGAGTGGGGGGTGGTGACAGGGTGGAGGAAGCAGCAGACTCCCTGTGGAGCAGGGAGCCCAAGCCAGGGCTCTATTCCAGGATGCTGGGATCATGACCTGAGCCAAAAGCCAATGCTTAACTGACTGAGCCACCCGGGAGCCCCAAAAGGCCATTTATTTTTAACAAGGCAGCCATTCACCAATATTTAATGAACAGCTACTGTGAACATTCAGAGTGTTTAAGGTGAGACAGAGGTAAATCAGGTGTCTTTTCCCCAATATTTAATGAATAGCTACTGTGAACATTCACAGTGTTTAAGGTGAGACCGAGGTAGATAAGGTATCTTTTCCAAAGGGAAAATGCATTATTTAAGCTATATGCTATGAAAGTATAGCTCTATTGTCAAAAATAAGCCACTAATCTTCCACTAGGGGAATAAATCTCATCATGTTCTCAACTAGCTAGTGGTCTTATACATGTCTGTATCTACACATCTATGTATATATACTTTTGATACCTAATGATATGCATTATCTTCTCTTGGACCTAGTTTTTAAAATGACAATAGTTTTAAACCTTGTGTAGAAACTCTAATTTAGGGAAAAGTAACCAAAGAGGAACGGCAAATGCTTCAAAACTGAGCAACCATTAGCCAAACAGGACTCTTAAGAATGCCTTGGATTTTGATACTCATGTGAGAGCCACAGGGGAGTTTCCCAGGGCAACTAGTATGAACTAACAGGGGAAGGACTCTTGGGATTTCTAGTTAGTACAAAATCTTAACCTATAATGATCCATTTTTATGAGTAGCTGTAGCCTTTATAGAACGCAGACTGAGGAAGACAAGAGTGGAAGGAACGCTTCAGAAAGGCCACCACAGTTGTATGGGTGAAAGACAAGTTTGGACTAGTGTTGTAAGAGGCAAAATAGTTTAAAAACAGAAAAGTCTGAATTGGGATATATATGGAAGATAGAGTTAACAGCACTTGCTGATGGATTCAATATAGAATGGGAGCGAAATAAAGTCGTCAGTGAGACTCCTGAGTAATTTGAAACAAAGCTTCACGAAGCTTACATAAAGCACGGGACGCCTAAGATGTTGACACATTTGGGAACCTAGTGGGCTCTGAGGGTGGGAAAGATATTCTTGATGAATATTCACACATCTTTTTCATCAGGTTTTAAAGAAGCTTTGGTCCTAAAGAGGTGAAGCATGTCACAATCCGTCTCCAGTGCCTCAAATTACTCGACCCGGAAACTAGTATCTCTGCCTTTTCCTTCAAAACAAGCCATCTAACTCCACGATAGTGAAAAGGATAGTATATTCTCAGAGAAAATTCACACTTAAGGTTCCTCATCTCTGAAGTTCTGAATTTCAACACCAAATGTAGGAATAGCTTTTAGCTTCAGAAATTTCACAGGCCAAAGAACAAGAGTTAAGGAGATTGCAACGAGTACCTTTCGACCCTCAGATCCATCCCCTTCTTCACAGGAATATCCACTAGTATCTCTGAATTATCTAGAATGACCACATAGTTCTATCTGTATTAAGAAACACATGAGGAGTATCTTTAGTTGACTAGAGAATATCCATTAGAATAAACACAAAGCTCATTAAAATGCCCATTTAGAAAAAAAAATATTCACTTAAGTTCTAATAATTTTTTAGTTAAAAATTTTACTATACAAATACATAATGTAGAATTATTTTCACAAAATACATTTACCTCTCCAGCAACTGCTTTTGGGAAATGTGAATTTCACTTTATATCTTATCAGGCTTTGACTTCCCCCACCTTCCCTTCCAGTCAATCCCAGTTATCTGACTGAATACCTTTTAGGAAATACAATCTGTGTGGGTGAAGAGATTAAGTTGCCTGTTATTTAAGAGTTCTATCAGTATTTGGGGATTTTTAGCATATTTCTGACTCTAAGAGAGTTAAAAGAACGAGTTAAAAAAACAAGATGATACATATAAAATTATTTGGAAACTTACATTGCAGACAGCATATTATAAATTTAAATTATCTTAATATGTAGTATTTAAATTTACTATCGTTTTTGTCATCCCACCACATTCATCTATTGCTTCAGAGACTTCCTCTTCTCCTGTGGGTATAAATTTCCAGCTTTACACTAGGTTCTTCTCAGGGCAAATTTTCCATTCTCTCCTACACTTTCCAATTTGTCAAGACACAACTCAAATGTAACCTTCTCCATCTTTTCACACTCCCTGTCTATTTGCTTTTAAACTTCCAAGTACCACTGATGGATGATGTTTATCACGCTGTATCAGGAAAGCCAAGGAATTAGAACTTCAAATGATTTCCCATGAATTCTTTATCTTCTCTTTATCCTTTTCTTGCTTTATACAAGATCAAGAAAATTAACTGCAGTGAGGTCACTTACCTTTCCTTCTTTTAGCCACAGACAGATTCTTTCAAGCAGCCTGCCCTGACTCTCAACTGAAGGCAGGAGTAGGTCTAGACTGGTAGCTGCTGTGAGCCTTCCCTTAATTCTTAACCCAGAAAGGTATCAGTAGTTCATCTATAGAGAGCCTCACAGCTTGACTTTGCTACATATTTGTAGAGCACTATTTCCAAGTTATAAGTACAGTATGAAATTGGATTTTTAACTTAAATGTATCCCAGGTGAAAAACTTAACCATATGCAAAATGCTTTAAGGGTAGCAGTATCTCCTCAGTGTGGTGGGATGAATCTAGGCATTTCACACCACTGGTGGCTCCTGATGACCCAAGATATCCTTTGGCTTACTTACCCCAGATATCCGAGACATAGTTTCTTAAAGCAACTTCTATTTTACCTTACCTACCAACAATTTTCCTAAAACATCAGTCTGATCGGCAGTCCCAGTCACCTGAACCACACATGCCTGCTCATCACTAGAGGCCAAAAAAAGACTCTCATCTGCGAACCAAAGAGTCCACCTTCCTGGTATTATCACCATGTCTTTACACTTTAAGACTTCTAACTGTCAGCCACACAAAAGGCTATAGCCACTGACCAAACTAGATGTTTTGTTTCTTGCCTCTACTAATTTTCTTCTTAATCTTGGCTGCACATTGTAAACACCCAGAGGGGTCTGGAAAAATGATGCCAGGGTTCCAACCAAAATTTGAATGTAAATGGTGTGTGTCGTGAGGGGTGACTTAGATATTCAGATTTTTAAAAAACTCAAGTGATTTTAGGATAAACCAAATTTGCAAACCCGCTACTGTACATGAAAAGTAATTTCTATAAAACCAACTTGCTATGAACTGAACTGTCATTGTCCCTACTCCCTGTAACATATACATAAAACAAGAGGTCCTAACTTCTGGGGCGCCTGGGTTGCTCAGTGGGTTGAGCCTCTGCCTTCGGCTCGGGTCATGTTGTCAGGGTCCTGGGATCAAGCCCCACATTGTGCTCTCTGCTCAGCGGGGAGCCTGCTCCCCCCCCCCCCCCGCCTGCCTCTCTGCCTACATGTCATCTCTCTGTCAAATAAATAAATGAAAAAAAAAAAAAAAAGATGCCCAAACTTCCTGTACCTAGGAATATGACCTTGTGTATAAATATGGTCCTTAAAATGGGGCCATACTGTAGGGTGGGCTCCTAATCCAATATAAATGATTCCTTCGTAAAACAAAACAAAACAAAACAAAAGAGTCATGTGAAGAGACAGAGCCATAGGGAGAATGCCAAGTGAAGATAAAGACAGAGAAGGGGATGGTATCAATAAGCCAAGAACACCAAAGACTGTCAGCAAACCACTAGAAGCTAGGAAAGCGACACGGGACAGTCTTCAGAAGGAATCAACCCTGCCAACACCACGATTTTAGATTTCTAGCCTCCAGAACTTGGAGACACTACATTTCTGTTGTCTAAGCTACCCATTTTGTGCTACTTCAGTATGACTGACTGCCCTAGCCAACTAAACCATTTCACGTGAATTTTTTTTTAAAGGTTTTATTTATTTGAGAGAGAAAGCACGTACACGGGGAAGGAGCAGAGGGAGAAGCAGACTCTACCCTGAGCAGGAAGCTGGACACCAGGCTTGATCCCAGGATCCTGAGATCATGACCCGAGAGGAGGCAGATGCCCAACCAACTGAGCCACCTAGGTGCCCCTCATCCCAGATTGGCACTGCAAGAACATACTGCACTCTCTTGGATTCTAAGTTTTGGAAATAATTCTTAATAGTTAAGCTGCAAAAGCAGTAGAAATCTGACCCAAGATGTGGATGGAGTTTAAGAATCACATAGACATTAAATTCTCGTATTCTTACATAATGCATCATCTCCCTCAGGAAACTGGAGAGAGGCTTGAGAGCCACTGCTCCACATTCTTAATCTGTGTCTCAAATAATTGTTTCACTTTCAACTCACTCACCTAACCTAACCCTCCACTTCTCAGATGGGGGCTATTTTCCCCCAGGACTTTTTGTGATTTGTGCAATGACTTTTTTCTAAGCTTACATCTTTACACACACACAAATTATCCATATGATGTAGTAAAAGCAAATTCAGAGAATTGCAAAGTCAATTAAAAAAAAATCTGCCCCAGGGGAACCTGGGTGGTTCAGTTGGTTGAGCATCTGACTCCTTGATTTCAGCTCATGTCATGATCTCATGATCGTGGGATTGAGCCCTGCTGCTGGCTCCATTCTCAGCAGTCTGCTTGACCCTCCTCCTCTACTCCTCCCCCGCTTGTGCTCTGTCTCTCTCAAATAAATATTAAAAAAAAAAAAATCTGTCCTCCAAAATAGGTAAATAAGACTTTACACCTTCTCAGAACCCCAAAAGACTGAAGCCATTTTGTAATATTTTCCTTTTCTTCCCCTTTACTCTGTCCTTCCTGAAGAACACAGCCCCCACAATATCTACAGAAATAAATACAAATGTTTCCACCACTTCCTATAGAAATTAGCTTGCATTTTTAGGAAATCTGAATAAAATTAGACCACTGATCTACCTAGTCATGGAAAGGAACCTACTCCATAAGCAACAGGATTTGAGTCAGAGCTTGCTTTTTTATAGGATGATCCAGATTATCCTGGTTACTTACTGTGACTTTAGGAAAATTAAATCACCTCTGAGTCCCAGTCTCTACATGAGGAGTAAGATTAATATGTACTTCTAGGTTGTTAAAAATATGAAGGGAAATACAGTATGATAAACTGTTCACATAAAAGTCCTTTTATGAATATTCTGTCATCATCATCTCAGCATTGTAGAACCACCCCTGAGCAAGGCTGCAGGAAAACCTTTCCAGGGGATCATCGAAGGCAGAAAATACAAAACAACATTACAGCTTTATTTCTATGTTCCAAAGCATTGAATTATCAGGCTTCTTTTAAGAAACCTAATTTTCCTTGCAAGAAAGTAGAATACTTGAAAAATTTTTTAATTTTTTTTTTTACATTTTATTTATTTATTTAACAGACAGAGATCACAAGAAGGCAGAGAGGTAGGCAGAGAGAGAGGGGAAAGCAGGCTTCCTACCGAGCAGAGAGCCCGATGCGGGGCTGGATCCCAGGACCCTGGGATCATGACCTGAGCTGAAGGCAGAGGCTTTAACGTACTGAGCCACCCAGGCACCCCTTGAAAAAAAAAATTTTTTTTTAATATTTTCTTTATTTATTTGAGAGAGAGAGAGTGAGAGAGAGCATGAGAGGGGAGAAGGTCAGAGGGAGAAGCAGGCTCCCTGTGGAGCTGGGAGCCCAACGTGGGACTCGATCCTGGGACTCAAGGATCGTGACCTGGGCCGAAGGCAGTCGCTTAACCAACTGAGCCACCCAGGCGCCCCTCCTTGAAAAATTTTTTTAAAAATATTCACATTTTCTACAACACCACCTCCCCACCCAGATAAAATACCCAGGGAAATTAAGTTCTCTGTTTAGAATGATATCAGGAAGTCTTGACACTGTCAGTAATAGGATCAGTCTTAGGATGTCTTCATTTCATATGTCACTATCAAATCTAAAGTCTTGATTATATCTAATTGCATTTTCAGAAATCACTAGAGTCCTTAACTTAGTCTTAGAGATTCCAGACTATATTACTTTTCTAAGTTCCCAATTTTATGCTGCATATGCATTTATTGTTCTAATTAGTGTAGGGTCCTTCCATTATCATCATTCATCACTCAGTTTCAACATAACCCTTTTCACTAAATACGTGTTGAAAGCCACATGAATGCGAAAACTCTGAGGTAATGAACTGGATTCCAATTCAATCAAGTGTTAGAAACTTTTATTGGATTACTTTATATGGATTCTTTTACAAAGTCAAGCTCTTTACTTTCTGGACCCTTGTGGTTTTAGATTTCATGCCGAGGAAGACTGTGGACTAACATTAACATCACAAGAAGAAACATGAGGAAAGCAAATGCTTAGCGAGTCTGAACTTGGGCCTCCACTTGGGAAACAAAGAGAAAATATGGGTCTGACAGCTCTGCAGAAGGTGAGAGAAGAGAAATTATAAATGAGGGATCTGTTTGTCACATCATAGAAGGCTATCTGCCCATACACGCGGTCTAGGAAGACTCCAACTTTGTGCATCTGCTCTCCTCTCAAGAAGACCCTTTTCAGAGGGGGAAAGACCCAGAACGTATAATCGGTTCCCATCATAGAACCTGTAAGTAAGAATTTATCTCTGGAAGCAGCGGGTAGGTCACAATTGCTGCTGGTAGGGTCTTCGGATATCCCCAACTGCCACCTGGTTGCCTTTTCCACATCTACCTCCCAGTAGTGCCTCCCTGAGGTGAAACCTTCCACACCCAACACAGTGGCACCAAAGATGAATCTCCCTGGGCTGCCAGGAATGTCCTGCTGGACATTTCTGAGACTCACACTTCTCAGATCTTCAGATAAGACCAGAAAGGGATGAGCTGTTTTAGGATCCAAAGTGACAGCTCCTGCAGGGAGAAAAAAATTCATTTAAATTTGCTTAGAGTCATCCATGCCACCACCAGACATGGAGGATTTCTAACATGAAGAGGCTTATCAGTGAATGGGTACAAGTTGCAGGCATAGATATGAGAAGAGGCAATCTAGAAGTTCAGGAAAGGTGACCTCTGAGCTTTGTTTCAAGAACTGGACATCACAGAAGAGAAGGTCAGTAAGATACTGGAAGGAGGTGCAATCTGAGGAGGAAGAAGACTAACGGACGACTCGGAGGTTTAGAAGAACCTGTCAGACCAGAAAGGAATTTTGGCAGACTGTAAAAATGGTATCCAATTTTAGTCACATATCAGCTTGGAGCCAACTCTGCTCCCCTAAAGATCTCCAAACCTGGAACTCCAGGCTTCATTCCCCTAAAGACTCATAAGAATCTCCTAACAGAGCAGGCGTTTCCAAGTGACTGGCTGTGATTCCTCGTGATTCCTGGGTTTTCCCTGTGACTGAATTGCTCTCCCCTTAAATATCACCACAGTGTGACACAGATGCCTAGAAACTGTTGCCAGCAGGCTCTTAATACTGAGTAAATCAAAAGAACATATTAGCAGAGGGGAAAGCCTGTGGGAATCCTCCAGAAAAAAATCAAGCTGTGAACAAGAGAGCTCAAAGTGATTTCTTATACTTGAATGAAAGTGACACTTTACTTCGTATCTCAAACTGTTTCTTATCTCTTTCTCCTCAACTGTTAAATATTGTGATTTCTCAGGGCATAGGACTGGATCTTCCTTTTTATAGCTTATACTCCTTTCTCCCTAGGTGACTTCACCTAGCCTTAGTTTTCAATACCTTCTATAGGTTCACAGCTTACTTCGTAAGGAAGCTGCCAAATACCAGTTAGAAATAACGCAAGCATTTCACACATACTATGTCCAAAATGGAACTTCAAAACTACCCCTTTCCAGTTCTACTTCAGTGAAGAGCATACTTACTTCTTCAGTTGCTAATCATAAACCAAAAAGCTTGGAATGGATCCTTATATCTTACTTTAATGTCTAATCCAGCAGAAAGTTTTGCTGCCAAATGAACTTATATTTATGGACTTGAAGCCCATTTCATATCATTATTAGGGTGGTCTTAAAAGCCATAAGCCTTGAAATTTAAATTTAAGTTGTCCCAGGTTTTCAGTATTTCCAGAAGATCAGCAGAAACAAATGCAAATTCTCTCTGGTATAATGCAATAGATTCATTCTTGGATTCAATTTCTAAAAATAATATCCAAGGAAAAAAGCAAAGCTTATGTTAAAAAATCAAACGCACACAAAGTAAGAAAGCACTATTAAATGAGACCAGAAATAAATTTGAAAAAATTTAGATATTGGGATTACTAGGCACAGAACTAAAATAATTTTTGCTTACACGGTTGAAGAAAAAAGAAAAGCTTAAAAATATCTACAGGATATAGGAAGCTGAAAATTAAGACCAATTGGATTTGACAAAGAGCAGAACAGATTCTCTAGAAATGAAAATAAAATTAAAGTACCTATAGATGATTAAAAGAAAGCTACAGATCAATATCCCTCATTAATATAAATGCAAAAATTCTTTAAAGTATTAGCACACTGAATCCAACAATATATAAAATGGATAAAACATCATTACCAGGAGTTTATTCTGGGAAGGCAAGGTTGGGCCAACATATGAAAAAAATGTATTTAACCATATTAACACATGAAGAAAAAATTAAAATATTTTGGTAGAATATAGAAAAAGCATCCAATATTCAACATCTGTTCATGATAAAAAGTTTTAACAAACTAGGAATAGAGGGAGAACTTTCTTAACTTGTTGAAAGGCAACTATCAAAAAAACCTACAGCTCACATCATTGAACTTTCAAGGTAAAAGACTTAATGCTTTCTTGTACCCTAAGATCAAGAATGAGGCAAATGTTTCTCATTGCTTCTATTCAACATTATACTGGAGGTCCTAGAGCCAGTACCACAAGTTGAGAAAAATAAAGAGAAGGCTTACATATTGGAAAGAAAAATTCCTGTATTAATAGATTACCCACCTCTGTAGAAAATCCCAAAGAATCTATAAAAAAACCACTAGCTCTAATAAATGAGTTTAGCATGGTCATAATGTATCAATGTCAATATATACAAATATTATTTTTATATAATAGCAATAAACTAGAAATGAATGAAATTTCAATTAGAAATGGGTATTATACTAAAAAATAAAATTCTTAGGGATCCATCTAATATGCACAATATGTTTGCTGAAAACTTCAAAATACTGATGAGTGAAATCAAGGAAGACCTAAATAGAAATATATCATCTTATCCCAAATTAATCTATACATTCAATGTAACACCAAAGTCTTCATTTTTTTGGTAGAAGCCAATAAGCTGATTTTAAATTTTTTGTGAAAAAGCAAATCTAGAGTAGCCAAAATTATTTTTAAAACAAATCTGAAGAACTCATACACCAATTTTAAGATTTCCTATGGAGTAAAACTCAAGCCAGTGTGGTATTAGCAAAAGGTTAAAAACAATGATCAATGGACCTACTAGAGTCAGTGTAGACCAGCCTGTACATGCCAACTGATTTCAACAAAGGTGCTAAGTAAATTTAATGAAGAATAGTGTTTTTACCAAATAATGCTGGAACAACTGGACATATACATATACAAAAAAGGCAGGGTAGGGAGTTGTACCAGATTTTGAGTCATATATGTATAACTCCAAAAGAGTAACAGACCTAAATGTAAAAACTAAAACTTCTAGAAGAAAGAAATCTTTGAGTTGTAAAAGATTTGTTAGGATAGGATGCAAAAAGCACAAACCATAGAAGAAAGAATTGATAAGCTGAATTTCAAAATTTAAAACTTCTGCTCTTCAAAAGGTACAATAGGTAAATGAAAATACAAATCACAGGTGAAAGAAACTGAAGATGACACAAAGAAATGGAAAGATATGCCATGCTCATACACTGAATGAACAAACATTGTTAAAATATATACACTACTCAAAGCAATCTCTTTCAAAATATCAATAGCATCTTTCAAAGAACTAGAACAAACAATCCTAAAATTTGTATGGAGCCACAAAAGACCCCAGATGGCTAAAGAAATCTTGAAAAAGAAAAATGGAGGGGCACCTGGGTGGCTCAGTGAAGGCTCTGCCTTCAGCTCAGGTCATGATCCCAGGGTTCTGGTATCAAGCCCTGCATCGGGCTCTCTGCTCCGTGGGCAGCCTGCTTCCTCCTCTCTCTCTCTGCCTGCCTCTCTGCCTACTTGTGATCTCTGTCTGTCAAATAAATAAATAAAATCTTAAAAAAAAAAAGAAAAAGAGAAAGGAAAATGGAACTGGAAGGATAATTCCAGACTTCAAATTATATCAAAAAGCTGTGGTAATCAAAACAGTATGGGGGTGCCTAGGTAGCTCAGTTGGTTAGGCATCTGATTTGGCTTGGGTGTTGATCCCAGGGTTCTGGGACTGAGCCCCACGTCGGGTTCCCTGCTCAACAGGGAGTCTACTTCTCTTTCTTCCTGTGTTCTCTCTCTCTCAAATAAATAAATAAAATCTTAAAAAAAAAACAAACACAAAAACCAGTATAGTACTTCACAAAAACAGACACAAAACCCAGAAATAAACCTACAACTATATGGTCAATAGATCTTCAACAAAGCAGGAAAGAACATGCAATGGAAAAAGAAAACTGGACAGCTACGTGCGAAAGAATGGAATGGGACCACTTTCTTTCACTACATGAAAAAATAAACTCAAAATGGATCAAAGACTTAAATGTGAGAACTGAAACCACAAAAATCCTAGAAGAGAACACAGGTGGCAATTTCTCTGACACAGGCCATAGCAACATTTTCTAGATAGGTCTCCTGAGGCTAGGGGAATAAAAACAAAAATAAACTACTGGGCCTATATAAGAATGAAAAACTTGTGCACAGTGAAGGAAACAATCAACAAAACTAAAAGACAACCTACTGAATGGGAGAAGATATTTACAAATGACATATACAATAAAGGGTTAGCATCCAAAATATATAAAGAATTGATACAACTCAACACCTGAAAAACAAAAAAATAAAACTAAAAAAAGGGACAAAAGACGTGTGCAGACATTCTCAAAATTAGATATACAGATGATCAACAGACACATGAAAAGATGTTCAACATCACTCATCATCAGGGAAATGTAAATCTAACTACAATGAGATACCATCTCATACCCGTCAGAATGGCTGAAATCAACAACACAAGAAACAACAGGTGTTAGTGAAGATGTGGAGAAAAAGGAACCCTAATACACTGTTGGTGGAAATGCAAACTAGTACAGCCACTGTGGAAGTATGGTAGCTCCTCAGAAACTTAAAAATAGAATAACCTTACAATCTAATTGTACTACTGGGTATTTGCCCCTAAAATACAAAAACACTAATTCCAAGGGCTACATGCATCCCACTGTTCGTAACAGTCAAGATTTGGAAGCAGCCCAAGTGTCCACTGACTGATGAATGGATAAACTGGCATATATATACACACACACAGACACACACAATGGAATACTATTAAGCCATACAAAAGAATGAAATCTTGCCATTTCAAACAACAAGGTTGGAAATACATAGTGCTGAATGAAATAAGTCAGTCAGAGAAAGACAAATAACCACATAATTTCACTCATATGTAGAATTTAAGAAACAAACAAAGAAAAAAGAGACAAAAAAAAAGACTATTAATTATACAGAACAAACTGACGGCTTCTGGAGGGAAGGTGGTGGGGGATGGGTGAAACAGGTGAAGGGGATTAACAGTACACTTATGATAAGCACTGAGTAATGAACAGAATTGCTGAATCACTATACTGTACACCTGAAACTAATATAACACTGCCTGATGACAATATGAGGATTAAAACCATAAAAAAGAAAATATAAATCACAGAGTGAGAGAAATATTTGCAAAACATCTGACAAAGGACGGGTAATCAGAATAATACATAAAGAAATCACAGCACTAAATAATACACAACACAATTTGAAAAAATAGTGAAAATGTTTATAGATATATTTCAAAGAGATACAATAAAGTGCAAATAAACACATGAAAATATGCTCAAAATCACTAGTTATTTCAGAAACACAAATTAAATTTAAAGTGAAATATAACTACATACCTACTAGGTCTGCTTTATTTATTTTTTTAAGTAAGTTACTTTTTTAAATATAATTTTCTTTTAATTTTTTTTTTTAATTTGAGAGAGAGAGAAAACATGAGCAGGGAGAGAGGGAGAAGGATAAGAAGACTCCCCCTTGATGAGGGAGTCTGATGTGGGGCTCAATCCCAAGACTCTGGAGATCATGGCCCAAGTCCAAGACAGACGCTTAACCCAATGAGCCACTCAGGGATCCCAGGTCTGCCTTAAGTAAGTAAAAAAAAAATGACAATATGAAATGCTAGTGAGGATGTGGAGTAACTGAATCTCATACATCACCAGTGGAAATGCAAAATGACACAGTAAGTTTGGAAAACAAATTTTACAATCCCTTTCCTAGATACGCAATGAAGAGAAATGAAGTCGTGGCTGCTAAAACTCTGTAAGCAATTATTTATAGCATAGATCTGGAAACAACTCAAGTGGCCTTGGAATTGCAAGAGAATAAATGGTGGTATCTTCATAAAATGGAGTAACTCACAACAACAAAGAGGAATAAACTACTGATACACAACAAACCTGGATGTGCCTCAAATGCTTTACGCTAAGTGAAAAAAGCCAGACACAAAAGGCCACATACTGTATGGATCCATTGACAGGACATTCCAGAAAAGGCAGAACTATGGGGTAGGAGATAATAAATCTTTCATTATACTTCTTGACATTTTTTCTTTCTTTTTTTAAATATTTATTTATTTGAGACACAAAAAGAGAAAGAGAAAAAGAGAGAAAGTAGGAGCCTGAGGGGATAAAGGGTGAAGGAGGGAGAGAATCTCAAGCAGAGCTCATACTCAGGATCCTGAGATCATGACCTGAGCCAAAATCAAGATGCTTAACCGACTGAGCCATCCAGGCACCCCAACATTTTTTCCCTAGAAGTCTTTTTTTTTTTTTTTTTTCTATCAGACTCTGCTTGCAATCCTGTTTCAGGCTTGGAAAAGTGGGAAAAGATATTCAAAAGAGAGCCTTTCAACATAAGATCATACAATTATTTTCTTGATAGTTATCCAATGTATATAGTGTATTAAACTCTCCAGTCATTTTAAATCCTTAAGCTCTCCGGAATCTACTTTTATTTATGGTAGGATGTTCACTTGATTCTCAGATACAAAAATCAAGTGCCCTGTTATCATGGATGTGTGTCAACTTACTTTGGAGAGTGCTGAGCATCCTGCTCATTCCTGTTACTTGGCATAGACTCAGGTCTGTGACATGGGCGGGCTCCAGACACTGAAGCAGTATTGATTCGCTCCTATTAAAGAAAGGACAATCTCAGCTATCTGTGCAGACCCAAGGCCCCCACCAATCCAGAGAATGGATGTCATTACATGACCTCATGATCCTTACTTACCCCAATATCTCTACTCTTGTGTGCTCACGTTTCAGACCCTGAATCCCACCCCAATGTTTCCATTCCTTTCCAAAATGAAAACTTACCTTTCCACAGAGTATCTCACATTCTACAGGGTGAAAAAGAGAGAAGGTTACTATCTGAGACACACTTCTGGTATTTGAGCCATGCCTCTTCTGAGCTGTGCCCCTGAAAATTATGTTCTAATGATGAAACTTGATTTGTATGTAATTTCCCCAGCTTTGTGGTGCTAAATCTCAGAGATCAGATTTTAACACTGATTAGTAAAAGTCAGAAAAATGCTTGAAATTATTGTTACATTCCCAAGGGAAATGTTCGTGTTTTTTGTCCTCTTAGTTTTATTACAGTTGGGTACTGTATAGTTATTTTATACGGAATCTGGAACCTGCTCATTCAGATGATGTCTTGGCAAGATTTATATTTATTCTGGGTAACTTTTTTTTTCTTTTATTAAATAAATTTAACACGTAACAGTAAGTTTAAGGTGTATAGTGTGTTATTTTGATACCCTTGTATAATGTAATGATTGCCAATATAGCAATATTTATGATATCCTACAATTATAATACTGTATTGTTTTATATATTCATTATACCATGCATTAGATTTCTATGGTTTATTATTATTCATTACAAGTTTGTACCCTGAAACACTATTACTCTTATCAATGCCCCTCCACCACTACCCCACTTCCCCAATAACCAACATTTTACTTTTGTTTTTTAAAACACATTTAAATTTTTTTAGATTCCACATATAAGTGACATCATGCAATAGTTGTCTTTCTCCCTTATCTTGCTTAAGGAATCATGTGCTCAAGGTCTACCCATGTTGTCCAGATGGAAGGATATTTTCCTTTCTCCTGATATTCCATTATATAAATGTAATATAATCCCATTATATAAATGTACTACATTTTTTTCATTCATTCACCTGTTAATGGGCATTTGGCTTATTTCCAAACATGGGAGTATGTGTATCCCTTTGAAATCCTGTTTTCATTATTCTCTAAGTATATGCCCAGAAGTGGAATTGCTGGACCATACAGTAAATCAATTTTTAATTTTTTGAAAATTAAAAAACCCTCCATATTGTTTTCCCTCCCTTTTTGCCACATCCTCACCAGCACCCATCATCTCTTACTGATGATAGCCATCTAACAGCTGAGAGGATCTACCTAACAGCTGTGGTTTTGATTTGCATTTCTCAAAGGCCGTATTTTCCATACCTTACCTCAGCTATCTTACCCTCAACAGTCATCACTCAAACTCTGCCCATTTACTTTCTTTTCATACACTGGGTAACAAGCGTTGAGTAGGTGAAGGAACATGCTAATAAACTGAGGACAGTGGAAGGAGCTAAGTCAGAAGCTGAGCTTAACTGAGTCACACCTACCTTACCTGTCCTGAAGTAGGTTTGGCCCTAGAATAGAACCTAATGGTTTAAGTGTTAGGGCTTCTCAAATAAGAGCACTCACTTTGCAAACATAAGCCTGGTGGCAGAAGGATATGGATAGAGTCTTAAAAAGATAATAATTTACTTGTTGAAAGGTAATGCATGCTACAAGGTTTAAAATATGCAATATTATACAAATAAATCTCACCCTTGTTTTTCCAAGGTTACCGCTCAATGTTTGTGTTCTAATCTGCTTATTTTGCCAAAGGCAGTCTGTGAATGTTAATTAGCATATGTCTATACATAGATACATATTCACTAAAACCAAACAAAAGGCAGTTCTGCATGTTTTCACTTTAACTAAATATCCTGAAAATAATTTTTACCACTATGGAATTGTTTCATTCTCTTTTTGTGGTTGCAGAATATTCTACTGTACTGATGTGTCATAATTTGACTAATCAATTATTTACCCTATCGAGGGACCTCTCAATTCAAGCTAATTATTGACAGCCTCAAGATGAGAATTCATATCATGAAGTAGCTTTCCACTAGGCCAGGATTTTAGACAACGCATAATGTTTTTGGTGACTGAAAAATAGCCTATACCACCCTCATGTATGTTTAAAAACCATTGAATATTCTACAACTGACCCCTAATGAGTCCTGTCCACCTCTCCCTTCTCAAATACTGTAATGATGATCATTTCTGGAATCTTACCTGGAGGAACGCTAAGGTGTATTCCCCACACTTCTTCTCTAGCTCTGCAATGATCCTTTGGAGGCTGCAGATATGTTCAGAAAGCCTGACTTCACTCTCCTTCAGCTTATTCATGTTCTCTTTCCCCAAATCGCTCAGTCTCTGCAAAAGCATCTCCTTATTACTATTTAACAAGTGGTTAACTTCTTTTATTCCCTAATTTAACCATCCCTTAAGCCCAATTCACTGCCTGCCACTTCAGAAATACATATAATTAGATAAGGCCCAATACCCCTCTGTGTTAATGAAGACATCTCAATTGAAACTTGATTCTTTGACACAATATGTTTATATTGATGTGGAAGGTGTGCATGTAGTCCACTTATTCAGAAAACAACCCGACCATAAAACTGATCATATTATTTTGCCATTTTGTTCAGAAAGTTTCCTATTTCCTTCATAAAGATTTGATTCTAATAATTTAATCAATTAATAAGAAATAAACAAGCCGCTGATGTTTTTTAATCCTTGCAAAGATGCTGTTATTTTTTTTTCTTAAAGAACACAAATGATGCGTATTATACCCTATTGCTGATGCCACAGCTTTTTTTCTTAAAAAATAATATGCTCTTAGAGAGCATTCCTTATCCGTACACATAAAGCTGTGTTATCTTTTCTAAATGCTGAAGAGCATCCCATTGTAAGTACATAATACAACTTATTTTGAGAGTCCTTTATTGATGGATATAGGTTGTATTTAATCTTCTGCTATCATAAACATTACAGTGTTAATAATAATGCCTAATAGTTACTGACTGCATAATATGTACAAAACACTGTTTAAAGAGCTTTATGTAGATTATCACACTCAATCCTCACAGTAGTACTATAAAGTAGGTGCATTATCCCCATTTTAATAGTGAAGGAAACTGAGTCACAGGTTAAACAATGTGTACAGGTTAAATTAGCCACTTACAGACTAGTAAATAGCAGAAGCCAGATAGGAACCTCATCAATCTAGCTTCAAAGACTACCTCTAAACCATGGCTTTATACTGGAATATTTACAGCATTCCCTATCCTTATATCTTTTTATAGGCATGTAAGTATATTATAAGAAGATGATAAGAAATAGAACTGCTGGGTGAATATATATATTCTTTTAATACATTCATGGTTGTCACTGGATGTCTCATTTTTTTTTAGAATTGGCCTAATGCTCAGCTCTCCCTTCTCTCATTTCCCAAACACTGTGAGCATGCAGTTTTCTACCTCTCACCTGTAGCGTTTCCTGGGATTTCTCCTTCAGCTCTGTGGCAAACTCCATCAGTTGATTCAGACCATCTTCCCTCATGTTGGAGTTGAACACACACCCTTGTAGCCTCTGGAAATTCGTCTTCTCTTCAACCATCAACTGGAACCTTATCCTATGTTCAGACTCAATCATGTCTTTAAAATCTTGTTCTTCTCCCTTCAAGACAGATAAAGGTATGACAGACTTCAAGTTAAACACCACGGATACATATTTATGGTCAGTTTCCAGACCTAACTCTGATATAAAGACAAGAAAATCTGAAGTACAGGGAAAGAAACAGAAGGCATAAATACAGAGGACAAAGAAAGTTTTGAGCCAAGATCAACTAACACATCACCATAAACTTAAAACGTGAAATGCAGGTAAAAAAATGTTAATTGACTTAGAAAACTGAGAAATCTAAGATCAACATGACAAAGAGGAGATGAGGAAAACTGAAAGGTAGGGCAAATGGCTTTTGCTGATGCTTTGGATAGTACAGTGAGGAAATAGGAATGAAAGGGTGACTCCCAAGGTTTTTAGAGAAAGCAACTGGAACAGAAAAAGGGAAACAAAAAAGGGATAGATCCGAGGTGGGGACTGTATCAGCAGCTCAGGTTTTGACATTCTGATTCTAAATAGTCACTTAGACACCCAAAGAGCGATGCTCAGTAGGAAGATGAACATCAAAGTCTATCACCTGGAAGACTGAGCTAGAGATGTACATTGGGAGTAGACAGCTTTATTATATTTCATCTCATGAGACTTCATGGAATTGAGATTTATCCAGAACCTGACCACTGCTCATGACCTCAACAGTCCCCCGGTGGGTGTCCCCACCTCCGCTCTCACCCTCCTACAGTCTAGTCTTAACCTCAGCAGCCAGAGTGCTTCTGTGAAAACTGAAATTCAATCAAGCTACCCCTGTTCAAAACTTTCCACTGGTTTCCCTATTTCATTCAAAGTCAGCAGCCCTATATGATTTGGCCCCCTTATCTTCTGACCTCACCCAGCAGCTTCCACTGCCTTCCCAACCCCAAATGAGTACATACCAGATTCTTCCCAAGACTGCGTAACTTAATTCCTCACCAGCTTGAGTTTTTTCAAACGCCCCTTTCTGAACAAGGTCACTTTCTTTCAAAGTACACCCCATTATGCTTTCCTTTTTATTTTTTTTTTAAAGACTGCATAGCATTTACCACATAACATTCATTTTACTTGCTTTGTTCACCTTCCTTCAGTTGCAGAAGGGATGACTTTTTTTCCCCCCTCCTGCTGCTAAATCCCCAGCACCTAGTATAGTCTCTGGCAAAAGTGGGGTCCCAATATCTGTTGAATATATGGTGCTTAAGGCTGAAAAAATGGGGATCAGTTGAAAAATTCTTGGAGAGCTAGTCAATTCTCCTCCTCTACTATCCTCAAGTGGCCATTTATTCTCTTTAAAAACTGAAAGGAAGAAGACCCAGAATCTGGGATACTTGGCACAGAACACAATTAAATATGAAGAAAAGATGTGAAATCAGAAGTGAAATGTTGGCATAACAGAGGACAAGCCCTCGTTTCAGACAGTAATTCTCAAACTGCCTTTTTAAATCGTTTCAGGATTTATATGGCTACCAACAAGAGAGGAGATATTCATTCTCCCCTGGCTTGGTAGAAATTGTGTTATCAATCTTCTCTGCCTATCAATAAGGCTTGCAAATGATGTTTCACAAATTTAAGAGTTAACCTGTACTTCTCTTATCATAAACAAAGTTCAGGATCTTTTTAAATGCTCAAAAGATAGTTGCATTTTCTGTTCTGTGAAAACTCCTTCAATCATTTCTCTATTGAATTTCTAGCCTTTTGTTTATTGACTTTTAAGAACCCTTTATTCGTAAAGAAATTAACACTTTTCATACCTATGGATTTCAAATATTTTTCCCGCTTTGTTATTTATCTTCTGACTTTATGTTATTTGCTATCCAACATTATAGGTAATTCCCTGCTCAGACTGGAGATAAGCACTGACCTGAATCATCACCATTCTTTCTTGCTCATCAGCCAATATGCTTTTAGCTACTTCAAGTTTCTCCTTCAATGTGTTCAATATCTCCTGGAATAACTCCTGCAGAGAAAAAGATCACAGAATTCTAGCTCAAGTAATTGCTTTACAACAGTTAGCTTTTTAATCGGAGACCACGGAAAAGGCCAATAGCCCCACGTTGGCTTAGCCTCGAAGTTTGTCTAAATATGGTTCTTATTTAGTATTCTTTGATAAACGGTGCCTGAGGGAATGGTCTTGGGGGGTCAGGAGATCTGTCCTCCAAATAAGTTAGTAAGAGGAGGCAGCCAGTGCCTGAGTGTTCTGGGATCTGCAGGAGCCTCACCCTGTAACTGCCAGCAGCCTCCTGGACTCCATACACCACGTGACTCTCGTGCCCCTCGGAGTGGAAGCACTGGCCACAAAGCAGCATTTGGTCGTCATCACAGAACAGCTGCAGTGGTTGCCGGTGTTCCTCACAGTAGGCATCTTCTGGGATTTTTTGCTGTAACTGGGAGCTGAGCTTCTTGGACATCCCTGCAGGTGTCCCTGGGCGACGGTTCCTACCGTGGAAAACTCCCCTGCGCTCTGAACCGAAGAGAGTCACGGTGAATTGGGGCAGTCACACTTGCCGACCTCACTGTCACTGTGCAACCCACAACCAAGCATCAGAGCAGGTCTGCGCCTTCGGAACTCCTCAAACCAGCAGGTCTTCCTCGGCCACACGCTTGGGGGAGAAGACACAAGGCGGTACACCAAGTCCTCAGATTGGAGGGGCTCTCATGTTTTCTGAGGATTTACAGCAATTGGCTGAGAATTAGTTAAAAATGTTCTCACATCATTTTCCTGTAAGGTGTTAAAAAAAAAAAGGCAGTAAAAGATAAAAGAAAAGGTACTTACGGAAAAGCATGGCGCATTAATAAGCGCTGGAGGAACATCCGGGACTAGAGTGAAGCAAAGCCTGGCTTTAGGCATTTAAGGAAGCGCTCCCTCTCCCAGGAACTGCGCAAACCATAATGTGCTGGCTGCTTCCAGTGCCTCCTTAAGGGGGAGCGGTACGTGGGTGCCAACTTTAAGGAGGCGCCCATTTTCAGGCTCTTCTAAGTCCCCATGGCCTGAGAACCGGCAACTCAAGTGTCATGTGCAAAGCCCAACGCATGTGTCGCCTGAGAGCTGGCTACTAAAGACACCGGTTAAAAAAATATAAAGGGTTGGGGCACCTGGGTGGCTCAGTGGGTTAAAGCCTCTGCCTTCGGCTTGGGTCATGATCCCAGCGTCCTGAGATCGAGCCCCGCATCGGGCTCTCTGCTCAGCGGGTAGCCTGCTTCCCTCTCTCTCTCTCTGCCTATCTCTCTGCCTACTTGTGATCTCTGTCAAATAAATAAATAAAATCTAAAAAAAAAAAAAATATATATATATATATATATAGGCAACCCCCAAAATAACAACTTTCCAATAATACTAAAGGGATTTTTTTTTAAATTCAGGAAACAGAACAAGGCATTATCTCCAGCATCCCCATTTCCAGACAATTCTGATTACCTTTGAGCAACAATTCTCTGTCTTCTCTAGAAACATTTTATTATCTCAAAAGGGGTTAACCACTGAATTTGGGAAACTTTTCCCCAATGAGGAATTGCCTTGCCTTAATTCTTTTCTAACTCCATCTCCAGCCATTGTTATGGTGGGCACACCATAGTACAAAGTACTGATTTCTTTAAAAAAATTCCTCTAGCCTATTTACATTTGTTCCCATTTCATCTCATTACCCACCTCTTTGGACAATGTCCCTTGAAACAAATCAACCTGACAGACCTAAAAACCCCCTAATCTGTGAATTTACTACCTTCTCCCCTGCCCCCCCACCATGCTCTCACTACCACTGAAACCTGGCCATTAACTAGACCTCCTGTCCTTTCATTATTTTTAAGATATGCAAAACATTTTTATAATTCTGAAGTTGATTAACTGTATATATGAGATAACTTCGTTATTTGTTAGGATAAATATAAATAAAGCAGCCGTTTTCACAGTGTGGTTCTCAAGACTTGATTTGCCTTTTTACCATGTTGACATGTGCACTAATCATGGCTAAAACTGTTGGCATCTTTCCATTAATCAAGGAAGTAGCACCAACTGTTGTCATGTATTGTATTTTTCTTTTTTTCTTTTTGAAATTTTTTTTTATTTCAGAGAGAGAGCGAGCACACAAGCATGAGTTGGGGGGAGGGGCAGATGGAGAAGCAGACTCCCCGCTGAGCAGGGAGCAATACGCTGCATTGATCCCACAACCCAGGATCATGACCTAAGCTGTAGGCAGATGCTTAGCTGACTGAGCCACAAAGGCACCCCTGTACTGTATTTTTCAATTTCTACATACTTGCATACTCCTAGTTAATTTTTTTTTTACTTGAGTATTCTTAATTTCTTAATTCCACTTTTGAGTACAGGATTTAATTGCTATTCTGGGTGACAAAATGAAAATTATGTATAAAGCACTTATGCTGCATATAGGAATACAGTGGTTGTTTCAAGAAAAACACTTTCTATAACTAAGTTACAAGCCATACTAGCCACACTTTTTCACAGAACATTTTTTTGTTGAAAGAAGAAATGAGACAAATGTGGTTATTCAGATGTAGCAAATTGGAAGATATTTTCTCAAACACTAACAGAGTGACCCTGTCATTTCAAGGAAACCAACTGAGTGTCTTAGTTGTCAATGATAAAATTCTGGCTTTGGAAAACTTGTATCCACTACTGTAAGCCTGACAGCTTCTCAAGACTTTGACAGCTTCTTTTCTGACAAAGTTGGTGGTGATATTAACAAATGTGACTTGGATATTGTATATTGAAATACATCAACATGTGGAAAGTCTGAAAACTCAGTGAACCAGTATTTTCTGAAAGACCAATACATGGTATTACGAGATTATGCAAGGGTAAAATGTGGATGCAAAGTGTAAGATAGACCAATATTTTAATATAACAGAAAACATTATTGGTGATTTCAGGAAGAAAAGTCACAATTACCTGAAAAAAAGCTATTAGAATATGCTCTCCTATTCCAACAATGTACTTGTATGAGGACAGATGTTCTTCATACATTTCAAGTAAAATAGCATTGCAATAGATGGAATGCTGGAGCAGATGTAATAGGTAACAGCTACTGAATGAACCAGAAATTAAAGAGATTTGCAAAATTGTAAAACCATGCCACTCAGAGGATTCCTCATAAAAATGTTAGGTTTACTTTTAATAAGTTGTTACTTTTTTTAAAACTAAGTTTTAACTTGTAATACAGGGACTACAGATAGGACAAACAAAATGCTTTTTGGGCTCTTCATCAATAATTTGAGTGCAGAGTAGTCATGAGGCCAAAGTTCAGAGAAGGCATATTCCTTAGAAATGGGATTCCTGGTAAAAATATACCTATAATTTTGGTACATTTTTCCAGATTCCAATCATAAGGTTGTACAATTTTGCATTCCAAGCAACATGAGAAAGGGTGTCAAATTTTTTGCCCACTTGGTAGGTGAGAAATGGTATCTTTATATATTTTCAGTTTACATTTTATATATATATATTTATTTTAGAGAGAGAGTGTGCATGAGTGTGAGCAGCAGGGGGAAGGGGCAGAGGAAGGAGAGAGAATCTCAAGCAGACTGCGTGCTTCCAACATGGGGCTTTATCTCCGTGCGCACCTGAGATCTTGACCTGAGACAAAATCAAGTGTTGTCTGCTTAACTGCCCATCCCACCCAGGCGCCCCTACATTTTATTTTCATATGCTAAAGGGCTATTTCATTTCTTTTTTCTGTGAACTATATGTTTTAGACTTTTACCCGTTTTCTTTTACTAGGTTTTTGTGGTCTTTTTTCCTTCATTTTAAGAGCTATTTATACAGTGAAAAGAGCATTCCCTTGTTACACAAATTGCAAATATTTTCTCTCTCCTTGCCATCCATTTTGAATTTGCTCCAATTTCTGTTTTACTGCTTGGGTTCTTGAACCTCCTTGTAGTTTCCTTTGTTTTGCTTCCCTGAACAAGGCCCAGACCACTCAACTGAAAAGACTGATCAGTTGCCAAACGAACACATTCACAATCCAGCAGCCATTCCTGGCTTTATCTTACTTGATTTCTCAGCAGCAGTTAACAAAGTTGACTAAGACCCTCCTCTTGGAATGCTTTCTTTCCTTTGCTATCAAGATCATAGATCTGATATCCCTCCTACTTTACTGGCCTGCTTCTCAGCAACCTTTTTTGAGCTCACATCCTCCAGAGCCTCTAAGTTTTGGGGTGCTTCAAGGGTCAATTCTAATCCCTTATTCTAGTTCCAGTGTCTCCCCAGATAATTATATATCCAAAAACTTAAGTACCACTATCCAATTTAATCTTCTACCTCCATACAATACTTCCAACTCATTTGCAATTAAATGTCTAGTAAGTACCCCAAATTAGCAATTCTAAAACACTATCCAGGATTTCAACCAATGCCTTCCTTTCCCCAGCTCACCCTAAAATTCGTTCATTTATAACATCTCAACTAGTTTATGTTCAGCCCTGCCCCTACTCACACCTCCATATCCTCAGCTCGACCAGAGTACTATTTTAAACCTAAATCAAGGTTTCTAACAACTTTCCAGTACACTTAGGATATAATCCAAATGGCTAACCAAGTTCTCTGTGGTCTTCCTGCCTGCATATAATCTCACCTCTAGCTTCCCCGAACCATTGTCCATTCCAGTTATGATGATAAATCTATCTGCGCTCTTTAACTTGGCAATGATTTTCTCTCATATTTTTATAATTCTAGTTCCTTTTTTCTTACCTTCAGTTCTCAGTTCAAATGTCCCTTCAAAAGGCCCTTTTAGAAATACCTAATTGGAAATACCCTCCCACCATTCATATTCTCATTTTCTTTGTATCTAATACAAAGTATGAACGAATATATTTGTTGGCCACTCTCTATCCACAAGAAACTAAAGTTCCTTAGATGTATCTGCACCTGACATACTAGATGCTCAATAAATATTTTTTTTAAAAAATGTTTTAAATCAGCATAAAGTTAAAAGGAAATAAGAGGACAGTGAAAAGAGAGATTAGATATTTTTACAGAAAACAAGAGAAAGGAAAGTTGGAGAATAGTGTGTCTTCCTAGAATGTTGACTATGTGCTAAACTTACCAACACTTATTTCATTTTTCTTAATTTCATTTTTTTTCTCTGACTTGGCTTTCTCATTTTTTATATGGTTACATTCCATAATATACATTAAATCTTCCATAAACATTAAGATCAAGTCTAGATATTTAAAGAAAACCATGACTATGGAAACTGTATTCAGAGAAAGCTCACCTTTGTAATCCTGGGTATTTCCCTTCAGGGAAAAAGCCAAAGAGTAGAGTGGTAACCGAAAGGCCTTTATCTGTTCAGCTGCTCCCCGGTCTTCCACTCCCAGCCTCAGGTAGTAAACCTGTGACGTTTCAAATTCTATCCATATAATAAATCTAGGATAGTGGTTATCAAACTTCAGCAAGCATTAGAATCATTTGAGTTTATGGAATCAGACTTCTGGGCTCCACCCCCTTCGGATTTGATAGAGCTGGGTGGAGTCTTTTTATATTTTAATGAGCTTCTAAAAGGTGCAGTATAGCCAGTGATCTTGGTTTAATCTCTTTGGGTGGGTCACTATTTTGTTCTATCTCCAAGGTCTTAAATAGTGCCTACTACAAAGTAGCCCCTTAATTTTTTTTAATTTATTAATTAAATTTTTGTAACTATATATATACTACATATAGCTATATATAGTAAATATAATAAATATATATCCTTTTAAATTAATTAGTTTGCTCATTCATTCATTCACAGGAAGAAATCCTTCTACAAGCCCTTACCCCAGAATCTCACTGTGTTTTCTCCTTAGCCATACCATTTTTTTTTAATTCAAAGTTTTAATTAATTCCTGGACTGGTAAAAATAATTCCATGAATTCTGTAAACCACTGCATAAATAGTGTAGTGTAAAAACATCTAAACAAGTGTTAACTTGAAACAATTCACTACAAGGAAATGATGCATTATAAACACTACCTTCTGGATTAAGAAATTTCCGTTCCAGTAACATTCTCATCGAAATACTCAGAACACACATAGATTGACGCTTCCATAAATTAATCCACATGAAGCAACCACACTGAGTAGAGGTGGACGGCGATCCCAGTTACAGAAACAGCAGGGGCTAGAACCTGACCACTAACCGCGAGCACTGGAGTCCAGAGGCAGCAGAAACCGCCTCCCCCCCCCCCCCCATGCCCAGCGCTGAGGCCGCCCACCTACGGGACTGCAAGGTCCTGAGATGCCCGGATCTTGAGGTCCGTGGGGTGGGGAAGGCTCCCTCAGAACTAAGCCATACCACTTAATCTTAAGTCATCAGAGAATAATACCTGAGTTCACTGTTAGTTTTCAACGTTCACTGAAGAAAGTGATCATGGCATTTGTTGTGGGTAGAAAAATCAAGAGTAGAAATAACAGCTTGAGGAAAGTGTCACAGATGGGAGGTCCGGGGACAATCCCATAGTTCATCCTTGGCCTCAGCAGTGGAGAGGAAACACGCACAACTTCCCAAGTTTCACAATTCTGCCTCTGGAAGATTTTTTACTGCATCCGTCAATCCCCTGCTAATCAAACTACAGTGATTTTTTTTTTTTTTTAACTGCAAGCAAGACAATGAGAAATTCCACACTTGCTATCTATGTAATCTGATTTTCCAAAACCTGGCTCCACCCCATGGAATTTTAAGTACATCTTTTTCCTTTATCTCAACACTCCTACTTCTCTTCTAAATCAGGATCCCCCAGGCTCCTTCAGAGAGACCACAATCATTTTTGCTTGCTCCTTTCTTCTCAGCTGGAACAATCTCCTTTTCTACTCATTTTTTTTTTCTACCCAATCCTCTTTTTCTAAGCCTTGATGCCCCCAACTTGTGAAGATTTTATCAGTTACTTTGTCATTTATTCTCATGATCCAAGCTTCATAGTTAATAAGATTTCATTTTGACAAGGAACCCTTCACAATCTTCACATCAAAAGGTAAAACATCAAGCAAAATTTTCATGTCTACTACAGTAGTCTCTTAAAGCCTATCTTAGATTTTAAGCAACTAGTAAATTACCAATTCTAGAAGATTAAATAATTAACTTAAAATAATTCTAGTAGTTGTGTTACATAGTGTGCTAAGAAATTTTTCTGTTTATATATCACACAGTCCTGTGAGACAGGTGGTATCAGAATACATTTTCCAGCTGGCAAAGCTGATGATTTAGAGGTTAAGTAATTGACCCAAAGTACTCAGTAACAGAAAATTACAGATCTAGATTTTGAGTCACAAGACTGTGATGCCAAATTTCATGATACTTCATTACCTTTATTAAGCATTATTCAGGTACATTGCCTGTTACAAGAGAAAATGCTTCAGGTTTGCATTACAGTTTATCACAAGATTCTTTTATAGGCCTAGAGCAACATTATAAAGAGCACAGATCATTTAAAGTGTTACCTTTTTACATAGGCATGCCCTTGATCAAAAAATTTTTTTTCGGGGCACCTGGGTGGCTCAGTGGGTTAAGGCCTCTGCCTTTGGCTCTTGTCATTATCCCAGGGTCTTGGGTTCGAGGCCCGCATCGGGCTCTCTGCCCAGCGGGGAGCCTGCTTCCTCCTTTCTGCCTGCTTCTCTGCCTACTTGTGATCTCTATCTGTCAAATAAATAAAATCTTTAAAAACAATTTTTTTTCTACATTGTCAGAGAACAAAATGATTGGGTCATGGTCCTTGTAGCTTATTTCATGCGCAGTCCTATCACATTTGTTAGCCATGGGTCCCCTCACCACAGACCACAAGGTATCATATGCTCAGCTTCTGAGGAGGACAAATATGGCTGGTGCCAAACAAGATATTAGTTGTTACTTCTGGGCTCATTTTGCTGCATTAGAGCCCCCTCATCCCATTTCAGAAAGTAGTAGAGATGTGGCTCTTGGTCAGCCACCTTGTGGTTATTCTTCAGGAAGGGCTAGCTGCTCTCTGGTTTCTTTTCCAAGGTGGTTCTATCAGCAGCAATGGCTTAGCACTCATTGGCCTGCTCCCCACAACTCCCAAGAGATCCAGAAGTTCACGTCCAGCTATTTCCTTGAAGCATTATTTAAGAATAAACATTCCTGGCAGACTGCTATGATAGGACTGTTGCCTTTCCCTTGCAGATCAGGGCTTATCTAAACCCAACCTTTCAGTTTTTTTTTTTTTACTCTTTCAAAGAAAGCTAATCCTTCTAGGTAAGAGGAAGGATTTACCTCATCTAGTCCAACATTGGGATCGGTCCTCTTCTTTTAACCAGAGTATCTTCAACAAAGCAGAGGGGCTCACTGTAGCTGGGGTCAGTTAGGACCCTGAGCAAATGAAGGTCAGATTTTTGCCCAAGATCACCCACTGAGAAAACTGTCATGTCTAACTGATGAAGTTAGCCTAAAGTGGATTTTGGTTCCAGCTCTGCCAGCTAACTGCCATGACCTTCAGCATGCCACTGAATATTGAATATCATCTGCAAAATGAGAATCATTATGACCATCTTTTGTTTACATGGGAGCATTACGAGAAGTTGTATGAAACACAGGAGCAAGGTGGTAACGAGAAATTTCTCTCTGCGGTAATATCCTATCCTTCCCTGAGTCAAGAGCATTGCCTTCCCGAAAAGGGAGTGTGCAACTGAGGTGGCAGAGAAGGTACAGAGGAGTTACAGGGAAATGAGAAACAGAGCATTTTTATGCCCCTTTAATTTCTTTTAATACACATTAGAGTACTAACTAATTTATACTGAAGCACATACTGTTTTTATTAATTAGATGTTTATCCTAGAATTTCAAGATCACTGGTCTCTATCATGTCCCTACTTAGGAAGGAAATACTTTTCAATCATATCTCCATCACCAAGATATTAAAATGTGCTTGCGCACGATCACTGTAAGTGATGCATCCTTATGCCTTCACAGAAAACAAGGACTCAAAAAGCCTGTTGCACACCTTGAAGTCATCTGAGCAAGAGGACATCTTGCAAGACCTGAAAGTACACTTGCTTTAAAAGATTAACATCAAATGTATAAAGATGGCTCAAACTACTGGCTATGAGCAAAAGCCAACCTTATAGACTTGACCAGAACTGGTTGCAATGTGGATGTAATAGCAGGAGCTCTAGCAGCTATCTTGGGTCAAATATTCTATGGGGGAAAGCTATACATATTAAGAGAAACAAATAGAGAAGTCTAGGTCCTTAGATGAACAGTGCCTTTCCAGATAGTAGACTGAGTAAAAGAACTTCTCTTCTATCTTATTTAACCTGCTATTAGTTTTTTACTGGTACTGTGCCATCTTGTTTAACCTGCCATTAGTTTTTTACTCCTTTAGTGCCCATGGTTCTTGGTTATGCCGCTTCGAAGAACCAACTGGTAAACCTGATGGAGTGGTGAGAAACAAAGCAAAGTTTACTGAGTGATAACGAAGTTTATTGAGCCACAGTTCAAACCTGCTGAAGAGGAAAGGGACTGCAGCGCGTTGCCACGAAGTTTCTATGTCTAGGGGTTTTTATGGGCTCTTGGGGCTGTTTTAATCAGGTTAACCCTCCAAGAGCCTGTCATCCAATCAGGTTTTCGTCATCTATCTATCACGAGGGAAAGGGTGGAGGGCTCCTTCCAGGTGGTGTAAAATCCTTTCAAAGGTGGTTTCCTCTTGGGGGTGGGGTGGTCCTTTGTCCCAGCCTGGCAGCCTTCCACTATCCTTCATCAACACCTGAGGGTTCCTTTAATAACACCGCTTGTCCCAGAGTTAGCTCTGAAAGACCCAACACAAATGGCTTGTTGTGGGACTAAGAGTGATCATTCTGGTTATCTTTGTTTTGTTTTAGAGGAAGTGCTGGGGGATAGGAGATGAAACTAAGGAGGGAAGGTTGAACCTAGGGAGGAAAGACCTCTACAGAGAACTATAAGAAATTATATGTGCAATGTGCCATTTGTGCCCAGCATTTTGGAGGCTAGTATGAATAATTATTTTCCTCTGGTATGAAAGACTGTATCTTACAGTAATCTCGACGGGTGTGATACAGGACTTTAATATTTGTCCTTGCCTAGGTGGGATGCTAGGAAGGAGCTTAGGCAAGGAAAAGTGGTGAAGAACTCAGACTATGCGTGCTTTCTAAACTACCTGCATTTAAGAACAACAACAACAAAAAGACAGAATATATTGGAAAGCAGCAAACCCAAACGATTTCTCTCAAAACTGGCAGTCCCTAGCAAAAGAAGGTAGGAAAAGAAAACAGTATTTATATCTAGGCTCTGTGTGTCAGGAACAGTTCCATTTGACCTTAGTCCTATGTGGATGAGCCTTGGTCTTTACTGATTGCTCCAAACTTGGAGACGTAGTAAAATGATAGAACTGTCTATGTTCTTGTTAAGTTAGCTCAATTTCACCATTGCTGAACCTCACCTGAAAATCCTCATCTGTTCTAACTATCTTTGTGGTCAAGACTCAAAACCACCTTGGAAAAGTTAATAATCTTAAAATGGTGTCTGTGAACAAGGATGGAGTTACTGTGTTTCCTTATTCCCTTCTCTCACTGGACTCCCTCGATAAATCCTGCCTGAAACAAAATACAAAATGGACACTGGTAAGCAGGGCCCCAAATGGGCCTGAATTAATCAAGTAAGCCCCTACAGAGGGCTGGGCTCTTGGTGGAAAGAAAGATTCTACAGGAGGGATGTGGGGCTTAGGTGATGGGTGGGGCACATGGGGCACTGATCAAGGAATGGCCTCTAGGAACTGAGAACCAACCTCACCTGATAAGAAAATGGGTCCTCAGTCGTGTTACAGCAAAGAACTGAATTCTGCCTACAATCTAAATGCATTTGGAACAACATCTTAAACTTTAGTGGAGAGCACATCCCTGCCAACACCTTAATTTCAGCCTGGTGAGATCCTGAGCAGAGAACCCAGCCATGACATGCCGGATTTCTGACCTACAGAATAATGAGCTTATAAGTGGAGGTTTTCAAACTGCTTAATTTGTGGTAATTTGTTACACAGCAGTATGAAACTGATACAGACACTGGTGAACTGCCACTTGGTGCCCAAGAAGAGAAATAGGGTTAGAAATGGATTTTTCAGGCAACTTCTACAGCTTATGTTGGATATGGAGAACACATTAAGAATTCTGTTTTAACAAGATTTTGTTAGATCACAATGAGAGCCTCAAACGTGAGCCTGGGATAGCTTTGACACAGACTTTAACTTGGAAAAAGAATTTCTGAGTTGGGACTTTTTTTTTTCATGACCAGTATAATTTATACTTCCTATAGAGGGGGAAGACACTTCCTTCTCCCTAAATCAAAAGGTTGGACATAATTTATTTTCTAAGGACTTGCCCTACTTTACCTGTTCATCTGAGTTACCTGAATGTCTTAACATGTTCAGTAAAATGAGTGAATTGCTGTTGGTTTCAGCAGCTTTCTGACCAGATTCTGCAGAACTCTCTCCTACAGAGAAGTCTCCTATAGATATGAAGAGTCTTATAAATTTTTGCAACAGCTTTAATTCTCACCCATTTATAAAAAGGTTTGTTGTCAGATTGTCAGTGAACTGTGAAATTCCATCCTGGTTGAAGTTAGTGGCATGTTTCAGTCTTACGACTAGTAACAAGTACCTATTCTTAGCTATAGTTGTCTAGTTTAAGAAGTGAAATCCTTCAAAGGGAGTCTTACAAAGAACTATAACATACAGATGAAAGTTAAACTTCTCATCCAGCCATTTTTTAAAATCTGACTAATTATCTGCTTCCATACCCACGGAATTGTTACAACACAATGGTATAAAAACAAACATTTTCTTACCTTCGTAGGTTAATTTGTCTAGCCTGTATGTCGCTATCAGTTTATTGAATCATTACCACAATTAAAAAATAATGACTCTGAGTACCTTCTCCTGGCAAAGTTAATTTGGGACACACAGTTCATGAAGCACTCATATTAAAAGCCTTTCTTCCAATGTGTCATGCACAAGAGTTTGAAAAAACACTGACACAAGGAAATTGCAATCTAATGCAAGAGATACACAAAGACCATGAAGGAGAGGTACAAAGGAATAGAAGGCTTCTAGAGGAGAAGAGGAATTTGGTTACCTAAAGAGGTCTGGAAATGCTGCCTCAAGGAAGCTGACACTAAGAAGGTAGGACATAGGGGAGGGCTAGGAAAGCCAGGATTCCCCTTATCCTGCCCAGGTAGCTTTCATTCATTTCTCGGACTCGTTTTTTAAGGTGCTTCTTGTTGGGCAAACAGTCAAGCAAAAGCTTGATATCTTCTTTAAAGTGATTGGTGGTTTGAAGGGAAAGCTATTATTAAATACAGAACGAACACATTCTTTGTTTTTTCTCCCTATCATCTAGATGTGTTTGGTCTCCACCTTCCCAAAACCTTTTATTAGACTTTCACATGGTGTTGCCTATGGGTTTTCCACACACGGGCTTTCCTATAGAACACAAGCTGGGGGTAAAGTGTGCCTCCAAGGAATTTAGACTGTTTGGTTTTAAAAACACCAAATTTGCAAACTCAAGAATGTCTACGTTTTAGTTGAGTCTTGTTATATAATTCTAGCAAACTTTACCACACAAAAGGCCTTGTGTTTGGTTCCATTTGTAGGGCTAAACCATTTCAGGTAGTCGGGCTGTAGTTATAGATTGAATCTAATCAGTATCTTTGACTACTTCAGAGGTTTGACTTAAAACCTCCCTAGGCATGACATTCTTGTGGTAACTTAAGCTTACAGAAATAATGAACCTGAAGTCGGTAAATACTACAGTTCTTTGCATATATTTAGATCTCTAAGATCTACTTAGAACCCAAATCTAATGATTCAGTTTTAGGTTGTAATTGGAACTGTGTGGCTATTACTACAAGCCACATTCTCCTGCATATTAGGAAGGACAAGGAGTAGATTTCACATGTTCAATACAAAAATCTTAAGAATCTGGTTATAGTTCTTACTTCAGTTAAAAATGTGCTAATGCACTAGGGAATATTTAGCTTCTTCATTAAATGAAGTTACACTGGACTGGGAACCTCAGTTGGGTATGAGTGTGGAGGCTACAGATAGCCAGAGGGTTCCTCCATCAGGGTCACTTAGGAACCAGAGATCACACCATAACTGGTAAATCCCATCCTAGGTGCATTTTTATTTATTTTTAGCAGTTCCTTTGCAGCCTGCTTCAAGTGGCAAAATAGATATATACACAGGGATACTTACTGGGTAACTCTCAAGTTTACCATGTTAGTGACCCGATAGCCCCCCCAGCTTTCTATTCCTAAGCCTAAGACACACCTCCCTGCTCTTAACAAGCACCTATCATTTGATAGATTTTTATATGACTGTCTTCTTTGACTCTTTAAGTGTCCTTTTCATTTAAATCCAGCTTGATCTTGAGGGGAATGCTCTATTTTCTATATACAGGCATTTGTTATGTAACATATTTTCCTAAACACACACACACACAACCCCTCACTCCACCAAATCATACACTAATAGTGCTTTTATAAGTGTTGGAACAGGACACTTAATCCCGGTGCAACTTGAACCAGAAGCTTATAAAAACATTAACTGTCTTAAAAAAAAAAAAAAAAAGTCATGGAGTAGATTAAAATACATGATGAACAACAACAAAAAAATCTCAACAGTTTTTTCATGGAGTAAAATTATTTGACAGGCTTTGGGAAGGGTTGAGGCTGAAGGAGGTGGGGAGGCAAGGACAAAATGCACACAGGAACAACCCAGTAAGCATCTCCAAGTTAGTACCTGGTTAAACCGAGCCAGGGAGTGTATGAGGTTAATGGCCATCATGTTAGTGGACAGGTTACCGCAGTGGTGGTTCCTGCATTTGTCTGTGTCCACGTACTTAACCCTCAGTGAATTTTACTTGGAGCAAACCTGCAATATGCTGGTTTGAACCAGTCTTGTTTAAACCAACGTGATTTTCTTGTACCAACTCTCTTATTTTGGATTGTAGAGCATGGAATTTCTAGCCCAGTGATCAATTTCTAGACCTACTATAATTCCAAGGACGTCTGATAGGTAGTTGGACTTGGAATTTCACCTGTCATCAATGATCATTGCATCGAGGCCAGCCTTTAGTACGGTTCAGGTCCTCGCATTGGAGTTAACTGGTGTTTGGATGCCCTGGTAAAGGCAGAACTATAGCCTAAAAACGGAGCTGCAGCCTTGGGTTCACTGAAGACTCCTCCTTGATTATGTGCGCATTCTGATTCAGCAGAGTCTAGCTACGCTTACCTACTCATTTCTCTCTTCCAAGGGACATGCTCTCTTGTCAGGATTTTTTGGACCTCATTCTGAAAAGAAAATTTCACTCTTCACTCCTCTCAGAGGTTGCTATGCTAGAGCTATACAAATATAAGTTATAGCACACTTAGGCGGGAGTTACAGGGTGAAAATGACTCCTAGCCAAAAAGCATCCTTTGGGGCTCCCAAACCTCCATGACTGACAGCTCAGGGATAGGAAAATAATTTAAATGCATATCACATTAAAGACCCAAAGTAGTAAGATTGAGACTGAAGGACAAGACAATCTTACCTTGAAGATTCCTGTCTCCTTCTCAGTGGTAAACACGGTGAGACTCCTGTTCCCAAGAGAGAAAACAAATCTCACGAAGGAGCATCAGATCTATCACACAGACCCCCTTCAGTCTCTCTCGGTTAGGATCACATATGAGTTTTTAAGTCTATTTCCTGAGGACTTTGTTATCTCAGCCATCATCCCCACCTGCAGGGTACACCTCCAGTCTCTCACCTTGTACATATCCTTGACCTTGAGGCATGTGCAATGGGGGCTTTCCTTCCAGTTTCCTAAGAGTCACTCATAGCAAGACCTGTGTCCACGTTCAGTTGCAAATTGTTCAAAGAGCATAAGCAGCTAGAACAAGTCACTCTTTCAGGAAGCCTGGTCAATTGTCCAGGAAGCGATCGTTGTCCTTTTCAGTGGGGCAGAGAAAGATTAAGAAGGGGAAACAAAAATCATTCATTCCAATCCACTCTTTGGCAGGAGCAGGGATTTGTTTTTGGCATTGGCTCACCATCACATTCCCTCATCTGTTCTTGTCACTCACGGCTGTGTTTTTATTTTTATTTTTATTTTTTTTTTAAAGATTTTATTTATTTATTTGACAGAGATCACAAGCAGGCAGAGAGGCGGGCAGACAGAGAGAGAGGAGGAAGCAGGCTCCCCGCTGAGCAGAGAGCCCGATGTGGGGCTCGATCCCAGGACTCTGAGACCATAACCTGAGCCGAAGGCAGAGGCTTAACCCACTGAGCCACCCAGGCGCCCCCACGGCTGTGTTTTTAAATGCCATTCTTACCCCGCTGAGAAGTTGTCTGGGACTTTAAAGGCCTTGCTCCTGACTTCTCTCAGATGCTCCTCACCACCTACGTCCATGCTGGGGACTCACCCGCAGCTGCTCTGGAACCTCATGTGTGCAGCGTAGTTTTGTTAAAGTTGTGGTTCTCAAACATCGTTGCACAGAATTACCTGGAGAGCTGTAGCTATTGTGACACCTTTGTCTGTGGCTTCCAAACTTTAGAATCCAAACATCAGATTGCTGGACCTTGCCCCCAAAATTCTCATTCAGTAGGTCTGAGTTGGGGCCCAAGAGCTGCCATGTCTAACAAGTTGTGGTGATGCTGAGTCCAAGTCCTCCATTCCAATCAGGGCACTAGGAATTCAATCAGAATCTCTGGGAAGAGGCCATGGGCTTCAGGTGTTTTCAGGTGATTCCATACGCAGCTAAGCTTGAGAACTACAACTCTAAGACTAGAAGGATTGAAAGGAGGCATGATGGGGCACCTAGAAGGAAGCACATGTGAAACGAAAATCCTAGCCCAGCCTGGGACCACAAAATAGGCTTTGTGCCCCAGTTGCCCTGCCGGCAAAGACTTCAGTCTTTTAGGGGGTGTACCACCCCTGATACCCCTAAAAATCTTTCTTTAGTTTTCCTTAGCTTTTCAACCAGGATCACAGCAATACTGCCTGCCTCCCCACCCACCCCCAAGGTCACAGCTCCTTACAGGCCTTCAGCTTTCAGTTCTTACACACGCAGTAGTTTTCCCCCAGAGACACACAGTGTCTTGTAAATGGCATGCGTTGCTTTGGTTCATGAGCTCCTATGGCTAGGACCCACATTCTTTAAAATTCTCTCCAACTATATTGGTACTCTAGCCCCACAAATATTTTTTAGTTTGGGCCTCAAAGGCCAAGAAAGGACTAGGATGGTGAAGGCAGCATCCAATTTTGTTTCTTCCCAAGAGATCCCACTAGCTCTTTTAAAAAGCTATGTCTCCGTCCATCATAGGGAGTATAGTCAATACCATAATAACTTTGAACAGTGACATAAAATAAGTAAGAAGTTGTGTCATTATAAACTTATATACCTCAAAGTGAGCGCCCTCTCTGACCCTAACACCTGGGGTTGCAAACAACATATAAACTTGTGAGGAGCGCCCCCTGGCTGTTTCTGGAGCCAATTACCATTAGATAGATGGGAGAGGCTGGGAGAGTTTCAGCCGGCCACCTTTAGTGCCGGCTTGACTGGATCCTTGCACAATCAGCAAACCAGTGTTTGGTCACGGTTGTAAACACTTGGAGTTTAATATTTGTGGCACAATGGAAGACTTGCTCTGTGGGTACTAGCATGGACTCTGCAGTCAGGCCACCTCTGTGGATCTAGGGCAAGGTTCATAACCAGTTTGTTTTCTCATCTGTAAACGGTGCTAGAAGACCCACGTCATAGGGCTGCGGGAGGATTAAATGAGTAAATATATTAAAGGATTGAGAATGGTGCCTGGCACAGAGCCAGCACACTCTATTTGTATTAGTCAGTCTCATGGGTTTTTTTCCCCCATAAAAATACTGGTTTATGATGAGAGGTTAAGAATCTCATAAACAAATGTTAAGATTTTCTTAAGAGACAAGTAGACTTCCCCATTAAAAGGATGGGGACCTACATGTATAGACATAAGCATCAGTTTCCTACCTATAAAATACTAGTTTAATAGGAGTGATTGTTCATATTTATGTAATCTACTGGGTATAGGACACCACCAGCTACGTGAAGATGTTTCATAATTCCTGCAGAATTAAGTGACAGACAGAAGGGGTGTCCTATGATAGGAGTAGGACAAAAACAAGTGAGCTTTGCACTCTTAAGTTTTTTTATTTGTATTTATTTATTGTTTTTTAAGATTTTATTTATTAATGAGAGACAGAGAGAGGCAGAGGGAGAAGCAGGCTCCCCAACTGAGGTGGGACTCCATCCCAGGACCCTGGGATCATGACCTGAGCCTAAGGCAGGTGCTTAACCGACTGAGCCACCGAGGTGCCCCTTAAGCTGTTGTTTTTTGTTTTGTTTTTGTTTTATCCTTTATGGATGGTAATCTTAGTCGCCTAGTAGCTCAAATTATCTGTAATAATCTCAAGCCCCATAATCCTCATTAAAAAGGAGAAAGACGTTAAGAGTCTCTTAGCTGTCCATCTTCATTTTAGACTATGTCTTTTTATTCTTAATTGCCAATATGTGTTTGAACGGCTTTTAAAAAGTTTTCTGTTCCTAACCCAACTCCTACAGTTTCTTTGGCTTCTCTTTTCATCTTTTTAAGAGACAAAGGACATAAACCGCCCAGCATGAAGCCGGGAGCAAGTACATTTCCAACAGTTAACTTTTCATAAAGCAAAGGGAGGAACAAGAAAGGGTCTACTCTAGAGAAAAACAAACAAACAAAAACACCTCCCCTGAAATTCTTGTTTGTGGTCAGAAGTCTGGAAGCGGACTCACCACCTGCGTATGTCAGCAGGCGTGATGGCTGGGTTGCAGCTTTTCACCGGAATCCTGAATCCTAAAGTTACAGCACCAGGGCTCCTTCCCTGGTGAGCGGGCCTCCAGGTATCACAGGTCGGACCAACCTGCTACCTACAAAGAATCAGAGAGGTGACTATTTCCAAGCTGAGTTGGTTTTTAAAAACTATTTCTGAGACAAAAAGAGTGTTACAATAGAGACTTTTTGTTATTGTAATATTTTGACCCACTGTCAGAGCGTCTTTTATTCTTTAAATTTACCAAAATTTTTCTCACTTCTAAATAGTAGCTGTCCTTTTGTATGAAATGTACATAAGCCCTTAGTTTAAGTCAAATGCAGTTTCTCCCAAGAAGTTTTCCCTGATTGTCCCAGCACTAAAAATGCCAAAATTTTAATAAATTTAAATACTCCATGTGTGCTTTAAGCACACCTCTTTAAACGCTTTGCAATTTTTCTTTGCACACATATCTCCTTCTCCCAAAGAAGAGAAATAATTTTTAGTCATATTTATATCACTTGCTGAGGTTCAATATCTATTGGTTACATAAAAACTATGTTGAAATCATAAAGCCACTACCAACATTTTATTATATCACAGCTGAAACCAATCCTCTGAGATATTTTTATCCCTCAACCTGAAGAAAATCACCTCATTAATTGGTTTACTGCAAGTCACACCTCAGGTTTCTTTGCTCCTGCCCTATTCCCCAAAATTTCTTTACTGCCAAAATGTTGAAAACACATTAAGAAGTTAAAAAGAGGGGGAGAGAGAGAAACTATACTTTTATACAAAATTTTGTAAAATAAAGAAGTAAAAGTGATGCCTTCCAATTCTCCAATTCCACTGCGGCGGTATGTATCTTTCCATATGTTTTCTTTCCTTTTAAATGTTATTTTATTGTGGTAAGAACCCTTAACGTGAGATCTACCTTCTTTACAAAAATTTAAGTGTGCCGTATAATACTGTTAACGATAGGCACACTGCTGTTCAAGACATCTCTGGAATTTCTTTACTTGGCCTAACTGAGACTTTATGCCCCTTGATTAACATCTCCCCATTTCTGTCTTCTCCTGGCCTCTGGCAACCACCATTTTCCTTTCTGATTCTGAGTCTGTTTTTTCTATTTTTATATTTTTTAAGATTTAAAAAAAATTTTTTAAGTCATCTCTACACCCAAGGTGGTGCTCAAACTTAGAACCCCGAGGTCGAGTCGCACGCTCCACTGACTAAGCCAGCCGGGCGCCCCTGAGTCTATTTTAAAATAACATACTTCATGTCAGTGGAACTTCCAGTCCTCACAGTTCATCCAATGTTGTCACTTATCACAGGATTTTCTTCTTTCTAAAGGCTGAATACTATTCCCTGTGTATATATGCACAGTTTTCTTGGTCCTTTCATATATAAATGGGAATTTAGGTTGTTTCCACATCTTAGCTTTTGTGAATAAGGCTGCAGTGAACACTGGAGTGCCAACACCTCTTCCAGAACTTCAGTCTTCTTTCGGGTGAATACCCAGAAGCAGGATTGCTGGATCCTATGATAGTTCTATTATTAATTTTTGAGACATCTCCATAGAGAATACACCAACAGTGTACAACAGTACCAATTCTTCCACATCCTTACCAATGTTTGTCCTCTTTCTTTCTTTCTCCTTTTCTTAATGTATAGTGGCCATCCTGACAAGTGTGAGGTGATAACTCATTGTGGTTTTTGATTTATGGTTCCCTGATGATTAGTGACATCGAGCATCTTTCCAAATACCTATTGGTCTTTTGTGTATGTTTTTTAGGGAAATGTCTATTCAAGTCTTTAGCCCATATTTTGTATTGGGCAACTGGATTTTTTGGGGGGGGAGGGGGGCTATTGATTTATAGGACTTCCTTATGTATTTTGGAAATTAATCCATTCTGATACATGGTTTGCAAATATTTTCTCCTATTCCAATGGTTGCCTTTTCACTCTGTTGTTTTCTATGTAGTGCAGAAGCTTGTTAGTTTGACGTAGTCCCATTTGTCTATTATTGTTCTTGTTGCCTGTGCTTTTGGTGTCATATTCATGATATCTTTTCTTCCTTCCTTCCTTCTTTCTTTCTTCTTCTTTTTTTTTTTTGAGAGGGAGAGTGTGTGTAGGTGCAAGCAGTGGGGGAGGGGAAGAGAGAGAGAGAGAGAGAGAATCTTAAGCAGTCAATCTCACCACTCAGATCATAACCTGAGCTGAAATCAAGTCATTTGCTTAACTGACTGAGCCACCCAGGCACCCCAGAATCCATACTCTTTCTATGCCTTCATGTACACAGATGCATTTTCAATATCTATAGCATGACCTCATTTTTGTAGGAAAAAAATACATATATAACCTATTTTTTATTATTTATGCTTAAACTATTTGTGGGAGTAAAAATGTATTCTCCTGTTAATATCATATAATGGATATCATATCATGTCAGTGTGTATATACTGATCTGTCATTTCTAAAATGGCCATTTAGTAGTAAGAAAAGCTATATTTTTTAAAGAAGAACTATTATTTTTAAGTATATATTTATGTAAGCTCTTTTTTTGTAATTTGTGATTAGGTATTTTATGCATATGTTCCAAATTCTCTTTCCCAGATTGTAATGAAAAAAATAAAGTTATTTTATTTACTTTGCTGTATAAAAGTGTTTAATTTCTATTTAAATTTATTAATCTTTTCTTTAGTGGTGTCTAAGCTCTGACGCATGCTTTAAAAAGTCTTTTCTAAGTAGTCTATTTTAAATTTCTATGTTACCAATTATCTCCTCTTATGATGTGCTTCATTTTTTGGACACAATAATTGACCACATATTTAACAAATATTCTCCTCACTTGCTAAATAGATGTGGGGTACTCTAGAACAGTAACACATTCAAAAATAAAATAATATAAATAAGGTAAAAAAATACAATACAGAGGGAAATAATAGGAGTATAAATTCATGACTAGAGTGGGGAAAATACACACACACACACACACACACACATACACACACATCTGGAATACACATTGGTATAACTTGTTAGGTAGAGATCCAACTTTGTCTATTTTTTTTTTTTTCCAGATGGCTACCCCCACTTGTCCCAAACCAGTTGTTGGATAATCTATCTTTTCCATACTGATATGAAATGACAGACATATTTTTTAAACCAGGCTTTCAAGCAATATGTTTTTCAAATAAGTCCCCATCTAGCCCACTGCCTTCACCAATAAAGACGCTCTCACTATATTGTTAAGATTCATCTTTTCCATGTGCTCCAGCCCTAATAACATGTGGATGGCAGTTGTGACTTTGGTCACCTTAAGGTATTCCTACTGTCACCTCTCTCTGCAGGAGACAGGTCAGAGAAGAAGCTCTAAGTTGTTGATCTCAGAAATCATGTCTGGCAGTGCAGTGTCCTGAAGATTGGTATAATGTGTTTTGGGATGGCTGGACCACTCTTTTTCTATGAGTTATGTGTAAATTTCTTCATCTATGAATTAAGCTCAGTCAGTGTGTTGGGAGAGAGGGGAAAGAAGTCTGTATCGCCAGTAATGAGTGTAGCCAGTGATTCGAGATACTAGTCGCAACATCATACCATCACAACAGCTGTCCAGTTTCCTTCTGAAACATTTGAGCAATGTTCATTTTATTGAGAGACCTGGAAAATTTCAACCATTCCCAAGTCAGCAAGTGAGATGCAATGTAGTACATGGACAAAAGAGAATGGGAGGTAGGAAGCCCAGTTTCCTCGTCCTGACTTGATTCATGTAGTAAGCAAGTAGTCAGGGGACCAACTCAATTTATCTCAATTTCTTCACTATCTATAGAAAGTAGTTGGACTATATAATTCTTGGTTTCCAGCTAGATAAAAGACTGTGATCCTATAAGAATATGGTTCCTATATTTTTTTCATTTACAACTTATTTACAAAGAATTTGAGCCCTTGCTATATGCAAAGAATTCTTCAAGTTACTGATGAGTAAGATATGGTCATTGTATTCAGGAGTTTATGAAAAGAGTTTGCTTGACAGAGGGACATGGGATGGAACAGATCAGTGTGACTTGAACTTAGAACATCCCAGTTTCCTCATTCCAAATTGGAATATAGGATCTGTGATGCACCATTTCTCTATTGTAAGGTTTATTCTAATCATCCTGGTCAGTGTTAAAGTCTCCTTTTAGGTTTGTGTGGGAATAACACACTGAATGTAGGTGGTAGTTCATAAATCCTTTTTTCCAGTGAAAGTGGTTAGTGTTGTTACAGGTTTTTTGGTTTTGTTTGTTTGTTTGTTTTTTGCAAGACCCTTACTTAAGACTAACTCCCAAACAATATTGTGAAGCTGTACCTCAGTTACTAGGCTAGAGGGAGTCTAAGGAGTAGAGGCTTAATGACCCCAAACTGGGGCTACCTCTCTTTCTATCTAAATTAGTATAACTCTGCTGTGTTTTGCTGCTGTTGTTGGTTTTTGTAAATTCTCATCTCAGTAATTCACAAATGCTACACAAAGGACATATGATTAAAACATTGGGATTAATAACTTCAGAAAGATGAGTTTTGACTAAGAGAAAGGAACATGGAGAAAAAACATTTTAGTCCAGAAAACTTCTTTTTACAGAAGTTCAAGATATGAAAACACCCAACATCCTGTTGGAGATAAGTGGGAAAGAAGAATCAGTGGGAACCACAAAAGTCAGAAAGAAATCAACAAAAAAGTATGGGTGATGGAGACCCATGGATGGTTGTCAGTGCTGGAGTGTGACAGGCTAAGAAAAGAAATAAGGTATGAGGAACTTAGAGGGGGTGCGAAATGGGCTAGACTTCAAGGAAGAGCTTTTGAGTTTTGCACTTTCTGGCAGACAGTGAGCAGTGGTAGACCATGACAAGTACTGCCTCAGATCCATATGGCAATGCAAATTTATACGTTAAGGCACTCATAATCTCAGTGGTCATTGTATACAATCTCTATACTATACATTTTTTTCCCTAGGTCTAAAAATATCTGAGCATTGGATTTCTTTTCAGTAAGAGTAGATAGGGGGTTTAAGAAGGCCTAGTTTCAAAGAGTGAAAATAAGTGAACAAAATTATATTTACACTATAGTACAATTTTTTTTTCCATCCAGTCCACAGTGTTGTGGACTCTTGAAGCCACTCCCAACAAGAATGATGTTTTGCATGCTGCTTATGGTGGCAGAGAGGTGAGTATCATGTCTGTAGGACAGAGCAATAAATATAACTCTGGTAATCCTTTGTACATTTAAAGTCAGGGAATATTTCCATGGATTCCTTCTCATTTTGTTGGGTTGAATAAAATTAAGTAAAAGCACACGGTACCTGATTAAGGAGCAAAAAGATTTTAGGCTTTGGTCAAGCACATAAAAAGGGCCTAATGAGAGGAGGAATATATGTTACAATTTTCTGCCTTCGGTTGCTCAACTAGATTCTATTAGTGGAGTTTTCTAAAAGATTTGGACCATATTTCCAATTTAGATATTATTAGAGTTCATCGTAACTTAAATCTCTGTACCGGCTTACACCAAATTACCTAACCTTCCAGCCTAAAATCAATGTACCTAAATGTTTTCCTGATGCTATATATTTATACACACACATATACACACTATACACACACTATAGCCCACTCTTTAAAGCAGAACTTTGTTCAGGACAAGTACCCTCAGTATCCAGCATATAGCTTGCACAGTGAAATATTCCTTGAAAGTTTGGGGTTGATTATGAACCCAGTGTACAAGGGTTCCACATTAAGTCATAATTGGCTTTGTGTTGGGACAGTATGTGTCAACTGGTGAAATCAGGCAGAGAGGAGAGTAAGAGTTTCTTGTATCAACAGCATAACAACTGATCACCCACCTGTTATTCAAAACAGTAGAATGCCAGGGAGGACTTTTCTAATGCTGGAATAGAGGCGTGCCCTTGCCTTGATGTCCTTATTGGAGAAAATGTCTACAGCAGATCTGATGGAGAATCTGAGGGAAGAACTGACCTGTTTCATCTGCTTGGATTATTTCACCAGTCCCGTGACTACTGAGTGTGGGCACAGTTTTTGTCTAGTGTGTCTCCTGAGGAGCTGGGAGGAACACAACACTCCTTTATCCTGTCCTGAATGCTGGAGGTCCTTGGGGAGCCCACACTTCCAGCCCAATGAGCGTTTGGGGAGGCTGGCTGGCATCGGCAAGCAGCTCCGATCCCAAGTGCTGCAGAGTGAGGGTGAACAAGACATCTATGGGAGAATGCTGGCAGGCACTAAGGTGTTCTCTGAGGATGGGCAGGGTGTAAACATTTTCTCAACTCAGTGTCATGGAATAAACAGATTGCATCCCTTGAGTGAGGCTGAGGAGCGTCACAAAGTAAGATTGGCTGCTCAGTATAAATCTCAGAATACAAATCCTGTTCCGCCACTTATTCCCATAATAATTCTCTATTGGTGATGATTACGGGTGCTGGTCTTCAGGCAACAGACCACAGACTTGGTGTGGATCCTGCCTCACCCTTTGCGTTAGATCCCGCTCATCTTGTTTTCACTGGTCCTCGAGGCTTCTTCACAAGCTGGTGCTCTGCTCATTTGCCACAGAGAATTTGTTTCTATTGCAGGAGAAACTCCAGGAAATCCTAAATCTTTTGCATAAAAAGAGAAAGGAAACTCAGGTTGTATTAACCCATGAGAAGGAGAGAGTAATACTGTGCAAGGTCAGTATCTGTCTTACTTTTGGGTCTTGTAGATGATTCTATGAGGGAGACTGAAGGGATACTTAGTGAAATACCAGGGGGAAAAGACACAATTTTCTAATCAGAGTCCTACAGTATGCAGTGTCCTTAGTTTGGGCTGTCTGCCTCTGCTTGTCCACCTGGGAATCCCAAGACTCAGTTCAAACAATTCCCCCATCCCTAGGCCTGCTTATTTATTTATTTTTTCCTTTTTGGTCCATCCATACAACTTGATGGCTACCTCTATTATGGCTCTGATTATAATTATTTAAAATTATAAGTTATAGACAACATAGGATGAAAATCCATAGAAAAGGAATATCTCAAATGCTTTTGGGAAAAAGGAGAGTGCAAATTAAAAAAAAAAAAAAGACAAAGGGAAATAAAGGCCAAATAATAGTTTGGATTAATACACCTGAACAAATGCTTGACTTAGTGACAGATTTGAAGTTGAGGTGTCTAACAAAGACCTAACTGTTTAAATACTTAAAAAATGTGTGTGTATCTGATTCTCCCAATACACTGAGTTCTTAAATGGGAGTATTTGTGATGTGCATCTCTATTTCTAGGATGTGATCCAATGTCTACTTTCATTGGATATTTAGTAAATAAGCAAACACATGCTTTTTTTGTATTTTTGTCCTTATTTATTTATTTATTTTTTTACCATGGTATGGGTCACCACCTGTCATAGTTTATTTTTGTTTCTTTCCTCACTAGAATGACAGCCTTCTGGGAATAGTTTTGGTTTTGTTTACTACTGTGTATGTATATACCTTCTAAAATATCACGCTATCTACCCCATTATTTAATACTTATGTGTTACTTAATTACTTAATACTTAATATCTGTTGTGTGTCAGGCTTCAAAACTTGTCACAGCAGAACTCTAGGACTTTGTAAGGATTGAAAATCTACATAGGCATTTCTGCTGCTAACTTTATTATATCATTCCTGTGTGTGTGTGTGTGGACGGCAGGAAGAGACAAAGGCCTGTAAACAGGTTGTTGTGTCAGAATATGCAAAAATGCACCAGTTTTTGAAGGAGGAGGAGCAGCTGCAGCTCCAGTTACTGGAAAAGAAGGAACGAGAGAACATGAAGAAACTAAGGGACAACGAGATCAAGCTGACCCAACAAACAAGAAGCCTGAGCAAAATGATTGAACAGATACAGTCCACATGTCTGAACTCCATTATAGAATCTTTTGAGGTAAGAATGTTGGGAAAATCAATGGAATAACAACAACAGTGTGTAGTAACCCATAATTTTTCAAGGCATGCAAAATAAGTTTTTCTTTATTTACCCGAGAAACTAAGTTCTGGCCCCAAAACAGTTTTCCTTGAGAATTAATTATTTTTTTAAGATTTATTTATTTATTTGACAGAGAGAGGGGAGAGACAGAGAGAGAGGGAACACAAGCTGGGGGAGTGGGAGAGGGAGAAGCAGGCTTCCCGCTGAGCAGGGAGCCCGATGCGGGGCTCAATCCCAGGACCCTGAGATCATGACCGGAGCTGAAGGCAGTCACTTAATGACTTAGCCAGCCAGGCACCCCAAGAATTAATATTCTATAGTATAAATAAAGTCTCAAAGAGAAAGAGAAAAAAACAAAAACAAAACAGTGGAATACCTGTCCAAACCAAGCCTGATGAAGAGTCCAATTTCTGCTCTGCTTGCTTCTCTGCAACTTCAGCTTCATCCATTATTTTAAGTTTAATGAACATTTCCTAGGTGCTGCTGGCACATTAAATTCCATCGTCACAAAGACCTGATGAAGTTAATTATTGTTAATATGCACTACAGGTGATTGTTGTCTATGATGTGGGTTTATAGCGGCAGACCCACAGCAGTTAGGAAATTTCCCCGTCAGATAGCTAATCAGTGATCGAAATGAGGTATTCGGTATGGAGCCCGGATTCTTCACCATCTTTGCTCGGCGGCCTTCCTGGGCTCCTGCTTTATTCTCCAGGGCCTCCGTAAACACGAGCTGTGGGACCCGGCTGCAGCTGTAGTTCTCCTTCCTAGACTCGCTGGTGATTTTCCAGCAACCCACCCCACCTGCACACAGGCTTAGCCTCAGCGCTCAGAGGGCACCTTGCTTTTGCCCATCTTTGACTCCCTGAGGCAACCGGAGACTCCCTGGGTTCCTACATCAGCATCAGGTTCTCTTGACAAAGTGATGGTATAAGGAAAGAAAAGGACAAAGTAGTCTAGTCATTGTGAGAACCATCCCCTGTTCATAGGAGACTTCTGCCCCCTACCCTGGGAAGAAGCTGGGGATGTTTTCCTACCACATGCTCGCCCACGGAAGTGGCTAAAGCCACGGAAAGTGGCTTCTGTGAGATTACCAAGGACTAGATTCTGTCTCTGGATTCTGGCTTTGCTAGAGATCGAAGTGCACAGATACTAACCCTCTTTCTTTTATACCCTTAGGATGTGAAAGGCACCCTGGAAAGGTAAGTGTGCATTCCGTGTCCAGTGGACATGTGGGTATAAGTTATAGGGCTGCACTGCTGTGGAGATCAGGTTGTGAGAGTGGGGATGACAGTGTCCAGCTGCTGGGGCAAAACAAGCGTAACCCTCATGCTGGAGCAGGTCACGCGGTCCGTGTAGGGGACACAGAGTGACGCTCTCTGTCCTCCTGCAGGACTGAGCCACTCTTGCTTCAGTGTCCAGAGGCCACCACCACGGAACTGACTCTCTGCCGCATCACTGGAATGAGGGAGATGCTAAAAAAATTCAGCAGTAAGTCAGCCTGATTTGTCAAACCTCCAGGGATTTGTGGAGTTAACTTCAGGGTGTACGAAGGAATGCAAAATCGAGCTTTAAGGCAGTTTCCTCTGACATAGACTGTTCACCATCTGCATGCCAGGCTCTCTCACAAAGGCACCCTGAGTCAGCACGAAACATCAGGGAGGGCTGGGGCCATAGACCCTCTCTGTTCTGGAGCAGACAGAAGCACACTCGATTGATGTCTCATCTGCCTTTGTTTTCTGTCTAAAAAGTCCTGGCACTTCCTTTGTTTGTTTTTATGGTTCTGTTTTGTCCATTTCTTCCCCTTGCCTATACACAAACACCTCCTCAGGGGTTTCTGCATTTCTACCTCTGTTCTTGTCAGCATAAAAGCTACTTAAACTTGAAAGTCCTCATGAGGCAACATTCAAACAATCCTTTTATTTAAAAAAAAATTAAAGATTTATTTATTTGAGAGACACAGAGAGACAGAAGTGAGGTGGAGGGGGGCGGAGGGCGAGAGAGAATCTCAAGCTGCCTCCAGGCCCAGTGCAGAGCCAGACGCGGGGCTTGAACTCAAGACCCTGAGCTCATGACCCGAGCCTAAAACAAGAGTCAGACGCTTAGCAGACTATACCACCCAGGTGTCCCTCAAACTATTCTTTTAGAATGCTCTAGATATTTAGACTGGCTAAGACCAAGAGAGGTTAGCCTTAGTTTTCAACTTTTACCTTCAGAGGTAAGACAATCTGACCTTCAGAGGAAGGTCTAATGGACTTTGGAATCAGTGGAGATTTGGTTAAGTGCCTACTATATGCCCTGCACCATGCTCTTCAGTTCTAAGCTTTCTCACAGTGATGAGTAACAGGCTTGCCTTTGCTTTTATAGAACATCCAGTGGAATTGAGGAGACAGACTTTCTTCTCAAATATTGAGTGATGATTGGGATTTGATCTAAAAGTAAGAGTATGAAATTGTGTGGTAGGGGCACTTAGTCTTGTCTTGGGGGTCAGTGACGGTTGGAAGCCTCTTCTGTGACCTCCTCTCAGAAGATAGGAGAGGAGAGTCTCTCACTGGTTCACGATGTACTTACTGACTGGTCGGGTGGGTGGGGGGAGGGTCTCACTAACTCATAGGAGCCTGCGTTGAAGCCTGACATAATGAAACCTGCCGACTGGAAACTGCTACGCAAACACTCAGTGATCTTGTAAACTTGTTCAAGTTTCCTAACCTCTGTAAGCCTCAGTTTCCAATTTTATAAAGACGGGGGGGGGGGTGGTGGAAATGGCACGATTAGGTGAGATACTGTACAGAAAACGCTTGGCAGGTAAGCAGAAGTTCAGAACAGAAGTGCCCCTGTCTCTGTCTACCCCCGCAGGTGGAGAACCACCTTGGCTGAAGTGAATACAAATGACAGTGTATGCCCCATGTGGACAAATAGCTCTGAGTTTTCAACCTGTACTCTGAAAAGAACAACTTCCACTCCATTATATCAGAGACTCCTCTCTTCCCTCTCAGACACGCTAAACATCACCATCCCATGACTTACATCTGTGTCTTTTTTTTTTTTAACATTTTATTTATTTATTTATTTGACACACAGAGAGAGAGAGAGAGATCACAAATAGGCAGGGAGGCAGACAGAGAGAGAGGGGGAAGCAGGCTCCCCACCGAGCAGAGAACCTGATGTGGGGCTCTATCCCAGGACCCTGAGATCATGACCTAAGCCGAAGGCAGAGGCTTAACCCACTGAGCCACCCAGGTGCCCCAATCTGTGTTTTTTGAGGAATTTATCCTTGGTGTTAGTGAAATAGTGTGAGAAGGGTTCAGAGATTCTGCTCTGAGCAGAACAACTCTTTACCACACTCACCTCAATTATACATATTTTAAAAATTGAATTGGAAACTAAGAATTTAATTTAAATTCCACATGTATAGGAGGGTCTTTAAGAACAGAAGGGAGGATTCACTCTCTTCTCCTCTTGCAGCGGATATAACTCTGGATCCAGCCACAGCCAACGCCTATCTAGTCCTGTCTGAGGATCTGAAGAGCGTGAGGCACGGAGGAGTCCGACAGCACTTACCAGACAACCCGGAACGATTTGACCAGTCAGCGACGGTGCTGGGCACTCAGATCTTCACCTGTGGGAGACATTACTGGGAGGTGGAAGTGGGCAACAAGACTGAGTGGGAAGTGGGCATCTGCAAGGACTCAGTGAGCAGAAAGGGCAATCTCCCAAAGCCACCGGGGGACCTCTTCTCACTTATAGGCTTAAAAATTGGAGATGATTATAGTCTTTGGGTCTCATCACCTTTAAAAGGTCAACATGTCAGAGAGCCTGTGCATAAGGTTGGTGTTTTCTTAGACTATGAGTCTGGACATATAGCGTTCTACAATGTGACAGATGAGTCCCTTATCTACAGCTTCCCTCAGGCCTCTTTCCAGGAGGCTCTCAGGCCTATCTTCTCCCCTTGCCTCCCAAATGAGGGGACGAACACAGGCCCTCTTACCATCTGCTCACTGAACAGTTATGTCTGAGGAAGATACCCCCGAGCTTTCACTAAGTATGAGGTCTAAGACCAACAGATGATTATTAATTAAGATGATTAATGCAATGGCACTATTAACATCAGGTGATCTGAAAGGAAAGCCCCACCCCACCCCCGCCCCACCAAAGAGTTTCCATTGACTTGAGCCACAATCAACAGCCAAACTGGACAACCAACTTTCAACACCATAGAAGGCCGATCATATCCCGTCTTTAACCAAATTCATTATTTAGACTGCCCCACATATATGCTGGCCACTAAAACTGTAGAGATAGAACCCGCCCTCATTATCCCCGACCCCACTGTCATAGGCCAGTTTTATAAATATATGTCATGTTTATGAGTGTATTTATTTATTTGACTCTAAAGAAGAACTCTGCTATTTGAATGTGTCTTTGTTCTCTGTGCAGAGCTCTGCATGCTGGGGCAATCCTAACTCCTCTGAGGCTGGGCTGGGAGGCGGGAACAGATGCAAGGGTCTTCTTTTCAGGGTTGATGAGAGGGACTCATGACCCAGCCTCCACTAAAAAGTTGCCCTTCTTCCCATCCCATGGGGCCTGGAGTATCTGCACTCAGGAAGGCTTATGTCTTCAGAATGCTGCAAATATAGGCGTGGATATCATATTATTCATGTCGCCATACCCACAAGAGGCTGGAACCTTCTGTGAATATGTTCAAGGATCACAGAGCAAAGTCTCTTTTCAATAAATGTATCAAGGCTGTGGGTGCCAAATGACTTCACTGAATTTTTTATAAGGTTATTTTCTGTGCTTTTGCTACTTGCTATGAGCAGAAGGCTTTTAATCACTGGAAGGGGAAATCAAGTCTACTCTCCATTCCAACATGCTAGGGTTTGTGAAGAAGTTTTGTGAGCAGATCTTCTTTCGACTGCTCTCAGATAACCTTCTGCTGGAGGTCTGCCCTTATGTGCTCCATTCTTAGGGCTCTGTCCCTGTAGAGGTTTTTCTGTTGTTTGTTTGTTTCTCTGTAGGATTGTTTGTTTGTTTTAACTTTTTCTTCATGCTTACCTTGCAGAATGGCACCCGTCACAGAGGGTAGCCCTTACTGCCTCTTCCAACTCACAGAACTCACTGTTCACGTTTTCAGTCTCAGACCAGAAAACTGATGGGATTTAACCCACACACAACTGCAAGATTATTAAGAAAAATGTTTATCACAGATTTTGGTCTTTAAATGAGACACTAAGCTGGAGAAGATTGATAATTGAATCTGTTAACGAGCATAGAAAATAGCAGGGAGGGAGGTAAGTAAGCGGGGGAGGCTAGCGAAGCAGCTTTATTTTAGGATTGGTATTCACTCTTCTTGTTAATCTAGATCTGCTTTCTCTTTCAAACTTATGCATGTTCATCTTGTGCCCTCACAGGCAGGGGAGCAGATCTGAACTAGACTTTGGTTCCCAAATCATGCCCTTTTGTTCTCTGTATTCACTGTTTGCATTTCCCCCCTGACATCACATATATTTTGCATCAGAGAACTGTAGAGGGGAGGGGAGCCAATCACACTTTCCTGGAACAACTTGTAGCTGTTCCCCCTTTTTAAAAAATTTTATTAAATTTTACTCTTGATTTATCCCCTCAAAAAGCTAAGAAACAAATCATGAACAGCAAACAAATATATTTGGACTGTATCTTTCTCAATTACAAAAAAACCCCAAACACTGATTTTTAAAAATTTTAATAAATGAATAGAAAGTTCATACCTTGTAACTTAGTGTGCATTATAATTAAATTAAACATACATATATTGAATTGTGTGGTGTAACTGAGGTGATAGCTCTTTTTTTTTTCCTTTGTCCTAAAGGGGATGATGTTATCAAGGAAACCAGCCTATTTTTTTTCCTCTGGCAAAGTCATCCCATGGAGAGCATTGTCTGTATGGGCCTGCCACTGAATCTATACTATTTTTTTTTTAAAGATTTTATTTATTTATTTGACAGACAGAGATCACAAGTAGGCAGAGAGGCAGGTGGAGAGAGAGAGGAGGAAGCAGGCTCCTGCTGAGCAGAGAGCCCGATGCGGGGCTCTATCCCAGGATCCTGGGATCATGACCTGAGCTGAAGGCAGAGGCTTTAACCCACTGAGTCACCCAGGTGCCCCTGAATCTATACTATTTTTACCCTGCTGAGTTTGCATAAGACACCATGAAAAAATGGCAAGAAAATTTTCACCCAAGGCTTCGCAACATAAACTCTAAGCCAAGCAGATGTGGTGGGGGGGTGTGGGAGGAAGAGCAGCTGGAATGAACAACTGAGAGTTGCACCCCCTTGAGGGCAAACTCACCCCCTTGCATTTTTCCAGGGCCTCGTCTTTCTGCACCTGTCTTTGAGCATTTGACAAAGACATTTTCTCAAATACGAATAGTGTCCCACGTGGGACCTGCCTCAAGCTATCCCCTTTCCCTCCTATTAATGCTTTCTCTGCCTCCCAAATCTGTCTTCTATCCCTTCCTTTGGGGAAGATTTCCCCAGGAGATAGCAAGTCACAAGTAGCCTCTTGTAGTGCCCATTACAAAATGGAATCCAGAATCCTGGCCATTTCCCTCTTTACCTACTGACTAGAGGAGAGGGGGTATGTCAACTCCTGAGGGCAGAGGACATCAAGAGTTGTCTCCCACACAGGACTGCAATTTGATTTTTTCATTTTTTTTTTAAATTGTCTTTGCTTATCCTACAGTACCTTAAGAATAAAATATTATGGGGTACCTGCGTGACTCAGTCAGTCGAGGGACTGACTCTTGATCTCAGCTCAGGTTTTTTTTTTTTTTTTTTTTAAAGATTTTATTTATTTGACAGAGAGAAATCAGAGCTAGGCAGAGAGGCAGACAGAGAGAGGGGGAAGCAGGCTCCTGCTGAGCAGAGAGCCCAATGCGGGGCTCGATCCCAGGACCCTGAGATCATGACCTGAGCTGAAGGCAGAGGCTTAAACCACTGAGCCACCCAGGCGCCCCGCAGCTCAGGTCTTGATCTCAGGGTCATGAGTTGAATCCCCATGTTGGGCGCCACACTGGGTATGGAGCCTAGTTAAAAAATAACAATAAAAATAAAATATTATACCTCTTTTGCCCCAAGATCTAATTAACTAATAAAACTATTAACTCTTCAAATGAGGTCTTTATCTACACTCCTGCCCTAATTACCCCTTGCCCCAACAATGTAACTTAGACCTATTATGCTTCCAGTACTTACTTTGACACCTCATCTTACTTTGGATTACTTTACAAGGTCCTCTTAGTGATAGAAGTCAGCAGTGTGCCCAATCAACCTTTCTCTACTCTTGAATTTCTCCCTGTGCATATACCCTAAGGGTGTGGGAACAGATTAATAGTAGGCCCCAGTAGGAAAATTCAAGAATGATAAGATGCACAAAGGATAAAATTTTAAAACTTGCAAATGGCCTCACTACACAGAGATTACGAATGCTTACATTACAGTGTGTGTCTATTTTTTTTCTATGCATATGTATTTTAAGCAACATGAAAATTAATTATCTTAATTTTATATTTTGAGCATCTTGTATTTCTTCAAAACACGACTTTTTGTCCCAAATATATAAGCATGTATTTTCTAAGAATTAACCCATTTTGTTAAATTACATTTATTTTTACATTCAACATTCAACAAATGATGTTACTTGGTAAATTATGCATATTAAATATTTCCCAATTAGTCCTTTAATGTTCTTTGTAGATGGTTTTGTTTTGTTTTTTTTTTTTAAGTCTTCCAGTATCCAGGAATAATATAGGATTGTGCATTAAATGTAATTGTCTTGGAAAATATGATTTTTAATGTCAGTAATATTTCGTTATATGAGTGTCCCTAATTTATTGAATCATCCCCCTACTGTGGGACATTTAGATTGTTCTCCATTGGTAGCTATTATAAATGACACTGTGATGAATGCACACGTACATAAACCTCTGCGTGTATCTCTAATTATTCACCAATATGTCTCCTGCAGGCAGGAAAGCTGCCTTTGGATCTTGGGGGCATGTTTCCAGCTTATACATTCCCCTACAAAAGTTTTATGTGCACTGCAGGTAGTCTGAAAGCTTTTACTCACTGGCATTTCCACACTGAAGATGCAGACACATAGTTTTGAGACAAGTGAGAGAACATGTTTCCCCTTGCCCTATGGTCTTGCCAGAAGCACTGCATTTATTTCAAAAAAGCCCATCCTGGGAGGAATTGGGCAGTAGTGCCAGGGCTTTGAAATAAATAGCCCTTAGCTGGAACACTAAACTTCATTGAAAGGTAACTGTTTCCACTTTGACAAATTCTTTTAACTCTCTGAGCCTTTGTTTTCTCTTCTCAAAAATGTGGAAAATAGGTATGTGTTGTGATGATTATGGGAAAACACAGAAAAGCAATTAATCCATGGTGCCTGATGAATTTTTTTTAGTCCCCTTCCCCTACCTTCCCTTTCCCCTTAGAGACTCCATTTTGCAATTTATTAGAAAGGGTACAGAAGAGCCACAGAAACCTTGTGTGAAATATAGAAAACATTGGCACAAAAATTGTTGAAATGTTTCCAAATAGGTGTCTTATTTTAGGGGGAAAAGTTTTAACATAAAATTCAATTGAAGGGATTCCTGGTGGCTCAGTTGGTTAAGCAACTGCCTTCAGCTCATTCATGATAATGGAGTCCCAGGATCGAGTCCCATATCAGGCTCCCTGCTTGGTGGGGAGTCTGTTTCTCCCTCTGACCTGTCCTTTCTCATGCTCTCTCTCTCTCAAATAAATAAATAATCTTAAAAAAAAAATCAATTGAAGGAAAAGAAAACCTCTATGCATTGTTTTCTTATCTTTTATGGACGTCCTTTTGACCTTCACACTTGTGAGCATATATTACCTAATTTTAAAGGAAATTAATATTAAAATTATGAAAATAGAACTGCCTATGATCCAGCAATCACACCACTAGAGATTTACCCAAAGAATGTAAGAACACTAATTTAAAGGGATACATGCACCCCTATGTTTATAGCAGTATTATCTGTAACAGCCAAATTACGGAAGCAGCCCAAATGCCCACCAGTTAATGAGTGGATAAAGAAGAAGTGGTCTAAATATACAATGGAATATTATTCATCCATAAAAAAGTGAAATCTTGCCATTTGCAAGGACATGAATGGAGCTAGAGAATATAATGCTAAGCAAAGTGAGTCAGAGGAAGACAAACACCATATGATTTTGAAAACTCATTTGTGGAATTCAAGAAACAAACGAGCAAAGAGGAAACAAGAGAGAGACAAATCAAGAAACAGTAGACTGATGGTCCCCAGAGGGGAGGTGGGTGTGAGGATGGGTTAAATAGGTGATGGGGATTCAGGAGTGCACTTGTCATGATGAGCACTGGGTGTTGTACGGAAGTGTCGCATCCCTATATTGTACACCCGAAACTAATATCACACTGCATGTTAACTAGCTGTGGACTCAAAAGTAAATTAATATAATAACCAGGAAATAAGTACAAATAAAAACGACTTTATGGTCATAATCTCATTTTCACTCCTTGGCAGTCTCACACCCTTTCCTTTGGTCTCTGAAGACCTGGTAAGAACTTTGCTAATCATGAGCTCTGTCAGTCCTTAAAGCACTTCACTGGGGAAGTGGGACACAGCCTTCCTCACTCACTTCACCTCGCTCAATGGCACTCCAGGAGATTAGAGGTGTCCTAAGACACTGAGCCCGCCAGCCTGCGGGTGGGACTTGGAACGGCCACCACCAGCTGCGAATATCTTCCTTCTTGTCAAACATGTTAGATGTGTTTAAAAAATCATAAAAACATGTTGGGGTACCTGGGTGGCTCAGTGGGTTGAAGCCTCTGCCTTCGGCTCGGGTCATGATCCCAGCGTCCTGGGATCGAGCCCCACGTCGGGCTCCCTGCTCAGCATGAGCCTGCTTCCCTTCCTCTCTCTCTCTGCCTGCCTCTCTGCCTACTTGTGATCTCTGTCTGTCAAATAAGTAAATAAAATCTTTAAAAAAATAAAAAAATAAAAATAAAATAAAAAAATCATAAAAACATGTTAAGAACGTATAAAGCCTTATAAAAACATGTTAGATATGTGCCACAGCATGGAGAGGTTTGGAAAGTATTGCCCTTCCCCCACAGTAGGACCCTATAAATAACAGGAACATGATTTACGACTCATTTACCTGGGATGGCCTGTTAACAGCTTTCTTACTGAAGCTGGCAGGAAGGAACCAATTTCTGCGAGGCCTGAAGCTCATACAAATGAGGGGAGTCATTTGTAAGGTAAAATGATACAAAGTTACAAAATCTAACATTAGGCCTAGGGTGTTGAAGGGTGTCAGACCACAAGGGGCCTGAAGCTACAGTTTACCTATTTTCATGGTGTATCTGCCTCTGGGTTGACAGGATGCGAAGCCAAAGGGCAAAGGCAGGAAAGCCAGACCTCCTTGGTTCCCCACTCCCAAGCTGTATAGCCTGGGGCGAGGGGAGTGCCTTCACCATCAACAAGGGGTCCACAGCCTATCTGCTTCACAGGACTGTTGCAGCAAATGCCATAACACTTGCATTTAGGACACTGCCTAATTTAAAGTATAACTATGAAATAGGTGTTAATTGTTCATAGGTCCTTTCTGAGCTTTGGCATCAATATTAGCTGGGCTCTGTTTGCATTTTTGAATATTGCCTTTTATGGCTCTATTTCCTACCGTTCTGACCGTGAATTTCCTATATCCAAGTTCAGAATAGTGCCTCTTCTCCTACGTACAGTCCTGCCCTTGAGATCCTGGTTTCTACTCTTGATGGAAGCTCTACCTCAAAGCATACTGCTGGTCCTTTTGCATTCCTAATTTTAGTTCTCCCTCCTCATCCCTTAGGAAGTTTTCCTAAAAATTCCTGAGCATTTCAAATATTGCCTTTTATAACTCATTGACTGTTCCAGTTCATGATTCAAACAGTACACTCTTCTGAATTGTAAATCACAATATTCAGAGCTAGCATTTTCTTTCTGGGTTGTGTGTGTGTGTGTGTGTGTTTTTCTGGGGTGTGTTTTTAACACTGATGATGGATCTACAAGTTCTTGGTTCAAAGGGAAATTCTTCCTCCACCAGTCTGATTTCATTTTGGTGAGGGAGAGCCTCTCTTCACAGAGTGTCGGAGTCGCCTGCTCACCATCCGGACAGGAAACAAATGTCCAGGGTGCTCAGGACAGGCAGACTGCCCTCTGGTTGAGGAATGTGAACAGGGTGTGTTATGTGTGTGTGTGTGGTATGTGGAATGTGGTGTATATGGTGTGGGATATGTGTTGTGTGTGTTGTGTGTGTCTGTGGTATATGTGTTGTGTGATATGTGTCTGTGGCATGTGGTATAGTGTGTGTGTGGTGTGTGTGTAGTGTGCTGCATGTGCCTGTGGTATGTGGTGTGTATGGAATGTAGTGTGTGTACTCTGTGTGTGTGATGTGTGGTGAGGGGGGTGTGGTAAAGAGAGAGTCCTGGAGGGAGCTTAGTTTCTCTTCAGAGTCTCTTCTCTGATCCACTTCAAATCGTACCCTCCCCTTCATGTTGCCACTCTACCTTCCCTCAATTCTCATCTTCCAATTCTCCAGTTTCTGGGAAATAAAGAACGGGCTCTGTAAATCTGCTCTGAGAAGAGAATCTCCTCAGGGGTTTCTTGGACTCTCTTTCTGCAGTTGGGGCGGTAAAGGGTGAGCAAGAATTGCTGCGGAAGGCACAGAGTGGGGCCAGATGGCCGCTGGTGACATTGCCCCAACGCATACCTGCTTCTCTGCAGAAGTCAGAGACCCTCCCGAAGCTCACCAGGAGGGACTCATGCTGCTTTTACATACATCCTATTTATTTTATAACTAGCCCTTTTCTATTAATGAGCATCACTCACAGCTCAGTTTTTTTTTTAAAGATTTTATTTATTTATTTGACAGAGATCACAAGTAGGCAGAGAGGCAGGCAGAGAGAGAGAGGGGGAAGCAGACTCCCTGCTGAGCAAAGAGCCCGATTCGGGGCTTGATCCCAGGACCCTGGGATCATGACCTGAGCCGAAGGCAGAGGCTTAATCCACTGAGCCACTCAGGTGCCCCCACAGCTCAGTTTTAAGCCATATAAATATTGAGGACAATATCATGCTACATACAATACTCTAAGCTTTGCATTTAAAGTCTAAATCTCTTTTTCCCTTGTTTGAGCTCTGGGCACTATCTTAGGAAATAATGTAAGATTGCTCCTTTCTTTCTGTCTTCTCTTTGCATCCATCTAAAAAACTGTTACACTCAGTTAAAATTTTATTAGACATTTTAAAGCGTTACTGTGAAATGTGTTGACTCTTTTGAGGTGCTGGAAATGGTCTCTGCTTATTTGATTACATCTTGTGTTCAGTTTGTGAAAATATATTGAGCTGGAAATTTATAAGTCCAATTTCTGTATGTAAATTCTACTTCGGTAAAAACTTTAAAAAAGTGACTGCTTCTTATCGCAGGTCAGGTCCCCATCCGCAGGAGCAGGTGCCGACTAGGAGTTTAGCATGCACATTCTTCATTTGCTTAGGGAATGTTCTGGAGTTCAAGAATCTTCCCTCTTCCTTCCCTCACTCTTCCCTTTCTTCATTCCTTCCTTGAAACCTGATTTATATTTTCCAAGTGGTTAAACTACAGGTTTTAATAAAGTATCCTGTGGAATAGCCCTATTTCCCTGTTCTTTACTTTCTTTTCTCTTTTCCTTTTATTTTTACTATGGTAAGAACACAACATGAGATCTATGCCTTATAGACTTTTAAGTGTACGACATAGGGTTGTTAAACATAGGCATGGTGTTGGACAGCAGACCTCTAGAATTTAACCATCTTGTATAACTGAAGATTTATACTTGCTGATTAGCAACTCCCCATTTGTCTTTCTCCAAGCTGGTGCAACCGGCATCCTCCTCTCTGCTTCTCTGAGTTTGACCAAGGCCTTCTCAGTGGAGGGGAAGAAAGCAGGAATATGCAGAGGGAGAAGTCTAGCTGAGATAGAAGCCCAGCGACAGACTGCCTTGGCTGAGCACAGGAGGGGCTCTGGAGCTCAAATGCCTTTTAGACTAGAGTCATCTAAAACCCGATCGAGTTGGCCCAGGCTGTATTGATGTGCCATCGATGTGGGGTGTCCCTGCATATGCGTGCCCTTGAGTGAGGTGGCTCTCTGCCACTGAGACATTTCTTTTTTTTTTTTTTTTAATTAAATTTTTTATTTATTTTCAGCGTAACAGTATTCATTGTTTTTTCACCCCACCCAGTGCTCCATGCAATCTGTGCCCTCCCTAATACCCACCACCTGGTTCCCCCACCCTCCCACCCCGCCCCTTCAAAACCATCAGGTTGTTTTTCAGAGTCCATAGTCTCTCATGGTTCACCTCCCCTTCCAATTTCCCTCAACTCCCTTCTCCTCTCCATCTACCCTTGTCCTCTATATTATTTGTTATGCTCCACCAATAAGTGAAACCATATGATACTTGACTTTCTCTGTTTGACTTATTTCACTCAGCATAATCTCTTCCAGTCCTGTCCATGTTGCTACAAAAGTTGGGTATTCATCCTTTCTGATGGAGGCATAATACTCCATAGTGTATATGGACCACATCTTCCTTATCCATTCATCCGTTGAAGGGCATCTTGGTTCTTTCCACCCATTGCTGCTATAAACATTGGGGTACAGATGGCCCTTCTTTTCACTACATCTGTATCTTTGGGGTAAATACCCAGCAGTGCAATTGCAGGGTCATAGGGAAGATCTATTTTTAATTTCCTGAGGAATCTCCACACTGTTCTCCAAAGTGGCTGCACCAGTTTGCATTCCCACCAACAGTGTAAGAGGGTTCCCCTTTCTCCACATCCTCTCCAACACACGTTGTTTCCTGTCTTGCTAATTTTGGCCATTCTAACTGGTGTAAGGTGGTATCTCAATGTGGTTTTGATTTGAATCTCCCTGATGGCTAGTGATGATGAACATTTTTTCATGTGTCTGGTAGCCATTTGTATGTCTTCATTGGAGAAGTGTCTGTTCATATCTTCTGCCCATTTTTTAATATGATTATCTGTTTTGTGTGTGTTGAGTTTGAGGAGTTCTTTATAGATCTTGGATATCAACCTTTTATCTGTACTGTCATTTGCAAATATCTTCTCCCATTCCGTGGGTTGCCTCTTTGTTTTGATGACTGTTTCTTTTGCTATGCAGAAGCTTTTTATCTTGATGAAGTCCCAAAAGTTCATTTCTTGAAGGGGCTCATAGCTGCACTCTCTCTGCCCATGGTCCTCTCAGCAACAAGGACGGCAAGGCCTTCTTTGCTGGAGGATCTGGGAGACGCATCAAAATGTCCATCACGACAATGCCAGAGACCAGGACTTGAATAGGAGAGGGGAGGAACAGGGTTCTATTGGACTTTACTTTAAAGCTCTCTATTATCTAAAAACAAAACAAAACAAAACAAAAAGTGTGGGTGCATTCCTTTAACTAAATCAAAGTAGTATTTGACATGTCCACACAGTAGAATCATTACTTTAAAATCATATCTACTACATGATTCTTTTGCCCATAGAAATTTAAATGAGAGCTTGTTATTCTAAATTGAAATGTAAGTGCTCATGTGTATGTTACTTTGTTTCAATGTGAGTCTTTCACAAAGTACTCTTTCCCTGGAAGTTATATTTGTCTTATTTTATTCAGCATTTGCCTTACTTACTACTTTTTACTTTGATTGACTTCCATTCATGAATTTTCATGTTATTTTGGACATCAGCTTTTTTTTTTTTAATTGATGGGACTGATTTGCTCTTCCTTACATGCTTTTAGTCAACTTTTATCAAATTCATTGCTCCCTTGGTTAGCCTTTATGAGGTAAGAGCATTCAAATAGGAAACACATTTCAGTGGGAGAAAGAAGTCTGAAAGCTATGGCGGCCATGAGAATGCATGTGGAAGACCCCTAATTACAAGGAATATCATTGACGAAGGGCCCAGCTGCTGAGTTTTGAAAACCATCAAAGCATCTGTGCATGAGCCATGCTTCCGGCAGGCTTCTCTTGACCCAGAGCAGAAGGGATACTAATGCAGACTCATTCCTGGGACAGACAGAATTCTCTCTGATGGCCAAACTTTGGCTGGCCTAAGCAGTCATCCAAATTCCCATCCAACATTCTTTCCCTATGTCCTTCACTTTGGGGTGCATCCTTAGCACCTGTTTCACTTGTAAAAGGGTATACTGGATCCCCCTGGCCTGGGACCAGCTCAAGAGGATTGTGTGTATCTCTTCTTAACTTGGGGCTCAGGGACACCATGTTGATAGCCTGAAATAGGCTATAGTGGGAGTAACTACAACAAGTAATATACAAACATTACAGCAGGTCTTCTCCGTATAGAGACCTATTGGTTGGATAATTATCTGCATGCTATTGACCTCATCAGCATTTGCCTTCATAAAATCCCTGTGCATTTAATTCCCTTTGGTGTCTGTTTCTTGGAGTACCCATATTAACACAAAAGGGTTAAGGAGAAAAGATAAAATCAGTTTTGGACATGCTGATACAGCAGATAGAAATCTTGAGACCCACCAAGACCATCAAAGTAAGGTTGCTTTCTCCAGTAGGAAATTTACCAGCCAAGACTAAGTTGTTGCCCTCAGGAACTAAAGCTTAGTATATTGGCTTTTAACAAAAGTAACTCCAAAGGTTCAGGTAGTGCACCTTTTCTGGTTTTGTGGCCTCTAAAACCTTCCAAAACTGACTTGGCTTCCAGGCTTCTTGTCTACAAATTCGTCACTGGGAATTATTTTTCCTTAAATGTATTTTTTACTTCCCTCAATTCATTTATCATCATAGGGCAACCTTTTCTCAATTGTCCCTCTATTTCCAAATTCTTGCTACCTCTCTTTGCTGCTCTTGAAAATCTCCGGACTCTTTTTTAAAATACAAATCCATTACAAGGCCATTCATGAAATTTGCCTTCCTTTTTCTCAGGTGGGCTAGCTCCAAGTCTGCAATTTTCAACCATTATCTTAGTTGCAGAAAAAAAAAAAACAAAAAACAAAACCAAAACAAAACAAAACAAAAAACCCCAAACCCTTCATATACTAAACGTACAAAGCTATACTTATTAACTCTTCAGGAGTTGGACAAATAATCTGATTTGTTTTTTTTCTCATTATCTCCTACAGGGAAGAGGTTAAGTATAAGTCTTTGGAAAGAGCAAGCCGGGGCAACCCCCTGGGATACCCTCCTTCCTTGGAATCCTTGTACTCTGACTTTACTCAATAAACCTTGCTTTCCTATCCACCAAGTAAATAAAGAAATGAATAAAATAAAAAGAGCAAGTTGTGGAAGACACATGATCTGTTTAGGAGGGCTTTAGCACTGTGCTCCTGGAATCAGATTCCATTCTATATACTTCTTCTCATCTTTACCTTTCACTTTATGGAGAATATCTTGGTTCTGTGTTTGGGTTCAGATCCTTATCCTTTTCCTGAAAGCGTGGCTTTTTGGGGACTGTACCCTGCTTTTCTATCCCCACGGTTAATCATCACAGCATAGTGCTTAGATAAATAAGCCCACTCAGATACTCTGAGCCATTGCTTTGAAACTTATTTAGTGTATTTATGAGGTCAGACAAAAAGAACTGCAGGAGATATTTTCTATGCATATGTATTTTATCTCTAATAAGATAGCTCTTCGCTAATGTATCCCAGATGAAGATAATTCCTTACATGTGTTAAACACCTATTACAGACCAACAATCACGCATAATATTTCCACTGCCTTTAAGAGGTTAAAGAAGTTGCCAATGCCACTCATCTGTCAAGTGGAGGAACTAGATATCTAACCAGGTCTACTAACTCCAGAGCCCATTTTTTAACATTGTGTCATGTTATTCCTCAGTAGAAATTAGCTAGGTGAAGGAGCCAGTTTTTTTTTTTTTTTTAAGATTTTATTTATTTATTTGAGAGAAAGTGAGAAAGCTTGAGTGTGTGTGTGGGGGGTGGGGATCAGGGGCAGAGGGAGAAGCAGACTCCCCACTGAGAAGGGAGCCCTATGTGGGACTTGATCCCAGCACCTGAGCTGAAGGCAGATGCCTAACCGAGTAAGTCATGCAGGTTCCCCAAGGAACCAGTTTGTGTAGCTGAGCACTGCAGTTCAGAGGAGCATGTGATACATTAATATGAAAAGAAGAGTGAATCCTTTGACTTATTTTTTAGGGATAAAAATCAGTTTTGCTAAGGCTTGAGGAAAGATTTTTCCAGTGATTGTCATATACATAATAACTCCTGGCATATACATAATTTACGCCTGAAATTGTAAGATAGCATCACTTAATTCTAGTAAAGACTGAGGATCAAGAACACAGGGTCAAGTATTGAGCTTTAGAAGAAACTCTGCATTTAGCTTAAAGAACAGCAGACGGAGGCACCTGGGTGGCTCAGTGGGTTAAGCCTCTCCCTTCAGCTCAGGTCATGATCTCAGGGTCCTGGGATGGAGCCCCGAGTCCAGTTCTCTGCTCAGTGGGGATCCTGCTTCCTCCTCTCTCTCTGCCTGCCTCTCTGCCTACTTGTGATCTCTGTCTGTCAAATAAATAAATAAAATCTTTAAAAAAAAAAAAAAGAAGCAGCAGCAGCAGCAGACCAGGAAGGTGGAAGAATGTCGAATAAGGGTTTGTTGAAAGCTTTGGAATCAAGGCAGTGGTTGCTGGAGTACTGGGGACTATAGTACTATTTTAAGGTATATAATTCATTTGTAAATAATTTCTTTTTTTAAAATATTTTATTTATTTATTTGACAGAGAAAGATCACAAGTAGGCAGAGAGGCAGGCAGAGAGAGAGAGAGAGAGAGAGAGAAGCAGACTCCCTGCTGAGCAAAGAGCCCGATGCGGGGCTCGATCCCACGACCTGAGATCATGACCTGAGCCGAAGGCAGCGGCCTAACCCACTGAGCCACCCAGGCGCCCCCATTTGTAAATAATTTCTAAGAGAAAAAAGATTACTAGCGGGAAGGATTAGCATGTTATAATTGACTCATTTTTTTTTTTTCCTTCCCAAGTTTGAGTTTCCTTCCTCTCCTTCTCCATTCTCTAGTTGGATAACCAGCACAGGTGAATGATTTTTTTGTTTGTTTGTTTTTTTGGGGACACAAAATGTAAGATCTTTAAATGGCAATAAAATTTAGTCATAAAACTTGGGATCATTCTAGTAAAATCTTATTTTCTTGGTTATTAAGTCACCAGAAGGTATTAACAATACTTCAAACCAAGTATCAGTACTCTGGATCCTGAAACAACCAATAGTTTTCTCAATAGGACTGAGGACTTGCTGATTGGCAGATGGAGATGTCCATCAGTGTGTTCCTGACAATCTGGGATAATTGGATAGAGTGTCAACATCTTGGGTACCATGTTTGCCTTTAGCATATTAATAATAAGTGGTGGCTCAAGACCAGTCTGATTAAGAACTGGTGGGGAATCACAAGGTCAATCAAGAAAAAAAAATAATCCCCAGGATTTATAAGAATGGATTTTGTACATGTTTATTTTTTATCATCCTTTAAAAAGGTCTTTAAAAAAGAAATTCAAGATTATTTTTGCCTTTTCCTTTATTGACTTCTACACAACAACAGCTTCAAGGACTGAGAACTCTGTACTTTACCTGAGAGGGAAAAAACAAACAAAACCCCCAAATACCAAAAAACGTTTGAGAAAAGTTGGTAGTTAAGAAACTTCCTATTAAATGACTGGAAACAAAGGAAAGGAAAACAATTTTGTCAATTTGGGTCAAGGCTGAGCAGCTAATTGTTTTGCATGCTAATTAAAATTCAATGAGAGAGAGGGGGAAAAAAATCAATGAGCTGAAAGGCCATCTTATTTAAATTAAGAAACCTACTCAAAAGTTTGTGGACAAATTCTCTCTTTTTAAAATAATGAAAAGCCTCACTACGTCAACACATGCTGATTTTGAGTTGATGATCTCCTGAGCCTAGGCTGTTGCAGTAGTTCCAAGGAAGGCCAAGTGCTGCAACAAAGACACCCTCAAACTAGGTTAAACAGCAGAGAGTTTAACCTTTCTCTCATGCAACAGTCCTTAGTAATAAAGTAGCCTCCACCTACAGAGTCACGCAGGGATTGCAGCTAGCAGAGTGGTCTCTGCCACACCCAGCCCGTAGCTTCCGTGTTAGTTTCAGCCTTGACCGTTTCAAGAGAATGAGAGCCTCGGGGTATGGAAAAGCTGAAGTCCAGAGCAAGAGATGTACTTTGAATCATGAGACAGAGCAGCTGCACGGTATCCTTCATCTCAGAATCCCTTAGGCGTGTGGTCACACGTGTCTGCACGGGATGGCAACGTTCTGGGTAGCCAAGTGATCAGAGAGAACACGTCTGGGGCAACCAGCAGTTTTTTCGGTGGCTACGCTGAAACTTGACTTTTTGCTTCTTGGCTGCAGGAATGTTTTGAAAATCATTCACGTTTTTAATTCCTTATCACCTTGGGCTAAATATATTTTGGAAATCAGAATTTTTGCTTGATAGAAAAGTAATAATTTACACATACTCTGTGTTGTGTAACATGCCGGTGGAGTTTGAGCAGTACCTACTAATCAAATCAATTAATATTTCTGTAGTGTAATGTAAGATTATTCATACTGAGATGATATCTTCCTGGCCATGTGCGGCAGGTTTGGCCTCTGTGTAAGTTTGCATGAAACTTAAGAAAAACACTTTTAGCTTTGAATTTTGAAACAGTGGATAAGGAATTGTGGAGCTGAATTAATAGTAAGATTGTAGAGTTAAGCAGAATTTAAGAAACTTGAAAGCAAAAATTTAAAAGCAACAATAATGGTAAGAGGCCAAAGAATTCTTATTTAAGTTCTATCCTTTAAAATTATGGTTCTTTTATACACATCTATCTTTGTGACAACTAAACCTAAATAATGACAGGATGGCTTGGAAGTTTAGGGGAAAAAATAGCTAAAACAAGTTCCATGTCCAGAGCAACAAGGCCAGGGATGTTGGATGTGATGACAACGAGGGAGACAAGATGGGAGACCAGAAGGGGGAGTCCCTGTGCTCCCTAGGAAAAAATGAATTTTGGAACACTGAAAAAAAAATAAATTAAATTAAAAAATGAATGAATGAATAAAATAAATCTTAAATAAAATACATTCCTCATGGTCAAAAAAAGATAAAAATAAATAAAAGAATATATTGGCATTGCGGTTGTTAAGATGATGAACAAAACATGGAGAAAGCAGCATGCATGCCAGAGAAGGTAGTCAATGAATGGTACCAAAAATACCATTTCTCTCTCATTCAGGATGGACTCTCCTCAACTTGATTCCAGTATCTCTCCGTATTTGGTTAGAACCAGATTAGACCTCTTGTCTTCAAGCACTGCCCTGCACATTCCTTCTCTTCCCCCACTTTTTTCCTTTTCTTCCTTCCTTTCTTCCTTCTTTTCTTCCTTTCTTTCTCTCCCTTCCCTCTCTTCCTTCCTTCCTTCCTGCCTGCCTGCCTGCAAAAGAAACCCACACTGGATGCACTTTCAGAAACATGGGCATGTTACCTGTCCCTTGTGCACTCACACTGAGGCGCTCATTTGTTTCTCTGCAGGGTACAGAAACCACCATTTCAAGTTTTTTCTCAAGAAGAAACTGGTTCAGGCACAGGAGTCTCCCGTAACAGATGTTTGTGCCTGATCAGTGTAAGAGATACAAATTTGGTGGGCATGCCAGCTGGTGTAACCGCTCTGGAAAACAGTATGGATGGTCCTCAAAAAGTTGAAACTAGAGCTACCCTATGACCCTGCAATCGCACTACTGGTTATTAACCCCAAAGATACAAACGTAGTGATCCGAAGGGGTGTGTGCACCCCAATGTTTATAGCAGCAATGTCCACAATAGCCAAACTATGGAAAGAGCCTAGATGTCCACTGACAGATGAAAGGATAAGGAAGATGTGTTATATATATATGTATATATATATACATATATATATGAATATTAATCAGCCATAAAAAATGAAATCTTGCCATTTGCAATGATGTGGATAGAACTAGAGGGTATTATGCTGAGTGAAATAATTCAATCAGAGAAAGGTAATTATCATATGATCTCACCGATATGTGAATTTGAGAAACAAGGCAGAGGATCATAGGGAAAGGGAGGAAAAAATGAATCAAGAAACCAGAGAAGGAGACAAACCATTAGAGACTCTTAATCTCAGGAAACAAACTGAGGGTTGCTGGAGGGGAAGGGGTGGGAGGGATATGGTGGCTGGGTTATGGACATCAGGGAGGGTATGTGCTATGGCGAGTGCTGTGAATTGTGTAAGACTGAAGAATCACAGACCTGTACCCCTGAAACAAATAATACATTGTATGTTAATTTAAAAAAATAAATAACTGGAAGGAAAAAAAAGGAAATACAAATTTGGTACTTCTCCTCCGGATGCTCTCAACTTTTCTCAGGGCACCATGACTGCACAGTGAGGGTTGGAAAACCTCTATGTGAGAAATGACATCACTTGAGGAAGTCTTAAGGATTTTTTGATGAAAACTAATAGTTGGGTTGAGCTTGTCCTGTATACATATCTGTAATGTCTGCGTTAAAGTTCTTATCAAAGAAGGGGCTTAAAAACATAGACTTCAGGCTCATAGCAAAATTGAATGGAAGGTACAGAGATTTCCAATATATCCCTTGCTGTCCACATATGCCCAGCTTCCCCCATTATCAGCGCCCCCCGCTCTAGAGTGTTACATTTCCTACAGTTGATGGAACTACAATGACACATTATCGTCACCCAAAGTTCATGGTTTACATTAGGGTTCACTCTTGGTGTTATACAATCTTAGGGTTTGGACAAAGAGATAATGACATGTATCCACTAATGTAGCATCATACAGAATGGTTTCACTGCCCTGAAAATCCTCTGTGCTCTGCTTATTCAGCCCTCCCTCCCTAAACACTGGTAACCATGATCTTTTTGCTGGGTCCATAGTTTTGCCATTGCCAGAATGTTAGACAATCGGAATAATTATATGCTATGCAGCTGCAAGTTTTTGGGCCAAGAATTCAGTGGAACTTTCCCTTACCTACCCTTTCTCCTGTGTCTCTGTGAGACATCTTTACAATCTCTTCTTGATTTTTGCCTTTAATATCAGGGAATGAATCCTAGTTCTCACCATCTGTCTGGTAATACCCCAAGATGCCAGATAACTGAAAACAACTTATGTTTAATAGCTTGATAAGCTACTATCCTTTAGCATATCTCCCCCAGGAGGATCTGATCAGAACACTCACACAAAAATGCAGTCAGTTTTGCTATAATTCTTGTTTTGAAAATGTAAATTTGTTCCAGCAGAATTGATGTATCAAAGGATAATTTGAGCATAACAGGAATCTCATGTTTGCTTACACATGATTTCATCCATGAGAAACACTAGGTGAGCACAGCATTTAGCTGAATCTAGCCACCCAGGAATGCACAACAAGTGCATGCACACACACACACACACACACCCCTCAAACATCTGCCAGCTACCTCAATTCACGGCATGTGTTAGAGCCACACCCATTCACATTTGGCATGACAACCTCACACCTGACTTCCCTCCTTTCCTTCCTTTTGGATCACCCTCCCTTCTTTCACAGCTTCACAGTAACTCACAATTGCTGTCCTTCTGATGCCTATGTCCCCAAGCAGACTGCAGGTCTTTTTCAAGGTACAGTGTCATATTTATTGTAGCATTTATGTATTTCTTAACTATTTAACAAGTGTGAAACTGTGTTGTGATATTTATTAGGCATATATATATATATATATATATATATTTTTTTTTTGTATTGTGTCACTGGGAAAGTTTTTAAGTACTATGCCCACAAACCCGTAACTCCTGTGGGTTTTATTGCATTATTCTGCATAAAGTGGTGATTTGGGAACACATGTGTCACATCCTAGCAGAGCTGACTCTATAGGACAGGATGTGAAACTGGAACTCCTGCTCTTTAAGGTTCCACTGAGGATCAAGATCATCTCTGTGCCAAACTCCTCATTTTTTCCCATGTTAAACTTCACAAAAGCATTGGGAAAATAGTCACTTTTTCACATACTCTGGCTTTAGGTGGGCTAGTGTTAAAGTTTAAGCATCTAGGCATTTCTTTGGAACTTGGAAGCTTTCTTTGGAGAGAGGGACCGTGCACTTGGGACCCTGGATCCACTCTCTATGGGAAAGGGATACAGCTAACTCTCCCCACCCCCATGCCTGGTAAGAGAGACTTTAAGCCACCAAGCTAGCTTCCTGTGACCACACAGAGCTTGTGATTACACAGTAGGGTGGCACTGGCCTTAGGCCTGAAAAAAACTTACAGACTGGCTGATGCATTCTGAAATATACCGATTGGCACTCAGTTTTGCGTATCATGCTATGACTACTTGAAGTAACCATTCAGTCAGGTGACACTGGGAAGGAGAAGAAGTGGAAGTGATGGCCCAGGAGAAGTGCGGACAAGAAGGAAGGATGTAAGCAGAGAGCAGAGGAAGATAAGATACTAACTGGTCTCCTAGCTCTAAGAATGGAGGAAGGGACAATGAGCCAAAGAATGCAGGGGGCCTCTTAGGGCTGAAGAAGGCAAAAAACCAGATTTCCCCCTAGATCTTCCAGAAGGAACACAGGTGCCTACACTTTGATTCTAATCTAGGTGAAAAACAATTTTAGGCTTTTGATCTTCAGAACTACAAGATAAGAAGTTTAAGTCACCAAGTTTGAAGTAATATGAGAGGAATAATTTTGGCGAATAATTTGGTCCAAAATATAAAACAAATGCTTATTGAGGGCAGAAGCAGAGGGGAAGAGGGAGGAGAGGGAAAGACCTTCGGTTCCTACTGGAAATTATGGATCACAATCACATGTGTCCACTGAGTGCAAACTTAGCTTCAGAGGCCAAGGCAGACTTTGCTTGGGACCAGGATGAAGACACTTCCAAGTATTGAGACCATCTCATAATGCCACAGCCAGTGGCAAGGGGGGCAATCTGGGTAGACACATACTACTAACTCTATTGATGACATATTTGGTTTGCTATTGGCAAAATCTCTTTTCTCCACGAGTGAAATGATGTTGTTGACAAGCAAAGTTGAAAGTATAATTTTTTAAAAGATTTATTTATTTATTTGAGAGAGAGAGAGAGAGAGAACGTGAGCGAGTGGGGGTTGGAGCAGAGGGAGAGCGAGAAGCAGACTCCTTGCTGAGTGTGGAGCCCTACAAAGAGCTCGAACCCAGGACCCTGATATCATGACCTGAGCTGAAATTGAGAGTCAGATGCTCAAAAAACAGACACTGAGGTACCCAAAGCATAAAAGATTTCAATAAGCTCCGTGGGGCCCGTTAGATTAGAGATCCACGTTATGCCCTCCAGTTTGAGTAGCCTCCTTCTGCGATGAGCCAGAGGACCCCGAGTAGCCCACTGTGCAAGGAAGAGGGAGAGCTGCTCAGAGTATTTGTGTGTGGAAAGATCTTCGAATTGTCCCAGCTGAGTGGAAGCCCAGGCTGAAAGAGCTCAAGTGTTTCTTCAGACCGTGAAGGAGTGGAAGTGAAAAGTTAGAAAAGTTTTCTCCTCCTCCTCAACTTTCTCTTCTCTCTCTCTTTCCCACCTGACTCTGCACTTAGATTCATTGATTTTGACAGAAATAGGGTTCATCTTCAGTTGTCTGCTGATCTTTTTACTCTCTAACCTCTTCGCCTTTGTTTTGCTTTTCAACCCTTTACAGGACATGGGATGGAAGTCAGGTGAAGTGGGGCTGGATTCCAGGCCCTTCACCTTCTAGCTGGTTGACCAGGCCCAGGGCCTGCTGGCACATATGGACTATGGCACAAATGTTGCTTTTTGTCTGATCCTTCTACGATAATACCTGCCGTAGGGGCGGGCACATATCAGAAGTCCAGAATCCAGTCTCAGAAAATCGTGCTATAGGTTCAAGCCATGAAGATATCGGGACGACAATTAGTTCTCCAATGTGAAATCTCAGGAACATCTCTGGCCTGAGTGATCCGGAGAGCCCTGGCTCCAGAAACACTTTCTATTGAAGCTATTCAGTTAGGAAAAGGGAATGATAAATACCGCATGCCTACTATGCTCTGGGTACTGATCAAAGTGCAAGGTGGTTAGAAACATTTCTTCTTCTTCTTCTTCTTTTTAACATTTCACTTTACCATTTTTTTTTTTTAAGATTTTAATTATTTATTTGACACGCACAGAGAGAAATCACAAGTAGGCAGAGAGGCAGGCAGAGAGAGAGAGGGGGAAGCAGGCTCTCCGCTGAGCAAAGAACCCGATGCGGAACTCGATCCCAGGACCCTCAGATCATGACCTGAGCTGAAGGCAGAGGCTTAATCCACTGAGCCACCCAGGTGCCCCACTTTACCATGTTTATATTTATACCGTGGTATAGATTTCTTCGTCAGACAGCTAAGTGTTAGGGGCTTAATATACGTTCAAAATTCGGAATCAGAATGAGGTTTGAGTCTTCACTTTGTTTCTTCCAAAGTTTTTGACCTCAAACAGTTTTCTTACCTTTTCAAGGCTCATTTATTCAACTGACCTTTTATGGGCTACCTACACTGGGTTCACCATGGAGCCGTCCTAGAGGCATTACAGAGAAAAGACAGAGCCCCTGTCCTGCAGAGAAAACCATTAGCCTTTAGTCTCCTCAAGTGTCAAAATTTGGATAATAGTACCCATCTTGCAGCATGTTGTGAGGATTAAATGAGATAAATTTTTATGAGAGTGCTTCACATTTAGAAGAAACTCAATAAATGTTAATTTCTTTCTTTCCCTGGTGGCAGCCTAGTGGGAAGGAAATGTTTCAGCTGGGAAATCTTTATTTGTGCTTCTCAAGTAATACTAACTGTGCCTTGGGGATGACTGGCTTAGAATAACAACTATGAAAACAATATTAGAATGAAGGTAACTCCAAAGATTGGTGAAAATCATACTGAGCTTTTTGGTCAACCTTCAAATTTGGAAATAATCCTGTGTAAGAATGACTTGGGTATATACATGTGTTCTGTGGTCAGATGTCCTGAAGATAACCCCTTCTCCACCACCAGGGACAGGTGGAAAACAGGTGAGATCTTTAAAATCAAATTAGTGGAAGTAATATTAATGCTCTTAGGTTTCTGAGAGAGTCTGTTACGGTGAATGTGGTAGTTACTGGAATGTCAGACAGGCCAAAAAAGAGTTAAATATCTTTTAATACAGTGAGGCCATGATTGTTGACCCACAAAGGGAAGACCCAAGTTCTAGTAACAGGAAGAATATTATTTTCTCATATGAAATTAGTCTGTCTTTTCCAAGAAAATGTAAGCTCATCTTCGAGGCACACTTGCTCCTTGGGTGAGTCTTAAGGAGGCTTCCACAGCCCTCAGAGCAGCGGAGAGTCTGAATGACCATCAGTGGTTCCAACCAAAGGTCCCCAGGACACCTTCCCTCAACAAGGGTGGTTATTGGTATTGGCGTCAAGGAGACCACACTGTTGGAGACACCACGGGTATCTCAGGGAGAGAGTATTAGAGGGGCTTGTCGTGGATTTTGGGCTTAGGTTTGGTGTTTTGTGGTGAGGAATCCATGACACATGGTTTTGCTCTGGTGCTGTCAGAAAATGGTGAAGATCCTATGACAAAACATCTTAATTTTTATCGAGGAGGCAGGAGGAATGGAGCATACCTTTGGAGCTGGAGTCTGTGAAGAATTAGTCCTTCCTGTTAGCCGGATGAAGGACATGTTTAAGCATTTTGTGGTTTGCCCAGTGTTCTTGTTTTTTATCTGTGCTCCGACATGTTTATGAAGTGGTCTTGTTTTGTCTCCCTCATCACAGTCACTGAGTGACCTTGTCTGATGTTCATGTTGTGTGAAATCGCTTATGTTCCACGGAACACCAGGCCTTGCCGTGAGCTCTGGGCTAACAGCTGTCAGGAGCAGCTTTTTCCTTTCTCGCCTGCCTACTCTCACTGTGGGCGTGATTCCCTCCCAGTGCGACAGCAACGGGCAGTGACAGACCCAGCAGAAGGAGCCATTAGCTGTTGGCATCTGGAGCGGGCCCAAGATTTGTATTGCAAGAGAGAAGGAGGTAGTCTGTTAATGGGGGAAGAGAGGGCGGGGAGGGAGGGATGGAAACAGGGAAATCACAGAAAGAGAAGAGCTGGAGAGAGAGACGGATAAGGGGAGGGCCCATGGAGACACTTTCACTTCCCAGTCTATAGGATTCCTCCCCTTGTTTGATACAAGAAAATGTAGGTTACATAGGATTGTGCATAGAATGCTCTTTTGAGGGGTGCCTCGGTGGCTCAGTGGGTAAAGCCCCTGCCTTCGGCTCAGGTCATGATCCCACAGTCCTGGGATCGAGCCCTGCATCAGGCTCTTTACTCAGCAGGGAGCCTGCTTCCTCCTCTCTCTCTCTGCCTACCTCTCTGTCTACTTGTAATCTCTATCTGTCAAAAAAATAAAATCTTAAAAAAAAAAAAAGAATGCTCTTTTGAAACTCACCAAGTCTAGTATCAAATGGCTTTGCACACCTCCCTTGGAGTTTGGTATATGTTTTGCCTTGGCAAAGCAGGAGGGACTGGGAGAAGGGGCTGGAAGCTCCCTTTCAGTCTTTCATGAATTACACTTGAGTCAGCCCTGTATGGACACCAGTCCCTGATGCCTACAGCCTAAAGCTTCAATTGATTGCCATGCAGTTACCACAGGTAGCTGCAGACTTAAAGAAAAAACCGGGGTGGAGGTAGGCATTATTCCAGGAGCAGGAGAAAATACTCCCTATGATAGAAAGGAAAAGAAAACTTCAGCACAAACAAATGAAGGGCAGTTAAGACCAAAAAGTCAGCATTTTCATGTTGTGTTCTATCCTGATGTCCTCTATTATTGGCTTAGAGCGAGATAATGAAGTTTTCAACTGGGGGCTTTGAAATAGAAAAGTTGTTTCTTTTTAAAATAATTTTTAAATATTTTATTTACTTATCTTTGCGAGGCAGAGAGCAAGAGAGAGAGAGCACAAGTGGGTGCTGGGGGGGGCACGGAGGGGCAGAGGAAGGGGGAGGAGCAGACTCCTTGCTGAGCAGGGAGCCCAATGTGAGACTTGATCCCAGGATACTGGGATCAAGATCTAAGCTGAAGGCAGATGCTCAACAACTGAGTCCCCCAGGAGCCCCTAAAAATTGTTTCTTGAATAAAAATACATTTATGGATGATGAATTACCTAATTCATCAAATACCTCATATTTGAACTTTAAATATTTTTTGTCTCTTCATTTGGTCCAAAAGTGGGGTTTAGAGCAATCTTCGGGGAGATACTGCTGTGGTGGAGGGCGCAGGAACACGTTTGTAGGGCTAAGCTGCAGTCCCACATGGGAAATGGTTTTCAGCTGAAGGACCTCAGGTGCCCCCTCTCCAGCCACTGTCGCTGCTACACATCTACAAGGAGGGCTGATAACACAGAGAGAAAAGCAGAATGAGTGACGTTGCAGACTAGAGAGTTCAGAGTGAGAAAAGCAAGGGAAGAATAGCTTTGCTAGGGCCCCCACAGAACAGGGGAAGGAAATATGGCTTCCCAGAAATGACTGGTTGATAATGATGGGCAGACTAGGGTCTGAACAAGTGGATAAGCAAATGTTTCAATTCACAGGGATTAGGAATTGCTCTGAAGGAAGAGGTGGCAGGCAGGGTGGGAGAACCGCGGGGTGGCACCTAGCCAGCCACGGGCCAGCCAGCGAGGAGATTCTCCCCGTCATCACATATTTGGAGACAAATCGATATTGAAATTTACTATATTCCTATGTAGGTTAAAAAAAATTCTTTTTGTAAATAAATTTGGAAGATGAATAGTATATCCTTTTCACTACAGAGTAATAATGACTTTAGTTATTCTGTAGAAATCCTTTGTGAACATCAAAACCCCCTAGGTTCTGCTTTCTATGGTAGAATGAGGTTAGAGGCCTTACCCCTACCTCTTTATGAAATGCCATTTTGAAGAGTTATTCTGCTCAGGTGAATTAAATATAAAACTTTTTTTTTTTTGAAGCTGACAAGACTTTTTTTTTTGGTATTTAAAACTGTAACACCAAGCTGAAGACAAAGACAATATAAGTAAATATGCCTTAAAATTATCATCAAATCTAGAAGCAGAATTTTGGTTAAATTATAACCCAATTGTTCATGACTGTAAGAATGTTTATTTTAAGGACACCTGGGTGGCTCAGTTGGTTAAGCATCTGACTCTTGCGTTTGGCTCAGGTCATGATCTCAGGATTGTGAGATCCAGTCCCATGTCAGGACTTTGTGCTCAGGAGGGAGTCTGCTTCTCTCCCTCTCTCTTTGCCTTTCCACCAGCTTACACGCATGTGCTCTCTCTCTCTCTAAAATAAATAATTAAATTTAAAAAAAAGAATGCTTATTTTAAATTTTATTTAAATATTACTTATTTGTACTACATAATGCAGATGAATGGTTAAACTTCAAATGCAAGAAGACATATGACAAGTAAATATTCAGACTCCTTTTTTTGGTACTCTGATGAGCCAGTGATCCTGATATTTTTTGGTTACAAAACAGAAATCAAATGAGGTCAGGAACAAAGACAATTTGAGTCCAAGGAGTGCCTGAAGCACCAGGTGTATTGAAACAGATCTTTGCCTTCCAGAAGGCAAAGGCAATGGAGTACAAAATGTTTGCTCCTTACAGGGTAGGGAGTTGAGTTGGAAATCCCTTTCATGGAGCCAGAGGAAAACAGAAATGAACATTTTCTATTTCTGCACTGGTTTGGGTGGAACTGAAAAAAAAAAAAAAAATTCCTCTTGCCAGCTCTTACCTGGGCGGAGAATCTGAATTTCTATTGCTTAGATGGCCTGAAAATTTTAATTTTCAGCAAACGGATAGTTTTAAAGCACAGAGAGTCTATAGGACTCCCAGGTAATTAAGAAAAGCCAATGTCAAAACTCCTTGGAGGAATAAATTCTCAATCCAGGCCTCAGAACTGCCTCACAGAGAGAGGGGCAGCAACTCTGAACTAATAAAAAGAAGTCGTAAAACATATCAGAAGGAGTCGTCATGAGCAATTGCCAAAAGAAACAGACCTGCAAAGACACTGGATATTGGAGTTGCTGAATATGAATGTAAAATGGGCTTGCTTAATATGTTTAAATGAATAAAAGCAGAAATGAGAAATATAAGTAAGGATGAAGAAATTTCCAAGATTACCAGATGGTTTAGGGGAAAAAAATAGAAATAAAACCTAAAACAACTGAAGTAAAAAAACACAAATTGATGGCAAGATTACAACAGCAGGTTTGTTAAATGAGGAAATGGCAAGAGCGGGGGAGCTAGCCTGTAATGGGGGACACAGGTTATTATGCATTTATCAAACCCCATGGAATGTGCAACACAAAAAAATGAGCCTTGGGGCGCCTGGGTGGCTCGGTGGGTTAAAGCCTCTGCCTTCGGCTCAGGTCATGATCTCAGGGTCCTGGGATCGAGCCCCGCATCGGGCTCTCCGCTCAGTGGGAAGTCTGCTTCCCCCTCTCTCTCTGCCTGCCTCTCTGCCTACTTGAGATCTCTCTCTGTCAAATAAATAAATAAAATCTTAAAAATAAATAAATAAATAAATAAAAGGTGAAGTCTAAAAGTAGTAGTAATAATAATAAATCATGAAAGCAGTCAGTTAAAAAGACAGATTGCCTACTAAGGAACAAGAATCAGACTATTAGCTGGCATTCATAATGACAACTGGAGATGGTCAACAGTATAATTATATTTTCAAAGTGTTTAGAGAACACAACTGTAAATTTAAAATTTGTATATTGTGAAAATGTCAAGAACAAGCATGAAAAAAAGGCATTTTTTAAACATACAAAAAACGTGTTTATACAAAAAATAAAACCCATCACTAAAGTATTGTCTGAAGGATATTTTTTAAAAAATAGACTTGTTTATTTATTTGAGAGAGAGCGCGAGAGAGCGCATGGGGGAGGGGCAGAGGGAGAGGGAGAGAAAGAATCTTAAGCTGGCTCCATGCCCAGCACAGAGCCAGATATGGAGTTTGATCTCACAACCCATGAGATCATGGCCTCAGCCTCAACAAGAGTCAGATGTTTAACCAACTGAGCTACCCAGGCACTCCAGGACACATTTACGGATAAAAGAAAGAGAATCCTGAAATGAAGGTCTGAGATTCAAGAAAAAAATAAAATGTACAAGTATTTAGAAACGTGGATAAGTCATAATAAATACTGATTGGATAACAATAATAAAAATGTCTAAAACATGGAGGAAGCTAAAATATAGGGCAAAAGTAACTTGTCAACCAGGAGGAGCCTGGGAGGGTTAAATCATTTTAAGATTCTTCTCTTCTTAAAAGTTAGGCTGTGGGCTGGGCTGATTGACCCTAGTTCCTGGAGTTGTGTGACAGGTGGCTCTGAGGTGGAGTGAGGCATAAAGTTTTTATATTCAAAATCACAAGAGTAACCACGAAAAGGGTAAAGTGCATATCATCTAAAGCAGTAGAAGGAAACTAATAGAGTGAGAAAAATCTTAATGATTTCAAAAAGAAGAAAAGAAGGCAGAAAGAAAACTTATAGAAAAGTAAGATAAATAGAAAATGAAAAATATGGTGGTATCAAGGGATAAAAATATAGCAATGCTAATAATTAATGTTGCTCAATTGAACTCTTTCAGTAAAGAATCAAGTTGCCCCAGGAGGTGATTAAACAATTCCAATTCTGTAGAAGACACACTTGAAACATAAGGACAATAAGAGGATGAAAGCAAAGGAACAGAAGAGATTCATTGCACAGATACTAAATAAGAGAAATATGTACAGTTATAACAAGAGCAACAAAATGTATTTTATGAACAAAGCATTGTAGGAGGAAAAAAAGAGTCACTCATAGGTTCAATTAAACACGAAGCTATAGTAATTCTAAATGGTTATGTAACTAATAGAATAGCTTAAAATATATAAAACAAAAACTGGTATAACTATAAGGAGATATTGACAAAACTATGTTCTCAGTGAAAGACTATAGCATCCTTAGAAACTGAGAGATTAAGCAAGAAAAAAATCTGAGTAAAAATATAGGACCTTTGAGGAGAAACAATCCCAATATTTATGTAAAGGGTACACATAGATCCCTATAATAATAAGTGAAGTATACACGTAATTTGTATATATTGACATATATTTAGTCATAAAGCAAGTATCAATATGTTAAAAAATGTCAGTTTCACAGACTCCACATTTCTTCCTATAGTGTAATTCAGTTAGAAGTTAGTAAGAAAACATACAAATTTTCCTTGCATGTGTTTTTTTAAAAACCACACTTCTAAGTAATTAACACATCTATTTACAATTATATTGCAAATTAGAAAGTGTGGCACAACATTAAAATCTGAAGGCTTTAGCTAAAATGATTTTTATAGGAAAATTTATAATTTTAAACCCATGTGTTAGAAGAGAAGGAGATTTGGAAATCGAGGATATCAGAATTCACAGTCAAGCTTCCGTGGGATTGCCAGGCATGGAATGAGACTTCCTGCAAATGCAGACATCTGCCTAGACTTCCTGGCTTGCTCTTGGGGAGTGTCCCCACTCAGAATCACAAGGAAGTGCTCAGCAAACACGGTCCTCTCCTTCCAGTCACTCATAATTCTCCTTCAGTTCTTGTTTTCTCACATGGTATGCAATAATTTATGTTCTGCGTGCCACCCTTCTCCCTCTCCATCCTGTGTTCATTTGTTTTCAATGGAAAGTTCTAAGAACGAAGCCTTGATGACTTCCTGGAGACATTATTTGCTGGTTCTCTTTGCTTCTCTTCTATCCTTTGGATTTTGTATTTGAACATCCAGCAGAAATTGCTGCATTTTATTACAAAGCAAATACATTTCATGGTGTAACTGTGACGTTGCCATTGCCAGGGATGCCTGGCTTGAAAGCCACTCATGAACGAATGACTTGGACAATGTGAACAGCACATTATTGCCAGATTTAAATAACTGAAATTACCCAAGACGTCTGGTGCCATTGGGAAGGCTGAATCTTGCATTCAGAGGTCTCTTCGACATTGATCCAGGTAGAGGCGTCAAGCATTTGACCATGGGTGATCTTCCGGTGTCTGAAGTATGGAGGACACACTCCATCCAATAGAACTCTTCCAGTCCAGGCGGGCTCAAAGAGCCGCCTTTCCAAAACTGAAGACCAGATCCCCACCCAATGAAGACAAATCTGAAGGCTGGGGCGCCTGGGTGGCTCAGTCAGTTAAGCACCGGACTCTTTATTTCAGCTGGGGTCATGATCTCAGGGTTGTGATATCAAGCCCCATGTTGGGCTCTGCCCTGAGCGTGGAGCCTGCTTGGCATTCTCTCTCCTTCTGCCCCTCCCCTCTTCCTATCTTAAAACAAACAAAGAAAAAATATAAATCTGAAGCCTTCTAAAGAAAGCTTAGGGAAGGAAAATCAATAAATTAACCTCTGAACACTTGCAGCTTCTCATACTAAAATAGGAGTCACACACTGGAATTCATTCTTAACATTCCAGAGAAATATTTGAAACAAAAAAATGAACAAGCAAGTGGCAACATTGATTAGGAAAAAAAAAATTACAAACAAGTATAGATTGACCAGAGATTTAAAAAGAAAAAACGATAAGATAATTCACTGCAAATAAAATTTGAAAGACTAAATGAACTAATACATATATGATATATATATATATATCTCATATGTATATATTACACACACACTTTTTAGAGCTGACTTAAAAGGAAATAAGAAAATTGATTTATCTTATAATCATTAAAGATAAATATATTTTCTTATAGTCATTAAAAATATTTTCTCCACAAAGAAAGCATGAAGACCAGAATCCCAATTTCTGACGTAAAATCATCCAGAGACTAAAAAGAGAATATGTTTCCCCATAAATTCTAAATACCAAAATCAAAGAAGGGTAATTTTGTTCATGAACAAATATATAAATATTCTAAACACAGTATTAGAAAACCCAGCAGAATATAACAAAAGTTCATTTATCGTGACCATTTGGGGTTTATTGCAATAATGCAATGCTGTTTTAATAGTAGAAAATTGATTAATACAATCAATCACTTTAAGAAAATAAAGAAGAAAAAGCATATGATCATCTCATATCATCACTGTTCAACAGGAACAGAAACAAGCATTTGGTAAAATTCATAATAATTCATGCTAAAATTCTTAGCAAATTAGGAAACATTTCTAACCTGATAAAAATCTATTTAAAACCTAAAATAAATTTCATTCTCCATAGTCAAATTCTATAGAACCATTCTCTTTAGATTATTGAGAGACAAGATTTCTCGCTAGTATGGTTTCCAGTTCACATCCTAATAGAAAACTAAGTTAGCATAGGAATGAAGATTTAATGGAAAAAATAAAGCTTGTCAGTATTTACAAACGACGCAGTTGCCAAAACAGAAACCCCCTCCCACACACATACGTACACACGCACAAAAGCACCCATAAAGTATTGTAGTGCAGGATAGATACTGAATGTTGATATTAAAATTAGCTGCCCTTCTATACATTAGCAATAAAGATTTAGAAAATGTAATTTAAAAATGATATTTACGAGAGCAACAAATATGTGTATGAATAATTACATATTTTATATAATGATATAATTATAATTATGTAAAATAGTTAACATACTATAATTATATATGTACTATTATTATATATATAAAATAATATATACATGGTGGTATCAAGGAATTAATCTAAAATATTTGTGTAAGATCTCTATGGATTGGAGACAATTAAAAATTTTCTTAAAGTCCTTTAAAGGGAATTTAATGAGGAGGACATCATGATCCTAGTTAGGGAGACTTTATACCATAAATATATCAATTCTCCAGCTGGTCTATAGCATCAAAGCAACTCCAATAAAAATCCAACAGAATTTATAATGAAATAGGAAAATATTAATTTAAAAATTTATATGGAAGTACAAAGAGCTAAGAATAGATGAAAGAAACTTTTCAACCAGAGTGAGGTGGGAAAATAAACTCTATCAAGTATCAAGATGTATTATAATCCACAGTAAATCAGTGGTATTTATACAGGGATACAACAATAGATGTGAGGAATCTGATGGTCTAGAAAGAGCACAGTGCAGTATGCAAACATAATAAATGATGAGGTGGGACTCTACATCAGTGGGGAAATGTGCACTGTTCCATAAATACCTCTCTTTTATCTGTATCTACCCATTTATTCATCCATATAAAATTTGTGTATGCACCAATGATTTAAAGTAAAAGGAGCACTTTAAAACTTGGAAGAAACTATAGAATGATTTATTTATTGCCTTCAGATAGAGAAGGATTCTTAAATAACATATATAAATTGCAAACCATGAGGAAAAAAGCTTGATAAATTTATTTCATTAAAATTAGGAACTTTTTTTTCATCAAACAGTACTATTAAAAAAAAAAAAAAAACCACACCAAAATCCCCATATTGGGAATTTGCCATAGGTAAAAGTGAAAAAGGAGTACTATCCAAAATAAATGAGTCATTTTCATAAATCAGTAAACCAATAAAAATGAGCAACAGATGTAAAGATGTGAAAAAATTTCACAGTAGAGGAAATAAAGAAAAAGGACAAAAGATACAAACATTTTACAGAAGAGTAAATATAAATAATCTAATATATAAAATGATGCTCAACTTCATAATCAGTGAAAGGCAAATTAATATCCAATGAAGTATCACGATAATACTTAAGACATTGATCAATACTCAAATTATGACAATAGCTAATTTCAACAAGATATAGAGTAGTGGGGACAGGAAATCAATTGTTAAGAGTGTAAATTTGAGTAACAATTTGCCATTATTGTGTAAATTGAACAAGAGCATGTGCACTAGAGGAATGACTGCCCATTTGTACAAGGAATCAGGTAGTTGTGTTGCTAATAATAATAAAAAAAAACCTTGCAAACAACCTAAATGTCTATTGATGGGAAAATGGATAAAGAAAATGTGGTATAATCATGAATTGGACACTACATAGCAGTGACGATAAATGAATTTGAACTTTGTATGTCAAATGGTTGAATCCTAGAAAGCTAATACATTAAGGAAGAAAGTAAAAAAAAGACATGAAAACATGTGTTGAGGGCAGCTGGGTGGCTTAGTCAGTTAAGCATCTGCCTTTGGTTCAGGTTATGATCTCAGGGTCCTGGAATCGAGCCCCGCAATGGGGCTCCTTGCTCAGTGGAGACCTTGCTTCTCCTTCTCCCTCTGCCTCTGCCCCAACCCGTGCTTTATCTCAAATAAATAAAATAAAATAAAATAAAAAGTGGGCTTCCTAATACAAAACTCAAAACTCAGCAAAATAAGTAGTTAAACAGCATATACCCTGCATACGTTAATAGAAGTACAAAGAAAAACAGGTGGCAGGGACAAGACTGACAGAAGCAGACACAGAGCTTCAAGTTAAGGGAGATGTTTTATTTCTTTAGTTGAGTGATGGGATCATAGGTATTTGTTTCCTTATTTTGTTTCATGAAAATCTATCTGTATAGTAATCTGTATGTCACAAATACTCTTTTGAGTGTATAAATATTTCCAAATACAGATAAATATAATTTCCTACACTTCCTAGTCCTGCTGTCCCATAATTTCCCCCTTTGTCTTGCCTTTTTTTTTTTTTAAAGATTTTATTTATTTATTTGACAGAGCGAGATCACAAGTAGGCAGAGAGACAGGCAGAGAGAGAGAGGAGGAAGCAGGCTCCCTGCCAAGTAGCGAGCCCGATGTGGGACTCCATCCCAGGACCCTGAGATCATGACCCGAGCCGAAGGCAGTGGTCCAACCCACTGAGCCACCCAGGTGCCCTTGTCTTGCTTTTTAAACATAATATGTAGATATTTTTCTTTCACAGTATATGTAGAGCTGTCTCCTTATCTATAATTTCTGTGTAGACTTCTGTAAGTTGGGTATGGTGTAATTTAACCAGTTTACCTGAGGGACACTTGTGTTTTTTTCTGTTATGATGAATCATTTCATACGTTGATCGTTTTTTCCTCTTTATTTGGTGTAATTCAGTTTACATATCCATGTAATCCCCAGCTTTTATAAAGAACACATCCGTCATTTCAGAAAGGTCCCTTAAAAAGAAACAAAACAACAACAAAAAATACCTGGCTGGCTCAGTTGGTACAGTTTGAAACTTTTGATCTCAGGGTTGTGAGTTCGAGCCCTACTTTGGGCATAGAGATTATTTAATTTCAAAACAAATAAATAAAATAAGCTCTCAAAGCCCTTAAAAAACAAAACAAAGTAAAACAAAAACCAAAAACAAAAAGAAAACAAAAAAAAAAAAAACACCAAACCCCACCCCCCCAAACAAAACAAAACAAAACAACCCAAAACAAAAACCCAACAGCATCAACAAAAGAGTTCCCTTGTGCCAGTCAGTCCATATCCCCTTACCCCAACCCCTACTCAGGCATAGGAGATCTGATTGCTTTCAGCATAGATTAGTTTCACCTGTTCTAGAATGTCATAAAAGTGGAACCACACCACCTATGCCCTGGTTTACAGCTTCTTTGAGCATGTTTTGAAATTGATCTATAATGTTGTGTATATGAGAAGATCTTGTTTTGTTTTATTTTGTCCCTCTAAGTAGTATTCCACTGTACAGATAAACTATAATTTTGGGCGCCTGGGTGTCTGCCTCTTAATCTCAGCTCCAGTCTTGATCTCAGGGTTGTGAGTTCAAGCCCTGTGTTGGGCTTCATGCTGGGCATGGAGCCTACTTAAAACAACAACAACAAAACATAAATATACAATTTGTTTATCCTGCTTTCTATTTATGAACATTTGGCTCTGTTCTAGTTTTGTGCTATTATGAATAAAGTTGCCTGAAATTTTTTGTGTAAGCCTTTTTGGTGAATGTGCATTTTTTTTCTTTTTTTCAAATGTAAGAGCTATGTGGGAAATTATTGAATCACAGGGTAGAAAAATGTTTAACTTTATATGATCCACCAAACCACTTTCTAATGTTGTGCCTTTCGGTATTTCCTCCATATTCTTTCTCATCAATATTTGGCATAGCCAATCTACTTAATTTCAGCTCTTTTGTGTGCTTGTAGTGATGTCTCATTGTTACATAAATGTGTACTTCCCCATTGTCTATGATTTTTAGAACTTTTCCATGTTTTCTAGGCCTGTATATCTTCCTTTGAAAATGTTTTTCTAAATGTTTAGCTTCTTTGATTGCATTGTTTTTACTGAATTGTGGGAGTTTATTCTATATTCTGGACGTAAGTCTTTTGTCAGATAAATGCATTACAAATATTTTCTCTTAAATCTATGGCTTATATATTACTCACTTTTTAAATGTTCCTTTCAGGTGAGCAGAAGTTTTAATTTTTATTTGCACATGGAAAATTCTAAGGTATCCTTAAAAATTTTCAATATTTATAAGTGTATTTAGCAAAATCACATATAAAAACAAAAAAATCAGGGATACATTTAAGAAATGATTGTCAAAATCTCTACACTTAAAAATATAAAACAGTATTGAGAGAAAATTTTTTCAGATCTTCTTCAATTAATCCAAGGTGTATCATAAACTTAAATGTAAACACACTACAAGCTTCTAGAAGAAAACATAGGTAAATATCTTTGTTATTGTGTGATGGGCAAAGATTGCTTAGATAGGACTCATGGAACACTAATCATAAAAAGGGGAGGAACTAAATAAAATGACCTTATTTTGTCTTTAAGTTATTTGTTTTGGAAAATAATTATATTTGCATAATTCAAAATTTAAAAATATTGTTTCTGGAGTACGAAGCTCCCTTTTTCTTAAGCAGCCAAGTATATTAGTGTATCCTATATTTTACTAGAGATATGTTGAGTCTTTATATTTGCCTATGACCACCCCAGCCCATCTTTTTCTTTGCACCTATTTTTTTCAATTAATATATCCATATTAATACATAAAATCTAGGTGCACCTAGGTGGCTCAGTCGGTTAAGCGGCCAGCTTTTGATTTTGGCTCAGGTTATGATCTTCAGGGTCCTGGAATCAAACCCTGCACTGGGGCTCAGTATGGAGTGCTCAGTGAGGAGTCATCTTCAGGATTCCCTCTTTCCCTCTCCTTCTGGCCCTCGCCCTGCTCGCATGTGCTCTATCTTTCTCTAAAATAAATAAGTAAATCTTAAAAAAAAAACATAAAATCTAATTATTTTTTATTTGCAAATGTGCGTATCCCAAAGACACAGATTTTCTATAAGTCTTAGTGTATATAGGTACATCCCTCTGGTTCTCATTCGTCAGAGATAACTGTTAAAGTTTTGGTACTTTCCTTTGGCATCTAATTCTATCTTTCTAATAACTGTACTTTTTTTTTTTAAGATCATTTATTTATTTATTTGACAGAGAGATAGAGAGTACAAGTAGACAGAGTGGCAGGCAGAAGGAGAGGGAGAAACAGGCTCACCACCGAGCAGGGAGCCCTATGCGGGGCTCAATCCCAGGACCATGGGATCATGACCTGAGCCGAAGGCAGCTACTCAACTGACTGAGCCATCCAGGCGCCCCTAATAACTGTACTTCTTATTCTTGATTCTTTTTGTCTTACACTTCACCATTGGCTTCCCACTAGATGAGATTCATTGCTCTTTCATCCTAGTTTACATACACATTTTCATAAACATTCTACCAATTTACTTATGTCATGACATTTGTAAATATTCAGCATTTTGATTATGACTATATAGACATTATTCACACTAGAGACATGGAAAATACTATAAATGTCTCGAAAGAGAGCTGCCAACAATTTCTCCCACCCTTGTATGTGCACTTTGTGCTTCCAATCAACAGATTGAGTTTATTTTCCCCTTACTTAATCTGCACCAAACTAGGGTCTAACTTTTGTCCAAAACAATGTGGTAATGCTGAGGCTGTGCCAGTTCTCGGCTTTGCCCCTCACAGGTAAGGGAGCTCCCATGTTCACTCACTTGGAGCCCTGAGTCATCATGTAAGACGTAGGCTATTCTGCCGAACAGAGAAGTCTTGCCAGTCCCAGCCATTTAGCTGCCTTTCTGGTGGGAGCACCAGGTATATAAGCAAAATGACCTTGTGCATTCCTAGCCAAGCTCCCAGCCTCGTGTGGCTACAGGAGAGACCTTACCTGACCATGTGGCTTTGCGGAACACAACTAACCCATGGAAAATTAAGAAATAATAAGTTATTTAACTATTAAGTTTTATGGTGTGTTTATTAAATAGCATAGATTACCTCTATGTGCATTATGATAGTTTTTTTCCCTTTTTATATTTTTTTGGTACTTTCTAGAATTTTCTTCTATTGTTTGCTTAATTTCTATACAGTGAATTATCAATTGGTTCCCAAAACCAGTTCATTAACTAATTGTTTAAATTTCTTACTATTATATTAAAAATAATCAGGTATCCTTCTACTTTCATCATCTTAGATGTAAGTTCTTGTAGAAGTTTCTGGTTTGTTTCTGTCCTCACTACAGGACTAATTTGTGGGGGCATAACTTATGTCATGTCCAAATGTCCTATCTTGGGTATGTCAGATTTCTCAGAGATGTAGTTTATGATCTGGTTGGAGGACTAAATCCTGAGTATCAGTTCAGCATTCTGCATCCTTGTTTTTATCAGTTTCTTTTCTTATCAGGTTTTATCTTTTAAAAAATTCTTTTGCTTTCTATCAGTGGCATCCTTAGAAGTATTAGATATTTAGATTATTATTATAAAATGAAGTCTTTTATGGCTTCATGAAATATTACACTGTAATATATGAGAATTTATTTGCCAATGATATATTTTGTTTTTAAGTATGTTGGTAAACACTTAAAAATTTTCCCAGCTGAGAGTTAAAGGATAGTATTTCCAAGTAGCTTAAATTTGCATTTATTTTTCTATGAGGAATGTCTTCATTAGAGACAATATTTGTTTTTCTTATACTGTGAAATATCTTTCATGTTCTTTGCTCATTTTTCTATTGAAATTTTCTTCTGAATCTTTATATTATGTGTTACTAGTGGCAAACATTTTTATTCCAATTTGATATCGGTCTTTGACTTTGCTTATATGTTTGTGTGCATTTTGTACGTTTCCCAAGTGGAACTTTTAAAAGTTTACCTTTAGCTATAAAAAAAATTAACATTTATTCAATAGAAAATAGTAATATTAAAAAAATTTGTAATATTTTGTTTCATTTTGAAAAAGTATTAATGGTTTTTTTTTTTAAGATTTTATTTACTTCCTTGACAGAGAGAGACACAGCGAGAGAGGGAACACAAGCAGGGGGAGTGGGAGAGGGAGAAGCAGGCTTCCCGCTGAGCAGGGAGCCCGATGCAGGACTCAGTCCTAGGATCCTGGGATCATGACCTGAGCTGAAGGCAGATGCTTAACGACTGAGCCACTCAGGTATCTCAATAGTTTTTAAAATAAAGACTCATAAGTCTATTTTTAAATTTTCTCTAAAACAAGAACATATTAACAAGTAATGGATTGTTGTTATGACTAATAATAATGTTGTATGCCATCCCACTCTCTGTCTTCTACTCATCTCCTCTTGCTGCTTTTCCGTCTCCCCACACACCTTTTGTTGTTTCCCCTCTTTCCACCTAGAAGTTCCCTTTGGCTTTCCCAAAGATCAAGAGTCATACTAGAAATGGAAACTTAGGTGAGGTAGTCATAGTATAAAGTGTTTTATTTGAAGCTAAAACTGGGTAGGTGGGGAGAAAAGGCCAAAGCAGTACCCTGGAGCCAAGTGGAACAAGAAGAGTCCATGGGAGAGACTGAAAACAAAGAATCAGAGAAATCAGAAAAAGAAAATCTAGCAACATGGCATCATAGAAATTAAAAGGAAGAGGGTTTTTAGGAGAGTAGTCAAATTATGAAAAAATTTTGAGATACTAAATAATAATAGCATTGACAATAATATTGGAAAAAACTCTCTTGGCCTTTTTCAGAGTAACTTTTATGAGATGGTTCAGGAAACTCTAGCTTTTTAATGGGATGAGTAGAGAATAGAAGGAGAAATGAATACAATAAATGAGAATTATTGCTCATGAAATGAGCTTGGCTACAGAAGGAAGGAAGACATTATTGTGGGGGAAGTTTTATTTTGTTTTAAAGATGAACGGGATAAAACTATGTTTTATACCAGGGAGATTCAGTAGATGGGATAAAAAGTAGAAAGAGTGTATATTCAGGCAGGTTTCCATTGCCATAGTATCTACTATCACTCTGATCTTAAATGTTAGCAGATTCCACCAGTAGTTCTGGTGCTGATTCATGAAGTTCTGCTCACTACATCTACCGGAGACTTCATCACTTCGTATGCAATGTAGCAACGCTTCATTTTTTCACTTTTCCCTCATCTACACCCTCCCCTAATTCTGTTCTCCCCATACCTACCAGTGACAGAAATACATGTCCATATGTTTATAATCTAGTTGGAAAATTAACAAACAAATGTGAAATCATTCCTTTTAAAGGATTCTGTATCACTGATTCCATATACTCAGGGAAAACTTTTAAACATTATTTTATTATCATTTTTTTTTTCCATGACAAGGATTTGAAGTAGCAGATCTTTTCTTCTCATCATACTATTGATACATCATGAAAGCCATCAGGTATCTTTGTACAAGAATGTTTTGGCAAAACTTTGTCCTTAGGTTTTCTAGAGGGAAATGGTGTTCACAGTTCTTGCAGGTTGTTTGGAGACATGAGGTGTGTGTCGCTGGCTGGCTCAGACAGTAGGGCATGTGACTCTTGATCTTGGGGTTGTGAGTTTGAACCTCATGTTGGGCATAGAGATTACTTTTAAAAAAAGAAGTGGAGTGAGATCCTCAATATTCTGAGTGATCTCCTTTGTCTGATTCTCAAGAGTGTCTTTGCCCATCTTTTTCTACTTGAATTCATTATGGAGAAAATCATCCTGGTTCTTATGATTTGTCTAATAAGATTAATTAGAGACTTCTTAAAACTCCAGGAGCTTTAGGATCAATATGTACAGATTGCATTTCACATAAAACCAAAAGTTATAAGCTGAGAACATAAAAACCCTTTTATAGTAAGAAGAACCCTGAGTTCAACTAGCTCTCTGAATCCCTTCAGGGTGGATGGGTGACCATACAGCTAAGTTAAACTGAATTCTCCAATGTCTGAAATTTAGTGATCGTGGTATTTTTCTTTACAAGGAAACGAACTAAAATTATGTTCTATTTGAACACTGGAGAATATGAAGCTATTATAAAACATGATGTACATCTGTATATATTGTTATAGAGAATTCTGTAATATCCATTATCATGTGAAAAATACACAAAGCAGAGGTATAATAATATACCATATGTGTATGGAAAAATGTTTATCCATGCAAAGGTTACTTCTGAATGGGTACCTCGGCAACTAGCAGAGGGTCTGTCTCAAAGCAGGGAAATAGGTGGCTGGGAGACAGAGAAGGGGAGGAAACTAACTTTTCACCAATGCAAGTTGAAGTTTTTGAAATTTATACTGTGTCGATTTAATGTCTACTAAAAAAGAAGAAAAAACTTTTATTTTTAGCTCTGGGGGAAAAAAGCAAAGAAGAAGAAGAAGAAGCAGAGGCATTGGAGCAGGAATACAAAGTAGTTTGGGGAAGGGTGGGAATGTGAAGTAAAGGGGAGTCAGCCTTCATTATCTGAAATGATCTGTGACTGAAGAATAAAACAGGCCTGGTCTGGGTGCTGAGCTAGAAGCAAAGGCTGAGAACTAAGCCAAATAATATAGAAGCTATTCAAGTTTCCCCTTAGTTAGTGGTAAAATCTGTGAGATATTACTTGTACTCTATGTATGTCATTTTCACCTAATGACTACATGGACGAAGACTCCCATGACTTTCTAGAACAGTCTACGGTTTACAGTGGTCTGAAACCCTGGCTGTGCACCAGATTCTCCTATGAGGTCTTAAAAATGTAGTACCCTGTGGTCTCTCCCTGGAATTAAGAATTAGAATTTCCAGTGCCGAGGTCCAAAAAGCCACTGGATCGCAGTTTTTAAAGGCAGGTAGCAGGCAGAGAAAAGAGACTGGCTTAGGACCAGGAAAATTCAGTGAAGAGAGCGAGACACCTATTTTAAAATTGGATCCTTCTCTCCCCACCACCTTTCAGGCTAGGCACTATGAGCACAGTCTCTGAAAAGCTCTCTGTGTTTCTTGCCAGAACATTATTCTGGAAAAAAAAAAAATAATCGCTACCAGTTACTGAACATGTATTTTATTCCACCCCTGTGCTAGGTGTTTTAGATTTATTTACTTTAATCCTCACGACAACTCAATGAAGAAGGCACATCTGTTTTACAGATAAGCATCTTAAGCCGAGGGTAGCAAGATAAGGGCCCGAAGTCAGGAAAGCAGTAAGTACACCCACATCTTCATTACTCTGCTCACTTGCCTTGAAGTCTTGAATACTGGGGCTCAAAGTCAGTATCAGACTCTGGGAAACTGCTGGAGGTAAATCTGGAGGGTTTAGGACCACCTATTAAGGAAATCTTTGGCTGTGTCCTGGGGGACTGAATTCTTGAGTTTCAGTTCACACTAATGTGTAGTCTCAGACTTCAGATTCATGCATTCTTCTGCAGAACACCTCTATTTTCGTGTCTGTGCTTTTCTCTCCTAGCAGACTGCTAGAAGAGAGGTGAGAGGATTTATTTTGTGCAGAAGCATGTGCTCCTAGTTAAGAGATCTGATGACCACCTCCTGACCCCAGCTCTAGCACTAGGAAAATTCTAGAACTAGGCAGTTTGAAAAACTGGGGCCATATATACTCAACATATCTGAAATCCCTGGCCCTTCTTGGTGACCTCTTGAGAGTGGTCCTTCTGGTCTTCTATCCTCTTTAGTCTTCGCTTCCTGATAACGATCTTCACATCTCTCCTGACACGGCTTTTTCTTTCCAAAATCCCTCACAGTAATCCCAGACAATCCATTACTTGGTCCACAATTTACCTTAGATTTTCAAAATCTTGACTGAGTACTTTTTTCTTCCTTCTTTATTTTAACTGAAATTTGGGTTTCCACGGAACATAGCATCTGCCTCCCCTTCTCCAGATAGAGGTCACTCATTTCCTACAGATGAAAAACTTCAGAATGGCCACTCCCATAGGAATTGTTCCCCCACCTGTGGGTGAGCCCTTGTTAGTTTTGAGGGTCAGGGCCTCGAGCTACACACCCTATAATTCATTCCATCACTGTCATCATCGTGCTCCTTGCCATATTCCATTTTTCACTGTAGATTTAAAAACCAGGGTCATTTTTTTCCCATCCTGAATTCTGCCACATCATCCAACATGACTTCAGCATTCATATGGTTGACATATTCAGCACCCTAATTTCGAAGTCCCTTTGTTTCCTAATCTAGAGAGACCATGGTTTTCATTTCATTTTAGTCATAGTTTCCAACTGGAACCTGTCATAAGGGAATCTTAAATTTAAATAATCATCTTCATGGGGCACTGAGTGGCTCAGTCAGTTGAGCAATGCCTCTTCATTTAGGCTCCTATCTTTATCTCGGGGTCATGAGATTGAACCCTGAGTCAAGCTCTGTGCTCAGCATGGTTTCTACTTGGGATGCCCCCTATCCCTTTGCCTTTTCCCCTCCCCACCCCATGCTCGTGTGGTCTCTCTATCCCAAATAAATAAATAAAGCTTTAAAAAATAATCCTCTTTATGATATATCACTCCAAAGAATCTTTTTTTTTTTTTTTTTCTTTAAGAGAGGGAGGTTGGGGGAGGCAGAGGGAGAGGTAGGGAGAGAATTTTAAGTAGGCTCCACACCCATAGTAGAGTCTGATAGTGGGCTTGATCTCATGACCCTGAGATCATGACTTGAGCTGAAATCAAGAGTCAGACCCTTAACTGACACAATCCTAATGACTTCGAATGATTCCAGAACTTTAGACATTAGAGTCACTCTAAATTTATGATCTCCAACCTCAAAAATCAAGAGTCCCTGACTTTTCATTAGTCACATTTATTTTGTTCTCTTTATGATATATTTTGGACATTTGGACATTTTTCACTACCCTCAAACCCTGACCCCCAATTTCTGTCCCATTTCACTTCCTGTAGAAAACCCTGCAGAAACAGAAAAAGATTGTCCGTCATTTTCTAAGTCCTACAACCCCCCACAGAAGGGTCTGAATCTACATTCATCCTTTTGTTTTCCTCTCCTTACAATGAAAATGTAGAAGGCTACGCTTTCTATCTTATTTTATTCTTCTAATCTGCGTTTCTGGACCGACCACTAGCTTGGGAACCGTAGATTCATTATCCTCCCCTGCTATATTTTCAACCATTGTCTCTACTTATCATCAGCATTTAAACACATGTATTTTTTTCCCCAACTTCAGTAAAAACTAGACCAAACCAGACATCGAATTCCTTTTCCTTGACTCTTTGTGCCTTTTTCATGTACTATTTAATCTATCCCAATATAAACACTGTCTCTATCTTAACACTAAAACTACTTTCTCCAAGAACAAGAAACACTTGTTGCAAAGTGCAACCCTAAAAGATTTGCTTTTATTTTACTTTAAAAGCTCACATTTTTTGAATTCATAGACGACACTTGCGATCATTTTTCCAGTCTCCCAGGCCATAGTTCTTAACTTTCTTTCTAGGCATCTTCCTCTGACTGTTCTTTAAAAGCTGTTCATCAGGTTTCTTTCTCTTTTAGCCATTCGTTTCTTCCTTTTACTGATTTAATTCTATGACTCCAAGTCAATGATTTCCAAATCTATTACCTGCAACTCAGGCCCCTCTCTCGAAGTCTGAACAGCTATCTCCAACAATCTCTTGGACGTCCTCTCTAGGAACCTCCAACTAAATGTATCAAAATATAAACTTCTAGTCTCTTTAACTACCCTTTCTAAAATTCCCCTTTCTCATCTATTTCAACATTAATGAAGAACATTAACAATCCAGTTTCCAAAGCCAGCAATCCTTCCCCTCTCACATTATATTGAATTCATTCCCATGTTTGCAAAAGTCTGTTTCTGAAGTTGCCCTTAAAATATTCTCTCTGGGGCACCTGGGTGCCTCAGTAGGTTAAGCCTCTGACCTGGGCTCAGGTCATGATCTCAGGGTTCTGGAATCAAGCCTTGAGTTAGGTTATCTACTTAGTAGGGAGTCTATTTGTCCCTCCCCCCTGCTCATGCTCTCTCTCTCTTTCTCTCAAATAAATAAATGAGATCTTTTAAAAAAAAAATTTCCTCCCTGTTTCTCAGCACTGCCACTTCTCTGATCTAACCATCTGGATAATTCCAGTAGTTTCCTAATTGGGCTTCTTGCTTACAATCTCTCACCATTTCATTTTTGGATTTCTCCTCAAAAATTCAGTCTTGTACATGAATTTCTTTCACAATACTTCTCAATGGTCCCCAGAAAGGTCACAAATCCTCCATGCTCAATCGATCTTTAGCTTTAGATACTATACCTCATTGCTTTATCACTTCTATCTAAACACACACACACACACACACACACACTTGCTCCACGTTCCATCCACATTGAACTACCCACTGTTTCATGTTCTATTTTGACATCAGTTGTTTTGTTCATTTACCATTTGTTCAGAAAACTTCCTCATTCAGCCCAGTACTGCTTCTCCTGCCTTCTATACTTTTTTTTTTTTTTTTTTTTTACTAAATTGTGTCACCTCCTATTTGTCCTTTAGTCTCAGTGTCTCATTTCAGGCACAACTTTCCCAGAAACCTTCCCAGAATCTGTGTCAAGTACTTTAACTTCAAATAGAGTCCATTCTTTCTCATAATCACTAGTCACCCCATCACTGTGACCATTCCAAAGGTACTCTGAGTTGGAGTGGTAGAATGAGAAATGAGTTTAATTTGGGATGTGGAGTGTTTAAGATGACCTGGTTTTATCTATGAAGGAATGGGTAGCAAAAAGATGAATATATAGGCCTGAAGTTGGAGGAAGAGGTCTGAGGTTGAGATACAGATTTGGGAATTTCCAGAATGTGGGTGATAACGGAGACCATGGATGGGATGAGATTTTCAGAGACTGCGTGTAGGATGAGAACGTACAGAAGAGAGGAGGAGAGAAGCAGCAAGGAGAGGACAGGAGGGAGGGACAGAGTGGGATGAAAGTTGGTTGGCCCCACCAGTATACAGTCTTGGTTCTTTTGATAACCAGACTCCTAATTTCCTCTTGGAGAACTATATTCTTCTCCATTGTATTCATTCTTGGTATGTTGAAAATCAATTTCTTTGCCCTGTTCTAACTAAGGAATGAGATTAAAATCTATGTCACGACATCTTGAATACAATAACACAAGGACAGGAAAATAAAAGATAGTATTTGGAGAATATTTATTTTAGATCATGCAGTCTAATGAAACTCTTAATTTTTTCATGAAGCTCAGATCCCCAAGATGTCCTTTGCATTCCATCCATTTATAAATAAATCTGGTTCTTAAGCCTTTACTTTGAGCCAGGGATTTACAGGTAACATTTCCACACATTCCATTATGGTTTAAAAAGGCCAGAGAAAGATTTCTTTTTTCCTTTTCCTCTTGCCATCCACTAACTAGTTATACTAAAGAAAAGAACATTCATGGGATTTGCATTTTTATGTAGGATACTGAGAAATTCCAAATGAGATAGAATGACATGTAAGAGTATCATTCAAGATGTTTTAAAAGCCAAGAAATTGTTTAAAAAAGGGAAACAAGTATTTCAAGATGAAAGTCATTGCTAATATTGGGCAATTAAACTATTTTATTGGTTTTATTAAGTGAAGGAATAAATGAAAAACATATGAAAGAATAAATTTTTAAAAAAGCTGTTGCTGTATCAATTTTATGATTTTAATTATTTGCCAATTTTTGTTTATTAATTCTTTTCTTCTTGTAGGCTGTTTTGTTTCTCCCCTTATAATTTTTGTTTTGAAGGTGTAACTATTTTTTTTTAAAGACTTTATTTATTTAAGAGAGTGAAAGAGCATGCGGGGGGGGGGGTTAGGGGCACAGGAAGAGGGAGAAGCAGACTCCCTGGTGAGCAGGGAGCCTGATGCAGGCCTTGATCCCAGGACCCTGAGATCATGATCTGAGCCAAAGTCAGATGTATAACTGACTGAGCCACCCAGGTGTCCCAGAATGTGTAACTATTTTACACTCATTTTTCCTTGACTGGAAATCAAAGGGTTTAAGGTGTACATTTGTCTGTGAGTAAAGCTTTATTATCCCATTGTTTTTATATTTTTGCCATTGCTACTCTAAGAATATCCTCCTTTTTTAACTTTGACCGATAAAGTGCGTTTTAAAAATATTATTTATAATATTTTATTTTATTTTTATAGAAATAGTACTTCTAACATTTTTTTTGTATTAAGGTTATAGAATGTGGCATTATTTCTATTTTGGGGGGTTACTGCAAATCATGTATTTTGTGTAATATAAAATACATTTTATTTTATTATTTAAAAAAATACATTTTAGGGTGCCTGGGTGGCTCAGTGGGTTAAAGCCTCTGCCTTCGGCTTCTGTCATGATCCCAGGGTCCTGGGATGGAGCCCTGCATCAGGCTCTCGGCTCAGCGGGGAGCCTGCTTCCTCCTCTCTCTCTGCCTGCCTCTCTGCCTACTTCTGATCTCTGTCAAATAAATAAATAAAATCTTAAAAAAAATTAAAATAAATATTCTATGGACACTTATTTTCAGCTTATGGATTTTGACACATACGAATATAAACAAAGTCTTTTTCACTGTAACATTCAGTTAGTTATATCCTTTATTTTTGGTCTTTTTTTTTTTTTTTTTAAAGATTTTGTTTATTTATTTGACAGAGAGAGACATCACAAGTAGGCCGGATGCAGGCAGAGAGAGGAGGAAGCAGGCTCTCTGCGGAGCGGAGAGCCCAATGTGGGGCTCGATCCCAGGACTCTGGGATCATGACCTGAGCCGAAGGCAGAGGCTTTAACCCACTAAGCCACCCAGGCACCCCAATTTCTGGTCTTCTTGATCTGCTCTGGAGCTGGGTGAGTGAGGGAAAATCTCTCATTATGGTAACATTTCCACTATTCCTGTCGTTTTAGCTTAATGTGTGAGATTAGAACACAAAGATTCATGAGAGTTATCTTCTCCACTGTGAATTATATTCTTTATAATTACAAAGAGCCTTTCCCTTTTCACTTGCTTTGAATCCAGTGTAGTCTGATATTAACAGCTGAGTTCATGTGTGTTTTCCATGTCACAGTCTGCTCCGTATCATTGTCTGTTCCTTTACATGCAATGCAGTCTCGCTCAGTCATTCCCCGTCAGTCACATCTTGCTTACAGTTTTTGTTTTTTGTTTACGGGGATTTTGTTCGCTCGTTTGTTTAATGACCTGAAACTGTTTGTTGTTGTTGTTTCCTTTTTGGAAACAGGTGAATTGATCCATTTCCCCTTATAGTTACATTTGGGTTTAATTTTGCTGTATTAGATTTCCTATTTTTACTGGCTTCTTTCTTGAAACTGCCCGCTCCCTGATTTCCAAGGCATCACTGAGGTCATTCTTTAATCCTTCTCATTATCAGTAATGTATTTTAGCTATAGTCATAACTACTGTTGTAAAGAATAAACAACATGATAATTTCTCTGCGTGTACAACAGATATACCGGTATACCTGAACACATGGCATTTATATGTGTGTGTATAGATGTATTGTGTGTGTATATGTCTGTCTGTATGTATATTTCATCTTTATAATGAATGACCCAACATGGCACAGACTTTTTACTAAGGTACATATTTTATTTTATTATTTTATTTCTTATTTTTATTTATTTGAGAGAGAGAGAGAGAGAGCACAAGCAGGGGGAGCAGCAGAAAGAGAGGGAGAAGAAGGCTCTCCACTGTGCAGAGAGCCTGATACGGGACTCGATTTCAGGACGCTGGGATCATGACCTGACCCGAAGGCAGAGCTTAACAGCTGAGCCACCCATGTGCCCACTGAGGCACATGTTTTCATATAGTTTTAGAGATGAGAATCTGAGGTTCAGTGAGATTAAGCAACTTACCCCACATGAACTGGCAAGGTGACAGCCCTGGCACTTCAGCTCATTGCACAATACGACTTTTGGGGTCTTTCTTAGGACTCTTGCACTACTCTGATTTTCCCTTCTTGATTTGGTCTCTGTATTAATTCATTTGCTTATTCATTCATTGACTCAACAAATATATTTTAAGCACTTAACTATAGTATTCTAGGCTCTGGGGACAGGCAGCGAACAAATTGGACCGACATATCTATCCTCATGAACCATAAATAAAATCAACTTCTTGAGAGTGTTCATTGTTCCAGAGCAGGGGAGTAAATGGTGAAAGGAAATGATGACTTTAAGGAGAATCTCTGCCTACTGAGTTAGTTTTAGGATGCCTTCTGGTTGGAAGTGGGGCTTCCTTCTACTCAGGGGTTTGTTTCTCCTGACTTTTCACAAGAGGATAAAAATTCAATTCCTGTATTAGCTAATTACAAAAGCATATATTTTTCTTATGGAAACTTATAAGGCAATAATAATAGTGGTAATGATAATTAATAATAAATAATAATTATTTTTGCTTATGAAAGCTTCTAGAATGTATACAATCAACTTTAATCTCCCCCCAGCAAGAATATTCCTCCATTCTAGGTGCCGTACATCCTGGTTTGCCGACTACAGTTCCAATTTCATCTCTTGTTTGAACATAATCATTAGTAATCCTTTCACTTTTTTTAAAAGATTTTATTTATTTATTTGACAGACAGAGATCACAAGTAGGCAGAGAGGCAGGCAGAGAGATGGGGGGAAGCAGGCTCCCTGCTGAGCAGAGAGCCAGATGCGGGGCTCGATCCCAGGACCCCGAGATCATGACCTGAGCCGAAGGCAGAGGCTTAACCCACTGAGCCACCCAGGCGTCCCTCACTTTTTAAAAAAATAAGAAAGCTTTTAAATTACTCACATGAAAAAATCTCCAAGATCTATGCTAAACAGAAAAAGCAAAGTGCAGAGCAGCACATGTGATGCGTAAGTATTTGTCTAAAAATGAAAGAAAGGAAAAGTAGACACATATATTTTCTTGACAGACTTGTAAAATTTCTCTGGTAGGATACACAAGCAAGTGATAATAACCAGTTTTCTGAGTCTGGGAGGTAGTTTTTTGTATGCATACTTTTTATACTTTTGAATTGTGTGATTATATTAGCTTGGGGGAAAAAAGATTTAAATTTAAAGGAAACAAAAATAATGGCTAACTATTGAACACAAAATTCTACAAAAATCATGGATGGTTAAGGTCAAATGATGCATATTTGTGAAAGATTATGAATATTGGCTAAGAAAATCATGCTCATGCAGGCTTTCTGATCCCTCAGTGAAATTTTTTTTTTAAAGATTCTATTTATTTATTTGAAAGAGAGATCACAAGTAGGCAGAGAGGCAGGCAGAGAGAGAGAGGGAAACAGGCTTCCTGCTGAGCAGGGAGCCCGATGTGGGACTCGATCCCAGGACCCTGGGATCATGACCTGAGCCGAAGGCAGAGGCTTTAACCCACTGAGCCACCCAGGTGCCCCCCCTCAGTGAAATTTGATTTCTTTTTCATCCTTTGCCTAGGTGATCATATCCTTGCACTTTTTCATAATAAATTATACTTTCAGAACAGTTTTAAATTTACAGAAAATTTGAGAGGATATTACAGAGAGTTCTCATATACTCTACACCCAGGTTCCCCTGTTATTAACATATTATTAGTAGGTACATTTGTTAGAACTAAGGAACTAATATGGGATGTTAATTGAAGTCCATATTTTATTCAGATATCCTTAGTTTTACCTAATTTTTTTTTTCTGTTTCAAGATCTCACTCAAAAGCCCACATTACATTTAATTGTCCTGTCATTTTAGGGTCCTCTTGGCTGTGACCATGTATCAGACTTTCCTTGATTTTGATGACCTTGACTATTTTGAGTAGTATACTCAATTATTCTGCATTTATCTGATTGATAATTGGAATTTATCTAATGTTTTTCTCATAATTAGTCTGGGATTATAGGTTTGGGGGTAGAAGATAATAGAGACAAAAATGTCAAGATGATAACATCATAAAGGGTACTTACTATCAATGTAATTTATCATCATAGATACTAACCTTTATCACCTGACTGAGGAAGTGTGGATTAGGTCTCTTCATTGTAAAATTACATCTCCCTCTCCTTTTTCTGAAGGAAGTCACTACGGCAGCCCACAGTTCTGGAATGACAATTTATGGCCCTACCCCTGCCAAGGGTGAAGTATCTCCATAAATTACTTGGAATTCTTCTGCAGAGATTTGTCTCTTCTCCCTAATTTATTTACTTATCTAGTCATCTGTTTATATGGGCATGGACTCCCTTGCTTTAAAAAGTGTTCTCTGTTTAGATGATAAGTAATGTATTTATTGTCTGTGCCCATGAATCACAGCCCCATTTTGTTTTGCGTCGGTCTCATATCTGTCACTTATTTTACACTTCAGTTGTCATGCTCTGTTGCACATTCTGTGTTGCACATGTGTAATTCTGGGCAATGGTGGAGGATAAATAATTTCATATGCTATACAAATGTAGAGAGGAAAACAAACACACAGGAAGAGGTTTTTGGTGGGCTGATGCTGCAGAAGCGTCAGCAATAGGCTTTGTCTGTGTGAATCAGAACGAATACACGGAACAGCATAAATTTGAACCACATGAGCAGATTTATTTAAGAACCCGTGTACTTGCAACGCGGCTATCAGTCATCTCACCCTTGAGAAGACAGAATAAGTTACTCTGGGCAGTTTCAAGGAAGATTTAATTTGAGATTGATGTTTTCTCCTCAGAGAGTCTATTCTTCCATTCTTCCAGGCAGCCTCACTGACATCACCCCCCAAAACCCAACATCCCTGTTTACAGTGTATCTCCTAGGCAAAACCTGTTTAGGAACACAAAGGCACGCGGAGGGCACAGAGTCACAGCATACATCATGTGTGTAGTTTTACTCACTACACCCGTTAGGGCGCCTGCCCTGAATAAGAGCTATCTATATTCCTCAGTTCCTGGAACCAGAACATAGCTCTCCCTAATTTTAACTGACTCAGAGCTAAAAACAAGAGGCTTTATGTAGAAAGTTATCCTATTGACTTTTCTGGTTTCTTCTTCTTCCTGCTGTTCCTTCTCTACAAATGGATGTTTGTGTATTTACCTGAAGTTAATGTAAAATTATGTGTCCACCATACTTCAATAAAAAAAATTGTGTGTAAGTTTTTGTGTGGGCATAGGCTTTTATTTTCTTTGGAAATTCTCCCAAAGAGACCCAAAGGTTGGGTCATATCATAGATATATGTTTAATGTTAAAAGAGATTGCTAAACTCTTTTCTAAAGTTCTGTAAAAGTTTGCATTCCCAGAGCGAGCCTATGAGAGTTCTAGTTCCTTCACATACTTGGCAACACTTGGTTTAGTCAGTTGTTTTATCTTTAGACATTCTAGTGGGTATGTAGCTCTGTCTCATGGTTTTACCAAATAGCTTTCATTGGTGATACATAATATAGTCTGGCAGAACTCTCCATTTCCTTATTTTTTTTTAAATTTATTTATTTGACAGACAGAGACCACAAGTAGGCAGAGAGACAGGCAGAGAGAGAGGCAGAGAGAGAGGAGGAAGCAGGCTCCCTGCGGAATAGAGAGCCCAATGTGGGGCTCAATCACAGGACCCTGAGATCATGACCTGAGCCAAAGGCAGAGGCTTAACACACTGAGCCACCCAGGCGCCCCCATTTCCTTATTTTAAAAAATGTTATTATGGTCAAGAATATTTTGTTTACCAAAATGTCTGAATGGGAAGTCATTAGAGAGGAAGAGAAATGATGAGAGGGATATCTGGGTGGCTCAGTCTGTTAAGCATCTGCCTTTGGCTCAGGTCTTGATCCCAGGGTCCTGGGGTCAAGTCTGCATATGGCTCCTTGCTCAGTGGGGAGCCTGTTTTCCTTCTGCCTGCTGCTCCCCCTGCTTGTGCTCTCTCTGACAAATAAAAAAGTAAAATCTTAAAAAAGAAAAGAAAAGAAAAGAAAAGAAACCATGAGAAACTCTTAACTATAGGAAGCAAACTGAGGGTTGTTGGAAGGGAGGGCTGGAGGAAGACAGGGTAATTGGGTGACGGGCATTAAGAAGGCCACTTGATGGAATGAGTACTGGGTGTTATACACAACTGACAAATTACTGAACACTACTTCTGAAACTAATGATGTACTATATGTTGGCTAACTGAATTTAAGTTAAAAAAAGAGTACATTGGAAAAAAAACTTTGAAAATCTTTTCCAAAATTTTACGTAGAATTATTTTACAAGTTAGCATAATATATATTCATGTTTATTAGTTCATTTACTTAAACAAATATCTTTTAAATATCTATTATATGCCAAGCTCTGTGTTAATAATGTACTGGCCATGCAAGGATGGATTAGATGTTTTTCTTGTTCTTATGAAGTCTGTAGTCTGGGGATGAGGAGAGTGGGTATGTTAGACAAACATATAAAAGTCAAATCACAGTATATGGTTGGATATTTTGGTTTGATGTTAAGTGAGAATAAGGAAGAAAAAAAACACTGAAAGAGCCCAATATTTAAGATATATATTAAAAAAAGATATATAGAGATCATAGGTCAAGGAAAGCAAATGAGAAGTCGAAATTGGACATTGAAGGGAATCGAAAGAGAGAAATTTGAAGATTTTAAGTGAAGAAAAATTCTTCAAGTAGAGCACAAATCTTATCCACTATTGAGATTTTCTTTGTATCACTTCTTTTCTAAAGGAATTAAAAAAAAAATCCAAATTGCATTTAGTAATTTAGTAAATTATTTAGTAATTTATAAGCAAACCATACTGTTTTATTTCTTTTTCAATATTAATTCCCATTATTTCTGTTTATACCTTCATGTATGATCTAAACTTCAAAGACACTAGCTTAACCCTTGTGCTAGTAGTGATCACCCCGATTTTGTCCTCATTTTAAAGAGGATGACCAGGATTTTGGATTGGCTTTAATATTAATCCTCAGTTTTGAAGAATTTTGTTTTATTTTATTAAGACAAAAACTATTTCTTCCTGTTCCCAAATATTTAACCAGAAGTACAAGTTGAACTTTTATTGAAAAATTTTCTGCCACTAACTGAAATACACATGCGTACAATATGCATATACATACAATATTTATATATTTAAATATTTTAACCTATGGTAATGATGCTCCTCTTTGGTCTACCCTATTTTCACACAGTTGCAGACAGGTAAGACTTTCAAGGACCATAATTTGGCCCTGTCCTGGTAGCAGTATGTGAGTGAATTTGGACCATGTTGTGTGTTAGAAATTGGTGTTATTCTCCCAAGCCTAGAATCCAGTGTGTCTTTAGTGAGCTTTCATTATGGATGTCAGTTCTCTGGCCCCTCTGCTTCTTTTTCTGATTCTCTTTGACTTACCCATCTCCTTTGGCTTATCATGGAGGTCTCCTTCGGTCTGGTGGAAAGTTCTTCCTTCCTCATCCACCTATACCTCTCAGAAATAAGAGTGTGATGCTTCCTGAAATCTCTGTCCCAATGTATTTGAAAAGCTACCAAATAAATGATTGAATCCAATCCTTGTCTCAGAGTTTCCAACTGAGGGAACACAAACTAAGACTCGAGGCTACCGATTAGCTTTCCCCCATTGCATAATGATGCATCTTACAAGGACCCAGCCCTGTCTGGAGTCACACATATGTGGCCCCAGTCTGAAGACACTTTCTCTTTTATATTGACTACTTTTGTTATTTTTACTCTTCATTAACTATCTACCCCTTTCCCCCGCAAAAGAGTCAAACCTACAAAGCTGGATCCTCTCTGTTGAATATGGCTCCAACGTGAACAGACTACTTTTTAATTCCACATCTCAGTGACTAGATTGTAGTCATTTGGATATGAGATAGAGTTGAACTTTGCTACAGTTCTTTGTATATTGGTTTTTAACATTGGATAACCTCTAAGGAAGGTAAACATTCTAAACATTATATTTTAAATTATATTTTAATTTCTATCTGATCCTAGATTTAGATATTACTTTCTATAAACTTTGCCAGAAATATAGTACAATTGACCCTTCAACAATGTGAGGTTAGGGGGATCAAGCCCCCTGAAAACCTACTTAGTTGAAAACCTACTTAGAACTTTTAGCTCCCCCCGAATTTAACTACTAATAGCCTACTATTGACCAGAAGCCTTACCAATAATGTAAACAGTTGATTAACACATATTTTGAATGATATATATGTTGTATACTGTATTTTTGTAATACAGTAAACTAGGAGAAAAGAAAATGTTATTAAAAAATCATAAGGAAGAGGGGGCCCTGGGTGGCTCAGTCAGTTGAGTGTCCAACTTTTGGCTTTGGCTTAGGTTGTGATCTCAGAATAGTGAGACTGAGCCCCGTGTTGGGCTCTGTGCTCAGTGCAGAGTCTGCATGAGATTCTTTCTCTCTCTTTCTCCTTCTGCCTGTTCCATCCATAGCTTATGCAATCTCTCTCTGTCTCTCTCTCTAAAATAAATAAATTAACTTTCAAAAAATCATAAGGAAGAGAAAATACATTTACAATACTATATTTATCAAAAAAATTGCCTGTAAGTGGAAAAAATTGCAGTTCAAACCCATGTTGCTCAGGGGTCAATCTTACATTAACCGCATCTCTCTTTTTTTCTTTCTCCCTCCCTTGGTCCCTTCCTTCCTACTTCGGGTGTGTGTTTAAAACATTCTTTAGATAGCGTACTCAACTTATTTTTACATTTTCTTATAAAAAGCATTTAAGTTTAGGGCTCTAATTTTAAGCACTGTTTTGATTAGATCTCATGGGAACAATATGAAATGTTTTGATTTTCACAGTTTTTTAAACAATGTTATTATGTATTCAATTTTCTCTTGACCAAGTTGTTATTTAGAAAAGTCTTCCTAAAATTTTAAGTATATAGTATTTGGTGTTTATTTAATTTCATATATTTAATTTAAAAAGTCTATAAATTATATTCTAAAAATAATATAATTACATCAAAAATTGTGCATAAAGATAAGAAAGCAAATCCATCATCCTAAAACAATTATTTAGGTCCATTTGGTAAATTTCTATTTTTTCCCCCACATGCATACTTTTTTTTTGGAATGGTTCAAATAAGGGTTTTAAAATTTATATTGTCTTAATTTATTTCTACCAGTTTCTCCAAAAACAGAGCAGTTTGTTATTTACCATTATGCTGTAAGCATTTCCCATATTGCTGCATAAGTGTTTAAAATTATTAAATGTATTAAAATGCAAGATATTTTATTGACTGCATATGCTATAATTTGATCATTTCTTTATCATTGGGCATTTAATTTATTTGTATTTGGGGGCTAGAATAAATAATGCTGAATTAAATTTATAACTTCTTTTGTGTTTTGGGTTGTTTCCCTAAGACAGATTTAGATAAAAGGGGTTTTGGCACAGAAAGTATAAATTTTTTATGGCTCCTAATAAAATGCCAAATTGCTTTCCTAAAGCGTTGGAGCATTTAAAAATGCAATCAGATATGTGAGAGAGTAGCCATTTCTTTATTCCCTTGCCAGCATGAGATATTATCATTTACAACTATTTTTTCCTAATTTAAGAGATTTAAAAGGGAAATGTGTTTTCATTGCATTTCCTTTTATTTTTCATAAATGTGTTCATATGTTGGATTTCCTAATTTTTGAATGATCTGTTAATGTCATTTGGCCATTTTTCATGTTTATCTGGCATAACATGTCTTTCTAGCTGACCTTAATATTTTTATTAAGAAAACATCAACGTACTTTGTTTATCATATACTATACTTAAATGAGAGACAACTCTTAATGATCATAATGGTGAGAACAATATTTGGTACTCAATAGACTTCAGGAGATTCACCCAATGAGCCTCACTCATATTCTATTTGTTTATTTGTTTTCTTATTTTTTATTGAAATATAATTAATTATTGAAATATAATTAACTCACAGTGTTATATTAGTTTCAGGTATACAAGGAAAGGACTAAACACAATACCCAGTGCTAATCAAGATAAATGTATTCTTAAACCCCTTTCTTTCTTTCACCCCTCTCCCCAGCCATCTCATCTCTGGCAACCATCAGTTTGCTCTATGTATTTAAGGGTCTGATTTTTTTGTTTGTCTTTTTTCTTTGTTCTTTTGTTTTCTTCCTTGAGTTCCACATATGAGTGAAGTCATACAGTGTTTGTCTTTCCCTGACTTATTTGACTTAGTATTATACTCTCTAGATCTATCTATGTTGTAGCAATTGGTAAGACCTCATTCTTTTTTATGGCTGAGTAATGGTCCTGGGTGTGTGTGAGTGTGTGTGTGTGTGTGTGAGTGTGTATGATCTTTTTTATCCAATAATCTATTGGGTTGTTTTATCCAATAATCACATATCTTGGCTATTATAAATAATGCAGCAATATACGTAGGGGTGCTTGTACTTTTTTCAATTAGTGTTTTTATTTTCTGGCATGGGGGGTAAATATCTGGTAGTGGAACTACTGCATCATATGGTAGTTCTATTTTTAATTTTTTTAAAAGATTTTATTTATTTATTTGACAGATCACAAGTAGGCAGAGAGGCAGGCAGAGAGAGGGGGGGGAAGCAGGCTCCCTGCTGAGCAGAGAGCCCGATGCGGGGCTCAATCCCAGGATCCTGAGATCATGACCTAAGCCAAAGGCAGTGGCTTAACCCACTGAGCCACCCAGGTGCCCCTATTTTTAATTTTTTGAGGAACCTCCATACTGTTTTCCATAGTGACTATACCCATTTGCATTTCTACCATCAGTGCATGAGGGTCTCATTTTCTCTACATCCCTGCGAACACCTGTTTCTTGCCTTTTCTATTCTAGCCATTCTGACAGGTGTAAAATGATATTTCATTGTGGTTTGATTTGCGTTTCCCTATTCCCTAATGTTTAGCAATGCTGAGCAACTTTATATGTGTCTGTTGGACATTTATGTATCTTTTTGGAAAAATGTCTATTCAGGTCCCCTACTCATTTTTTTTTTTTTAAAGATTTATTTATTTATTTGTCAGAGAGAGAGAGCGAGCGCGCGCGAGAGAGAGCACAGGCAGACAGAGTGAGAAGCAGGCTCCCTGCCGAGCAAGGAGCCCGATGTGGGACTTGATCCCAGGACGCTGGGATCATGACCTGAGCCGAAGGCAGCTGCTTAACCAACTGAGCCACCCAGGCGTCCCCCCTACTCATTTTTATTCAGATTATTTGGGTTTTTTTTTTGGTGTTTAGTTGTATATGTTCTTCATATATTTTGGATATTAATGCCTTAATGGATATATCATGTGCAAATATCTTCCCCTGTTCTGCAGACTGCCTCTTCATTTTTTTGGTAGCTTCATTCACTATGTGAAAGCTTTTTATTTTGATGTAATCCCAATAGCTTAATTTTGCCTTTTTTTTTTTTTTTTTTTTTGCTTGAGGAGATATATCTAGAAAAAAGAAGTTTCACAGTCAATGTCAAAAAAATTACTGTCTAGGTTTTTTTCTAGGACTTTTATGGTTTTCAGTCTCACATTTGTCTTTAATGCATTTTAGTTTATTTTTGTGGATAGTATAAAACAGTGGCCCAGATTCATCCTTTTGCATGCAGCTGTCCAGTTTTTTCCAACATTTTTTTGGAGATGCTGTCTTTTACTCATTGTATATTCTTGCCACTTTTAATGTAGATTCATTGACCATAAAAATGTGGATTTACTTCTAAGTTCTCTATTCTGGCCCATTATCTATGTATCTATTTTTTCACTAGCACCATGTTGTTTTGATTAGTATAACTTTGAAATCTGGGACTGTGATACCTCCAGCTTTGCTGTTCTTTATTAAGATTGCTTTGGGTATTCGTAGTCTTTTGTGGTTCCATATAAATTTTAGGATTATTAATTCTAGTTCTGTGAAAAATACTGCTTGCATTTCAGAGAGATTGTATTAAATCTAGATTGTATTGGATAGTATGGACACTTTAACAATATTGGCTTTTCTAATCCATGAGCATGGAATATCTTTCCATTTGTTTGTGCCATCTTCCATTTCTCTTATCAATGTTTTAAATTTTCAGAATACAGGTCTTTCGTCTCCTTGGTTAAGTTTATTCCTAAGTATTTTCTTCTTTCTCATAAAACTGTAAATGAGATTCTTTTCTTAATTTCCTTGTCCACTAGTTTATTATTAGTGAAGAGAGATGAAATGGATTTCTGTATATTAATTTTGTTTGTTTAAAGATTTTATTTATTTGTTTGACAGAGAGAGACACACACACACAATTAGGCAGAGCAGTAGGCAAAGGGAGATGGAGAAGCAAACTCCCTACTGAGCAGAGAAAGGCTGAGTGGGGCTCAATCCCAGGATGCTGGGATCATGACTGGAGCAGAAGGCAGATGCTTAACCGACTGAGCCACCTAGGCACTCCTGTATATTAATTTTGTGTCCTGTGAGTTAACTGAATTCACTTATCAGTTGTAGTAGCTTTTTGGTGGAGTCTTTAAGGTTTTCTATATACTATATTATGTCATCTAGAAATTATGTCAGATTTCTTCTTCCTGACTAATTTGGATGGCTTTTCTTTTTCTTGGACTTTTTTTTTTTTTTTTCCCTCTGTGACTAGGACTTCCAGTACTATATTGAATAAAAGTGGTGAGAGTGGACATCCTTGTATTATTCCCAATCTTAGAGGAGAAGCTTTAAATTTTTCACCATGATTATGTTATTAGTTGTGGGCTTTTCATATATGACCTTTATTATGTTGATGTATGTTCTCTCTACACCTATTTTGTTGACAGTTTTTATCATGAATGGATGTGGTACTTTTTCAAATGCTGTTTCTGTCAAATGCTGTTTCTGTGGTACTTTTTCAAATGCTGTCTACTGAGATAATCATATTGTTTTTATTCTTTTTCTCATCACTTAATTTGTGAATATTGAGCCACCTTTGCATCTCTGGGATAAATCCCATTTGATTGTGGTGAATTTTTTTTAATGTATTGCTGGATTTGGTTTGCTAGTATTTTCTGGAGGATATTTGCATCTATGTTCATCGTTGGCCCATAGTTTTCTCTTTTTTGTAGTGTTTTTACCTGGTTTTGGTATCAGAATAATGCTGGCTAAATAATATACTACTAAAAAGTGAATAGGTCACCCAAGAAATTGAAGGTGAAATTTCAAAAAAAATGCATGGAGACAAATGAAAATGAAAACACAATGGCCCAAAATCTTGGGGATGCAGGAAAAGCTGTTCTAAGTGGGAAAATTATAGCAAGGACCTACCTCAAGAAATAAGAAAAATCTCTCAAATAAACAACCTTACCTTACACCTAAAGGATCTAGAAAAAGAAGAAAAAGCATGGCAAGATTTCAGCCCAAATCAGAATACAAGGAAGGGAATAATAATGATTAGAACAGAAATAAATGAAATGGAAAATTAAAAAAAAAATAGAACATATCAATGTAGCCACGAACTGGTTCTTTGAAATGATCAATAAAATTGATCAACTTTTAGTCAGGATAAATCAGTAAAAAAAAATAGAGATGACTCAAATAAATAAAATCAGAAGTGAAGGAGGAGAAATAATAGCTGACACAACAGAAATTCAAAGTATTATAAAAGAATATTATAAAAATTATATGCCAAGAAACTGGACAATGTAGAAGAAATGGATACATTCCCAGAATCATATAAACTTCTAAAACTAAGTTAGGAAGAAATAGAACATTTTAACGGACCAATTACCAGCAATGAATTGAACTAGTAACCAAAAAATTCCCACCATACAAAAGTTCAGGACCAGATGGCTTCAAAGGTGAATTCTACTAAGCAATTAAAGAAGAGTTAATACCTATTCTTCTCAAACTATTCCAAAAAGTAGAGGAGGAAGGAGATCTTCCAAAATCATATTGTCTGATTAAATATATTCATAACTATATTTAAGTCACAAAATACGTGTAAATATTATAAAGTTAGATTCCAAAAGAGTCAGAAAAACATAAAAGTCTCATAAATAGCCACCATCCAACTGTCACCTGTCAGTGTCAATATTCATGAATTAATCAGTGGTTTTTATGTGATCATCAGTTGTTTTGCTGGATTGATTGCATGAAAATCACATCTATTTGAAAATATATAAATTTTTTAAAAATTCACAGACAGAAAAGGGAAAATGACCCACTGTTGATTTCAAGGAATCTCTACCCAGACTTCTTCCTCCTGCATAGGTAGTCAGGGTACAGAAGGGGTCCGTGGGAGGAGTGAGGACAGCTGGAACCAGGGGTGGTTTATCAAAGATAGTTGGTGAGTCCTGCATGGTCTTTTGACCATGACAATTAGCAGAATGAGAACAATGGTCTAAGACAATTCTCAGTGAGTCCAGATGGGACCATTAACATATTCAGCCCAGTAGGCCTCGTCATTGTGCCTGGAGTGGAGTCCGTTGTAACCATCAAGGTGTCTAGGTGGTCCCTCCTAAACTGAACAGAATTGCTCCCCCTCTGCACTCTTGTATTTCTCCTTGTGTCCAAGATAAGGTCCTGTTCTTTTGATGGAAGTAAAATCTAAGAGTGGGTATGGTTGGGAGTGGAGGTGTTCTCTTCTTTAGGAATTTTGTCTCCTACCACCCTAAAAGTTTCACCTTCTCCCCTGCGCCTCCCTGTCACCCCAACAGCACCCATCCCCTGTGGTTGTTCAGCTACTCAAAGAAAAACAAAAATGAAAACAAAGCAAGTACTTTGGGAGACAGAATCTGGCCCCAGCTCTTTCCTCCACATTCAGTTTGTCCCGTGGATTACTGAAGGTAGTAAAGCCAGGGATTTCCACTTGGAGTGTAACCCAACCTGCAAGAGATGTCTTGCAGTTTTGTGAATGAATTAGGTTCACAAAGTGCTTAGAACAGAGCCTGGCACAAAGTCAGCTCTTTTTATTTTATTTTATTTTTTAACAAAGTCAACTCTTAATAAATGAAAGCTATTATCTTCTATATATTGATGAGCTCTGTTTCTCAGGTTCTTCGTGGATAAAGCTGTCACATGATTACCAAAGGCTCCTTATTAGAAATTATAGTATTGGAATAAAAAACACATCCTGTGTATTTAATGTTAAACAGTGTGTTTAATGTGTACAATTTTTAAAAATTTTCCTATGAATTTTTTGGAATCTTTTTTGAATTCTTTTTACTTTGTTTTAGTAAAAGAAGAGGAAAATGCAACACTTTTTTTTCCCCCAATGGTTGTGAATACTATAATCAAGAATTAGAATTCTATTAAAATGGAAGGCTATGGATGTTTTAATTTAGATCCTGTAGAATATCTAGCATATAATCAGTGCTTCATAAACAATAATATCTAAAACTTATATAGCAATTGTTCCAAGTACAGTTCTACGTGCTTTACCTATATTAACTCAACAGTCTTTTAATCTACTTCTATAAAGTTGGCAGCAATATTTTCTTCATTTTATAGGTGAGGAACTCAGACACAGAAACTTGCCCAATATAATTAAGCTGGTATGGTACATGTGGAATTCAAAGCAAAATATAATATATATAAAAATATACATGCATATATATATATTTATATGTATATATAAATGTGTATATATATAAATATGTATTTATATTTATTAGGAAGATACAAATCAAGATACATATATGTAAGTATACATAAATTAAGCATATATATTTATATGTACATATAAAATGTGTGTAAATGTATTATGCATATATTAAAAAAGGTATTTATATGTATAAACATGTATCTATATATATATACTTACAACCTATAGTGTTAATCACTACATTCTACTGACCCTAAAAACATCTAGTGAAACATGGGTGAACTTCAAAAATGACTTTTATCACTAATTCATACTGATAGGCAATGGCAAAGTCTTATAGTAATGGAAGATATAAGTAATTAGTTTAAAAAAGAGGCACGAAATCACATCTATAATAGAGTATATGTAGCTTATATGTGTGTATGAGTGCTTGGTTATATAGATTATAATACATGTATAATTAAGGATATAAAAAATTAAGAATGGGTTGGATTATGAATGTTTTCCTTTTATATGTGTTCTAATGAGATATACACATGTGCATATATACTTTAACATTGTAGATACAGTCTAATAAGAAGATACACCTTCACCTAAACAGAAAACAAGTGATAACCCTGGGTAATCTTTTCCTTTTTCTTTAAGCTTGGAGACTATGGACATATATATTACATAACCATGTTTGAATCTTTCTGGCTTCTTCATACTTTACTACTAGAATGATGAGCATGATGATATTTTAATCAACCAAATAAAGAAAATTTTGAAAGTGAAAGAGGCCACTAAAAATAATTATTTGAAATGATCACCTATTACATAAAAATTAGTTCTATTATACTGTGGAATCTACATAATGGTTGTCTCCCAAACAGTCATTTTTGTGTGAAATAAAAACAAAACTTCTTTAAGGATAACTTCTTTATCACGATAATTAGAACATTAAATTTTTTTTAAAGATTTTATTTATTTATTTGTCACAGAGAGAGAGAGAGAGAGTGAGCACAGTCAGACAGAGTGGCAGAGGGAGAAGCAGGCTCCCTGCGGAGCAAGGAGCCCGATGTGGGACTCGATCCCAGGACGCTGGGATCATGATCTGAGCCGAAGGCAGCCGCTTAACCAACTGAGCCACCCAGGCGTCCCTAGAACATTAAATTTTAACACAAACAGGATACTCATATTGATATGTTATCATACTATTTAATCAGTTGCCTAGCCAGAACTATTTCTAATGCTGTCACTGTTTATTTTCTGGATTTATTTCCAATATGACTTAATTGTTTTTGATTTTTAATAACAATCATGTTCAGTACTTTTTAATTTGCATTCTACATTAACTCTTAAGACTTTTTTCTTTTTTTATTTCTTTAAAAAATTTGAGTTGTAATTGACATATACTGGTTTCAGGTGGAGAACATGATTCAATTTTTGTAATGAGATTTTAAATTAACTCTTTTTTTAAAATCAAAATACATTTTCTAAAGATTTATTTATTTATTTGAGAGAGAGAGAGAGAGAGAGGATATGTGTGCACAGTGAGGGTAAGGGCAGAGGGAGAGCGAGAGAGAGAATCTCCAGCAGACTTCTTCAGAAGATGACTTCTGGAGACTGGTGCCTGATGCAGGGCTCAATCCCACAACCCTGAGATCATGACCCAAGCTGAAATCAAGAGTCAGGTCCTTAACTGACTCAGCCACCAAGCCGGCCTTAAACCAAAATATTTCTTTAAATGAATATTTTATTTATTTATCTGTCAGAGAGAGAGAGAGAGAGAGAGAGAGAGAACACAGGCAGGGGCAGCAGCAGAGGGAGAGGGAGAAGCAGGCTCTCCACCGAGCAGGGAGCCTGATGCAGGGCTTGACCCCAGGACCCTGTGATCATGACCCAAGCCAAAGGCAGTTGCTCAACTGACGGAGCCAAACAGGCATCCTGAAATCAAAATATTTTTAATTGAGAAAAAAACTCTCTCTATAGATGTTGAGATACTGTAGAGTAGAACAACTTCTGCTATAGAGGATTTCTAAGTCTAGGGTTAGAAAAAAAACTGAAATATGTAAACATTTTAGGCCAATATTTTATAAGCAAAGTCTTTGTAACTTGATGGAACTTTTTTGACATGTTGAAAATATTTTATGAAACAAATCTCATTACTTAAACTTTCTCTTGATTCTTCAGAATGTTTTATCAAATTTAGGTTTTAAAAAATCACACATCCCAATTTCATTTCACTCTTTTGGCAGGGAAAAATCTATGTAATTAAAAATAGGAGAGGGGTGGTGTACCTGGGTGGCTCATTTGGTTCCTTGCTCAGTGAGGAGTTTGCTTCTCCTTCTTCCCATGCTCGCTCTCTCTCTCTCACTTGCTTACTCTTTCTCAAGTAAATAAATAAAATATTTTAAAAAATGGGAGAGGCTGCCTAAGTGGCACAATCAGTTAGGCATCTGACTCTTGGTTTCCTCTCTGGTCATGATTTTGGGGTCATGAGATCGAGCTCCTTGCTGGGCTCCACACTTGGAGTGAAAGATGAATAAAATTAACAGTCTAAGCCGTGCAATAGAACTTTCTGCAATGATGAAAATGTTCTAGATCTGCACTGTTTAAATGGTAGCCATAAGCCATAAGTCATAGTGGTACTGAGCCTTTCAAATGTGGCTGGTGTGACTAAGAAATCAAATTTTTAATTGTATTTAATCAGAATTAATATTAATTTTAATCTAAATAACCATGCAAGCTAATGGCTACTTTATTGGACAACACCGATCTAAACAGTTTTGGTATCAATGAGAAGTCATGATTCACAGGGGTGATATTAGAATGTGCTTTCTGCAATTGGCTGTATTATAACATTGTGCTTAGGTAAACTCATTTTTGTTTTTTTGTTTGTTTTTTTTCTTCAAGTTTTTATTTAAATTCAAGTTAGTTAACATACAATGTAATATTAGTTTCAGGTGGAGACTTTAGTGATTCATCACTTACACACAACACCCAATGCTCATCACAATTGCCCTCCTTAACACCCATCACCCATTTAACCCATCCTGACCCACCTCCCCTCTTGCAATCCTCAGTTTGACAAAGTCTGAAACACTGTTGAAGTAGTTTCTGATGTTCTGGTTTTCTCATCACACTTCAGCCTTCGGTTTTGCAATGGTATTACTACAAGACTAATAACATATGGAAAATGGAGATAAATATTTTGGTAAGTACCATTGAACTTTCTTGAGAAATGGCAATTCATTTGTCATTTAAGAAATCTTTATTTATTTTTTTTCCTTGCCAGATGGGTTTACTGCTGAGTCAAAAAGTGTTATCAAACAATAAAATGAGTAGTTATATATATATATAGTTTTCTACCTACATTTTATAACCAAACTGCACAGCTTATATTTCCCTGCATATAAGCTGCACACATTTAACCTATATTTTTCCATATTCTCACTGACCACACTGATTTGCAATCTGATAGCTCTTGCATTTACATGCCGGGGAACAGGCAGTCTTACAATCTGTATACACCAAGTGGACGGCAGGGGCAGCAGTGCTGACCACATTGACATTAAGACTAGAAAGAGTTGGCAGACCACAGTTGCAAATGTTGGAGAATATTCCATCTTTAAAAAAAATTTAGCTTCACAGAGGTATAATTAACAAATAAAATTATATATATTTGAAGTCTACATCATGATGATTTGTTATTTGCATACATTGTGAAAGAATTCCCCCATCTAGTGAATTAACACATTCATCGCTTTGTTTTTGTTTATTTATGAGTTTTGACGAGAACATTTAAGTTCTACCGTTTTAGACAATTTCAGTGTTATCAACACAATACAGTATTATAGTACAGTGTTATTAACTATAGTCACCATGTTTCATATTCGACCCTATTCATTAGATTCATTAGATCATATTCATCTGATAGCTAAAACTTTGTAACCATTTTACCAACTTTTTTCTATTTCTTCCATCTTGCAGCCCCTGGTAATTACTTTTCTATTCTATTTATATGAGTTTGACTTTTTTTTTTTTTTGTAGATTCCACATATAAGTGATATGCAGTATATGTCTTTCTTCATGTGGCTTACTTCACTTGGTATAATGCCTACAAGTCCATCCATGCTGCAATTAGCAGGATTTCCTTCTTTCTCATGGCTGAATGATATTCCATTTTATGTGTCTGCCATGTCTTCTTGATGCATTCATCTGCTGATGGACACTAGGGTTGTTTCCATACCATGTCTACTATTGTAAGGAATTCTGCAATGAACATAGCTTGCATATTTCTTTTCAAGGTGTTGTTTTCATTTCCTTTGGGTATATACCCAGAATTAGGATTACTGAGAACATTCCATTTTATAAGAGAATCTACAGACTGTTCTTGAGAGGGAGGAATTAGTCATGGTGCACCTTCAAAGACTGGGAAAAAGGTGGTATCCTGTCTTTTAGATTTAATGATTCACTTAAGGGGGAGCTCTGTTCACCGCACATGCACCTCACACAGTCTAAATGTGGCCATGACAGAAGTTAGAAGTACAAAGAGAAAATCCATCAAAAACACTCTGGCTTATTTTACTGTAACTATCAGTAATGATGCATCATTTAAAAAATAAAAATTCCTAGGACAAATCATGTGGGTCATTATATAATAGCAACATACCAGGGCTTTCTGGGGCAAAGAGCACACACAGTTGCCCTATTTATGACCATGTATAAGTATAGCAGATTCTATACCTGGGCATTCCTACCAACGTGCATGACTTTTAGCTGACTAAGGTCATTCTTCACTCATTCCTTTTCCTGAATTGATTTCTGTAGGTATTGTATATCTTTAATTTCCACCTTTTAAAAACCCTGGTTTTCATTATTTCTTTGAGCAGGTCTGTAAGAGCCTTGTCAGCCTCAAGGCTGACCTGTTATTCAAACCTCATAGTAATAAACAGACAGCCTGGTTTCCCAGCCAACAAAGATGCATACATTGAATGTTTTCGAATATTAATATTGTTGAGCACCTCCTGGGGCTCACAGGCATACATACAGAAGACATCTCCAGGTTCTTAAACACATTCCTGAAGGTCCAAATTCCTTCATTAGCATACTGCAAAACTTACAGAATTTCATATGAAGATGACTCTTTATTTAGAAAATGGACTTTGCAGTGATTGAGAAAAAAAAAAAAAAGCAACAAAAAACGAAGAGCTTCATCTGAGCCAAATAATCAAGATATTTTCCCCTTGTATCCAACAACATCATCCACATGGTGCTTAAGTCCATTAAATTTTCTTAAGTCTCAGAAATAGTGAGTGGACTGCATTTACACATTCATCATCCGAGGATGTAGTGCCAGAGAATCACAACTGTCTTGTACATTGCACAGGGCTGATTTCTTGATGCTAACAGAAAAAGTCTGGTATTTGAGGAAATGCCTCCACGGGAGACACCGATACATTCTTCTTTCTTCCATTTCAAATCTTTAATACTGCATAAGCCTACTGCTGCTTAAATGGTAGAGACAAAAGGTAATGATAACCAACTCACGTGGAAGAGATTGATTTACTTGTCGTATGTTGGGTTACCTGCCTGGATCCTGTAACTGGCAGGATGGAGCTCCTCTCTCTCCACGTGGCAGGGACTGCAGAGAAAAGGACGGTTTCCCAGAATTTAATAGGATCCTTACAAGGCACAGTTTCAGAGCCTGTACTGCAGGCTTCCTTTAGTTTTTGCTTATGCTTTGGGATAAACAGTTTGTTTTTCGTTGAAAATTGTTTTATTTTGGGTGTCCAGAACTTTTCCAGGACTGGAGTTTTGTTGTATTCCCCACTTTATTTACCTAAAATAGCTTTCATCTTCTTCTTTCCTTTCTCCCTTCCTCCCTTTTCCCCCTTTCTATTTTCCTTACTTCTTTCTTTTCTCTCTCTCTCTCTCTTGCTCTTTCTCTGTCTTCCACTATTACCAATGATATTCCTGCTCCTTTCAGGCATAAGAATTAATTGAATCATAGCCTCTTATCTTAGATTCACAGTTATGGGGAGAGCCAGGGCAGGGAGGTAAGAAATGGCATTCACCTAATAGAACCATAAGATTTGGTAAATATTTTGTTACTATTATCCATGCCCTCAATTAATTTAGAATACCATAGCTGTACTTCTTCTAAAATATGAATATGAAGGTTAATAATAGCACATTTCTTTTCTTCTTTTTCCGCTGAGTATCATGAGAATCCTGTTAGACACTTGTTTGAGGATGAGGGGGGCAGCGGGAAAGGGAGAAATAGAATCTTAGCAGGTTCCATGCTCAACATGGAGCCTGACCTGGGGCTTGATCTCATGACCTTGAAATCATGATTTGAGCTAAAACTGAGAGTCTGATGCATAACCAACTGAGTCCCCCAGGTACCCCTAAAGACATGGAGTTCTAAGAGTCCTCAGGGCAACTGTGGATGAAAAAAAAATTATTATTTTTTTTAATAGTGGTGGTTTCACTCTCACTTTTAAGTGGTATCTAATTATTGCTATAATTTATAGCTGTGCATTGCTCTATACTGAGCATTTCTCTTTAATGGAAGTTGCATATCCCTATCTCAAATAATAATTGAATAAAGAAAAGCATACAGTTGATTTTATAAAGATTTTTTAAAAAATTTTTCTACCGCCCCCTTTTAAATTTCATTTATTTATCTTTAAGCTCTATGTGGGGCTTGAACTCATGACTCCCAGATCAAGAGTCGCATGCTCTATCAACTGAGCCAGCCAGGTGCCCCTTCATGAAGATTTTTTTCAACATATTAAGTATATTTTCCAATTTAAGAAAACAAGTTTTAAGGATTGAATTATTAGGTGTATCAAATGTCGCCTGGGGGAAATTAATAAAGAATATATCACAAGAAGAAATCTTGCTTGGGCAACACAGCCCTGATTTGAATGCTCTATTTCCTACAGAACTCCTCATGGGACTGACCTAGGGAAGTCTGTGATAAGTAACCACAGCTTCGTTGAGGTTGCCATTTCTCTTATTTGCAAACCCTCAGAGAGATATCCTAGACTCCCAAGGACCCAGTGGGCTGTTCCAGAAGATGATGACTGTGCTAATGTATTATCCTGGTGTTCTTTTTCCACATTTTCACTTCCATCTGAACTTTCCCATTGACTAACAAATTCTTCTAGAGCAGGGACAACAACTTTGGATGGTTTTATACCACTTTTTTTTTTTTTTTAAGATATATTTATTTATTTGAGAGAGAGAGAGAGGGAGAGAGAGTGCAAGCAAGTCAGGGGTGGGAGGTAGAGGGTGAGAGAGAATCCTGAAGCAGATTCCCAGCTGAATGTGGAGCCAGATGTGGGGGTCAATCCCAAGACCCTGAGATCATGACCTGAACCAGAGTCAAGAGTTAGCTGCTTAACTGACCGTGGCACCCAGGCACCCCTTATATCACTTTTGATACTTTCCAAAGAGAACACTGAAAACAATGTAAGGTATTCAATATTCAGGCAAAAATCCTTGTTTCACTTGTGCACTCCCTTTCCTATTTCTAGCTTTACTCTTCCACCCCCTCCTATCTCAGGAATTGTCAAAATTTATTATTTAAAAGTCTAAGTCAAAATTTTACCAGCTGAGCTATCAAAAAAATGCTGAATATCTAACTTTGTTAAAAGTCTAAAAATTTTTCAAAAAAATCATATAATACAACTGCTTTCCATTTAACGAGGTGTGTTAAATCACCCACATGATAGAGAGCTGTTGAAGAGTTTGCAGTTGTGAGGAATTCTCTTTCAATTTGCTTAAAAGTGGCATCAGACTTATTTTGCTGCTTTAAAAAGTTGGCAATAAGTGATATTTGATTTAAAAAAAAACTTGTAAGCAATCTCATTTTCTTCAGAAAATAATAATTGTCTTGAAATTCAATTTAATGCTATAATTATACTCAGTATGCTTTATTTGAAATCGTAGACACAATAAAAATAAAGATTTCACTTTCATACACTCATTATTTCTTATTTTAAAAAATAAAAGAAAGGCTTGCCCTCCACCCCCCCCAAATATAATGAAGCTATTACAGAAGAAATGGAGTAATCAATTTCTAATATATAACACCATGGCAATAAAATGAGCTATAATTTAAATAAAGTCATCTTCTGTTGGGTTGGCAAAATGCATAGAAAGCATTTTACTAGCCTTCCATTTCTCTCACAGTCAGAAAGCTGAGGCTAATGAAAAGGCTGAGGTTAATAACAATCCCATTTCATTCTACCATTTATGCTCCCAACACATAAGGCTATGTTTTGATAAAGTCTTTTCACTTCTTGCAAACAAAGTTTCAAAGTAACTTTTAGAAATTAATCCATTTTCCCAGGAGAGAAAGTAGTATGATTTGTTTGAGAAAGAAATAGTCCAAGTTCACTTGGTTTGATCTGTACCACTGAGTGGAGCATGTCCATTAATTTTTGGAATCTCTGAATCTCAGTTCTATAATCTGAAGATGAGAAGTTTTGAGTGTCAAACAATAGTACATGTGGCTAAAAATACAGTGCATCCCGAATGAGGCTGCCCCGGAGCTCGTGTGTAATGAGTTTAGGGCCATGTTGTAGTTGTTTTTTTTTTTTTTTTTAAATATATATTTTTTTAAGATTTTATTTATTTGTCAGAGAGAGAGAGAGAGCACGGAGCACAGGCAGACAGAGTGGCAGGCAGAGGCTGAGGGAGAAGCAGGCTTCCTGCTGAGCAAGGAGCCCGATGTGGGACTCGATCCCAGGACGCTGGGATCATGACCCGAGCCGAAGGAGCTGTTTAACCAACTGAGCCACCCAGTAGATAAGAGATTATCATCATTTTATAAACATTCTATGACTTTTTCAGCATATTTCCAGCATTGTAAAACTCTGCTTCTCATAAGCTCTCAGTTGCCTGTTTCTCCCATGCTCTTGGAAAATTACCTTACCTTCTCTATAGACTATATATTATTCCGTTAGGAGGTGACTAAAGGACCCTCATCTTAATCTCACCATATTTTTTTCCCTTTGGCATCTATTTGATGAGTCTTCTTTCTAAAAACAAAGAAACAAAACAAAACAAAACAAAACAAAAAACCCTAAACCCAAACCAAACCAAAAACAAACCCTAACAATCAGAATGGGGTAAGTGGGAAGAATAAATATTTGGGAGCCTGCTGAACTTGTGTGACTTTGAGCCAAGAACTGAACCTTGTAAACTTCAGTTTTTTCATCCTTAAAATGAGCATAATGACACCTATGTCACCAGATTGTTCTGAGATGCCACATAACCACATGTACTGAACTGGGTAGCCTATAGTTGGGAATGAATAGTAGCTTTTATGAAAATAAATTGTTCACTCTTCTTTTTTTTTTTTAAGTGCAAAGTTTCCCTTTCCTTCTTATTTCTTTCTTCTGCATCTTAAATCTCTCACCCCTGGTTTCTTCCTTATGGCTTCTCATTATACATAGGCTTCCCTCCATCCTCCCAAACAACTCCCTCCCCATGTGATCTGACCTCTCAAAGCCATCAGCCTGTTTTGCTGTTCACTTCTCTAGCATGTCAACAGCCATTGTCTCCATTTCTGCTTTCCCATTTTCTTCTAATTCCCTGCAATTTGTTTTCCTTGCACAGAACACCTCAGAAAACAGCACTTTCAAACATTTCAAACAACCTATTAAATGCCAAATTAGATGACCTTTTCTCTGTCCTCTGTCTCCTTAATATCTGCACAATTGACACTGGGAACACTTGCCTACTGGGAGTGATCATCTTTCATCAGGAATAAGTAACTCCCCTTGGAACCTGTGGTTATCCCAGACAGTGCAAAATGTATATATATTTCATTACAGTTGCAATTTCTGTCAAAAAAGGTTTTAGAGAGGAAGTGACTATGCATTTTAGAATGGAGTGTGTGCAGGATTGGTACTGTCATTTCTTATGTGATTTAACTCCTCCTGTTAATAAAAATAATAAGCCCATTTTCCTTGAGAAATTATAGAATACAGCAGCATATAGATTTTTTCTAACTTTATCTCTTCTTCTGGTCTTACCATATGGTCTTAATTCATTAAGTAAAATACTTAGCTCGAGAAATTTGAAACTCTGAACTTCGCTTAGTAATAAATTTTCTCTTCTCCCTAGATTAGGCGGCTACATTACTTCACCTTGTCCTTTTCCTCTCCCAGTTAACCCAATGGAGCTTCAGCTGGTGCAACACAAGGAGGGAGGAGGGCAGAGTGGGGGGAAAGTCACACTTGAAACTCTGCCAGTGAGCAGCACAGAAATCCTCTCCAGCTCCATCACCAATTAATCAGCCGTTCTCTCACCTTCTAGACCATCTGCTCTAGAGCCACTCAGCCACTAGCTCCTGAACTGAAAAGAAAAGACAGCAGATTCTCTCTTGGTCCCCTGGGAACCAGCCCAAGCTCTCTAAGCCTCCTGCCAAGTAGGAGGCTGAACTGCCCTCCGAAGGGAACGAGTGGGGCACAACTCAGCCACAGCTCCCTCCCGAGAAGTCTTGCTGCTGGTGTTGTCCTGCCTCACTGCTCAGACCTGGTTTCCTATCGGTGGCCTGGATGAGGAGTGCAATAGTGGGGGAAATGCTGCTTACAAACTGCCTTTGAAAATCTGCATCTGTTGGCAAGGGATCTCACTTTGGAACTTCAATATCATTGCATCTTGGCACCAAGCAAAGTCTTTACGTTTTAAAATCTATGACACATACATACATATACTGTGGCCATTCCTTTACTGTTAGTACGTTCTTACGGTTTTCTCTGCAAGGATATTGAGGCTCAGAGATGTTCAGGATCTTGCTCAAGTACGCAACTAGAGTAAGCTGTGCAACTGGGATTTGACACTAAGTCTGTCTGAGGGCAAAGCCCATGTTTATATGCTACATATGTGTCTCTTTCCTGGATTTATGTGGTATCTCCCGGCTCATCAGAAAATGCCCCATGTTCTGGGGCAGTAAAGCTTCAGGAAAAGATATAAATATTTCCCAGTTTCTGTTTAGATACTACTACATCTGCAGGATAGGACCATGGATGTTGATGATTTCACAGGAAATCTGTAAACACAGGTGGTTACAAACTTACTTCAACTTTATACACAAGGAAGAAGGGTGAACAGACGTGGCTTCTGCCCCCAACAGGTTGTGGACCTCTGGATTACCCTTTCAATCATTTACTCAACTCTTCAATAGATTAACTGAGCACTCTGCCACAGTAATAAACAAGAAAGAAAAGCCTTTCTCATTGAGCTTATTATTCTGCTAGGAGAAATGAATTCATATAAGAGGATTTCAGGCTATAACAAGTTAGAGATCTGTAAATCAAGATAAGTGGGTATTATGTGTTGTTAAAGAAAGGGCTCTATGATAGTTAATTTGAGCTCATACCTGGAGAAGGAGAAGGAGCCAGTCATGTGAAAAGTCAAGCGAAGACTCTGTCAAGGCTGATTCTAGCAGTTGTTGGATGGTGAGTTCAGGGCTCTGAGCTATGGATGGTCTTCAGTGGACCCTGTCTATGAGGCACATAGGTGGGTCACTGCCTTGGCTCCCATTCATTTTCCATGTAGCTTCCGTCCAAAGCATCTGAGGGGGCAAAAGTGTCAACAGGTTTCGTTTACCTGTTCATTTCAATCCTGTCACATCACTCCAACCACTTTGCTAAAATGTGTAAATATAATGCCTACCCTTCTCCATTACTTCATTTTATAATCCCCACAAGAGTTTTCAAGGCACGTGTTTTATCTCCTTGTTTCATAATGAAATCTGATGTTCAAAGGGCAGAATGACAGATTTTCTCTGATTTGATTTGTGTTCCATTTGCTCACTGTTTCACAGGTAATACCTGAATGGAGATTTTTTTACATATTGTGAAGGACAGAATTCTAAGATAGCCTCCAGGATCCTGGACCCTGGTGTAAACACATCTTCTTCTCATAACTCAATAAACATTCATCTAGGTTCTGCTATGAAAGAAATTTGCAGATGTAATTCAGGTTCCAAATCAATTGAGCTTAGGATAGGGAGGTGATTTCAGTGGGTCTGACCTAATCCCATGAATGTTTTAAGAGAGTTTTTTTCTGGCTGGTCACAGAGAGGAAGCCAGAGAAATGTACTCTGTCTTGCCTAGAAGAAAGCAAACATTCATGGCATGAACTGCCTGTGGAACAAATCATGGACAAGAACCTGATGGCTGCCTCTCCTGTTTAGGACCTGACAGCCTGTGGCAGGAAAATGAAATGTCCACTCTATGGCTGGAAAGAAACAAATCCTGTCCCAAACCAGTGGACATGGAAAAGAACCCAAGCCCCAGGTGAGTACCTCAAGGTAACACCTTGATTTCGGCCAGGTGAGAGCTGAAGCAGAAAATCTAGCCCCAATGTGCCCAGGCTTCTGCCCATAACCGTGAGGGGATACTGTACGTTTGTATTGTTTTAAGCCACTATTTGTGGTAATTAGTTACATAGCAATAGGAAACTAATAAACATATGCTATTAACAGATGATACAAAGGGAACTGTTGTGTCTTTAGGGAGGGGTTTCTGCACAAATTTCTGGCCCAGGAATCAGTCAGATGGCCAAAGAGTTGTTGGAAATTACAGACGAAATCAATGATGTGATAATGACCTGTGGACAGCACATGGAATCCTTTCAGACTTATGCTTTATGTTTTTATACTTTCTTTATTACCACAAATATCTAAATTCAAATAAGGTCACTTTATCTTAGATAACATTATTATTCCTAATGCTTATTCCCACAAAAAATACCCTTGTTATTAGGAATGCACTATTCTTAGAACACACTTATACGTTCTCAAGTTCATGGCTCTTTTTAAACATGAAAAAAAGTAACATTCACTGCCTTCACCAGCAGAATGCTTACATTCACCATATAAAAGATAATATGGGGGAGCATAAACAGATTTCTTACAACCTGCAGAATTATTTAAAAAAGCAAGTAAAAATAATAAATAATTCTGAGTGAAGGAGAACCATGAAAAACTTACTAATTCCCCATATCTTATTAGCTATATATATGTGTGTGTGTGTGTGTGTGTGTGTGTATGTATATATATATATACGTATATATACATATATATGTATATACGTATATATATACACATATATGAAGAATATGAAATGCAGTTTGGCAAAGATACAGTTTATTTGATCAGTGGTGGATACCAGCCTCAGATGGAAAAACTACATATTTCACTGGACAGTCATTTAAATATACTTAGGGCATGATTGAAATGCTATGTGGAAAGTGTATCTTACCCCAATTTTCATTTATGAGCAACTATAAGGAGCTTACCAGTGTCTCCACAGGAGGTGAAAATATACTGTTAGTGACAGGAAATAGGGCTGCTCTGGAGGTTTTCCTTGTGAGTTTCAGTAGCAGGAGAGTATAAGGAGTATAACTCCAAGTTGGTAAGCAGCTGTGAAATGAAGCACATCATCTCTGTAATGTTCAGCTGCGCCTTGTCCACACAAAGAAAAGCAAGCACATCTTTGGTAATCGTCTGGCTAACCTGACCAAGGAAGTGAGCCAAACCAGATAAGTCAAGCTCCAAATGAATTACTTCCAGGGCAAATTGTACAGCAAGTTCATCAAGCTTGATCAGAACAGATATACTTATTGTGAAATGTAGATTTAAAACATCGATAATAAAATATCTGAAGTGTATTTCTGAGATCATTCAGTACAGTCTCTATGTTGACGAATGTGGAAAACCTCCAGAACCTGATCGTGCACTTAAGATTTCCCCCAGTCCTTGAAGGTGATATCACGTAGAAGACCAAATGCTAAATGTAAAGCCTTATTCAAATTTAAACTTTACTTCTATATATTCGAACTGGTTCATTTTCTCTGACAGTGCACTTACACATTTTAGTATTGCACTTTGCTGAAAAGTGCCTTGGGATGTGTTTGCGTCAAAGGTGCTGTAGAAGTTTATTTGTATTGTACTCAAAGTGAATGCATTCTCTCCAGATTGCAAGCACAATCAATAAGATGAATGAGTTTCTCGAACTCTTTTAGCGCCTTGTCTATAATAGTCCCATTACCAAGTCACCATGTAACCTGGCAACTTTTCATCTAGGGTGGCCTCAGGACTGAATAAGCAAGAAGAAAATAGAGCCACTTGCCTTGGCACTTCACGTTATACTTGATGCTCTTGGCGGGCTGTGATTGAACGTGGGTCTTAACTGCACGCTCCTCTTAAAATGTCTTTTCTAAAAACTTTCTGCCTTTAAAAAACACTCCCACATTACAGCGGAAAGGCTTGCGTGGTAGCAAATGGCAAAGATGAACTTGAAAACCTTTAGGATTGCCTCTGCATTTCCAAACCAGTTCACTCTGGTTCCTTTCTACCTGGACACTTTGTGCAGTGTTTAGGTTGCCAACAATAATGGATCAGTGTAATCTGACGCACTAGAATGATTTCCCCAGACACTTAAAACTTCCCTTCATATAAAATTTCAAGCCCAAATATTCTCCTGCCATGAAGAAAAACAACATGGACTCTACACTATGATTTGTGAGCTACTGATACACAATACTGACCAAATGGGTCAGGATGAGCAAGTTAATCCCTGAGTTTACACAAACTATATTTAAAAGGGAAAATTATCTTCACTCTAACAATCAAATACGGGCCCAAATGGCATTAATTGATCTTTTCAGATGTCACATTGGTGGAGTAAACTTAATTGGGCCATGGTCACTGGTGTGCACATCAACACATTGAGACAGCCTTAATCTGGTATTCATGGATTAGTTTTATGGCATCTGTAATCCCCTTAAAACTACATGCAAATGTTTGTATTTATGGGCAAGTGAGGATTTTCCTGGGAGTGGAGTATTTTGTTACATCAATTTTTTTTTAAACATTTTATTTATTTGACAAAGAAAGAGAGAAAGAAAGAACACAAGCAGGGAGGAGAGGCATGAGGGAGAAGCAGGCTCTCTGATGAGGAGAGAGTCCAGCATGGGGTTCAATCCCAGGACCCTAGATTCATGACCTGAGCCAAAGGCAGATGCTTAACTGACTAAACCACCTAGACGTCCCTACATCAAATTTTCAAGGAGTACCATTGAGTGGCTAATTTTTTTTTCAATTTTTCATGAATATAAGCACAGACATAAATAAACTATTTTAACAAATGAGGTAACATCTCCAGCCTTCTTTTCTTGTCCAGCCCCCACCCCAACTCAATTTTTCTCTATGTCATCCTCCCCTATCCCTAATGATTCTCCTGGGTAGCTAATGATAACAACTCAATGTGTATTATTCTGTACTTATCTCAGTACTCACATTACCTCATATAAAATTTGAATATTTGTATATACAAGTATATATGCATATATTTGTATTTATAGATAGTTTCGTAAATTCTTTTTAACAATTGTATTATAACAACTTGTATGATACACTATTTCATTTTTTTATTCAATAATTTGTAATGAAATCCTTCTAAGTCAGTGGATGTGGAAACAAATTTATTCTTTCTATTGATAGCATGGTGTTTAAGGCAAGGATGCGACATCATTTATTCAATGATTTCCTTTTTTTCCACCTGCCTCTCTATTAGTATAAACAATGCTTCGATAAACATCTTTGCAAGTGTATCTTTATCAGTTGTTACTTTCATTATTATGGCAAAGATTCCTAGAAACAACACTGCTAAGAGAAAAGGCATGTTTTAAATTTTAATAGATGCTTTCAGGTATAAAGATAACAGCACATTTCCACCAGCATTATATGAGAATGCCCCCTCACCTTCCTATAGTAAGTTTAGAGGTCTCTTTAAATTTTTGTGCGCCTGGGGTCTAGAAAGTAATATTTCATTTTTAATCAGATTAATTTAATTTGCATTTCTGACTACTAGTGGGCTTAAGCACCTTTTAAATATCCACTAGCCATTTGAAATTATCTTTTTTAGGACTTTCCTAGTCACACCCTTTGCCCATTTTCTTATTAGCTTCCTTGGCTTTTTTTTTTAATTTAAGATTTTATTTATTTATTTATTTGTCAGAGAGAGAGAGAGTGCACACAAGGAGGCAGAGTGGCAGGCAGAGGCGGAGAGAAGCAGGCTCCCCGCTGAGCAATGAGCCTCATGCGGGACTCGATCCCAGGACCACGGGACCATGATCTGAGCCGAAGGCAGCGGCTCAACCGACTGAGCCACCCAGGCGTCCCGCTTCCTTGGCTTTTTTGTATCGATTTTAGAGATCTTTATATAATATAGCTTATTTATCATTTAAGTATCATCTGCAGGAAAAACATTATTTTCTAAATTTTTCACGTTTTATAGTATCATTTGCTATAATGGTATTATTTGAAATTGTAATTAAATATATCTATGTTTTATTTTCATCTGATCTTTTTTCTTAGAAGTGTTTCCCAATCTCTAGAGTGCTTTCATAGCAAATCTGTAGGATTAAATTCTCTGCAATCTTTTACAGCAAATACTTGCAGAGTGAAAGTAGATCTGGGATACTTTCACCTATTTATCACAAAAGCTTAATCTGTTTGTAAAATGTACCATTTAATTAAGAATTTTAATAACTTGCAAAAAGTTTTACCCTAAATTTATTACCAGAGCCAAAATTTACTTTAAAAATTTCCTTATACATTGTGGTATCTCTCTTAGGATACCACCCTTGTTGTCTGGCATTTCAAAGCCTACTGAGCATCATTATTATCATCTTCTTTGCTCTTTCCCTGTGGTTAGCCATCCCTGGTCTCAGTGAATACATCTATCACCCTTCTGGGGGTGTAGTTTAAAAAGTACATTTTGTGGGAAACCTGTGTGGCTCAGTCAGTTGAGTGGCCCACTCATGATTTCAACTCTGGTCATGATCTCAGGGTCCTGAGATGGAGCCTGGTGTTGGGCACTGCACTCAGTGGGAAGTCTGCTTGAGATTCTCTCCCTCTGCCCCTCCCCCTGCTCTCTCTCAAATACATAAGTAAATAAATAAATATCTTTTTTTAAAAAAAGAAAGCATATTTAGTATCTTTACTTTGTATTTACATATGAATGTAATTTTGTTGTGTAGAAAAAAAACATTTCTAGCCTCATAAATACAAGCTTCCAGAGATTCTTACAAATCCAGTGTTATTATTCAATATCCTATTCATTCATTTAATAAATACTGTTTAACCTTGCATTATTTATCTTCAAATTTTTTTGTTATCCTTATAACTCTTTGGATCCATCTAGGAATTTACGTATGTCTGCATCTTCCGTTCACAATTGAGATTTTTTTTTTGCTCCTAATATATGAGATCCCTTGTGTAAAACTAAAAGCAAAGTTAACATTTTCTTTAAGTGTTGAACAACAGCAACAACAAAAATTCAGTAAATCTCGTCTCATAATCTTTATAGAATCACAAATATTGATAATCTCATTTTGCTTTGTTTGGGGCTCGTAAATTAGAGATATGGGAAAGAGGAAGTTGCTGAGAAAATGAAAACTTGTCAGAAATGTAGCCACAGAGGATATAAGTAGGAATGTTACGAGACTGATTATTGAAACTTTGTCTGAGAAAGTCAAAGAAGGAAGTTAAGGTATTTGATGCTCAGGTTCTCTGAAGACTTAAACACCAGATAAACAAACACTAGCTGGTTTCAGACCCTTTTAATGGGAAGTTCAGGAAGCTGTGTAACCGGAGGGCTCATGCTTGTGTCGTCAAGTGTGTCTACAAATGCGATACCCTAATATTTAATGTTCACATTATAATAATTCCAAAGCCAAGGGCAATTTGATTTCTGGATGCTTCCCTGACCATGTAAAATAGTACTTTGTGGAAATTTCCAAAGATTTGGAATGCATGTGCACTACATGCATTCACAGATCACCCATTTGGTATCGTCACTGTGGTAAGAGTCATGGATCTTTTTCTCCTGCTGGGATGCCTGTGGATGTTGCTCATTGTTCACCAAGTGCCTATAGGAGCATCATCACCACTGTCACATCTCATGAGGACACCAAGGCCCATGCCAAGAGTTCTCAAGGGTATCCTCCCCACCCCATGTTTCCAAAGCTGCTGTTCCTCGACTGCAGCTTTGACTATAGCTTTGACCTCGGCTATGACTGAATCTTTCCTATGGTGGTAGGCAGGGAGACCGTACTGTTGGGTGCTACACTGGTGGCTGGGCAAATACCCAGCTGGACTCAAGGTCAGAACCCCATGATGGCTCTGATCATATGCAAAATTTTAGCGTGACCCTTATGTTTAGATTTCCTATTACCATTGGCTTAAAAACATAAACTCTTCACTTGAACAATCAATCGTTTTTAGGGGCTGGGCCATCATAAGTGTGTTAAATAACATACATGTCTCCTAATAATCACAAGAACAGTACCAGCAACAACTTGCTTGGATGCAGCTGAAGCCTATTACATAGATGATTTCTCCTCCATTCTTAGCTGAGCCGTTTTTCTCCTTGGAGCCACAGATATCGGCTGCTTTGCATTTGCATTACTAAATAACTCATTCAACTGGTTTCCCAGAACAAAGGAACAGTGTGTCTCCTGATTTTTCTTCTTTAACCTTTGGCAAACAGAGCATGACTGTTTTCATTTTTCTTCTTCTTCTCCTAACACCATTCAAGTTTCAAAGAAGCTCAAAGTGCCATGGACTTCTTTATACACCTTAGAATCTCCCTCCTCTGGAGGAAAGCTCTCTCAAGCTATAACCTGGGATATCCCCTGGAAAGGTGGCTGGGGAAGATGACTATCTTATCTCCCTTTAAATGAGTGAAACATAAAACACTGAGAATGAAATCCAGTAACAGTCAGTGCTCAAGCAACATATAGCCCTTATTCATCTTGCTCAATTTGATCTTATTTTTAAAATTTTTTCATTTAACTTATTTTAAAGATTTTATTTATTAAGAGAGGGAGAGAAAGAGAGAGCATGAAAGAAGAGAGAGGGGCAGAGGAAGAAGGAGAGAGAGAATCTCAAGCAGACTCCATGCTGAGCATGGAGCCAACTAGGGGCTTGATCTCACGACTCTGAGATCATGACCTGAGCTGAAATCAAGAGCCAGGAACTTAACCAGTTGGGCCCCCCAGGCACCTCTCATCTTACTCTATTTTAGAGAGCCCTACCACATCCTATCACATCCTTGCCATTCTACCGTGTAAGTAGAGTGATGGGATCCAGCTCAAGTCCTGGCTCTGGAGATGCAATAGGGCTGACCAGTTCTAGCATCTGAATGTCACTATATTTTTTACCTTACTCCAGAAACTATTAGAAAGAGCTATTCAGTCACTAGGGAGTGCCTGCAGCTGGGCAGGGATCATGCAGTTTACACTTTTAGTCAGGCTGTCTGTCCAGACCACATATGTTTATGGGGCCTGGGTTGGAGGATGGGTCAGGAATCCAGGTTCAGATAGACATAATGATCCTAGAGAGAGTATTGTGTCACAGTTCAGCAATAAGGATAAGGTACAGAGGCCCAGTCCCTTGCACTGGTTGATTGCAAAGAGCAAGAGCAGAACTCCAAGTGACACTGACTGTTTCCAAGGTCAGCTCTGCCTATTCCTTGATGTGTGACCTTATACAAGACATGTGATCTCAGTTTCTTCTTTGGTAAAGAGAGGATACAAATAGTACCACTTTAGAGGGTTGGCCTAAGAATTAAATATATCTTACATATGCAACATATTTTAGGACTGTGCCTGAAATATTGTAAGCTATAAACACGTGTTCACTTGTTAACCGTCATAGGGTCTTGAGGAAAGGTGGGGGCACAGCATGGGAGAGCTACCAGGACTGCTCATAGAGATCAAGGACTCTGCAAGAGAAAGGGAGCTGGGGGGCCGTGGAGCTTGGTAGAAGCCCTGGAGTTGGGGAGGGTGAATTCACAGCGGTGACACAGTGAGCGGCGCATTTCCTGCCTCAATCTCATTTACTTGAGGAAAATCCTTATGTACTCGTCAGGTTTCTCCAGAAAATCAGACCCAATACAGAGATATGCATAAGAGGGATATATTACAGACATTGGCTCATGCCGTTATGGAAGTCAACAAGCATCATTATCTGCTGTCTGCAAACTAAAGAACTGGGAAAGCTGGTGGTGTAATTCAGTCTGAGGCTGAAGGCCTGGGACTGGGAAGGAAGAGGCCAATGGTTCAAATTCTGATGGGAGTAAGAAAGCCCAACAAGGCCAACAATACCCAGGAGCACTGAAGTGGGAATGCAGGAAAAGACAGCAGTCTCTGCTCAAGCAGAGAGAGGGAATTCACCCTTTCTCTGCCTTTCAGTTCTATTTGGGCCCTCAACAGACTAGAAAATGCCCACTCACACTGACGACCATCTGCTTCACTCAGCTCACCAGCTGAAATGCTAATCCCTTCTAGAAACACCCTCACAGACACACCCAAAAATGTTTTTACCAGCTCTTTGGGCATCCCTTAGTCCTGTCAAGTTGACACAAAATTAAGCATCACAAGTCTTTAGTTCAAGTCTTTGCTAGCATGAACCAAGGCCCTCTCAGAGAGACCTCTGCTCCCTATCTGAAATTCCCATCAGCCCTGCCCCCACCTCCTGCAGTTCCGATTTCCTATCTCTGCTTTACTTTGTGTTCTTCTTAGCATCTGTCACTAATACTAAATAGTGTCACTAAAACACTATAGATGTTACCTATTTTTTTTATTTTTTTTATTTTAATAAATATATAATGTATTTTTATCCCCAGGGGTACAGGTCTGTGAATTGCTAGGTTTACACATTTCACAGCACTCATCATAGCACATACCCTCCCCAATGTCCATATCCCCACCACCCTCTCCCGTCCCCCCTCCCCCCAACAACCCTCAGTCTGTTTTCTGAGATTGAGTCTTTCATGGTTTGTCTCCCTCCCAATCCCATCTTTTCATTTTTTCTTTTCCTAGCTTCCCCCCGAACCCCCCACATTGCATCTCCACTTCCTCATATCAAAGAGATTTTGATGTTTGTTCCCTTTGCCATATTAGGGAAATTCTCTCCAATAATTGTCTCCAATATACCTTCTGCTCCCCTCTCTCTTTCTTCTTCTTCTGGAATCCCAATTATTCTAATGTTGTGTCATCTTATGGTGTCACTTATCTCTCGAATTCTCTCCTCGTGGTCCAGTATTTGTCTCTCTTTTGCTCAGCTTTTTTATTCTCTGTCATTTGGTCTTCTATGTCACTAATTCTTTCTTCTGCCTCATTTATCCTAGCAGTGAGAGCTTCCATTTTTGATTGCACCTCATTAATAGCTTTTTTGATTTCAACTTGGTTGGATTTTAGTTCTTTTATTTCTCCAGAAAGGGCTTTTATCTCTCTGGAGAGGGTTTCTCTAATATCTTCTATGCCTTTTTCGAGCCCGGCTAGAACCTTGAGAATCGTCATTCTGAACTCTAGATCTGTCATGTTACCAATGTCCGTATTGATTAGGTCTCCAGCCTTCGGTACTGCCTCTTGTTCTTTTTTTTGTGGTGAGTTTTTCGCCTTGTCATTTTGTCCAGATAAGATTTGCTTTCTCCTCCTCTAGAATTCTGCTTTTTTTGGTGAGTGAAGTTGGTCTTGGCTGGGTTTCTTGTTGATCTTCTGGGGGAGGGACCTGTTGTGGTGATTCTCAAGTGTCTTTGCCGCAGGTGGAATTGCACTGCCCTTGCCAGGGGCCGTGCTAAGTAATCTGCTCGGGTTTGCTTTCAGGAGCTTTTGTTCCCTGAGCGCTTTCCGTAGAGGACGGGAATGAAGATGGTGGCCTCCCAATCTCTCGGCCCGGAGGAGCCGAGAGCTTGGGGTTCCGCTCCTCAGTGCGCCCTCAGAGAAAAGTGCCCAACTGCCCCGCCTCCCTGGCCTGTGGTCGTGCCTTGAGGAAAGCAGTCAATTGCTGGAACCTGGAGAAAAGTGCCCAGTTGCTTCCGTCTCTGTGGCCTCCGGCCGCGCTCCGAGCCCACCCAGCCTGTGACCGGCACGAGGTAACCCCGGCTGAGAGCTCACGCCTCGGCTTTGTCGCTGTAGCCGGCTTCCCCACTCTAATACCTGCAAGCTTTGCGGCACTCAGATGCCCCTGGTCCTTCTGTGACCCCGCGGGACCTGGGGTTAGGCTGACCCCGCCTGGGTTTCCCCCTGGTTTAGCTTCTGGAGCGATGTCTCTCCGTGAGGCAGACTTTTTAAAGTCCCGATTTTGTGCTCCGTTGCTCCGCCGCTTGCCGGGAGCCGGCCCCTCCCCCTGCGGTCTATCTTCCTGTCGCTTTGGATTCACTTCTCCGCAGGTCCTACCTTTCAGAAAGTGGTCGATTTTCTGTTTCTAGAATTGTTGCTCTTCTTCTCTTCGATTTCCCGTTGGATTTGTAGGTGTTCGCAATGGTTAGATAAGCTGTCTAGCTGATCTCCTGCTACCTGATGTCGTCTCAGCCTGTTACTTCTCCGCCATCTTGACTCCTCCCTCCTAGATGTTACCTATTTGACATGCTCAATTATTTATTTTTAAGTAATCTCTACACCCAACATGGGGCTCAAACTCATGACCCCAAGATCAAGAGTCGCATGCTCTACAGACTGAGCCAGCTGGGCACCTACCTAGTTGACACAAACTCCACAGGGATAGGACTTTTAATGTTTCATTCATAGTTTTGTTACCGTTTTCCTCAGCACATATAATAGACTCTGACACAGAGTATGTGCTTAGTATGTATTAGTTAAATTAACGACTAAATGATTAGTGAATCATGGCAGGACCGAGTCTTAATATGGAGGCACAACTATGGATCTAGCTGGAAGGAAGAGGGGAAGGGGAAATTAAGATAAAGTCACTGTTTTATTGGGAGTGCATATATGTCAACTGGAAAAATGAAATTTCTGCCTACTAAATCGTGTATCTTCTCAGCTCACCCAGAATTAAACTAGCTAGTCTTCTCAGTCATAAGCCAAGATTTTGAATATTTGAATATTAATTACTCAATTGCAGCTGTGATATCTTTAGACATATCTTTTAAAGATTTATTTATTTATTTGAGAGAGGGAGAGGGAGGGAGCATGAGCAGGGTGGAGAGCAGAGGAAATAAGAATCCTCAGGCAGACTCCTGGCGGGGGGGGGGGTGAGGGGTGGGGGGGCACAACAATTACAGTGGGTCTCAATGCAAGGACCTGAGATCATGACCTGAGAAGAAGTCAAGAGTACGATACTTAACCACTGAGCCACCCAGGTGCCCCTGTCTCTAGATATTGAAACTGAAATGTTAAGCTTTCAAATTTAAATTTGAAAATGGTGTGGATATCACAGGGGTTTACATTCTAAATGGAATATGGTATAGAGGAAATTGAGTCTCTTAATGATTAATCACATACATGCCACCAATTATCTTCTTTTAGAAAATGTGCACATTCCCTCCTACATTCTAAGCCTTATGGGGGCAAGAGCTATCTCTTGGAACCCCAGCACCTAGTGTAAGTCAGTGTCTGCTATATAGGAGGTGACTGAAATTATTTGATTTACTGATATGCAAATTTTAATGAGTAATTCAATTTACGTGGTACTTTGAAAAGACAGAAATGTTTTTTCATAGCAGGCTATTAATGGTAAAAGCACTGGATTAGCGATCAGAAAGAAGACTTTTGTTCTAGTTGAACAAATTGTAAGAAGCTGGCTAAATTCTTTAATCTCTTCAAAACTTTTATAAATATGTATGTGGTTTAAATGAACCATAAAATTATGGTTTGTAATTTAGAATGGAAAACATCACTTATTTTTTTCCTTTAAATGAATCAGAAGGTAAGTGACCTGAAGCATCAAAAATTACTATTTTGTTACATAAATGGTGTTTTAAAAGAATCCATTAAATAGTTTACTCTATTTATCTATAAAGTAGTAATAATTTCTGCTTTACCTATAGAGTATAAATAAAATGATATAAATTTTGCAAGCTGGAAAATGCTCTTAAAAAGTAGCTAATTATGTTGTATTTAAACTTTATTTCTCTAATAATAAGTACAATTACAGAAGTTTTGGTTTAATATCTTCTCAAGTTTTTTGTTTTGTTTTGTTTTTAATAGTTTGCCTTTACAGCTTTCAGGTTATCACTGAGGTGTTTTTTTTTTTTTTTCTCTTTTCTTTTTGTAGAGTTCACATAAAATTTTGATGAACTCTCTGTGTAATTCATGTTTTATTGTCTCTTAGGTTATTATAGTTAAATACTTCAGGTCAACATTTTATAGGATACACTTATTCCAAGTAAATAACTCAGTAGGAAGCTCATTTCTGCATATTTCTTTACTGCTTGCTTATATACTGTGACAAATGCCCTTTCAAGAGATTAACAGCATTGAATATTTAAAATCTTAGGCGAGGTGAGAGAAAATTAGTTTGATCCACAGATTTTGAATATTTAATAAAGCATTAATGAAGAAACCAACCAACCAAATAAAAAATATCCGATTTATTATTTTGACAGATCCCAAACCAAAGAACTTATTCTAAATAGCTACAATCTTTTTATGTGCATCATTATGGCTAAAAGTATGCCAGTAATTCCATTAAAAACCCTATTTCCAGAGAGATTCTATTTGGTAATAAAAATTAATTCTAGTTTGAGAGTTTTTTTTTAATGTTGCTATAATATACTACAAAATTATTGTTCCTAAAATTCATATGACTCTAGAGAATACTCTAACATCCAGCATCCCCCTCCCCTGCCAACAGTGGGGTAGACAAGTGACCAGATATATATATATATATGTATATATATATATATATATATATATATATATAAAGATTTTATTTATTTATTTGACAGAGATCACAAGTAGGCAGAGAGGCAGGCAGAGAGAGGAAGTGAAGCAGGCTCCCTGCTGAGCAGAGAGCCCGATGTGGGGCTCAATTCCAGGACCCTGGGATCATAACCTGAGCCGAAGGCAGAGGCTTTAACCCATTGAGCCACCCAGGTGCCCCGACGAGAGATATTTTTAAAATTTTCTTTTCTTTACATCTCTATAAAATATTTAATAATCAATGATATTGTTTGCTACACCTGGGCATATAAAAGTACTTGGTATGCTTTCTTAAAGTTAAGAACCTGATAATAATTACTTTTCTGACTCAATCATATTCATATGAATACATCCAAATGTTAACATAATCCATTTATGTTCAGCATCACATTTTGGATAACCAGGAGATACTATTTCAAGTTTAGCTATTTCTGATCCAAATCCCTGCCTAATTGTGTGCATATAGTAGTAAGAGTAATGCTAGTTCCTGTAACAACAGCACTAACAACAAAATCTACACATTAATAGTTTATTTAATGCTTATGGAACAGTCCTGGATGGGGGACAGTCAATGGGAAAGCCATCTTCCATATACTTGCTTAGGGAGCCATAAGAGACTGGAAGAGATTGTCATGGTTAGCATATGTCTTCCAAGATTGTTCTACTTGACTTTCTGGAATCTGGAAGAAGAAAATAGCATGGAAGAGTACACAGGAGAGTTTTATTTTGCACTCAAATTTCACTGACCAGAACTCCTATCAGCAAGGGAGACTGAGAAATAATAGTCTAGTTTCTTGCTAAGGAAAAAAACACGAAAACAGAGTTTGAAGAACCGTTTTTCGCTTCTGCCACAGCCTGTGTTCATAGCATTGAGGACAAAGTAATGTAGCTTCATTTAAACTTTTAATGTAAACTAAAGGTCGCTGTGTTTCCTATCTATTTTCTATAAATCATTATCTACCTTGGGCAAATGGATGTATAGTCCAAACTTAGGTAAGGTTGGATTAATGAAGAGGTTTACTTAAATTATCTCATTTACTTATTTGAAAATATATTCAAAATTAACCTTTTTCCTAGGAATACTGATTTAAAAATTAAAGTTACCATGACTGAATGCCTATCTTTGAAAAACTAACTTAGGACTCATTTCAGCAACCCTTCCAATACTAATTATTCTCTCATTGATCTGAGCCATATACAGTAATTGGTCACTGGTACACCAGCCCGTCACATTCAATCTCTTAGAGATCAGTCTTCGTTTTACGTTAGAGGTTTTTAAATTGAGTAGAATAAAAAATCATGTGGATTGGCATAATAACCCCTAATTAATAAAATATGAAACCAATAAGGTCACCATTCTCTAGTTAAAAATATCATAGATGGTTATGAAATGGCCTTGTCAAGTAGATTCTTTCATGAATCGTGTCTCCAATGGTCTTACTAAAACAAATCCTTATCTTTAGCGAATGCATTAAGACTACAGACAGATTTTGGGAGCCATGGAAGCTGTTCCCTTTGCTGCCCAAACCTGGGTGTCAGCATGATTCCTTAACCTGTTCTGTAACATTAATGACTGACCTGTCACTCAGCACAAGGACGGATAGGGAGTTTACGGTCCGGTGAAGGGACACACACATATAAGACCTCTATCCTCTCCCACTGCAGTGGCAGCAGCATGAAATTCCCTGCAAAGAGAAAACTAAGTGGAAGTGTGCTGTTTAGACATATCAGTAGAATTAAAAATCAAAACATGAATAGAGGTGTTAGTGGAAATGACATGGAAGTTTGCCTGGGGAGAAAAAGAAAAAAAAAATTTAAGACTTGGGCCTATGTGTACTTAGAAATACCCTGTTCTAAGTTTACCAACCAAGTCAAGTTTGTATTGATTTAGGTAAAAAAATGGATATTCACCATAGGCAGAACCAATTTTTCAGGTCCTAAATTATAAATCCTAAGTAAAATTATAACAGGGATTTCTGTTCTTCTTAAAGCTCTGCTACACAGCTCATCTCTCTCCCTAGCACACATGTTAAGTTCTGCAGAGAAGAATTCTCTGTGATTCGGAACCCTGCTCATCATGAGCAACAGTCATAGCCATAGTTAAGAGAGTAGCCTGACTGGGGGGCACCTGGGCGGTGGCTCAGTAGTTAAGCGCCTGCTTTCGGCTCAGGTCATGATCCCAGGGTCCTGGGATGGAGCCCTGGATCAGGTTCCCTGCCCAGTGGAAGGCCTGCTTCTCCCTCTCCCACTCCCCTTGCTTCTGTTCCCTCTCTCACTGTGTCTCTCTCTGTTAAATAAATAAAAAATATTTATTAAAAAAAAAAAAAAGAGTGAGGGGCACTTGGGTGGCTCAGTGAGTTGGGCCTCTGCCTTTGGCTCCGGTCATGATCTTGGGGTCCTGGGATCAAGCCCTGCATCAGGCTCCCTGCTCAGCGGGGAGCCTGCTTCCTCCTCTCTCTCTGCCTGCTGCTCTGCCTACTTGCGATCTCCGTCTGTCAAATTAATTAATTAATTAATTAAAAAAAAAGACTCTTAAAAAAAAAAAAGAGGGGCCTGACTACAGACATACTTGAGGACCAACTAAACTGGTAATAAGACTGGGCTTCTTATTATTCATATTATCTTCACAGCTTGGTGGAAACAGATGACCAATGAGGGCTCAAGACTACCTCTTTTCCTTTCTCCTTTGTCTCCATATGGCACTCTCCAGGCTGATTTTTATCAGCGACCATCTATATTCCACATTTTTCCCCCCACATTCCACATTTTTTCGCTATTGTATCTTGTCAGAACTTATTTCTTCTATATCCCATAGCTTGACACTTGTGAGAGAATAAATAACTTATCACAGCCACAGTAGTATAGTTGTATAATAAAGGATACCTTAGGAAACACAAATTTTTAGTGCCCAAAGTGGCTCCACTAGTAGAGATCTTAGAAAACATGGGCTACCGGTAGTGAAAATAACTGTGGGAAGGAGACCACATTTTAGTGCCTTGTGATGGGCAGATTTTAAGAGGGTGATCCCCACCTGCTGGCATTCATGTGCAATTCTTTCCGCTTGAGAGCTGACTGAAATTAGTAAACCCATTCTAACCCACAAGATATTGAAAAACAGATGGAATGCTACTTATGAGATGAGATTATAGAAGTGTGATTTCCAACTTGCTGGCAGATTTTTCTCTTTGGCCTGCTTGGATTGCATGTTTTGATGAAGACAATTGCCTCGGAGGAGAAACTCACAAGGCAAGGAACTGAGAGTTGCTCTGGCCAACAGCCAGTAAGGAATGGCAGCCTCAGTCTAACAGCCCACAGACACCGAATGCGGCCAAAAAACCATGGAGTGACTGTGGAAGAGAACCTGTCAGTAGTTGGGCCTGAAGATGAAACCACAGACCCTGGGTCAACATTTCGATTGCAGCCCTTCAAGGAACCAAGAAGAGGACACAGGTAAGTCATGCCCATATTCCTGACACATGGAAAGACTGAGATAATAAATGTGTGTTGTTTTAGGCTGCTAAATCTGGGGGTAACTTATTGTATAGCCATTGATAACTAATACCTGCTTTAAACTGTATCATACATACTTTGCTCACTTGGAAGTGATGTCCTAAAAGTGGGCACTGTATCATTTTTATTTGGTGTAATTGATGCATAACAGTAATATTGTTTAATTAAGTGAATAAACAAAAATAATTGCATATGTGAAACCTCTGGTCTTCAGTCCCTTGAGCTGTGCAGCTTGGAACGGAAGTGCATACTTGGAGTCTTCCTTTGTTTGGCAGGGAAGGGTATCAGTGATCCCATTAAACTGGTAAAACTAAAGGAAGATGGCCAAGTGACCTGATGTGTCCTCGCAACAATTCCTATCAGGGGCCACTGCCAGATTCCCCGAGAAGACATTCTGCATATTAGTATCATTATGGAACTTTCCACACATGGATATTTTTCATCCTTTAGTTTTTATAGATTTAACTTTCTTTTACAGATGACTATGCTTTAGAATTTAGAAGCACATTATGTGGTGGTATATGTCAGTGTTTTTTCTGCTTAATTACATATTAATTATAAAGCTTTATTATTCTATAAATGCACTATGTTTTGCTTTGTAGCAAAAGAACTATAATACACAAATGCGCAATAAATTTGCCGAAGTAAAAACTGGGATATATGCTTGTGTTACTTCGTGTTTATTATTAAGTGGTTAAATTATCAGGCCCACTCTGCTGATTTTGATAGAATGCCCAAGTTGATAATAATGAATAATAATGACAAAAATCAATTGCAAGACTTTATGGCTTGCCAAATGATGGGAGCTCTTGATATTTTGAAAAGAGAATATGCAGGAATAAAAGCAAATTCAAACTGATGTGTTTGCTTTCAGCATGAAGAATATGAATTAGAAAAATCCGGAGGTGGAGAAACCTGGAGGTTCTGCCTGTGTCTGAGATTAATGTTTATTCAGCAATAAACCACTTTATTGTAAACCATATGTCTGGAGGAATTTAGAGATTCACTGATTTTCCATGCAATGTCTTGATATATGGGCATCATAAATTTCTGAGGGCTTCTATTAGTCAGAAGCATTTTGCAGTTGTTTTAAAATACGTTATGAACAAAGACAATAAAAAAATAAACAGAACTTAGGAGTAAGATTGCCAATAATTATTGGCCATCAAGAAATTGACTTATTTCCTAAAACAGTTATAATCTAGGATAGATAAGAAATGCAGGCTGCAACCAGGATAGAATAGTACCTTGCCTAGGGGAGTAATGATTATTATTAATATTAGTCTCATAAGATATAGGTCTAAATCCCACTGCTTAATTGGGAAGTCTAATCTAATTGATTGTTACTTCCTTATTAAGCCAATAGATAAATATCATCTTAACCCGGAAGGATCACTGAAGAATACTGCAGTTTTTAGATTGAAGAGAAGTTTGTCTATACTTGTTTCTTTACCTTGATTTCTAGACATACACTGATGAATCAATACATGTTTGCCAATTCCAAGGGTGACAAAATAATGCAAAAATGTGAAATGAAGAGATGATTAAAAGTAATTACATAGGTGTCTCAATAAAACATCCTATGTATCCCTACCATATAAAGTTCTTCAGTTTTAGATTAAATTAGCCTTATTACTTCTTCACTTGATTGTTCTGTGTATGAAGACATAGGAGGAAGGTATTTTCATCCAGTTCAACCTCAAGGTGCAATTCTTCTGTTTACATGTAACATATCTCATAGCCACATGCTAGTTATTCATAAGGTCTCTATTAAATTCCTATGAAATGCCATGTGATTCCTAAACTAAATGAAATATACTGTGAAACTTATTTTATCTTTCTCATTTCTATGACTACAAAATTCCAACTCTCTATGTTTCTCTCAGGAAATATTCATAGTATTCATAGTTAGCTATTTTAAAAGAATAGCACAGCCCCTCGAGACTTTCAATCGATATTTTTTAGTTATAAAGTTTCCTAGAATGAAATCCTTCACTAATAGAAAATGTTTTCAGGATATTATACCAAGTTACGTGAACATAAATTTCACCGTTGAAACCTAGTGGTGGAAGGGGCCCCAGAAAGTATCCAACTAAACTCCCTCATGTTTCAGAGAAAGAAACTAAACCTCAGTAATATAAAGTGTATTTCCTTAGGACACATCGCCAGGTAAAAAGCTAATGCATTTAAAATGAAAATCTAAAATGCTACCTTTTTTTGGGCTTATTTATTATTGTCATTTTTAACAATTTCCTGCCTCCTCTTTGCCTTTGTCTACACAAGCATTTTATAACAAGAACACATTAAACAAAATACTAAATCAGAAAAGACTAAAAACAAAAACACATTTAAATAAGAACAGAATGTTAAAATAACCCTCCCCCCACACAAAACCAACAATAACAAAACCAACAACAATAACAAAATGCCTGCTGCAGGGGCTTACTGTTTAGCTACTATTTGGGTCTAATGTTTGAAATTTACTATAATTTCAAAATCTTTGACCTCACTAGCTTGTGCCTTAAAAACAGTGCCATATTTACTTTCAATAACCAGCTTACATAGTAGGAGGCCCCACTAGCCTAATTTTTAGAAATTACATTCACTCAGACTGAACCTCAACTATTTCCAAGAGGTCCTCAGAATTTGCTTCATGTCTGCCTGGTAACATTTCCTCCAAGCTCTCCCTTCTCACGGAACCGCCAGACTGCTGGCCTGGCTTCTGTGGCCCCAGCAAGGCAGCTGCATCCTTGACTGAACACGGGCCTCCCCTCTGCCACACAGCTGGGGCCCATCTGCCATTCCTTCTGGAGAATGGGACCTGTTTTACCCGAACTGCCCACAGCACAATGGGGACCAGATGAAAACTTTAAATAACAACTTCTCAAGCTCTGGGATCATGAAAGGGAATTATGTCCCGAGAATAACATACAGCTATTGAAAAGGCTCGGAACCATCACGGAAGCCCCCTTGCAGGCCCACACTCAACCTTTATCCTGTCCTGCCTCATCTGCAGTGGCCACAGCAGATCCTATTCACCGTTACAAACCGTTCAGGGATTTCTGAAACTCAGGTCAAAAGAGTCTCCTAAGCCCCCCAAGAGAAAGAAGCTTTTCTCACCCTAAGGTAAGGACCCCTTACCAAATGCTCATCTCCTTGCCCCTGAGGCTGACACTTTTTTCAGTCCTGAGGACAGGTCCCCTCCTCAGGCACAGGATGTCATCTTTCCTAATGGCAACAACATGGCCAGGCACAAGTCTTCCTTAGTGTATGTTTCAAGTCAAGTTGACTAAGGCTTATTACCATGTGGGGGGCATTACACACCTGGACTACACAGGCATGGAGACTACAACCCATTGGGTACGTGTGTACGACTCTTGGATTTAAAGATACCAGAACAAAAACTTCCTACCAAAACCAACTACAAAGAAAAATGAAGTTAATAGTAGGTATCAGGAAAAAAAGCTTTATTAAATGAATTCTGCAGCCAAGTAAAGAAAAATAATTTTTGGTTTGAAGGATCAGAATAGTTTCTTAATTTTCTGGACTACTATTGTCATAACTAGTCCACACGGGGACAACTGATGCATCTCAGCCTTCACTGGGAATTTCCTGGACCGTATTTTGACCACATTAGAGATTCCTGCCTTGTACTGAGGATTTGGTTAGAAGATACACAAGACTACACAAGCATTTTATAAGTTATCTGAGGTAGCTTCTGCTGTTTAACAATGTATAATTTGGGGATTTCACAAGTCAGTTCAACTGAGGTCATAAATTACCGACTTCTCACCTACATGGGTGGGCCTGGAGTCAATTTAGTATTTGCTCAACACACAAAGGTCAAAGCATCTGACTGGGGCAACATGACATTCAACCGTTACTATGCTTTTCAGTTTCATGTGAATATCCGTACTTAAAATTTTTTCCATGGTCACTTTCTTCACAACTACCAGCTCAGAAATCTATCAATGAACCATTACTTGGTATTTGTAATCAAGCACTGTTTTTGACAATGTGATGTTTCTCATTAGTTTGGTTTTCTTCCTGATGCTTGTAGGAAACTAAGCACTTGGATTGATGGACTTCGCAGTATTGACAGTCATAAATAAAACCAAACTGACAAGTGAGAGAGCTCTGGTATGTACAATGACAAGGTTAAGTTTTGCTTGTGACCCTTTTCCATGTCTCATACAAATAAAGGCAAAGAAAATTTGGGGATAATTCAGAGTTTATATTTTTTAATAAACATACAGTTCTGCCAAACATTTGTTTTATATTGCATAAATGCAAATGCTTATTAGTCAACTAGAACAATAGCGTTCTCATAATAAATTGTGCATTTAATATCTTTGGGAATTATTTTATATCTACATTTATGGACTTCTTTCCCATGAAACCAAGACTCTGCCTATTTAAAGAAACTTTTAGTAAGTTTCTAGGTAATTCAAGATGAATTTGAGGACCTAAAATTTTTTTCCTACTTGAATTATTGTTTACATTTTGAGAATTACTTGAATACACAATTTTGTTTGTGTTTGTGTGCATGATTTCCTTTCATGTTATCCTGAGAGGAATTTGATACAATCATTAAACATATTTAATGAGTCCTTTATTAAATTATTACACTTTATTAAAGTGTAAAATATATTAAAAAATGGACAAATCATAAAATTTACAATGTGCTAAATGATCATTTGAAGTTCATCTTTGGCACTTGTTCATTTTCATTAATGAATAATGTATGCATATATATAAACTTATTGAGCAGTACTACTGTTGATGGACATAAGGCTTTTCTCCAGTTTTTGATCCATGCAAATAACACTGTTAGGAATAATTTTTTGCATGTCTTTTGATTCACACTAGTGCATAGCTCAGCTGAACATATTCCTGGGACTAGAATCAGTGAAACGTAAAAAATGCATATTTACTTTGGTAAACAATACCAAACAGTTTTCCAAAGCATTATAAATAATGAGTTCTTCTCTACAAGTGTATGAGATCTAGATCTACCATATCCTAGACCATACTTGCTGCATACAGATATAAACACAGTTTTAGCTATTCTGGCAATGGTATTTTGTGGGGCATTGGTTGACATTTTGCCGACTATACTAATCAGGGTTTTCCAGAGAAACAGAACGTACAGGATATAGTTATATGTCCTGTATAGAGAGAGAGAGAAAGAGAGAGAGAGAGAGATTTCTATGAGGATTGGCTCACATGATTATGGAGGCCTAGAAGTCCTAATCTAATGCCTTCTACCTAGAGAACAGGTGCTGATCAGTCTACTGATCTGAATGCTAACCTCTTCTGGAAATGTTCTCACAGATATACCCAGAAATAATGTTTTACCAGCTATGTGGCAATCCCTTAGTTTAGGGCATCCCTTAGCCTACACAAGTTGACACATAAGATTAACCATCACACTGAATTCTAACTAACATTTTTGGTTAGTAGTTTTTTTGGTTAGTAGGTTTTTTTGGTTAGTAGTTTTTTGGTTTTTTTGGTTAGTAGTTTGTTTTTTTTTTTTGGTTAGTAGTTTGGTTAGTAGTTTGTCCAAGGCAGGTCCACTTTTTACCAGTTGTGTTGGTAAAACAATCAACATATCTCTGTTTGTTTTGAGGCTCTCTAGTCTGTCCTTGTGGTCTATTGGTAATCCTTTCACCAATAATCCACTGATTTCAGTGTTTCAACTATAAAATAAGTTCTGATCAGTTGCGAAAGCCCTCCAACTTTGTTATTCAAGATTTTCTTAACTAAATATATTATGTATAATAAATTATATGTAATTATATAATGTATAATTATATACGAATATATTATTAATATATCAATAAATATAACAATTATTTATAAATACATTAGGAAATTACAATTATAAACAAATATAATTAATTTAATTAATAAATATAATTAACATGAATTATATACTATATACTATATATCAGTTTTATATCCTTTGACCTATCAAGGCTATGTATAAATGTTTATCAGAAGGTAATAGAGAGACACACAGTAAGTTACATACAGACTATAAGAGCAAAAATGTTAATGCTAAAAAAAGAACCAACTTAATAATCCAATAAAAAGGAAACAATTTTTAAAAAGTTTATTCCAGGGGCGCCTGGGTGGCTCAGTGGGTTAAAGCCTCTGCCTTCGGCTCAGGTCATGATCCCAGGGTCCTGGGATCAAGCACCGCATCGGGCTCTCTGTTCAGTGGGGAGCCTGCTTCCTCCTCTCTCTCTATGCCTACCTCTCTGCCTTCTTGTGATCTCTGTCTGTCAAATAAATAACAAAATCTAAAAAAAAAAAAAAAAAGTTTATTCCAAATGATAGACAACTTTGTCATTATTAAAATAATGCTTTAATGAGTGTTTAATTAAATTAATACATGTATCTATTATTAACTCTAAAGTAGTATACAAAATAGTATAATCAATATGGATCCCAATTTTATAATATGCATACTCCTCTTCTAACATATACATACACATCTTATATATATGTTGTATATACTTATTTATATAAAATATGTATTAGAAGAAATATTAAATGTGGTATATATGCTTGTGTTTTAGGACTTTGGGTAATGATAATTTTCTTTCTTTAAATGTGTATTTATTTTCCATATTCTCAGGAAAAGAAGTCATCTTATTAGAAAATAATTTTCTAAATATAGGAATATCCTTAGTAACTATTTGTGTAATTATTTGTTTAATAACTGCCTCCTCCCCTAGATTATTCATTCTATGTGTGCAGGAACCATATTTGTTTTGTCCTCTGCTGTTCCCTTACTATCTCCAACACCTGGAACAATATATAGAATATAGTAGATGCTCATTAAATACTTTTCAAAAATGTTGTTAAAGAAATTGATATAGCTATACTATGGAATGTTGGTCATCTAAATGCTTACTATATGCTCTAGCATTTGGTAGAAGCCTTCTTTGATACTCAAGAAATGCATGACAAAAACAAGACTAATGTTAGAGGAAAAAATGAAAAATGCTACAGAATTGTCTGGTTTAAAATTACAGGTATATAAGCTGTGGATATATACTGAGTACCATATTAGCACTAGTATGTTTAAAGTTTTGGGGAAATAAAATGAAATGGATGCATTTTGGTGCAGATGCAAGGAATGTAGTTATCCTGTAGGTCAGGAAAGTAGGCAGCCTGAATGCATGCAGCCAAGAGAGGATCTTTGGCAGGCAGAGAGAGGTAAGAGAGCCAACACTGAAAGCCTGAAGGGCCAGACTAAACATGGAAGGGCCTAGAGGCTAACTACCTGCTTCACATTTTGCACCTTTAGGTTTGTCTCACTATTCAGGAAGTTCCTGGTGCATGTGGTAGAGCAACATCCTATGTAACTCTCATGATGAGAGGATTAATGACTATGAAGGACACAAGCAAACTCTCAGGGCCAAATTCCCACATGACACACAGATCTACATTTTCCTGGTTTGAGTCATTATAGAAAAAATATTTCTGGGGGAAATTAGACAACTTCTTTCATTATTTATGTTTGTTTCAAGTAAATGAAATTGGCAAAATGCTTTATAATAGAAACCTAGTAACTACAAGACTACTAGAGTTCCATAGTCATCCCTATAGGAGAGTCTAGAGGCCATGAACGAGAACTTGTCATTTTTACAGAGACATATGAAATCTGAAACATTAAATCACAATTTACCCACCTATAATCACTAATCAATTGCTTAATTAATAAATAACCCTTTAAATGGTTTGGCCTTCACTTGTTAGAATCACTTATGCAAATGGGAAATATTAATGTCAAATTAGAGCTGATATATAAGTAGTTATGAATAATTTGATAGATTATAACACTTCTTTTATAATATTTTGAAGCACTCTTATTGCATTAGGCAGACTATAATTGTCAGAGCATTTGCATATTACTTTAGTTACCATGTAGACCATTTTTAAAAAATGAGTATTTGTGTTCTCATTGTCTTTCCATTGGAATTGGTGGGTGATGTCTGACGTATTTGCCTTGCTTCTTAACATTCCATTGATTTTATCACTTGGTCAGATACAACATAAATCAAATTATTATCCTTTTAAAACTACTTGGTATAGGAGATGGAAATGTGCCTAATGAAGTTGTTCACTTGGAACCTGATTTTTAGGAAGTGGCAAATAAGTTTGATATAAACTGTTTGCTAGAACTTAACCACCTTACCCAGCTGGTATTCAAAGGCAGTAAATGTTATGGTGCCAAGCAAAGCAATGAACTTAATAACAACTCATCAGGGTTGACATTGGCTCTGATAACATCACATATAAAATGCAGGCTACGATGGATCTGTGTCTTTGCTTTTTTTAGTTTAAAAAGGAAGCCCTGCTAAAATCCATAAACTGGGTCTATGATAGCCATTAACCTTAGAAGATCCTTCTGTATTAACCCCATTAGGTTGTTAGTGCATTTACAACTTTGTGATGAAATGAAGTTGATAAATCCATTATATTTTTGGTAAAGGACAGAATGAAATATAAATTCATTGTAGATCTCAGTATTTTTCTCAACAGTTAAAATCTCTTCACAATTATTTCAGCTGTCAGAAAAAAAATGTAGTGCTAACATTTCTTTTAATTTCTAAACCCTTCTTTAACACAAATATAATTGAAGCTTGCATAAAAATGATGGATGTTGATGAGGACATTGAATCTCCTCTACTTAAAAAATTTGTATCTTCATTGTATCTTCTTATTTATAGGTACTTTAAAACAACTGCAATTATCTTTCTCAATATTTGATACATTACAGCTATTTTAAAAATCGTTCAATCTTTGTTGCCAGGTAATTTCCCTAAAACTGGGTAATATACAAAATATGGGCTCAAGATACTGATTAGAAAAATAAATTATTCTAATTATGGTTACTGGGTATATAATGAGATGTTATATTGCTTCTTTGATATTTATTGAGATTTCAAATGTTTTGTGATCTGTATACAGTATGTTATTAAGTAGCTGATATTTTAAATTAAACTGCTAGGTTTCAATATCTTTCTTTTTTTGTCTGCTTGATATATTATTTTCTGAGAGTGGTGTGTAAGATCTACAAGTCCAATTGTTGACTTAATAATGATTTTTCTGCAGAGTTTGATTAGTATACTTTGAAATACTTTGAGTCAACATAGTTTAGGTACATAGGTGTTCATGGTAGAAATGGAAGGGAATCTGTTCTATTATCCCCTTTATCACTACATGAATATCTAATATTATTTTCCTAAAATGGTATATTTGCTTTAAAATCTATTTTGTCAGATACTAAGATTTCAACTTCTGCTTTCTTTTGGGACATATTAATTTAGTATATCTTTTTCCCATTGTTTGATTCTCAGTTGTTCTGTAATGAATATTTACCTCTTCACTGTCTTTAATAAGAAAGCACTTTAGAATTCTTCCATGTCCCTCACTTTACTAGTCCCCACAACCACCCCTCTCAACAGCATATGAATTTGTGTGTTAGTCTGGATACATTTACCTTCATTTTATCCTGCCTTTATTTATTTAGACAACAATTAAAATACTCCTCTACTTTCCATGTCTTATAACCTCTACTTACCATTTTTATAACGTATCTCAAATAATTTCTCCAATTATTCGAGCATACCCTTCAGTGTGTGCCTTTGTATTGCAAATTCTTTTAAAACTTTGTATGTCTGAGAATATTTTTATAATAATTTCATAATGAATGGACTATTTAGCTCCACAGAAAATTCTAAGCTAGATGATTTTCCTTCAAAACTGTAAATGTGTTTTTCTATTATCTTTCTGCATTCAGTATGTTGATTTGCTCATTGATAGCTGACTTTTTCTATTTGGAAGCTTTATGAGGATGACAATTTACGTGATGTTCTCAAATTTTCTAATAATTTATCTATATGTCATTTTTTCTCCTTCCTATTGTTTGGTCCTCTGTGAGCCCTTTTACTTGAGGTCACTTCTCTCTTTTTAACCCTGGGAAATTTATTTCCATTTTTTCTTCTACACATTTCAGCTCCATTTTTATTTTCCTTTCTTCTCAGACTCTCATAATCTGAATATCTGCACATTTATTTCTAGTCATATTTCTCCTGGATTTTATGTTATATATCCTCTGTGTCTATGACTGCTGCTCTCTGGGAAGTTCCTAAACCGAGATTTTAGTTTCCTAATTTATTCATCATCTATGTCTATCCTACTGTTTACTGAACCATTTTGTTTTTCATTTCAATTGTTATGTTTTTCATACTTTACTGAGTTAAGATTTTGTGGTATTTTGTTCTTGTTTTATGTTGCCGTTATCTTCCCTATCTCCCAAAGCCTATTTATCATGCTGAGTTTAGATTCTTGGTCCATCTGTTCCCATAATTATGTTTCTGATGCATATGTTCTCCCAAGACTTTGGCCTTAGACATCTTCCTCTTTCTATCTACATTTCTATCTTTGGTGATATTGTGCTATTTAATGACTCTAAATATAATTTTTATGGTGATAACTCACAAATACGTATATCTGCTAGGAATTCACTAGGTTCCAGACTCAGATATCTACCTGCCTACTTGATGGCTCCACTTGGCTGTAGAATAAGCATCTTCAACTTAAATGTTCAAGACTAATATCCATGCCCTGTCCATATACACCAGCTCCTTCTATAATCCTATCCATTTTAATTAAGATGTTCCATTCTTGGGGCATCTGGCTGGCTCAGTAGGTGGAGCATGTGACTCTTGATCTGAAGGTTGTCAGTTTGAGCCCCTTGTTGGGTATAGAGATTACTTAAAAATAAACTTTTTTTTTTAAATAAGTTTCCTTCTTCCAGTTGCTCAGACCAAAACTTTCTTCCTACTGCATTCTTGACTCCTTCCTTACATGTTCTACATATTCTACCTCCAGTTTATCAGAAACCCACTGACTTTACATTTCCAATTATATACACAGTATGACCATGTTATACATGCCTCCTCCCCTGCCTTATCTGGGCCTTATCTTTTGCCTGTTTGCCAATCTTCTTACATGGGCTCTTGCCCTCTTCTACTCAACACAGTAGACAGAGGGATCCTGTTAGAACGTCAGCCAGATTGTGCCAGCCTTCTGCTCACAATAACCTAATAGCTGTCCATCTCACTCACAATGACAAAGACCTAACTGTGACCTTTGGGGTTCTACCTGATGCTCTTAACTCAACCTCCTGATACCATCTTCTGCTTTTCTTATTCACTCCATTCTACCCACACCCATATTCTTGGTCTCGCTTAAATATACCAGATTTCTTACAGGAGATGATCTCAAAAAATCATCTTCACAGTGATGCCTTCTCTTTCGTCACCCATCCTCACTCGACTATCACAGTTAGCCATCTTATTATGTCTCCCCTCCCCAATTCATTTTTCTTCCTTATCACCCATTATTACCTAATATTGTATTACTTATTTATTTTAGTTTTCTATTAAAGTTTCATTTACATACAACAAAATTCTCCCCCTTTAAAGGAGGGTTCTGCGAATTTTGACAGATGTGTGTAGCAGTGGAGCCACCATCACAATAAAGACACAAAACAGTTCCACTGACCAAGGAATTCCTCCATGCTCTTTTGTAGTTATCCTTTCCAATACCCACAAACCCTGGAAACAGTGATTTTTTTTTCTCTCCTTCACTATCATATCATCTTTTGAATAAATGGCATATACATGGAGTCATGCCTAATGTCACTTAAAAAAAAAAAGATTTATTTGAGAGAGAGAGAGAGAGGGTACAAGTGGTGGCGGTGGGGGGTGGCAGGCAGAGGGAGAAGCAGGCTTCCCACTGAACAGGGAGCCTGATGCAGGACTTGATCCCAGGACCCTGAGAGCATGACCTGAGCCAAAGGTAGCCACTTAACTGATGGAACCAACCAGGCACCCCTAAACATCTTTCCTGATGTTCATTTGATTTTGGCTTCTTTCATTTACCATAAAGCATCTAAATCCAACCATACTTAGTTGCATGTTTCAGTATGCCACTCCTTTTTACCGCTGAGTAATACTCCATTGTATGGATGTACAACAGTTCACTTTCCAGTCCCCATCTGAGGGACATTTGAATTATTTTCAATATTTGCTGATTTTAAAAAAGGTCACTTTTTGGGGCGCCTGGGTGGCTTAGTGGGTTAAAGCCTCTGCCTTTGGTTCAGATCATGATCTCAGGGTCCTGGGATCGAGCCCCGTGTCGGGCTCTCTGCTCAGTGGGGAGCCTGCTTCCCTTCCTCTCTTTCTCTGACTGCCTCTCTGCCTACTTGTGATCTCTGTCAAATAAATAAAATCTTTTTAAAAAAGTCACTTTTTAATAATTATTTTTATAAGCATTTACATGCAAATTTCTATGAGAACATAGTTTTAATTACTTTTGGAAAAATATCTGTGTGTAGAATCATTTGATTATGTGGTAAGTATATACTTAGCTTTGTAATAAATACCAGGCTCTTTAAGTGGCTGTAGTATTTTTCATTTCCACCAACTTGTGCAAAATTTAACAGTTTCGATTGTTCTACATCTTCAACACCCATCAGAACTATTTTTTTTCTTTCTTTTTGGCTTGTTTTTGTTTCTTAGTCATTCTAATTGGTATTTAGTGGCATCTCTTTTTAAATTTGCATTTCTCTAATAACTAATCACGTTGAGCATCTCTTCATGAGCTCATTTGCCAACCCAATATTTTTCTTGATAAAGTATCTGTTCACAAAGTTTGTCCATTTTCTTCCTTAGAGTTTTTTTCTTTTTAATAAGTTTTTTTTAAAAGATTTTATTTATGTATTTGACAGACAGAGATCACAAGTAGACAGAGAGGCAGGCAGAGAGAGAGGAGGAAGCAGGCTCCCTGCTGAGCAGAGAGCCCGATGCAGGGCTCACTCCCAGGACCCTGGGATCATGATCTGAGCCAAAGGGAGAGGCTTTAACCCACTGAGCCACTCAGTCGCCCCTCTTTTAAATAAGTTTTGAGCATTTTTTATATATTCTGGATATAAATTCTTTATCAGAAATATGATGCGTAAATATTATTTCCCAGTGCATAGCATGCATTCTTATTCTCTTATTTCTCAATGAACACAAGTTCTTAAATTTGATAAAGTTCATTTTTCAAATTTTTCTTTTACAGATTCATTTAAAGTTTAACCACAGAAATATACACAGTAAGAAATATATGCACATTTTTATATTTCTTTCTCATTCACAGCAAGAGAGGACAAGAGACATTTATTACAAAAAATAGCTCACACAATTGTGGAGACTGGCTAAGCTATTTCAAAATACATAGGATAGGCAGTTAGGTTGCTGATAAGCAGTTTTGAATCCATGGGCATGGGTGACAGTAGTATTCTACAGGTAGAATTTCTTTTCTCCAATTGTTCATTGCTAGTATATGGAAATCTGACTGATGTTTGTATACTGACCTTGTGTTCTTCAACCTTACTAAATGCATTTATTTGTTCTAGTAGGTTTTTGTAGTTTCATTGGGATTTTATATAAAGATAATCATGTTGCCTACAAATAGCTACTGTTTTATTTCTTTCTTTCCAGTGTGCATACCTTCTGTTTCTTTTTCTTCACTTATTGCACTAGCTAGGACCCCCCATTATGAGGTTAATTCAAAATAGTTTGAGGGTGCATCCTTGTGCTGTTATTTATCTTATTTCTTGACTTCCCCTACTCCTTGCCAATGTCATCATAAGACAGGGCCTGGAAGTTGAGCTATTTCTTTGTACAATTGTCTATTTTATCTCCAATGCCAATAACAATGCTCTTGTAAGCAAATATTTGGTGAACAAAGTATTGTGATGTTTTCTTTTCTTTCTTTCTCTTGAGGTAGTTTAAGTCCTTGTTTTGGTATTTCAGCCTATGAACTCAAATTCTTTTTTTTTTTTTCAATTTAGTTCAATTAACTAACATAGAGTATATTATTCGTTTCAGAGGTAGTGAACTCAAATTCGCATATAATATTAAGTACCGAAGACCAGACCCAAGTCTGGAGAGTTTAGTAGAAAGAGGATGATGCTCAGGCTGGAGAGCCCAGATACCCCAGAACCGCTGTGGACTATATATCCTATTTGCTGGCACTGTATCAAGCACGCCTTGATACTCCTAGAGGGAAGCAGCATGGGGATCAGGCAGCCTTCTCAGGTTGATACACCCATTCAGGAATTTGGAAGAGGCACATGGAAGGCAAAGGTTTAAGAGTAGGCGGCCATGCTCCCTGACTTTTATCCCAGTAAGGATTTCCTGCAATCCTCATATTACCCCAAGGATACCTGTATAGGTGATCTGGTTTGTCCTTATTATTTCTGTAATGCAGGGTCATGGAAAGAAAGTTTAAAAATATCTTCCTCAACCCTTTGACTGCTCATCAGGCTTCTGTGCCCAGGCTAACACCATTCACTTTCCACTCCTGCCTCTTCTCTGCTATATCAGTATGTCAGGAACTGACAGTAGTTCAAGGCAGTTTCAGTTTTCAGGACATTCTTTCCTTCTTCCCTCTCTCTCTCCCCCCACCCTTCCTTTCTTCTTCCCTCCCTTCATCTCTTTCTTTTCTCTTCCTTTCATTTCTTAAGTAAACATTTCAACTACAGAAAGTTTCAAATGGATGTACAGAAAATAGTACAGTGCCCCTCGTGTATCCTTTATTCAGCTTAAAAACATTAGCTGATGGCCAATACTGCTAAATTCACTCTCTCCTGGATGATTTTGAGGAACCCCAGACTTCACATTTGCAGTGGATCTGCACTGCGATCATTTAGCAAAGCTGCAACAACGCTTTCTAGAATTCCCTGCTTTGCAAAGTTGCAGGTTACTATGGTCTATTAGAGACACGTATGAGGTTTGGAAGGTAGAAGAGAAGCTGCTGCCATAATTATTTTTTGTTTGGAGGGTTGGTTCAGGCCATGAGGTACTGTTACTGCTCAGGCATGTTGTCACTGGTCCTCTGTCATGGAAGCAACAGGGCCTGTACCCCTGTGCTCAGCCAGATCCTTCTACAGTTTCTTCCATTTCTGGACCAGGCAAGTGCCTAGCAACACATCAAGGTATCACCTTCTCCTGCAGGATAGCCCATCACTGAAACTGAAGACTTGAATGTGGTGAGAGAACAACATGGTCCCAGTCTGATCTTGTGTGGCCCGTTCATACAAGTTTCCATTTTGTCCCACTTCACCCACTTTACATCCATGTTCCCTTCTCAACCACCTGCTCTGAAGACTTCATTCACAAGCACCAAACACAGAAACAATGACCTCACATAGACTGTGTCATGTCATAAGGTTAAGTAGAAGCAACAGTTAAAATGAGCCTTCGAAAGTAATATGCTGGAATTAGGCAAAGGATGGAGGGTAGGGCATGCTGGGCCACTATTATCTTTAACTTCTAGGAGTCTGCTTCCCTGATTAAACCCCAAATGAAACAATATTTCACCTATAAATATCTGTATATGTAAAAATACAAATAAGAAAATTCTGTTTATAAATAACAAAACTCCAATTCCATGCCATTTTATAAAACCAGACAAAATTAAAAATGATTTCTCTCAAGCCCCTCTGCTGTCTCCCTCTCCCACCCTCCCATTCCCATTTTGAGAATATATCCTTCTATAGTTTCTCCCAGAGAACAGATTCTGGGGAAGAAATTCATGATACTTTGCTATCTTGCTAGTTGACTAAAATATATATCATCTGACGAAATTTTATTAGCATTTGATTGCTTTAAAGACTACTATCTTCAAAAAAATAATTAAGAGGGGAGCCTGGGTGGCTCAGTGGGTTAAAGCCTCTGCCTTCGGCTCAGGTCATGATCTCAGGGTCCTGGGATTAAGCCCCGCATCGGGCTCTCTGCTCAGCAGGGAGCCTGCTTCTCCCTCTCTCTCTGCCTGTCTCTATGCCTACTTGTGATCTCTGTCTGTCAAATAAATAAATAAAATCTTTAAAAAAAATAAGAGGACAAATAGGTTATAATAAGAAATAGTATTATAAGTGATTTGTGAAAAGCATTAGCCCATTCAGAATATTTCTAAATGCCTACTTATTTAATTTTTTTTAGAGAGAGCAAGAGAGATAAAGAGAGAGCATGAGCAGGAGGGGCAGAGGGAGAGGGAAAGAGAATCCCAAGCTCCCAAGCAGACTCCACTCTGAGTACAGAGCTGATGCACGGCCCAATCTCACCATCCTGAGATCATGACTTGAACTGAAACAGGATGCTTAACTGACTGGGCCACCCAGGTGTCCCTCGATTGGCTACTTTATTTTTTTTTTTAAAGATTTTTATTCATTTACCTGACAGACAGAGATCACAAGTAGGCAGAGAGGCAGGAAGAGAGAGAGGGGGAAGCAGGCTCCCCGCTGAGCAGAGAGACCGACGCGGGGCTTGATCCCAGGACCCTGAAATCATGACCCGAGCTGAAGGCAGAGGCCTTAACCCACTGAGCCACCCATGCGCCCCTCGATTGGCTACTTTTAAGTCACTTTTCAGCGTATTTATTTCCTAATGATATTAGAATGTAAATGTATTAATGTGATGGTATGGGGTGTGTATCTATATTAGTATAGGAAAAATTATACTGCTAGATGTAACCTCTCCCCCCAAAAGAAAAGAAAAACCATCTCTTTTTAGGAACTCTAAGATATTCGTATTACCTATGTTTCTTGGTAAAGCTCCTTGGATACTGCTTAATTGTCTACCAATCCTTGATTATGAATTTATAAGACCTACATAAAACAGATAGAATCTGAGTATTTTGACATAGTGATTGTGTTTCTATTTGGCATTAGAAATGACTTTTGAGCAAATCAGATTATAATTCCTACCTTGGTAATCCACTGATTTTTGTTCATGGAGATTAGCATAAGAGGTTTTTCCATAATCATAAACTGAAATAGAATATTTTCCTGGTATCTTTTTATTTTTATATATACCAGTAATGCCATGCTGATACATTCTAGGAAAACAAAGCAATAAAACAAAAAAGGAAAGGAAGAAAAGAGAAGGGGAGGGAGGGGGGAGAAGGAAGAGAAAAAAAAAACCTTTTTGGAATTTGAAGGAGGTTTTTCAGTCAGTACCTGTAGTTGAAATAACAATCACAAATGAACCAAGGATGAGATTAAGCAGCGGGTCAGAGATGACATTAAGATTTCAGTAATTCCTGAGCATATAATTCTTGCCTTACTTGAAACTATCACAGACATCAACAACCACAACAAAACTGCTGCTGAAACAACCTATTTGTTATTTTACACGACACACACACCTGCTAACATATCGTATTTGCTCGTAAGCTGCCAGAAGTAGTTTTCTTTGTTTTATAACCAAAACTGGATGAATACCTTGAATTAACTTCCTCAGGCAGGATGAAAATTTGTTGGTTGTGGGTTCTGAGACAAAGATGTTGATGATAGTAGTTAAGGCCTGGACTCCCACATCACTGTGACAGTCACACCATTTCTGTATATGGTCAGGTGACTGCTCCATAGTCCTCGAGTTTCAGCATGGGACTATCATATGAAGGTGTTGTTTGTAATAAATAATTATTTATTTTTCCTTTGGAAGGGGAAAACAGAACCTCTATGAGAAGCATTTACTGGGAAGCCTAGAAATTAAAATTAAAATCCCATAGGGCAAAGCAAGATAATTATTTTCCTCCAATATCCATCCCTGATTAAATTTCTGGCCCTATTAAAATGTATGAAAAATTAGCCATCTTATTAATAATTATTTCAACTTGTTCCCGTTTTGAGTTAAACTGATTATACATAATAATTTTTTCAGTTTTAAATTAGGAAGGTAATATCATCACTGCAACTAAAAAGCAAACAAAATTCATTGAATTTCCCTGTGTGCCTGAACAGTTCCAAGCATGTAACTTTGAAAATGAAGCTTTCAGATCTTTTCCTCAAAGTTTTTTCTAACTTATTTCTGTTGACTATAAACTTTTATAGGACTTAGATAATTAAGCTACATATTCTATTATTTGATTACTTATTAGAAGATAAGTTAAAGTTGATGTTTCAGTATTAAAACAGCACATGTTCTTGAATGAATGGACACAAATGATGTGATTTTTTTTTAAAGATTTTATTTATTTATTTGACAGAGAGAGAGATCACAAGCAGGCAGAGAGTCAGGCAGAGAGAGAGGGGGAAGCGGGCTCCCCACTGAGCAGAGAGCCCGATGCGGGGCTCAATCCCAGGACCCTGAGATCACAACCCGAGCCGAAGGCAATGGCTTAATCCAATGAGCCACCCAGGCACCCCCAAATGATGTGATTTTTAAGAGGAACTATGTATATTATAGTTATAGAGAAACTATGTATATTATATGTATATTATACATATATAATATGTATATATTTAATTTACCAAAAAATTGTTACATGAAAGCATTTCTTGAAATATTATAATGTCAATGCAGATATTTCAAATCCATCTACTTATTAAATTCTTTCAGAAAGACTTCAATTATGTTAATTTATAACATCCAACACCCTTTTGAATTTATTCTAGTTCATAATTCTAAGGACATCCATACAATTAAACATGGGCATTGATAGTGCTTTTGTGGTAAAATGAAATAAAAAGAAAGCTATTTTGTACTTTCCATGGAAATTATATATATATATATATATATGTGTGTGTGTGTGTGTGTGTGTGTGTGTGTAAGTGTGTGTATATATATATGTTTATATATATAGAACTGGGGCTGGCTTAATGTGTAGAGGTATGTCTGGATAAATATAAAACAGAGTTGTAGGTCTCTTATGGTTTCCATTCTTTTCCAGTCAAGGCTAGGGGAATTGCTGCCATCTGATTGAGATTCATTTGCAATATAGTATCACTAAGTATCACTAAGGAAATGCAAAATTTATTTGGAATGATCTTTAGTTTCACAGTTTAATCTATTGTTGCTCACATTTGCACATCTTCTCTAGCTCATGACATATTCCTCCAGGTCCTCAAGTAGGATCCTCCAGGGAAAAGCAAAGTCAAAGAACATAGATATTAGTGCTTACATTTACAAGTAGGTTGAAGTCCCCCAGGGAGAAAGGAACATATACTAATCATCCAATAGTCTACACCATTATGCCAACATTATACAGTAGTAATCATAGTTACACTACACTTTGAAATTTAATAGCCATTGTAGAATTCTATTCACTTTAAGGATAAATTTTCTCCCATAATATAACATATTGTAACATAACATAACATAACATACATTGCAGAGCATAGAATACCAGTCTATAATCCAAGCAATAGCCAAAGGAATTTTAAAAAAAAATCTTATTACTCATTACTTATTAGAAGGATATGTATTTTTTCCTAGAAATATAAAATAATTCAACGTTTCCCCAAATTTTAGAGAGCTCCCAGTTTACAGCAGTTACTTTATTTATTTTTTATTTTATTTTTTTAAAAGACTTTATTTATTTATTTGAGACAGAGAGAGGAGAGAGAGCACATGCACAAGCAGAGGGGAGGGGAGGAAGTAGAGGGAGAAGCAGGCTCTCCACTGAGCAGGAAGCCTGATACAAGGCTCAATCCCAGGACTGAGCAGGGACCCCTTGTGAGGGCTCCATCCCAGGACCCTGGGATCATGACCTGAGCTGAAGGCAGATTCTTAACTGACTGAGCTACATAGGCACCCATATAGCAGTTATTTTAAATGCTACATTTAAGTCTGATTGAAAGTATAATTTCTTTTTCAGTGTTCCAAGATTCATTGTTTATGCACCACACCCAGTGCTTCACACAATATATGCCCTCCTTAATATCCACCAACAGGCTAACCCAACCCCTCGCCCCCCTCCCTTCCAAAACCCTCAGTTTGCTTCTCAGAGTTCACAGTCTCTCATGGTTCATCTCCCCCTTCAATTTCCCCCATCTAAGTTCTCCTCTCCTTCTCCCAATGTCCTCTGTGTTATTCCTTATGCTCCACAAGTAAGAGAAACCATATGACAATCGACTCTCTCTGCTTGACTTATTTTACTCAGCATAATCTCCTCCAGTCCTGTCCATGTTGATACAAAAGTTGGGAATTCATCCTTTCTGATGGAGGCATAATATTCCATTTATATATGGACCATATCTTCTTTATTCAATTGTATGGAACCAGAAGAGACCCCAAATTGCTAAGGAAATGTTGAAAAAGAAAAACAAAACTGGGCACATCACGTTGCCTGAGTTCAAGTTTTACTACAAAGCTGTGATCACCAAGACAGCATGGTATTGGCACAAAAACAGACACGTAGACCAGTGGAACTGAGTAGAAGCCCAGATATGGACCCCCAGCATTTATGGTCAAATAATCTTCGACAAAGCAGGAAAAAATATCCAGTGGAAAAAAGACAGTCTCTTCAATAAATGGTTCTGGGAAAAGTGGACAGCTATGTATAGAAGAATGAAACGACCATTCTATTACGCCATACACAAAGATAAACTCAAAATGGATAAAAGACCTCAACATGAGGCAGGAATCTATCAAAATCCTAGAGGAGAATATAGGTAGTAACCTTTTTGACATTGGCCACAGCAACTTCTTTCAAGATGTGTCTTCAAAGGCAAAGGAAACAAAAGTGAAAATGAACTTTCGGGACTTCATCAAGATCAAAAGCTTCTGCACGGCAAAGGAAACAGTCAACAAAACAAACAGGCAACCGAGGAATGGGATATTCGCAAATGACAGGACAGACAACGGGGTGATATCCAAGATCTATAAAGAACTCCTCAAACTCGACACACTCAAAACAGATAATCACATCAAAAAATGGGCAGAAGAAATGAACAGACCTTTCTCCAAAGAAGACATACAAATGGCTAACAGACACATGAAAAAATGTTCATCATCATTAGCCATCAGGGAGACTAAAATCAAAACCACATTGAGATACCACCATATACCAGTTAGAATGGCCAGAATTAACAAGACAGTAAACAACAAGTGTTGGAGAGGATGTAGAGAAAGGGGAACCCTCTGACACTGTTGGTGGGAATGCAAGTTGGTGCAGCCACTTTGAAACAGTGTGGAGAGTCCTTAAGAAATTAAAAATAGAGCTACCCTATCACCCTGTAATTGCACTACTGGGTATTTACCCCAAAGATACAGATGTAGTGAAAAGAAGGGCCATTTGTACCCCAATGTTCATAACAGCAATGGCCACAGTCGCCTAACTATGTCAAGAGCCAAGATCTCTTCGACAGATGAATGGATAAAGAAGATATGGTCCATATATACAATGGAGTATTATGCCTCCATCAGAAAGGATGAATACTAACACTACTAAAACTCATACAGCAATTCAGTAATGTGGCCAGATACAAAATCAATGTACAGAAATCAGTTGCTTTCTTATATACTAATAATGAAAATATAGAAAGGGAAATTAGAGAAATGATTCCATTTACTATAGCATCATGAACCATAAGATACCTGGGAATAAACCTAACCAAAGAGGTAAAGGATCTATACTCGAGGAACTACAGAACTCTCATCAAAGAAATTGAAGAAGACACAAAAAGATGGAAAAGCATTCCATGCTCATGGCTCAGAAGAATAAACATTGTTAAAATGTCTATACTGCCTAGAGCAGTCTATACTTTCAATGCCATCCTGATCAAAATTCCACTGGCATTTTTCAAAGTGCTGCAACAAACAATCTGAAAAATATAATTTTTGATTGCCTAATGCTTTCAAATATGGAAACATGTGGCTAAGCCTGGCAGGCAATTAAGAAAATACAAATGTAGTGTTTTCACTGTGTTCTGTGGATTCAAATTGGAGAATTCATTGAGTTTTTTGATCAACAAATTTTGGGGATAAAATGGGTATAAACTTCAAATTGGAGAATTCATTGAGTTTTTTGATCAACAAATTTTGGGGATAAAATGTGTATAAACTATCTCCTTGTTATCAAGTTTATTCAAAATAAAAGCTAGTGAAAGAATTACATGATTTTTAAAAATTCATTCAAGTAGTATATATTGATGGCCATGATTGTCATGTAGTCTATTAGGTACGTGGTATTATAACATGGTAAGCAAAGAAATAAAAATTGTAGTTTCTGCTTATCTTGGAGTTGAGAGTGTAATGCAGTTTATTTACTTACCATAATTAGTGGTGTGTGTGTGTTATTTCCATTCCTTTTATATAGAACCAAAAAACCCCCACCATATTACCACAATAAAGAGGATACCTTTTTTTCTCTTTCCTCATTTCTAAAGGATTTCAGAAAAGTAATGAGGGACCAATGTAGGGTAAACAACTTCCTTGCAAGAGAAAAATAGGCCCCTGTTCTCCTCCTTCGTTCCCCCAACCAAGCACAGCATCAATTGCATGGGTGGCAGAACCTTTCTCTGTTGATTTACTTACTACAGTCTAGGATCCAAAACACAGTTTGACAATTTGACTAAGCACTAATAGCTCAAAGAGGTCATTGTAGTTTACAGAATGAACCCCAGATATCATCACAGATCATCACTTATTCCATGAAAAATGTTAATATAAAAATAATAACCATATGGGGCACCTGGGTGGCTCAGTGGGTTAAGGCCTCTGCCTTCGGCTCGGGTTGTGATCCCGGAGTCCTGGGATCGAGCCCCGCGTTGGGTTCTCTGCTCGGCAGGGAGCCTGCTTCCTCCTCTCTCTCTGTCTGCCTCTCTGCCTACTTGTGATCTCTGTCAAATAAATAAATAAAACCTTTAAAAAAAATTAACCATAGAAACCTTTTTGCTCAACCTCTACTTGCCTAATTTGCTGGATTCAGCAAAGCTTTCATTTCCTTGAAATATAAAACAGAGTATCTCAATATACTGACCACCTCTTCTGTAAGACTTCCGTTCTAAATGCACCTGCTGACCACTGTGCTGATAAGAATCTTTTCGGGGTGTCTAGGTGGCTCTGTTTGTTAAGCGGCTGACTCTTGGTTTTGCCTCAGGTCACAATCTCAGGGTCCTATGATCAAGCCCCACATTGGGCTCCATCCACAATGAGTGTGGAGTATGTTTATCTCTCTCCATTCCACTCTGCCCCATCTCCCCACTCTCTCTCTCAAATAAATAAATAAAAAGTTAAAAAAAATCAGTTTTTCCCAAACTGATTTATTTTGTTTATTTCAAAATTAAAGTATTTCATTAAATGTTATATAAATAATAAAAAGGGTGTGAAAAGGCATTATTTTTACAAAAATCAAGGAAAATTCATGGGGAAGATTTGATAATGCAAATAGTTGAAAAAAATCATTGGGGGTGTACAAGATATACGTAAAAGAATGGGAAAGAAATGTTAAATTCCAGATAGATTCTGCACTCAGCTTGCTCCTTAAGTGGCTCCCCATTAAACGAAACCAAATCTGAATTCACAGGTAATAAATTATGGCTTTATTTTATGGTGGAAAAGTAACACCAATAAATAATCAGAAATCACACAGCAAAAAGTCTTGGTCCTAAGTCAAAAGTTTGGCTAATGAAGGTGAATTTATTTAAATTAAGATAATGCATTTAGGAAACATAGGTGTACTTATTTTTTATATATTTTTGAAGATTTTATTTATTTATTTGAGAGAGCATGTGAACATGAGAAGGGAGAGGGGCAAAAGGAAAGGGAGAAGCAGGCTCCCTGCTGAGCAGGGAGCCCAACATGGGGCTTGATCCCAGGATCCTGGGATCATGACCTAAGCTGAAGGTAGACATTTAACCAACTGAGCCACCCAGACATCTATAGGTGTAGTTTTTAAATGATCACTGCTTTAACCACAGAGTTTTAAATAAAATTATTTCTAATAAAATTATTTCTATGTGTATATATACATGTATATATACGGCCATCCATATATATATATATATATATACATATATATTATCATTGAGACGGTCTGAATTAATTTGAATGGTAAAAGCAGTAAATACTTGGATTAGAAATGTGTGGAAAAGTAAGTGGCTATAGTGAGTAAATATTCTGTTTTGGAATTCAACTTTTATGGCTTTATGGATTATTTGAATCAAAAGGAATGTTCTGTGTCCAAAGAGTCTAAAACAAAACAAAATAAATGAATACACCATCAAGAAAATGAATTTTCTACAACACTTTCATCTCAAGAAAGCAAGTCTTAGAAGGTAATTTTAAAAAATCTTCTGGAAAAGGGACAGTATGAAAGAAAGTTTCTTAGTTTGAGTTTGGAAAATAGGATCATCAGGGGGAGCAATAGGTTTTGTGGTATCTGCTGCTGTATAATAATGGAGAATCTCTTTCAAAAAAAGTAATACAAAATTATAAATTCTAAATTAAATATGAAAATGAATATTTATTTTGGATAAGAAAAGGAATCAATATATATACATATGTTTTTAAAGTTGAATTATGTTTTTAAATATGAAATATGTTTTTAAAGCATTATGTCATCAGAAAAGTAACATTTAGTAACTGTCTGACACACCTAACCATTTCCCCTTTTATTTGTCTGCAATGTTACTGACATTTTCAAATAAAAATTTAAAAATATTTTCTATGGGACAATACAGATGATGTCTTGCTTCTTGTGTGGTTGATCAAAATTTGATTTTTTGGAAGATTTCTTCTAGTTTCACAATTTGTTCTTGGTAATGCCATGTGAAATTTTTAGAATTGTCAACATTTGGAAAACTTATATCAAATTGTTTTCATAGAAGTATGTGATTCAGAACCATTTTGCTGTATCAATAACAATCTTGCCTGTCTCTTAGTATCACAGACTAAGATGGGTTTGAAATGTTGGGACCTGGAAAGCAGGTGACTTCTCATACAGTCACACAGTTGTGCTTCCTATTACGGCATTGTTACATATTTTTGCTTTACAGTTGCAGGAATTCAGATAAATTCTGTTTTGCATGATTCCCATCCAACAAAAAAGTCATGATGCATTTATAATTGTTTGTAACACCTCTGGGTGCTTGCTTTGGCAACATTATTAAAATTAGAAAGATACAGAGAAGATTAGCATGGTCTCTGCACTAGGATGACACACAAATTTGTGAAGGGTTCCATTATTTTTATCACTGGGTGATGCATGGACTTGTTGAATCAATTTATTTTATACCTGAAATGAATATAAGACTGTATGTTAACTAGCCTGGCATTAAAATAAAAACTTAAAAAGTCCAAAATAAAAGATAAAATAAAATTGGCTTTTGGAAGTGTGCTATGCAATAGATTGCCCTGATGCTTAAGCTTCATTAGATTCAATTATTGGAACCCAACTCTCAAAGTCCATCATTTACGGGTATATGAGTGAAGGAAGTCCAGAGGAATAGCATCCAAAGAAACTTCATGTTTTAACAATGAAATGTTCATTCATGCTGTTTGCCTGAGTGTCCATAATTCTCCATTGTGGTTGATGGCAACGACTACCATTCTCTTATACTCTGTCGACTCGAGTGCAATTATTTATGATTGTTTCATTCTATAACAATTCTAAGACTGCTTAAAGCCAAACAAGTGCTTTTTTACTTTTGTGGGACTTATATATAATTTATCTCATTTGTTTTTGCTTTGGTACTACATCCTCTTCAGGGATATGGAGTAGGTGAAGTCACTCACACAAAGTCATGTGTTTTTTATTTTTATTTTTATTTTTATTTTTATTTACTTTTTTTTTTAAAAGATTTTATTTATTTATTTGTCAGAGAGAGAGAGAGAGTGAGCACTGGCAGACGGAGGCAGAGGGAGAAGCAGGCTCCCTGCCGAGCAAGGAGCCCGATGTGGGACTCGATCCCAGGACGCTGGGATCATGACCTGAGCCGAAGGCAGCTGCTTAACCAACTGAGCCACCCAGGCGTCCCTAGTCATGTGTTTTTTAAAGCAGAGTTTCAAACCCAACCTTTGCAACACAACAAGCCCAATGTTGACTCTAGGCCATATTGAGTTCTTTTCAGTACAATTTTTATGATGTTACGACATTTGAATGCATTCTTAAGCATCCTGGCATGTTAAGCAAGTTAATGTTAGCTGGTTGTCCTAATTACAATAAATGCTTATTTCTCACTCTAGTTTTTTAAAGTACAATGTGATTATTTTTATTCTGAGGGGTGGTTCTGTTGCAAACATTTACAGAAGGACCTAAGCTCCTTCAGTTTTGTGGTACTGTCAGCTTCGATATACAGTCTTTGATCCTGCTGAGAATGGGAAGACAGCAAGGAGAGGGCACATGGGTGTTAATCTTCATGACATGTGTGGCTGCTGTCACATGCCATGATATTAATAATGTGGTTGCACATACATTGACTGAAACAGGGAAATATATTCCCTTGTTTGACAACAATGTCCCATCCAGAGAAAAAGAAAAAAATAGTTTATTTTTAAAAATCAGTTATTGTCAAGTTCTTGAGAAGGTAAATGATAAGAGGAAAAAGAAGGAAAAATTATATTTCTTCTTGGTCTTCACTCTAAAACCTACTTTGTAAGCTCAACCCATGAAGAAAGAAGGTTACAGCATGAGAATAAAGAGATATTCAAAGGGCAGGTCAAAAA